>NC_139677.1:80900104-81500104 GCF_964106915.1 Podarcis gaigeae
TTCCGGAGGTCCGTTCTTAACCTGAAACTGTTCTTAACCTGAGGTACCACTTTAGCTAATGGGGCCTCCCGCTGCTGCCGCACGATTTCTGTTCTGATCCTGAAGCAAAGTTCTTAACCTGAGGTACTATTTTTGGGTTAGCGGAGTCTGTAACCTGAAGCGTCTGTAACCCAAGGTATCACTGTATTTCATTATTTGGTAGTTTTGCAAAAAGAAAAATACATGCAGAAAAATCATTTTTGGCAAAGTGGCAAGATGCACAAAGATACAGATGCACGAAGCATTTAAAAACCAAAAACCAAAACAAGACTCCTTGTGCTCCGCTCTGTTCCCCCTTTCTTCCCAGCCGGGGCAGCCCTGCCATCTGCCTGCACCTCAGAGCCAGGGCATCATGTGAGGCTGGGCCTCAGCAGCAGCAGCCTCCCCGCCCCCCACTCTCTCGCTCTCCATCAGCTGCTATGAGCTGCCCAAGGGACGAGGCCTGCAGCAGCAGCAGCAGCAGCAGCCATGGAGAGACTATGGGATGCTGCCCTGCAGCCACAGCCGCTCGGGACAAGCGCTGGCTCATCCTCTTCCCTGAGCACTGCAGCAATGGCACTGGCGGGGGGGGGGGGGGATAAGGACATTCCGGGATGAAATCATAAGCCGGGATGGCTTTCCTAATTCTGGGGCTGTCCCTGGAAAAAAGGGGCACTTGGAGGATGTGCGTTCTCCATCGCATTTCTTTCTGCCTGTAGTTCTGATCCTGTATGAAGAGGGCATCAGAGTTTAAAGGCAGAGAAGCTGGTAAAGTGCTCTTTTTTTCTACACCTGCAGAATGCAAAGGCAAGCTGCTTACTTGCAGGAGTTGTTATCTCTCCCACCTATTGAGCCAAATATACATTCAGGAGGAGGAGAGAGGCGGCCATTGGCTGAGAAGGAGTGACTCAGCCTGCCTCTCTTGATGCGGCAGCCGAGCTACTGAGTTTGTGCTTGCAGAGGGATCGCCTCAGTCTCTCTCCCTCTTGCACACTTATTTACACACTCAGCCTCTCAAACTCTGTAGTTTGCCCTTTGACAATGAGGCACTTGTGGTTATCATACGCAGCATGTATAATCTTACATGCACCCCGATCTCTGAGTGGCAAGAGACTCCAGGGATTCCTGTGCAAGGGAGATAAGGCCACTGATTTACTGCCCCCAAATGGAGTGGCTGTTAGGTAAAGGTAAAGGGACCCCTGATCATTAGGTCCAGTCATGGCCGACTCTGGGGTTGGGGCGCTCATCTCGCTTTATTGACCGAGGGAGCCGGTGTACAGCTTCCGGGTCATGTGGCCAGCATGACTAAGCCGCTTCTGGCGAACCAGAGCAGCGCACGGAAATGCCGTTTACCTTCCCGCCAGAGCGGTACCTATTTATCTACTTGCACTTTGATGTGCTTTCGAACTGCTAGGTTGGCAGGAGCTGAGACCGAGCAACGGGAGCTCACCCCGTCATGGGGATTCGAACCACCAACCTTCTGATCGGTAGGTCCTGGGCTCTGTGGTTTAACACACAGCGCCCTGGAGTGGCTGTTACGTCACTCTAAAACAAGTGTGGGGAACCTTTGGTCCTGCAGATGTTGTCAAACTACAACTCCCAGCATCCCTGGCAATTGGCCGCGCTTTCCTGTGACTGGTGGAAGTTGTAGTTCAGCGACACCTGCAGCGTCAAATGTTCTTCACCACTGCTCTAAAATCACAGATTGGGAGGATATCAATTTTATTCTATAGGTCAGCTGGACTCTGCAATTGCACTCAACACCTATCCAGAAAGGCATCCTTTCCTTAAAAAAAAATAAGCTCTGCTCCCAGCCCTCTTAGATGATATTCCAGACACTGTATCGTATTCTGCTGTGGAAGCACCAATCACAGGGTTGTCTGTCATACACTTCCCCTGCCCGTCTGTAAGGGACACCAGCTCTGAACCGGAAACTTCTCCTTTGGCAGTTCAGTACAGATTTAACCATTCCAGCTAGGGGATATCTGCAGCAGCACTGCTGACACTTTGCAAAGTTCTGCCCCTATGGCAGATAATTTGCAACAACGGTAGGCGTGGCCACTTTTGCAATGCTAAAATGAGGAGACGAATCACCTGGAAACAGAACAAAAGAGAGCACAGATTGGCACGTGCTAATACATATGCCTAGCTGCTGATTTAATGAGAACATCACAATGAGTACAAGACATCTTAACACCATAATGCGGAGGACTGTGACCAGGTGACGGGGGTGGTGCGTCCTGTTTCGCCACCTGAGGCAAAATGAGATGTGCTGCCCTGGCTACCCCCCGCCCCCCACTGTTTCACCTCCTGCTCTGCTGTTGGAGAATTGGCACCCGCACCAATTTCTAGTGAGATCTCATGAGATCTTGTTGAAATCCCACGAGATTTTGCACATTCCAAGAGATCTCCAGCGAGATTTTGGCGAGACCCTGCCAGAAAATGGTGTTGATGTCAGTCGCGTACGAGGGGGGTGGGTGGAGGGGGCGGGCCGCCCCGGGTGCGACTGGGTTTGTTTGTTTTTACAAGATGGGCTGCTGCCTACCCCCAGCTGTGGAGCGACGAAGGGCACACGTGCAGTCAGTATGGGCACCGCTTGCGTGGCCTCCGTATGAGCTGTCGTGCATGCACGGTCTGATCAGGCTGCCACACATGTACGGTGTCTGTACAGACTCACGTGCAGACTCACAACCATACAGGCTGTCGCGCGGGTGCAGTCCAGTCGGGCTGCTGGGCTGTTCACCCTACTCCTTGGCGTACCGCCCTGGCTGATGGAGAGGGTTCCTCTGCCACTGGTTGATGCTTCTCTGCCAGTGGCTTCACCTCACCTCATGGGCAGGCCTAGCTAGGCCTTCCCAGACGACCAGTGTGCCTACATTGTCTGTTTTGGCAAGATGCTGTGCCCTCCAACATTTCTCTGATAAAAATAGGCACGTCCTATCCCATCATAACAATGATTTTATTATTTATATCCCCCCCCCCCCACTTCTGACTGGGTTGCCCCAGCTACTCAGGGTGGCTTTCAACATATATAAAAGCATAATAAAACTTAAACATTTAAAAAACAATGGAGACCTCTGGAGCCCCTCACTGCTTGGAGATTAGGGTGTGGAGAGTAAACACACAGACACACTTATATTCTATATTTATATGCGCTT
This sequence comes from Podarcis gaigeae, assembly GCF_964106915.1. Classification (NCBI taxonomy): domain Eukaryota; kingdom Metazoa; phylum Chordata; class Lepidosauria; order Squamata; family Lacertidae; genus Podarcis; species Podarcis gaigeae. The sequence goes on from NC_139677.1 coordinate 80,903,281, forward strand.
CTTTGTCAGGACACTCTGTTTTCAAAGTGTTCTTGGTGGGTTTCTTTTACTTCACAAAGGAGGTTTGCAGTGTAGGGTGCAACTGCCTTTCACCCCAAAAAAAACCCCTGAGGGAAGAACAGACTATTTTCTCAGGTAAATTGACAGACTGGGATGTGTGAAGCTGCTCTCACATAGAGTTGGCTGAATTCCCACTACCAAGTCTGATTTGGAATCGGTCCCAAGAAAGCAGATTAGTGGGATGTCTTCTGCATATCCATAAATCTGTCGGTCCCCATCCCCGCCTCCCTGTTGATCAGTTGCAATTTTGGGCATTTAAGCCTCTGGTGATGTTATTGCCTGTGCAAAAGGGCTAGAGGCCTTCACAACTGTCCTCCTTCGACACAGATCACTCTTTGGCAGGTAGAAAGGGCTCAGGCCACCCTGAGGAGAAGGACGCAGGAGGCACAGAAGTCTCAAAGTCTCTGGTGTCAGAATTCTGCAGGCAGCAAAGGACTCTGGGAAGATCCCAAGCCCTTTGGGGGCATTCAGGTATGCCCGCTGGATGCTCAAACATGTCCAAAAAGGGCGATCCTGAGGGAAGCAGTCCTGCAATTTTTTTACTGGTTACGGGAGTGTGGGAGTATAAAGCAATATTATTTCATAGTGGAGAAGTGGTGTACTTTATGATTACAAGATAGCACTTAAATTGTCCCGGAGGCTCCCTTTCTTTAGAGTGGAACGGAGGAGGCGACTGCCCTCGGAAGCACGCAGCAGACTTAACAATAAGCTCCATGTTCCCAAGCAAGCTGTAATTCTGCCCAATAGGACACTCACTTGGCCCCGTTATTTGACAGATAGGCCATTCCTTCTGGGTGGTTGACAGCTATACGGAATATGGCGCCATAATTGGCCCTTCTGAGGATATAAATGACAGGGAAGCCCTTTTCCTCCCAAGCGGAGAGAAGGGCCTTAGACTCAGTTCCTTGCAGAGAGATTCAGCCACTCCTCTTCCTCTGCACATCCTCTCTCTCCCTTCTGCTTTTGGGAGATATTGCTCTCCAAACACAGGCACTACTGATGCTTCTGTTCTGCCACTTTCTCTACAACAACGGGTGTGTACGGAAAACGGCTTTTCAGAAACTTGAAACGGATGTGACAGAACTATGGTTGCCTCTGGTGAGTGCATTCATCTGCCCACTGCCCTCTTTGGGAAAGGGCTGTGTAGCTCAGTGGTAAAGCACTTGCCTTGCGCACAAAAGATCCCGGGTTCAATTCTCAGGCATCTCCAGGTAAGACTCCTGACTGAAACCCTGAGCAGCTATTATCAGTCAGTATGGACAATAGTGAGTGAGATCAGTGGTGGACTTTGGACTCTCAGATTTCAGCAGTGTTCTGTATAATGCTAAAATTTGGTGCCCCCCGCCCCTTGTGTTCTGTTCTACAGCATTGTTTGGGCGCCCCCTGTGGTGCGGCTCCCAGTGCAATTCCTGCAAAGTTGTGGCCTTCGTGCTCATGTTGAGACCTAAGCTCAGCACCACCACCCAGAAGCAGAAGCAACTAGGGGTGGATCTACACACAGGGGGAAAACCCACTATAAATAAGTCAGAAATTAAATCGTTATAACAAAAGAAAAAAAACACTGTGGAAAATCATGTAGATATTTATTTTTTTACTCTCCAGCGCCATCTGATGTTGCATGTTTATAATGCATTCACAACGCTGTTCCTTTACTAATGTAGCTGAGTCCTGGGCGATGGTGCCGATTACTATTTCTGGCGCAGTCAAAGTCTCAGTCAAAGCAAGTTGCTCTGAACGAGGCATTTATCTTTCTTAATGAAATGTTATCTATTGCCTGCTCCGTTGTTTGTGTTCTGGCTTCACCAGCTGAAAGATGCATCACATCCTCCAGAGCAATGGGAGTATGGCGCATGATGAAATCGAGCACAACTTGTATGATGTAACAGCAGCCAACATGATACTGACTCAAACTGGCTCCTTTTTCTTTCATCATGGCTTTAGAAAAAGGCATTGGTTCTGTTAGTATCCCCCTAGGTAAGTCACACTTTTAAAAAAGAAAAAGAAAGCTCTGTATCCACACTATGACTTCACTTCTTCCCCTTTCATTCCAATCAGGAGTGTCATGAGCGCACGTACACACACACAAACATATGTGGCAAAATCCTTTAGTAAGGTAGCCCACTAAAGACACTTCACTATGCCTCTGATTTCTATGTGCTACATGGGGAAGTAGTAGTAATGATTGCAATAATATTTGTGTATCAGCAGGGCCGGTCCTATCATTAGGCAGAGTGAGGCAGCTGCCTCAAGCAGCAAATAGGGACTGCGAATAGGGGATGGAAGCAAGGTGTTGGAAGGAATAGGGGCTCTGTGTGCAGTAGGGCTGCTCTGCATCCCAAAAGCTGCCCTCAGGTGTGGGGTAAGACACCGCCCTATTGCCTTTGTTGGAGTAAGATTCCGTAGCCAGTCAGGCTGAAATCTGTGGTCACATCCACACCACACATTCATAGCACACTGATTCCCTCTCAAAGAATCATGGGAAGGGCAGTTTACTCTTCACAAAGCTACAATTGCTAGCACTCTTAGTACAGTTCCTAGGATTATTATTTTTTTTTGGAGGGGGGAGGTAGCCACATGTTTTCAATGTACCTTGTAGAGGTGACCAGTGTCTGGAGTTGCCTCAGGCGGCAAAAAGTTTTGAGCTGGCCGTGTAAGTCAAAATGTGGGGAGGATGCAATCTATACAAATGTACACTTTGAGGCTGTATAATTATGTCAGTAATACTTCAGCTGCTGTGGGGCTGCTTGTTAGCACATGGATTAAGGGAACAGTGCCCGGCATACAAAAGTCCTTTCAGTGGGCCGGGACATTGTTAATTTCTGGGTTCCTTTGCAGTTCCATTTTTGAAAGGTTGTGCGGCTGCCAAAGTCTTCCACGGGTGCTCATTATAATAATCAGCCTCCCGGAGCACTGCTGTTACCCGCAGGTAGCTCTGAGCCAAGGAACTTGTTATACCTGTCATAATAAGCTTCCTGAATCGATCCTTGAGCAATAGCAAGCAAGTCAACAGGAAGCGGGGAAGTGGATTAAAAAATTATGACTCTGGAGTGGAGAGGATGTGAAACAAGAGCTCAGGTATGAAGGCACTATTAGCGCATGGGTGCTGGGCCCCGTTAAAAGGCTTTTATTGTTCAGCTGCTGCTGAATCACAGAATGGCAGTGATGAATCTTCAGTGGATGTTTTGGATGTACTGAATTGTAGAAAACCAGGCAGGAGAACCCTGCAGTAGCCAGCAGACGCAGTAGCTAAAGTCCTGGGCTGGGACTTGGGACACCAGCCATGAAGCTGACTGGGTGACCACATACCCTCCAACATTTCTTCGACAAAAATAGGGGCACCCTGATTGATTGATTGATTGATTGATTAATTAATTAATTAATTAATAATAATACATGAATATGTGTGCATATGTAGTACTTGCTGCATCCATGCAAGCCTGTTTAATTGTTCTGTGGAGCTGGAACCAGACTGTGAGACCTGAAGCTTCCCAAGGTCATTCCAAGCCAGCTCCATTTATGGCTGAAAGCTGTCTCTAATACAAAATGCTAGTAATAAAACAAAGAACAGATTGTCTCGATTGCTGTTCACAGAGCCATGAATTCAAGAACCCTAATGTCTAGATAAAACTGAGATTCAGCAGGTCCCAGTACATAAGACTGGTGCGTGTAGTAACTCTTGCATTTTATGACAAATGCGTTTTTAAAAAAAGGGCTGTGAAATGTCATATGTGAGTGGGAATGCTGAGAGGATGTCCAGCCTATGCAAGACAAAGGAGGATCGAAGAACAAGCTTAGAAGCTGCTGTAACAGGGAGCTAGGTGTGCTTCTCAGACTTCCAATAAGAACAGACACGGCTACTTATTGATACACACTGCTGCTTTTTTTAATATACAGGCAACTCCCCACTTACACAGCGGTTATGTTCCAGGCCCCTGCACACATAAGCGAAATCGTGTAAAGAAAGCACCCTTTAAACGCTGTCTCAGCCACTCTCTCTTCAGTCCAGACCCAAAATACTGTATCCCAAAATATCCACAACTAGAACTGAAGCTCTGGGGCCGTCAGGAGGCTGGAGGACTTGAGGGGAAAGCAGCTGCTGCGCTACCACACATGTCAGCTGTTAGGTGGGGAGGCTGAGCAGCATAAACAAAGCCCCTCTGCGCCTCTGGTCTCTTTGGGGCTTCCTCCGCCCTCACTGACGCCCTCTTGGGGCTCCGGGTTTGCAATGGTGCCGAGTGCCAGCATGGGGGGCATCGTTCATGATTGAGTTACTTCCCCCTTAGTATTCATCGTAGAGCATGACTACGTAGAATGGGCCTGATTGTGCCTAGTCGTGTATGGGCAGCTTGTGGAGATGTTTTAGCAGAAGTATCACCTGCTGCCCATGGTCTGCCCCCATCAGCAGTCTGGAACTTCAGACCAGGCCCAAGGACAACCTCACACGGAGAAGCATCCAGCGATGGACAGCAGGGGAGAGAGAAACACACATGATGACTGACAGAGGCACATCTGCCTGGATGTTATGAGGAGAGGGGGAAGAACTCTGAGAGAGAGGGAAGGCCACTGTTGAGCTTCACATCTACTTCTGCTCCCCTAAGATTCCTAAAATTTGCTCCAGCTGCAGAAGTGTGAACCAGCAGGTAAATATTTTCCGCAGTGCTGCTTACTAATCACCCCTGACTCCTTTTGACACAGCATGTTCATTTGCTTAATTAGAACCTATGACTCTAGCGGGCTTTAATATGGTGCGCAGTGCGCAATGATTCACATTTGCATGGCCTGTAGTAATATAACGTAATGCCCATGTGTATTTATAGGTTATCAGCAGGACGTTTCCAAAAGATGAAGGGGGAAACTTTTGGCGCTTTGTTCCTTGCCATTCAGGAAAATGAATGGATTCTTCCCAGCCTGAAACATGAGAAAACCACAACTATTTTGTTGGTTTGTGCTCAGTCCTGACAAAAAAGGCCACAGGGATGCATCTTTGCAGACATCCTTCTTTAACTGTGTAGAGTTGCCATGGAAATGCGTGACACACAAACCTGGTACCTGCCAATCTTTTAAGACATGTGCCAAGCCAGAGACGGTTGCACTGAAGCAGGTTTTACTGCTTTGGAGGCGGGAGAAAGACACTTTCAGCTTATATATGTTACTAGGATCCATCGTAGAGCTTCTGGCTGTATTGTGAAAGCCAGCACTGAAGTGACCTCCCTGGGGCACAAACCAGGGCAGGGTGCACGGAGGTCCTGGGCTGCCCAGAAGTTAAGACCCACCCCACCTCGGTCTCAATCATGTGAGCCAAAAGAAAGCAGAATAGTACATTTGGCACCAGCTTGGCTGCAGGAGTTGCCAGAAGGAGGGGTATAAGGCACCATCCAACCATCTTAAGGACAGTCCCAGAATTATGAAAGCTTCTGATTTGATCCTCGAGTGTCCCTGTTGCCCCCGCCATTGCTGGTGCTGCTGAGCTCAGGAAGGAGGACCAGCCGGTGCTTGTCCCGAGCGGTGGAAGCTGTGAGGGGAGTGTCCCATTGACTCTCCATGGCCGCCACCGTTGGCCTTCTCCCTAGGCAGCTGCTAGTGGGTACTGGAGAGCAGGGGAGAAGGAGGAGAGGCTGTCCCTGTTAAGTTGTGGGTGAACATATCAGACGACACAGTGATTCTTCAGACAACTCTTGTTTATTCACAGGCCAGAACAGAACTGAACTGAAGGGTTCAGCCAACCTGCTTATATAGAGCTCAACTGCAAAGCAACAGTTACAACTTTCTGTAACTATCCAATCACTGAACGTCAATTTCAATTCCTTATTTGCATATGCAGACCTGAGTGAAAACTATCTACAGTATCCTCCTGCTGGCCCAGGGTGAGTACTTCAGTACATAACAGTCACCACCAAGGTCCACCTCCATGTGACATGCTGGCTCTGAGGGGCATACAGGGGGCATCAAATCGGGATTAAGAGTTTTCCTCAGGATGCTGGAGGGTGTGTTTCCTGGTGCAAATGTCCTTTAAGTGAATTCCAGGGGTTTTTTGTGGACTGTATCCCCCCCCCCGAGCAATTTTGGGGATGGGGAGTGCAAGGGAAGTGGGGGAGCCTGATTATGCTAGTGGAAGTCCTTGCATGGTCCTCCATTGGTGGGGCTAATTAGCTGGATCCTGCTCCAAACATCTAACACACATTTACAGCCCCCTCACAAGAATATCTGCTGCGGAGCTACAGTTTCCAGCACCCTTGAACTACAATTCCCAGGAATCTTTGTGGAGGATATGCTTTAAATATGCTTTATGGTGTGTATTGTTATAAGAATTCTAACATCTCAAATATAGAATAAAGATAGAATAAATGTCCATAAATATACAAGGCAAAACATACATGCATAAGTATATAAACCATGTGCCTGAAATAGTACAGGAGAGCAATCCTGAAGCAGGAGAGCTATCTTGAAGTCATTTTGACTCTCTCAAATTGACCTCAAATATTTCTCTGCAAGGAAAAGCTTTCCAATTGTCTTTGGACTGTAGGGGCTCACACCTCCAAGCAAATCCAGTCTGGCAAGTATCTGTTAAGCTGAACAAACTATCAGTATGTGTAAGAGATTCAGGAACTTAAGTATTTGCCATCTCAAAGGGCTACCAGAAAATGCAATCAGTAAGGCATTATCAGGTATCCTGGCAGACAGGAGAGAAGCGACACTAACATTTCTGCTGGAGACCGCCTTCTTCTGTGATGTATATATGATGCTTCTGTGATGTATGTATGATGCAGGTGGTCTTGGGTTACAGGGTGGGCAATTTCAAAAGTCTTTATAGGGGCTTGCACACCTTTGTTCTGGGTCTCTCCTGCCTCCTTGCAGGGAGAGGAGGGAACTCTGTTGCAGCAGAAAAATAAAGATCTGCCTTGCTTTCTATGGATCTTGCCTCCACCCATTCATCTCTGACCGATCATGGACTTAGGGGACTCAGTCCTTTAAGGAGTTGGGCCGCAAAAGCCAAACCCCTATTTTTTTCTGTAACAGTGCGCCCAGCCTTGCTTACACAGAATTGTATTTGCCATTAGGCGGAGTGAGATTTGAGCTCTCTTTCTTTAAATGACTGCATTGTGTCCCTCCTCTTATTTCCTAATCAATCTGCTGTCACTTTTTGCCGGCCGCAAAAATCCTGCCTTGACACAATTGGCCCAGAAGATTGCAGCTGTGCTGGCTTCCTGATCAGCCCACACAATCCCCCAGCCCCGATCACATAGGCCAGGCCCAGGACTTGCGTGGTGCCCTCTGCTCTTGCCGGCAGAAGGAGGGAAGCAAAATTCCCTCTCCCGGTGATGTTTTTGGGGCTTGGAACAAGAGGTTGTTCTGTATTTCCTTCTAGGAATCCCAGCCATGTGTGGAGAACTTTTCCCACCTCTCCACCCCTTCCTCACCACCGCAAACCACACGGCCCACTTGGAGGCCCCTGGGATGTCCTGAAATGTTCAAGCTGGTTGGAAGATTCTGCTGCTCCAGAAGTTTGTACCTGAAAACTGATTGAGCCAGATTATGTGTTTGGGGGCAAAGCAAGTAGACCCCATTCCATCCTATCGAGTTTTAAGGGGACTGAGCTGCTTAGCTGCACGCTCCCCATTCCGCAGCGAATTATCTCTCAATGAAAGAAGCGTTTGTCTCTTTTCAACAATCACTTTCCTCCATCTGCAAAGCTTTTCCATATGTTGGCTGGGCTCCTTGAAGGCGAGCCTTTGAACTGCGCTGTGTCGTGCGCTGTTGCAAGCTATGATTTCATCGCAGAATATATAAACTCTGTTCGTCCTTCCAGATTCCAGGCCCAGGGAACACAGGGCCCCATTCACAACCTGCCCTTGCTAATAAAACCAACTTTCCTAACGAGATACGGCAGCAGGGCTCTCCTCCTGCTACCCTCAGGTTTTTATAATAAGTGATTGTATTTTCCGAACAGTCTTCCTCCCCCCACCCCGCATCCTTATGCCAAAATGTTTTGAGACAAAAAAGAAAAGATGGAGTTACAGCTATTCAGAACAATAGCTGACTTGCAAAGTGATGCTGTTCCCGCCTTGTGCTCACTGGGTGGGGTTAAGATCATTCCTGAGGCTTTACATACTTATCTAGGGAGTAAGTTTCATTGAACCTAGTGGGGCTTACCTCTGAGTAAACACAGAATGTTGTTCTGTTTGTCCTCCTACACCAGTATAGGGAACCTACAGTGGTGTGACAGTGTTGGTAATTCCATGAAAATGCTAACCTACAGACTTAATTTCCATTTTCAGATATTCTACAGTGGTACCTCGGGTTAAGTACTTAATTCGTTCCGGAGGTCCGTTCTTAACCTGAAACTGTTCTTAACCTAAAGCACCACTTTAGCTAATGGGGCCTCCTGCTGCTGCCGCCGCGCCGCCAGAGCATGATTTCAGTTCTCATCCTGAAGCAAAATTCTTAACCCAAGGTACTATTTCTGGGTTAGCGGAGTCTGTAACCTGAAGCGTCTGTAAACTGAAATGTATGTAACCCAACGTAGCACTGTATATCCTTTTAAACTTGATTTTCCAAAGTTGCATGATCTGACAGCAGTTTTTCAAAATGGCATTTTACACATGTGAGGAAAAACCAGCAGTGTGACATGCAAGATGACGCAGAATTTCTCTAATTTTGGTTAAAGACCTCTACAAGAAAATAGAGAATAGGTTTGTGACACTTTATTGTATTGATACTTTTTCTTTCTCATTTGGTGAAATGACAATAAATTTTATGTTAGGAAGAAAATCTGCTGAGCTTAGAACAGAAAAACTTATGATGCTTGAACGTGTTACGTTAGTCAAAAACACATACAGTGGTACCTCGGGTTACAGATGCTTCAGGTTACAGACGTTTCAGGTTACAGACTCTGCTAACCCAGAAATAGTACCTCGGGTTAAGTACTTCAGGATGAGAACAGAAATCGCACAGTGGTGGTGCGGTGGCAACAGGAGGCCCCATTAGCTAAAGTGGTCTTTAGGTTAAGAACAGTTTCAGGTTATGAACAGACCTTCAGAACGAATTAAGTTCTTAACCCGAGGTACCACTGTACTCTCCCCTCCCCCCGTCCAATAAAGAAGAATATAAATGTTCTAAGTTTATTCTCCTCTTGGAGGTTCTTAGCATGGAGAAAATGTGATGAAATATTAACTGAAATGTGTTTGACACACAACATGTCTTGTAACTAACATAACACCACAATGGTGCAACTTGCAGAGCATAAATGTGTTATAATGTGTGTCAATTAAACCCCTGCTTAGGACTTTTGTATTTTCTTCCCTGAGAATTTAATAACTGGACAGCCACATTTTCCTTCACACATGGGTTTGGGAAATGCATCTTAGGTATGTGAATTTCTGCCCATCTCTATTCAGAGTTTCCATTCTCATTATGTTTGGTAACAGCTGTTACCTGGTCTTGATTCTCCAAATTCCTTGAAACTAATCAACAGCCTCACTACAATGAAATGTAATCGAGCCCCTCAATTTCTAAAGCAAAAGTGTTGTGCGCTGAACTGTAAATAATAATTTTTCTGTCAGAATACTGGAAGGGAAACCTGTCTAGAAAAATCACCTTAGGGCTGTGACGGGATTTCTTCATGGCATCCAGCAGCCAACAAACTATGAAGATTCATTTGGGGATGAGGGGGAATATATTTTCACAGAAAGCTCTAACTTTTGACAGGTTTGTGAGGACAATTTTTTAAAAGACGACTGTCTGCATGGGGTTGAAAAATGTCATTACTGGGCAGATGTGTTCCTGTGAGCGGGTAGCCTTTTGCAAACTTCAGTAGCTTCTCGCTGTGTTATTGTTGGTTAAAAACCAACACAGTGTGGAACTCAACTGTGGAGTTTGCTCCAACGTGGCTTGTGATAAAGAACCTTCAAAGCGGACTGCCTAATTTACAGCACTGCAAAGACCATTTTATAATGGCGGAGTTTGCCTGCAATTTTTGCAGTTCGCTTCCTGATGTGGATGTCATATTTACCTTTAAAATATAGAATATAAATACTGAAGACATATTTTTTTTGTATTGAATGTATTGAGCACATACACTTGCAGTTTGCTAGCAGGGTTACTACAGTGGTACCTCAGGTTAACTACTTAATTCGTTCTGGAGGTCCGTACTTAACCTGAAACCGTTCTTAACCTGAAGCACCACTTTACCTAATGGGGTTTCCTGCTGCTGCCACGCCACCGGAGCACGATTTCTGTTCTCATCCTGAAGCAAAGTTCTTCTATTTCTGTGTTAGCGGAGTCTTTAACCTGAAGCATATGTAACCTGAAGTGTATGTAACCTGAGGTACCACTGTATACTGAACGTGCCACCTGTACTATTTTCCTCCTTTTCTTGCATAATATCACTGGTTCCAATGCACCCCATCAGTGGAGCCAACTTGAATAAAATATTGGGGGGCCGCTGCCCCACCCCTTGCCGGAAGGTCGCGGGAAGGCCGGAGGGAGAGAGAGAGGCTGGAGGCAAGCAAGTGCAGCTCAGGATAAGGCCCCTCAGTCAGTGAAGGCTGTGCCGCCATCTCCCTCACTGGTGCTTCCAAGGCCCTGGCTGCAGGGCTCCGGGGCTGTGCTGCCCAGGCTGGGGCCGGTGCTGAGAGCCTGAACAGGGGGACTCGCTGGGTGATGGTGCCCAGCCTATACACTGCCCCCTCCTCTCCTCACTTGGCAAATGGTGGTCAAGTTCCCTCTGGGGTGTGGCTGGGCTTGTAGGGCACCAGGTCCAGGCTGATGCTGCTGGAGAGGAGAAGAGGGCACCCCAGGAGAGAGGGAGACAGGTGGGCAATTGGGCACCTCATCTGTGCTCTCATGGCTCTCAGGTTGGGGCACAGTCATTTGGAGGGTGCCCCCCAATTTGGAGCAGGGAGAATGGGTCTGGAGTTGGCGCCAATCCTGGCCATAGGCTGATGATGCCTAGCCTACAACTCTGATCACGCCTGACTATTGTCCATGCTGGCTGTTGGGAGTTCAGCAATGCTTGGAGTTCACCACATCAGCTACCCCAGGCTATAGAATGTAAACTCTAGAGCAGCTTTTCCCAGCCTTGGGCCCCCGGCACTTGCTGTACTACAATTCCCATCGTCCCTGACCATTGCGTCATGCTGGCTGGGGCTGACGGGAGTTGTAGCCCAAGAACATATGGAGGTCCAAGGTTGGAAAAGGCTACTCTAGAGGAAACTGTGTGAATCTTGTGTTTGGCTGACTTGTTAGATATTTTACTGTGGTTACAGTCTTCTAAGGAACCCTAATGCAAGAAGATGTTTTGTGAGAGCCAGTGTGGCTGTAGTGGTTAGAGCATGGGTAGGCAAATTAAGGCCCGGAGGCCAGATCCAGCCCAATCGTCTTCTAAATCTGGCCTGCGAACGGTCCGGGAATCAGCGTGTTTTTATATGAGTAGAATGTGTCCTTTTATTTAAAATGCATCTCTGGGTTATTTGTGGGGCATAGGAATTCGTTCACCCCCCCCATATAATCCGGCCCTCCACAAGGTCTGAGGGACAGTGGACCGGCCCCCTGCTGAAAAAGTTTGCTGACCCCTGAGTTAGAGAGTCTGTCTTGAACCTGGGACACCAGGATTCAACACGTGCTCCGTCATGAAGCTCACTGGGTGACCTTGGGCCGGCCAGTCACTATCTCTCATCCTAAGCTACCTCACAGGGTTGTTGTGAGAATAAAATGGGCAGGGGAAGAAACATATAATACAGGCATAGGCAAACTGGCCCTCCAGATGTTTGGGACTACAATTCCCATCATCCCTGACTACTGGTCGTGTTAGCTAGGGATGATGGGAATTGTAGTCCCAAACATCTGGAGGGCGGAGTTTGCCTATGCCTGATGTAATAAATGGTTCTGTAATGTAATAAATAAATATCCGTTGCTATACTGCTTGGCATTTGAAATTAATCTGCTGCTTGTTTTTTATAGTGTTTTGTATATGATTTTCAAAGCTATTCATTGCTTTGAATATTGTTTCAGGAATGGCAGGGTGTAAATGTTTCAAAGAAAGAAAGAAAGAAAGAAAGAAAGAAAGAAAGAAAGAAAGAAACCTTGTCCCTTAACAAGGCCCACTGTGGAGTTGTGTTGGGAGAGCTTTCAAGGGTCTCTTTCAGCAAGACACAACAGCAGAAAATGTTCATTTACTGGGAGTAATAGTAAAACCAGAAAGGGATAATTGATGTTTTGGTCTCTGGTTGAGATGTGGTGGATATAACATGCCATTTGGGGATATGAACCACACCCAAAAACCAGTGGATTATTTGGATCCTCAACCTTTGACTCAACAAACACATGACATTATCTTGTGGGATTACACTAACTCCTTATATGTCAGCACAAGCCAATTCTTCATGACGAAACTATTAGCCAAAAGCATCACCATCACCACAAAAGTAGAATAATTGCAAAATGGGTGAAACATCTTACTTGAGTCCCCAAAACCATATTGTAATTACATGGGGTACCTCTGAGATTTCAGATACATGTTATGGCCAGGTGGCATTAACAAGTATTCATTTAAAAACTGTATGGGTGGTTGTTGTTGTTTTTTAAAAAACCTTCTAGGCTAAATGATATTTACATATTTGTCATGGTTTATCTTCTGCTCTGACAGTCTCCTAATTTGCCTCCATTCCTATCTAGGTTTTCAACTTCCTAACTGCATGGGCGTCTCTTGCATTCAGCAGTTGCAAGATGTTCACAAAACAGGGGGCAATTGTTGTGTGTCTGCAACATGTTTTTAATATTTTGGGAGCTGCTCAGAGTGGCTGGGGCAACCCAGTCAGATGGGTGGCATAAAGATACAACAACAACAACAACTCCCTCCCATCCAGCCATTAAAGGCATTGAAAGTTGGTAACTTTCACAGATGTAGTTTAATCAATGCTGTGTTCAACAGACATTTGATGAAGAAGTTGCATTTGATTACTTTCTGCCTACCATAGAGCTTTTTGCAGAACTTCTGTCATGTTAGAGTTAATCCCACAGGCTGGACAGTTAGCCATTAGAGTTCTTAGTTCTCCTTCTGGAAGAGCTCCCATAACATTAGCATCTACATAACAGAGAGAATGTCAACAGATGAAGCTTCTCAAGAATGTTGTTGTTGTTTAGTCGTGTCTGACTCTTCGTGACCCCACGGACCAGAGCACGCCAGGCACTCCTGTCTTCCACTGCCTCCCGTAGTTTGGTCAAACTCATGCTGGTAGCTTCAAGAACACTGTCCAACCATCTCGTCCTCTGTCGTCCCCTTCTTGTGCCCTATTCTCAAGAATAGGATTGCGTTAAGGTGACTTGTGTGCATCTAAAGTGGTAGCGGCTTGTCCTCTGTCTTGCTGTCTCACACATTACCCAAAATATCCTGGACATGTGCCACTAGCATTATTTACAGAATCAAAGGGTTTATCTGCTGGATTTCTGCCTATGAAAAAGCAGGTGTCAAATTGGGTAAAGAAACTTTTCCAGAAAAAGGTTTGCAGATCTACGGGCTGCTCCTCTCCCCCATTGCCCATCCTACTCTAAGATGCATGCTTATACAGTGGTACCTCGGGTTACATAAGCTTCAGGTTACTTACGCTTCAGGTTACAGACGCTTCAGGTTACAGACTCCGCTAACCCAGAAATAGTACCTTGGGTTAAGAACTTTGCTTCAGGATGAGAACAGAAATCGTGCTCTGGTGGCACAGCGGCAGCCAGAGGCCCCATTAGCTAAAGTGGTGCTTCAAGTTAAGAACAGTTTCAGGTTAAGAACGGATCTCCGGAACAAATTAGGTACTTAACCCGAGGTACCACTGTACATGGGTTTTATTTATTATTTTAAAAAATGTATAAACCACCCCATATCCAAAAATGGATTTTAGTGACTGAATATTCTTTTCTTTTTTAAAACTGAAAATATGTAGCTTGGTCTGTTGTTTTTATGGTGTTGTAGTTTAGAGGATTTTTTAAATTTCTCTGCAGTTTGCCTGCTCATGTTGCGAAGCAGCGTTTTTTTATTGTTATTGTTTGGTTGAGTTTAATTTGCATTGTATCCTGTCCTGAGACCAGTTGTGATTAAGAGCAGGGTGGTTGGATGAACCGATGGATAGCTAGATAATGGTTGCATGTTACCACGTGGGACAAGATTCTTGGCAAAGATAACATCACCTGTCATAGTGATTATAGTGCTGTAATGATAAAAACTGGTGACGGCTGCTGAAATTTGCTTATGCAGTGATTTTTATCATAGGCTTCATGGAGGACAGGTGAATCAATGGTTACTAGAGTACAGATCTTCAAGTTACAGAGGCAGTATAATACCTGTTGCTGGAGAGCAACCACGAAAGTGAGCTTTGGCTTCAGGTCTTGCTCGTGGTCTCTGATTGGCCACTGTGCAGAGTTGGTGAACCAGGGACAACCATTTATTGATCCCAAAGATCTTGCATCGTAATGTTTTGAGCTTCCTGTGTTTCATTAGCAGCAAACCCCCTCAGCTTCTTCATCACACGAGTTGGCTCTTTTCCACGAGTTTCGCTTTCTTTTTTCTTCTTTTTTTGGCACTCTTTGCTTACCAAATAACAAAGAGCAGTCGCATTTGCAGATTTCAAAAATAGATGCAAGGAAGTCGCTTTCAGCTGGATGCAACTTAGCCAAGCTGCATGATGTATGCAAACGAGCAGGTGTCAAAATAACAAAAAAACATGTGAGCCATTGGCATAGCTGCCGCTGCCTAATGACATATCTATGAACATCCCCTCTGTCAAACAGCTTAACCGCAATTAGGTGCTACAGGTTTGTCTTGCTTGTGTTGCTTGCAGGGCTTATCCTTTGCTTTCTCACATGATACCCAAACCACCCTGGGCAGGTGTGCTCTCATCATTCCACATGCTGAAGCATCAGGACTGCGGCATTCCACCTGTGGTAAAAAAAGAATTGCAGGTATCTGAACAATGGTGCAGGTACACTCCTGGCTAGTTAATCATGGGCAATAAAGTCTTGCATCCTGATTCATACATGCTGACTTCCATATGGCGCTTATCCTCTTGGAGGCACCAGTTTTCAACCCAGTTTCTGGCCTGCCTTCTGAAGTTACGTTGGTCACCCTGATCCCTGTTGGGTGAAGGACTGAGGAAGGGATGCTAACATGAAATCACTGAATTGCAATTCATCAAGAGGTTTGGTACGATCACTTGTGGGCTTAATCGGCACAATGGATTTTTATTATGCTACATTTTCTTAATTGATGCCGGGACGTCAACACAACTCTGCTTCGTGAATGGCCACTCTTAATAATGCAACTATCGTTATCTGTGCCTTTCTGCCTTTCTTTTTCTTCTGACCTCACTGTTTGCACATCCTCTGCCCCAAACACACACACACACACACACACTTTCTCTCCATCTATTTGTAGGGAGAGCGTTTTTAAAATATTAAGCGGTTTTGAATAAAGCAACTACCTGCAACTCAGGAGGACACTTTGTGTGGCCGATGAAGTAGTCTGTAGTCCTCAAATGTTTATGACATAATACATTTGTTACTCTTGAAGGCAGTGGCATATCATGGGGGGGCACACAGGGGCGGATGCCATGGGCGCAAAATGGTTAGGGGTGTGAAATTCCAACACTTGGTGCTGCCTCAATACAGCTGCACGTTTCAGTCCCTGGGCTCCATTGAAAACTGCTTCTCCATGCAAACCAGGAAGTGACCTCGCCAGACAATTACTCTTGTTTTCTTATCTCTGTGACTGCGATCTCCTAGGTGACACAGACACTGTTAGGCCGTTGAATTCACATTCGTAATTCGTCTGTTTCCCTCTCCCCCACCCCAGTGCAGCCCCGGGCACTGGCAACCCATGCTATGTCACTGCTGTAAGGTGTTAAGACTCTGTTGTGTTTGCTGCAAGAAACTAACATGGCACCCCCACTGGAAGTTGCTGATTCTTCTGGATTTCTCAGCAGCTTTTGATACATCAACCACGGGCTCCTTCTGGATTGCTTGTGTAAGGGCCAGACTACCTGTTAATATTATTAACACTTCTTAGAAATGATAGGTTAGCTGTCCACTTTTATTTTAAAGGAAAGGGAGATGTGCAAGACCCCACTCTGGAATGTGCTAACTGAATGAGCTCTTTGTCCAGATCAGGAGTGGGGGAAATGGCTCCCCTAATTTTTTTTGCTGCAAATAGCACCCAGAGGGAGGTAGTTTGTGCCTGGAAAGTCCAGTATAAATTGGGAGTACATTCTGGATCAGGGTTGTAAATAATAATAATAATAATAATAATAATAATAATAATAATAATAATTTTTATTTATATCCCGCCCTCCCCAGCCAAAGCCGGGCCTCAGGGCGGCTAACAACAATAAAACAGTACAAAAGTACAGCACAAACAACACTCTAAAATCATTCATTATAAAATTAATTAATTCAAGCCACTGGCAACCTTTGGGCCAGAGCTCCACGAAGATTGCCGAGGGAGGGAGTCAGGCTGTGCCCTGGCCAAAGGCCAGGAAAGATGTCAAGTCCCGCAGGGCCCTAGTCTCTTGTGACAGAGTGTTCCACCAGATCGGAGCCACAGCCGAAAAAGCCCTGGCTCTAGTTGAGGCCAGCCTAACTTCTCTGTGGCCTGGGACCTTCAAGATGTTTTTATTTGAAGACCGTAAGTTTCTCTGTGGGGCATACCAGGAGAGGCGGTCCTGTAGGTACGAGGGTCCTAGGCTGTATAGGGCTTTAAAGGTTAAAACCAGCACCTTAAACCTGATCCTGTACTCCATCGGGAGCCAGTGCAGCTGGTACAGCACCGGGTGAATGTGATCTTGCAGCGAGGACCCCGTAAGGAGTCTCGCTGCAGCATTCTGCACCCGCTGGAGTTTCTGGGTCAGTCTCAAGGGCAGCCCCACGTAGAGCGAATTACAATAATGCAGTCTGGAGGTGACCGTCGCGTGGATCACAGTGGCTAGGTCAGGGCGAGAGAGGTAAAGAGCCAACTGCTTAGCTTGGCGGAGATGGAAAAATGCCGCCTTTGTTATAGCTGCAATCTGTGCCTCCATGGAAAGGGAGGTGTCGAAGATTTCACCCAAACTCTTAACGGACGGTGCTGGCACTAATTGCGCCCCCGCAAGAGATGGGAGTTGCCCCCCCAATCCCATATTGTCCCGTCCCAGACATAGGACCTCTGTCTTCGAAGGATTTAGCTTCAACCGGCTCCCACGTAACCATCCAGCCACAGCTTCCAAACATCTGGTCAGTGTGTCTGGGGCCGAGTCAGGATGGCCATCCATCAACAGATAGAGTTGGGTGTCATCGGCATACTGATGGCAACCCAGCCCAAAACTCCAGACAAGCTGGGCGAGGGGCGCATAAAAATGTTGAAAAGCATCGGGGAGAGTATCGCACCCTGAGGTATTCCACACACCAAGGAGTGGCGCGATGACAATTCCCCCCCCAAGCGCCACCCTCTGTCCCCGACCAGAGAGAAACAAGCGCAGCCATTGAAGGACTGTGCCCTGGATCCCCACGTCGGCAAGGCGGTGCTCCAGAAGTTCATGATCGACCATGTCGAAAGCTGCTGACAGATCTAGAAGAATCAGCGGCCCCAACCCGCCTCGATCCAGCTGTCTACGAAGATCATCTGTTAGGGCAACCAGGGCCGTCTCGGTCCCATGACCAGCGCAGAAGCCGGACTGGAATGGATCCAGAGCCAATGTTTCATCCAGAAACCCACCAAGCTGTTCAGCAACCGCTCTCTCAATCACCTTACCCAGGAACAGAAGATTCCAAACCAGGCGGTAATTGGATAGAGCTAAAGGATCTAATGATGTTTTCTTTAAGAGCGGGCGCACCACTGCCTCCTTCAGTTCCCCTGGGAATGTCCCCGTGCCAAGGGACAAATAGATGATATCCCCCAGGAGGGCCACACCTCGTCTGGACACGCTCTAATCAGCCAAGACGGGCACGGGTCGAGAGGACAGATGGTGGGCTTTCCAGCTCGGAGGAGTCTGTCCACATCGGCTGGGGATATCCGGTCGAAGTGGTCCAATACTGGACCCGAGGACAGTCGAGGGGCCTCCAGTTCCTTTATTGTATCCAAATTGGCAGGGAGGTCATGGCGGAGCAACAAGACCTTCTCCGCAAAAAAGCTCGCAAATGCCTCACAGCTGTGTGTCAAATTGTTATTTAAATTTGGCTGTCCCTCAAGGGACGTTAAAGACCTGATTATGCTAAATAATTGCGCCGGGCGAGAGCTAGCGGATGCAATGGAGGCCGAGAAGTAAGACTTCTTAGCAGCCTTCACCGCCATCTCGTAGGTTTTCATAAAAGCCCTACAAGATTTTCTTGAGGCTCCGTCACGGGCACCCCGCCATACTCGCTCTAGCCGTCTGAGGTCCCACTTCATTTTCCGGAGCTCCTCGGTAAACCAGGGAGCCCGGTTTCTGCGGGGTCGCAGAGGGCGCTTAGGTGCAATCTCATCGATGGCTGCCAGGAGCTGGATATTCCAGCCCTCAACAAGCTCAGTCAATGAAACACTGCAGTTTGCTGCTTTTATTCCTACATCAATGGTCAGGTCCAAATGGTGAGTGTTGCACTGCCCCAGAGCAGTTAAGCAGTAAAATTCAGGAGGGCTCCATTTTCTCTCTCCATCCAGTTCAACATCCACATAAAACCACTGAAGTGCATTGCAATATGCGGTTCATATCAGATATTCTATCAGAAAGCACCTTTTCCCTGTTTCCAGTGTTAATGATCTGCAGGGTTTCAGTTCTCAGGTTGTGACATTTTGAAAGAGTCAGAAACATAACTGTTTACCTGCTGACCCAATCTTTGTAATCTTCTAGCTTTTATTGTGTTTCCTTCCTCGAATGCCTTTACCTGATAGAATGTCGCAGTTATTCGCCTGAGGGCTTTTGAAACAAGTGAAACCGAAGCATCGCTTTTATGACCTCTTCATTTTGATTGTGGCACATCAAAGGACAGGACATTTGCCAGTGTTCTTCTCAGAGAGCTGCTTTTATTAATTGAGTCAGCAGCAGGATCCAAAGGATCAAGCATTGGCTGAGTCCCGCATGCCGATGCAGCTGTGTCTGTGAGCAAGCGACTAGCTTTCTGCCTGAGCTCCCCATCTGTAAAATGAGATCGCTAATATCTTGAGCTGCTAACTTTTTTCTTTTCGATTGCCATTCTGCAGTCAGGGCCTGGTGACTAATGGTTGCCACCCAGCACCTAGTATCTTTAGGCCCTTTAAGGTATGATGCTAAAGCAGAGGTAGCCAATGATGGATCTCTCACATGATGCTGAACTCTGATTTCCAGAAGCCCCAGCTAACATGACGACAATACTGGGAATGCTGGGATTTGTAACCTGACAACCTTTGGAGGGCATCACCTTATTTATTTTGTTCATTTATTTCTTAATAATTTCTTGCATTTTATTTATTTCTTAAGGTTTAAGCTGTAAAATTGTAAACAACAACCTCAAAGCAGTTTACCCAGAGAATAAAACAATAAAGCCACGAGTAAAAAATAATTCCCTTAAACGTTCAAAAGATGAGATCAGCAATAAACTAAAAACAGATTAAAACATACATCGGCATTCTACACATCTGGGTAGGCTTGTCTAAATTCAAAATGCTTTTAGCAGGCACCAAAAAGATTACAGTGAAGGCGTCTGCCTGATGTCAGTAGGCCCGGAGTTCCAAGGTGCGGCCGCACTAAAATATTGATTTCTTATAAGTGCAGAATGGGTATTATCTGGTACCTATAACAGTGCCGATTCCTTGGATTAAAGGGGTCAAGTGGGCATATAGGGAGTATTATTCCTATGCTAAAACCATGGTGCTAAAGCTTGAGCTGGTGAGATATAGTGGTCAAGAAGATCAGGTTCAGATCCACACTGGGTGACCTTGAGGCAGTTGTCCTCTTTCAACCCACCTCACAGGGTTGTTGTGAGGATTAAATGCAGTGGGGAGAGTGAGGTACACTGCTTTGAACTCCACTGAGGAAAAGTGGAATCTAACTCTAGCGAATGAATAATCTTTTAATATAATTCTGCCTACCTGGGTCTGGCTGGAATGGGGCACAAATATGGGGGCAAGCTACCAACTCTCTCGTGTTCAGATGAGCAGAGGGGGCCTTCTTGGTAGAGCCACTTCCCTCAGGAGATCTGGAGGATGAGGAGAGGGCCTTCTCTGTGGCAGCCCCCAGATGCAGAGGGGCAGCTGGCACCTTCACTATCCAGTTTTTGGTGAATGCGGGAGATGTACCACTTTACCCTGGTCTCTGACATCTTGGATCCGTGTTCTCTTTGGACAAGCGACCTCTGAGAGCAGACATCATAGAGCTGGTCATGACATAAACGCATGTAGCATATATTCATACCTCTGGATGAGCACATGGAGGTTGGAGGCAGACCCTGTGGCTGCAGTCTTACTCTCCTCCCCTGCATATGTTCACATACCCTCCAAGTGTCCTGATTTCCCAGGGACAGTCCTGGAATTACAGAAGTCATCCCAGTTTCTGATTTGATCCTGACTGTCTTACTTTTCCTTTGGATGTACCTATTTTCATTGCAGAACTGTTAGAGGGGACGAAACAGGACATTCCCGTTTTCCTTGGAGAAATGTTGGAGGGGATGTGTTCCTATCAATGGTTTTGTCACACAAATGGAGCTTTTCACAGTCTACAATGCATATACAACCGCCTTATAGCAATATTTTCTTGTTCTAGTACTACTAGCAGTATTCAATGATTATGATGATGATGATAAAATTAATGCAATTAATGTGTGCAACATTTTACAGTGTGCAACAGGACAGGCCCCTGCCCTGAGGAGTTTACAATCTAAACATTGACACAGGAAGGCAACAGAGGAAGGGGAGAGAGGGCTAAGCAAAGGATGCTGCCTGGGAGTTTTAGACTGGAGGTTAGGAAACACAGAGTAGAGAAGAAGTGGGGCAGGTTGCTAAGGGGTGTGGTGGAATATGCATTAAGGGCAAGCAGCTAGACAAATGTTCAGATGGATTTATTTAGGTAAATATCATTCTTCAGAATGGAAGATGATTGTTGACTGGAGGGCCTCTTTAAAGTCACTTTCCAAGGCATTCTTTGACAGAAAAAGCGCTAGGTAACACTTCTTTCTTCCAGTATAGAGTTAAAATGATGAGCCTTTTGATTTTATAAATATTATCCAGTTCTACCATTCCAACCCTATGAATATATTCCAGTTTGTGTCCTTTTAACTCAGTGTTTCTCATCCTTGGGTCCCCAGATGTTGTTGGACTACAACTCCCATCATCCCTGAGCTCTGGCCTTGCTAGCTAGGGATGATGGGAGTTGTAGGCCAAAAACAAGGGGCTGAACTTGGCAACTTCTGCCCTGTAACACTTTGTTGCTGGGGTTTACGGTTCCTTCAAAAAGGGGGTTTGAATTTGGCCAGAAAGAGAGAGAAAGCGCTTTTAAAAACTTGCAAAATCATAAAGGTTCTGAGTTTTGGGTTTGGAAAGGTGCTGCTTTAGAGCCATAGGCGCCGACTCCATGGGGCCTGAGGGGGCCCGAGCCCCCTCAAAAATTCGTTTGGGGGGGCTCCGCCCCCCCAATAATTTAAGAAAATTATTAGTTATATTATGCTTTGTAAAATCACAAAATTATGTTGGTATTTTTTATTTTCCTTGTTTGACGATAGTTACCTTTTAAAATACATTCAGTAATGAGTTAAAACAAAGCCACTCCCGATCTAGAGAGGGGGCGGGGTTGCGGGCTCTCGACCCATCAACAATCTTCGTGGGGCTGGCGTCAGCCCGTGAGAAGCGGGGATTCCCCCTAGCTCATTAATATTCACAGCCCACGGCGGCAGCCAATCGGCTGCCGCAAAGGGCGGGCCCTCACAGGTTCACTTAAGGTCGGGGCAGCCCGGGGCTCGCTCCTTTCGTTCCCCCAGCAGCAGCGGTTTGGAGGTCTTGGGCCCCCCCAATATTTTTTATAAGTCGGTATGGGCCCCCCCCCAATATTTTTTATAAGTCGGCGCCCCTGTTTAGAGCTAGCTGAACTAATGTGTTTGCTACCTGCTCAACTTGCATATTGACAAACAAACAGGTATACAAAACACTGTAAATGTCTTGTGGGTTGTGCTGCAAAGCAGGCTGGTCCTGTAACATGGTTTCTAGATTTCCCTGTCCTCAGCGAAACAGGGAGCCCAAAAACAATCCTGGGCGATCCCGTGTTGAAAAACTGCATTCAGCACGTAGTAGGGAGCCCTGTCAGACGAGGAGGTAAGGCCTCTTTACTCAACTGCGTAAGTATCCAGGCAGCACCAGATGATCTAGGCTGGTAGCTTTCGCCCACTGGCAACTTCTGGGCTGACTCATTTCCTTCTCCTGTTGTTCTCGTGTCTCATGAAGCTGGTTTGGTGAGCTGTAATTTAGCCATATTTACTTTTCGCTCTTGGCCTCTAATTTCAACCTGAGTCTGGTTGGTGGTCAACGTGTGTCCCATGGGAAAAGCCCGCGGCACCTGAACTCCCTTCTGGCAACGAAAGCAGAGTCATGTCAGTTCTAGCGACATGTTTTCTTCTTCACGGCCTCGCCAAGTTCATTTAACGGGAGGAGATTAGCAGTTTCCTGCTGCTTTTATCTTTTAGTCA
Organism: Podarcis gaigeae; assembly: GCF_964106915.1. Classification (NCBI taxonomy): domain Eukaryota; kingdom Metazoa; phylum Chordata; class Lepidosauria; order Squamata; family Lacertidae; genus Podarcis; species Podarcis gaigeae. The sequence goes on from NC_139677.1 coordinate 80,925,976, forward strand.
CTAGGCAGACACAGACATATGTCCAAGACTCAACATATGTGAAAGAATATAGGGTTAGGACCAGGGCCTTGCAGAGCCAGGCAGAGGCCCGGGCCAGGTAGATAATGTGCCCCCCCTTTTTTTTACCCTGGGGATAACTGAAGTCTTATAAATAAGTAAGTACAGTGGTACCTCAGGTTACATACATTTCAGGTTACATACGCTTCAGGTTACAGACTCCGCTAACCAAGAAATAGTAACTCGGGTTAAGTACTTTGCTTCAGGATGAGAACAGAAATTGCACGGCAGTGGGAGGCCCCATTAGCTAAAGTGGTGCTTCAGGTTAAGAACAGTTTCAGGTTAAGAATGGACCTCTGGAACGAATAAAGTATGTAACCAGAGGTACCACTGTATATAAATAATTTCCACAAAAGTTATGCTGACAAATAATTTTATTTCAAGGCTTGAACCGTACCTGCATATAAAGACAGTGGATCTCCTGTGATTGTGAATATGCTGACTGAGGCCCCCTTTGGAATCGGAGGCCTGGGACAAGTGGCCCATATGGCCCCCCCTCTGTCTGGGCCTGGTTAGGACTAGGACCTGGGAAGCCAGGGTTCAACTCATAGCTGTCAACTTTTTCCTTTTCTTGCGAGGAATCCCATTCAGAATAAGGGAATTTCCCTTTAAAAAAGGGCAACATTGACAGCTGTGGTTCAACTCCCCACATGGCCATGATGCTCACTGGGTGACTTTGGGCCAGTCCCTGCCTCTCATCCTAACCTACCTCACAGGGATGGTGTTAGGTTGAAACAGGGAGAACTTGGCACATGGCCTTGAGCTCCTTGGATATAAATGTAATAGCAGCAACAACAAAGACACGGTTGTTCATCTCCCATACTGGGACATGTGCAATCTCTTGCAATCAGGCGTGGGGAATATTTTCCAGTCCAAGTCCCACATTCCTTTCTGAGCAAACCTCTGAGTAGGCGGAGATGGAGGTAAAAAAAAAAAAAAAAAAAAGAGGGTGGAGCAAGGGATAGAATCGTAGAGGAATGCAACTCTTCCTTTGGTAGAGTAGGCTATGCCCCAACTCTGCCCAAAGCAGAGGTTTCTACACATGCAGCTCCCCATACAGGCAAGCAGGAGGCATTATTATAGCTCAAGAACACATTCATCTAGGCCAAAGCACTTGAAGAGGCCACAGAGCAGGGATATTGACGGGTGAGACTTGGGGAGAATCCCAAGGTTCGTATAGATAGGCCTGGAGGGTCACATTTGGCCCCTGGGTGTGAGATTCCACCCCCGGCTCTTCTATCCAACACCCAGTGCATTTCTTGTGCTTACTTTTTAATAGCCATAATAATATAGATACTCCTGGTTCATAGTCATGTGTGATCTGGAACTTAAGGGTGGGGCAAATGCCCTTCCCTCCCTAAAGAGTGGCATAAGCTTTTGTGCACACATCGTCAGATGCATAGGATCATAGAGTTGGAAGGGACCCTAAGGGTCATCTAGTCCAACCCCCTGCAATGCAGGAATCTCAGCTAAAGCATTCATGGCATATGGCCATCCAACCTGTTTGAAAGCCTCCAGTAAAGGAGAACCCACAACCTTCCAAGGGAGTCTGCACGAAACATTATTATCAGTTTACATACACAAATACACTCACCACCCACCCTTGTCTAGGCTCCATACACACCATAAGATTTATATGCAATTCCAACAGCATTTCATGGGACAGTATACAGAATCAAATGTATTCTAGCAGGGGCGGAGGAAGGGGGGCGGGGGCGGCGGTACGCCCTGGGTGTCACCACCGAGGGGTGGTGGTGACTGTGATGGCCTGGGACTTGGGCTCGGACTCAGAACCAGAGGAGTCTCAGTCCTCACCGGATCCTTTGCCTCAGGCGGCATCTGAACCTAGTCTGGGGCCTGATTCTGAAGAGTCCCAGTCTGCACAGGTTCCCCTGCAACAAGCACCAGCTGGGCTGAGTCAGGGGCCTGAGCCTGCCCTGGCTCCAGATGCAGGGATTACCTTGTTGCCTTCAGCTGGGCCATCACTTACAGCTGCTCCACTACCGGTTGGGTCAGGAGAGGCTGAGGCAGTTCCTGGGTCTAGTAACCCAATGACATCTCCAGAGCTGCAGAGACTAAGGTCTGAGGGAAGGAGAGACCTGAGTATTTGCAGGAGGAATGTTCGCCTTCGGGCGAGACAGGGAGGTGAGTCACCGGGGGATCAGGACCAGCCGTTACCCCGACAAAGATAAAAGGCTGTCAGACCCCAGGCTGTGGGAGCAATATTGCTGCTTGCTAGAACCTGCCTGAGACCCTGTGCCTGACCTTGCCTAGTTTCCTGCCTCGTGTCCTTCCTTGGCCCTGTCGGACTGATTCCTTGCAGAACCCTTGGATTCAGGACCGGACCTGTACTACGTTGCTCGGGTTACCCCCTGGCCCAGCACAGTGACAAAATGCTGGGTGACACTCACTGCGGGGCCTGCAGCACACCTGAGCCACGTGTCTCTCCTGGGAGAGACACAGTGGCTTGGGCACCTGCAGGCTCCACGCTACCCCAAACGGTCCGCCTGCCGCCTCCCCCTCAGCTGTAGGGCGGCTGAGGGGGAGGAGGCAAGCAGGCAGACTCCTAGGAGTCCCAGGTGCCCAATCGGCTTACTCCGCCGCTGTATTCAAGGAAGACGAAACCTCATTGACCAGCTTCTTTCCAATCCGGTGTTGTTCCATAGCCCATGTTGTTTCTGCTACTCATTTGATTACATTGTACGCTTCTTAAGAAATACAGGCTTCGAGGAATATAGGAACTGAGCAATCTTCCTTTGCTTGTGTTTTCTGCTTAAAAACTGATCCATGATTTCCTCTTTCTTATACCACTGTAAATGATAATTCAGTGGAGCAGTCACAATAGCTATAAGCTGCCTCTTTACTCTGTAGATCTGTTTTGGGGATCCCTCGCTGTTTGTTTTATTCAGCACAGGGGAGGCCGCCCTGATTAAATAACATATTATCTTCCCATTCGGATGGGGAAGTGAGCTGGCAGGCAATGATGTCGATTCTAAGGACCAAAAGATTTCACATGTGACCAAAAGAATGCATTTCTCCTCATTACTTTATGGGACTCGCGGAATAGGTTTAATGAGGCGCACTGCTTGGAAATGGGATTTTTCAATTCAAAGCATAGTTCCCTAGAAAAGTAGCTATTTAATTGGGACGGTCTGACGGTTGCTCATTTTCAGAGGGTGATCTTTACTGCGAGAGTCATTACAGAGGTCTTCAAACAGAGGATGAACAAAGGCCAGGATCTTTATCCTAGCTGGCATCTGTAATGAAACTAGTTTTTAAACCTCTCTTATACATGGAATTGCTTTTCAATGTTTGTATTGCTTTCATATATGGAACTCTTTGATTGTTTTCTCACTTTTCTCGTTCTATGGTTGTAAATATTTCACTTGCTCTATAATTGTATATTTTATCATCGTAACTTGCCCTGGGACGTTGTGTTGAAAGGTGGGTAAGAAATCTGAGAAATAAATAAACAGACAGCCATCTGTTAGAGATGCTCCAGTTCTGAATTTCCTGTCTCAGGCAGGGGTCTCTGAGGCTCCCTCCAGCTGCATGACCTGCCTTATCCACCAAAGGGATATATCCATATGCAGAGCTGATGTGATTCAACATCACGATGCTCAGCTACTCCCATTTCAACATGAGAAGCATGTCGGATGGGAATGCACATTAAAAGAACTCTGCTAGCTGCCATTTGACCTGTGGGTCTCATCTCTGAAACCCTAAATAACCTGGGACTGGTGCCAACTTGAATAAAATATTGGGGGGCCCAGGTATGCCCCACATAATTGCACATGCACAGCATTTGAATAGCAATGCCCATCAACTTGGGGGTGCCACCTCAAATATTTTAGGGGGGTCAAAGGGACCTCAACCCCTAGGAGTTGGCACCTTTGCCACCACCCATATCAGTTAAGAAAACCTAGGAACATAAGAACCTCCTGGATCAGGCCAAAGACCCCCTCTAGCTTTCCCCACCTGCAGGTCTCAGCAATCCATACAGTACAAGTTAGAGCATAACTAGTGGCTCTTGAGAACTCTACCTTTTCCCAAACACCCCCCAAACTGCACTCATTTATTAAAATCACCGAATTGTGTCCATTTCCCTTCCCACATCTTTTCTCAGCATCTGCCACACACTCTTTTGCTCAGTTGAGACTGAGGGAATTGGTTGGAAGGGGAATGCATTCAAATGCAATATTTCATAAGAAACGACAGGATAGATATGGATTGTGGCTAATGTCATGTGCTCACCACTTCCAACACCAGAATTGGGAGTGTACTGGACACAGAGCAAATGGGAGTGTGAATATAGTATTGGTTTAAGTCTTCTAGCCACATCTTTTTAAGAAGTAAGCTAATTCTCTTGTGATGCAATGGCATTACTTTGCATTTATTTGTGTTGTCCTTATTAACCATAGGGGGTGCCATATTGTGGTATGCATTCTGGTTTCAGTGTCAACAGATCCCAAAAGGGGTGTCAGGAGGTTTAAATGTGGAAATTGCAGGCTTCATAACTAGTCACTTCTCTGAGGAAAGAGGAAGGAAACAGGGTCTGAGCCATTTGGCTGGCTGGGGCAGAACAGCGAATGTCACCTCTACCAGAGTCCCCTAGGAGCGCTTGAATTCTTTTGGCATCTGAGGTAGAAAATCCCACAAGCAAAAAATACAACAATATATTAACTATCTAACCGTTTGCTGCCCTTTCACGGCACACCCACACCACACCATTTGAAGCCCTCTTACACCACTTTAACAGCCATGGCTTCACCCAAAGAATCCTGGGAACTGCAAAGGATGATGGGAATGATGGCTCTGCAAAGGGTCTCCTAACAGATCTCAGCCCCCTTAACAGGCTACAGTTCCCAGGATTCCTTGGGGGAAGCCATGGCAGGCCTTAAATATACAATGTGGATGTGACCCCAATGTAAGTAAGCTGCCTGAGGCAGCTGCTTAATTCCACCTAATGGCTGGAACGGGTCAGAGTTATGTGTATCCTATGAAAGTCACCCGGGTATGTGGTGCTCTTCAGCGGATTGGCTGCTGGCTACGAGGAACAGGCCTTTCTCTGTGGCCACATCCATCCTTCTTAGAGACGTTTGTCTGTCTTGAGGCATTGCTGCTGTTTTTGGGTAGGATTCAGTCACATACCAGGCTGCACAATTGAAGTTGATTTGGAGTTCTCGTGTAGCAAATCCACTTCTCCTCAAAGGTCAGACTTTTTCAGACAAGGAAAGTGATAGGGTAGGGAGAAGCACTGGAAAAAGAGGAATAACACTTATTTTGATGCACTGTCGCCTAGCCTCCCCACAAAACAAATCAAAGTGAATGCTCATTAAAGAGCCAGATGCAGCCTAATCCCTCTGCAAACAAAACAGGCTGAATTCTCATTAATCAGGTTGCCTGGAAGCGACCTTGTTCTCTGATGATTTTAAGGCGCATGGAAAAATGTACCGAATAACATTCTTTTTTTTTTTTTAAAAAAAAGTTCATTTCATTCCATTTGTGGAGGGCTTGCTATCTCAAATTGATTTATTGATTTTTTAAAAAAAAACCTCAGCAACATATATATATATATATATATATATATATATATATATATATATATGAGAAACAATCCCATATATAAAAACAAATGGGGATAAAGATCTCTGCTTGAAAGCCTTGTTGAAAAAGAAAGGTATTTTTCAACAGCAACCAATATGGCAATAGAGATGGGACCTGTCTCACGTATAATGTGAGAGAGCTTCAAAGGCTGGGTGTTGGCACACCAGAAGCCTGATTTCTACATCGTACATTCTACAACTCCTGATGAGTTGGCTACATGACGGGTTAAATGGTCATACAGGGCTTTGTAGCAGCACCAGCAACATGAACTGGGCCTGTCTGTCTCAAGAGACAATGGAGTTCGCCTCTGGGGGTGAAGTCAAACCACTGTGTAGGCAGCACCAAGGTGTCGTCCCCAGGGCAGAAGCCTGGGCAGTGTGTACGGAGGTCCTGGGCTGCCCGCCTCAGCCTCGCCAGTGTGGTCCAAAGGAAAGCAGAGCAATGTGTTTGGCACCAACTTGGCTTCAGGAGTTTCCCAAAGGAGGTGTACAAGGCACCATCTTAGGGACGCACTCCAGATTTGTGTAGGTGAAATATACTTAGAGTCGAAAGTGGATTTCATGCTCTTTATTCAGCTCATAGTGGTGAGGAGGAATGGAAGTTCCCCCAGAATGTCTGCTTTATATACATTATTTACACAATGGGCCTCACGTGATTGGCTACTTCCGGGATTCTCCTGCAGGCCAATCAGGTTGCAGATTTACTTCCACCTGGAGCTGGATTGGGTGGCTCTTGTGCACTAATTAGACTGCTGCATTTTGGATCCTATTCAACTCAGTACATAACAGTAGGGTTTGCTCCTTAGCCTTTTCTTCTCCCAGAAAAGGCAGTGGAGGTTTAGAACCAGAGTTTTCCTTCTCCTACATGGGCTGCCTTCCCAGGTTTACGAGCTCCGTCTGCCTCACACTTAGACACACTGAAATGAATGTACCAAAGGACAATCTCCAACTTAATGATTGTGCCTGCTGAAGGATTACTTCAAATGCAGTGGGACTTACCCACTCTCTCCTTCCCTTCCACGTACCCTGCACAGTCCCCAAATCTAGAGGGTTGGGGTGGGGGAGGGAAGAAGAACATATTTAGGGGTCACACAGTGGGGAAGAGAGGGGGAGAACTTCCCACGGTGCAAAGAGAAATCCTTGCGCTGACACAACAGTTGCCTTAGCACTTTATTGAATGCAACGCTAAATTCATTAATTTCAATGGGTTTACACTGAGTAGGATTAGCATTGGAACAACCTTCTGGGTAGCAGCTACAGCAGTTGTTCTTCTCTTGCTGCTTATTTATGCTAGTGTTTATTTCATTGTTGTATTTGGTATTTTTGTCTGGAACGTGGGGAGCTGCCTTATACCAAGCCAGTCCCTCTAGCTCCATATTGTCCACTCTGACTGGCAGCTGCTCCCCTGGGTTTCAGACAGGGTGTATCTCCGAACCCTACCTGGAGATGCCACAAGGCAGATTCTCTATCACTGAGCCATGGCCCTTCCATATTTTTAAACATTATATGTTTAAAGCATATATATAATGTTTTAGAGGATTGCCAAAATTCAGGTTAAAGTACACAAATCAAATACATTCCCATCCAACCCCACTAGTCACATACAAAACGGAACATGACAAAGCTGGATTAGGGCCATTGGAGTGTTGTTATTTCTTCCCAGTGAGCAAAAAAAAAAAGAAGGAGTTACATTTGGGCATAGGTTTTGTGCATGGTATACATTACAAATAATAAAAAAGGACAAGAGCCTTTTGTACAAGTGTTTTGAAGTTAGATACTTTGATTTCTACTTTTCTTTCCTAAATGGATGTGCAACTGACGTGAAAATAATAATTTTTTCAAAACCCTTGCTTCAGAAAGGACATAATGACAGCCTGAAGTAGAGACATTGACAGCATAAAGAGAGACACTTCCTGGAATTCATATGCCTGTTTTAGTCCAGTAAAATCCATCAAGCCATTATGGATCATCTGAATCAACAATTTTTGCTTGAGAAGTAGAAGCTCTCTTACCATAAAACATAAAACATATGCATACATAAACACACGGAGGGACGTAAGAAGCTTCCAGAACATAAGAAGCTTCCAGACTTGGTCTACTGAGACCAGTATTGTCAGACTCAGCAGCAGTGCCTGGCAGTGACCCTCCAGAGCCTCAAGCAGGGGATTTTCCCAGCTGTACCTGGAGAAACCAGGGATTGAATCTGGGGTCATTTGTGTTGAGAGCCAGTGTGGTACCGAGGTTATGTCATGGACTAGTTGGATGCAGAGGAATGGTAGGAGGAATCAGCTGGGGAGCCATCAAGGGAACAAGGCTCAGAGCCTGAGGATTGGTGGTAGGACAACCATTAGTGGTCAGAGGAAGAAGAGGGGAAAGAATGGGAAGAGGAGGTGTCAGGAGCTGAAGGGGTAACAGGGGTTAATGAGTTGGTAGAGTCTGGGGCAGAGAGAAGTCCAGAATCAGAGGCAGAAGCCAAAGCTGGTAAGTGGGAAGAGGGGGGCCAAGGGGCAGAGATGAGTCCAGCTGGTGAAGATTCACAGGTGTCTCCCCCTCCTGCTGTGACAAGCTACCTTCCCCACTGTCTCCCGGAACCGGAAGAGGACTGAAATGGGCGGAGCAGCGACAGGCTGCATGTAGGCAAAGTCTCTGATTGCCTGGGGAAAGCCCTGGAGAGGAGGGGACTTAGAAGGCTGTGGAGAGGCTGTGACTTCAGCAACTGATTTCATGGGGCAAGACCCACAGGGAAGAGCTGTTGTGCTCATTAGGCCTGACACTCAGCCAAGTCTGTGGAGATTGTGTTTTTGCTAATAAAAAGTTAACTACTATTTTGAATGGTGTGATTTACTGTCAGCTCACTGTTTGGCAGGTTAAAGTGTTGAACTAGGGGAGGCCAAGGTTCAAATCCCCACTCAGCCATCTAGCTCACAGGGTGACCTTGGGCCAGTCATGGTCTCTCAGCCTAACCTACTTCACAGTTGCTGTGAGGGGAAAATGGGGAAGGGGGCAACTGTGTGTGTACCACCTTGAGCTCTTTGGAGGAAAGGCAGGGTATAAATGAAATAAGAAACAAAAGAAAAGAAAATGCATGGAGCTAAAACATTCTCCAGGCCCAACCAGACGGATGAACATTCCTCAGGACAACGTACCTATTGAGGCAAACCAAAAGAAATTAGATGAGCTTGCCCCAGTCCCTCCAGGTTCCTGCTCCTGTTCGATTGCAGCCGAGGGAAATTTGCTTTTCTCTGAATATTGCAATGCAATGACAAACTTGTACAAAAATGCTTATATCAGGATAAAGCTATATGTGAAAATAGCGTTCAAGATGCATTACATTCAGGAGAAATGTCATACAAAAAATGTCTATACCAGGAGAAATTTGCATGAAATTGCAGGTAAATTTGCAAACTGATGTAGAAATGCAGAGTCCTGAACTAGGGAGTGGAAAAATGTAAAACCAAAAGCAAGCAGAACTGCCAGATTCTTCCATCCCTGCAGTGCTGGATTACCAAATAGACAAGAGTAGGCACTGGCCTATGGGCCCCATGCCTCTTAGTGACTGGGGCGGGCGCACATGCCCTGCCATGGGGACATGGGACACCATGGAGGTGGGGGCCGCCACCGCAATGACTGCATCCCTCCTGGGCAGCTTTCAAATGGAGGCTTCCAATTCAGTGTTTCTCCAATCTCCTCCTCATTGCCTTTTGTGAGGTCTTCGTTCTGTTTCAGAAATTAATTGTCCAATTAACTCGTTCAACAATTTGCTTGAAACCAACAATGGCTTTGATCTAATTCGTGCATAAAACAGACAATATAATGAGACAGGTGTGACAGGCTCAACTTCTCGTAAAAGACAACAGTATATAAAACATTTCTTCTTCTGTCGTAGTAGGTTGATATAGGGGGACTCAGGTTACCCCACTGCTGGCTTGCCATTCCTTCCACATGAGGTTCAGCTGGCATTTACCAGAAACTGAGATTTCCATGTGGCAGACCCTGCCCTGTCAAACTCCTAGCCATTATAGGTTTGGCAGGAGCTATCCCTGCTCATTTGTAAAACGTCTTCTAACAACTGTATAATTTGGTCAAGGCTTATAGCGTTCTGTCAGGGAGCCAACAAGGGGAGCAGGTCATTCAGAGATGAGAGAAAAAGAGTGAAACACTTGGCTAACTTGCAGTTAGTTTCTTTATTAAGGAAAGCAGGACAAAGAACACATGGAGACTTCTAAAGGTTGTTCATTTCTTGGTGAAGCCATTAACCAGACTGGCTTATAGCTCCCCCTTCACTCCCTAGTCCCTCCCTCTGTCTATGGTGAGCTCCAAGGGACCCTGTCTGATTCTGCCTCTTTACTACCCCTCAAGCTCCCAGCTTCCAGTATTTCCCAGCTCATCCCCTACCATAGCTGTCAACCTTCCCTTTTTTGGCGGGAAATTCCCTTATTCCAGCTCCGTTTCCCGCTGCTTCCCGCTGCTATCCTGGATTGTTAGATATCCCATAGACTGTCCCCAGGACAGGTGAGGCTGCTGATCCCTTATTTTCGAGGCTGCTGATCCCATATTTTCAAATCTGAAAGTTGACAGCTACGTTCCCTGCTCTGAGATGCGGCCAGTTTCTCACCACCAGGATCCAAATTCTTTCCCTCTGTGCTTTTTCTGGGGAACTCCTCCCCCTCCAGTCGGTCCCTGACATGTACACACTGTGCCTTCAAAGCACATTTGAAGCACCTTCTTTCCCTCAAAAGAATTCTGGCCCCTGCAGTTCACCCCTCACAGAGTTGCAGTTCCCAGCAACCCTTAGCAAGCTACAGGGCCCATTTTTGTGATGTGTTTGACATATTTATTGTAAAGTGGTGTTTTTTAGTCTTCATACTGCCTTGTGATATTTTATACGAAAGTGCGGTTTATGAATATTTAAATACAATCAAACACGTTTTCAGGAGTCAGGAAAAAGAAGGGGGAAATGAACGAGAAGGAGTGAACTCTGATGGGATGGAAGAATGGTGGCTTCAGGAGGAGGTGGAAACCGCATGGGGGGCTCCTGAGTCACAGGTTGCCCATCTGTGTTGCATAAGAACATTTCAGTAGCTTTCCCCCTTCTTCTGTTAAGTAGTTTCCATTATCAACAGCATTTTTAAAACAACAACAACAACAACCCCACACACTTTAAAAAGCTTGAAATTCAGAAAATCTAATTCATTGTCACTTTAGGTGGTACAAAAGAAGCTGAAAGAAAAGAAACCCCTTGTAATGAAATGTTGTTCTTAGCTACCTGAGAATTCGCAGCTTCATCCATGTAAGTTAAAAAAGACAGGAGGAAAGGAGGCCATTGGGGAAAAGAAATAAGAAAGGGACTCTTGTGTTGAGTCTTCCTGACTGCCTGGGGAATTAGGCCCCACAGCTTTACTAATACCAGTGAACATGATGTTGGGATGGCGTGTGACCATAATGCTCCAACGTCTGATGTCTTACTGGGAAATTTCTTTGTGTAGGATGATAGAGAAAAGTTGGCATTTTAAAAACTCCTTCTTGGCAAGTCAAGTCATTCAGTCTCCATTGGTGCAGCGCGTTATTTTGCATGTTTGCGCATTGTTATGCGTGTTTGTTTGGAAGTAAGATCTAGGAAGCTCCACCCAGGTAAATGTTCAGAGGAATGAAGTCCTACTCTGCCGCCATGGTCCGAAAACCCTTGCTTGCTTAATTAACTTCAAATAAGGGCCTCAGTTTCTCAAGTTTCAAATACTGGAAGTCACCGGATTTGTTCAGATGAAATTTGGCCCATCCATTAGTAATCGCTCTGAGACCTCTAGAAGGGAACTTAGCGCACATTACTTTAAAACATTTTTTGTTTAAGCAAGCCTATGCAGATACTGAGAATGTTGACATGATATGATTTTCAGCTTATTGTTGACTTTAATCATTTTTCTGAATGTTGTCAATGGTTGTTTTTAACTGGTTTTGGCTGATAATTTCATTGTTTTATTCTTTTTGTAAACACTTTGAGGGAGGTGTGTGTGTGTATGTTACAGTCAAGCGGTATGTCCATGGAAGTTTCGGATTAGAGTTTTCCTTCCCCTAGATCGGCTACCTTTCCAGGTTGATGAGCCTCGTCTGCCCCTCGATATCTATCTATATAATACTACAGTATTGTCTACACTGACTGGCAGCAGCTCTCTTGGGTTTCAGAAAGCAGAGTTTCCCACGCTTACCTGGCAATGCCAAGGCTTGAACCTTGGGCCTTCTGAATGCAGAGCATGTGTTCTGCCACACTGAGCTATGGCTTTTCCCTTCCCTCTCTTCCCTTACGGATATGATACAAGCTGTTACTGCATGCAATCTGCTTTCCTTGGAGTGCTTTGTTCAGAACGATGCCTTTGTGAACTTCTCACAGATTCACACTCAGCATGTGACAGAGATTGGAAAAGGTCAGCCCCTGCTGGGTTCAGTCCAGGGTATCTGGAATCAGCACATGGCTTTGGCTGCTTGGCACTCCCACTACAATGGCTTGAAAACTGGCAATTGCAATGGAAAGCCCCACATCCCAGCCCATGCTGATTTCAGCACGTGGTCTTAGGCCTCATGTGACTGGCTTGTCCCAATTTAAATTTCGGTTTGGGGGTGAAGGGGGAGTCACCGCAAAGCAGCTTTTGTTCCCGTGTAAAAACGTGTAAACTCACTGAGCTTCTGAGACAACCTTTTGCATACAGAGGCTATTTCTCTGCACAACTTGTCACTTATGACTTGTAACGTTTACCCAACATGGGGAAGTTGCAGCATATTCTACAGAAAAGCGATTGTTGCTGACATCTCAGAACTGGAATGAAGTTTGTGGGAGAAAGATTGTTACCAGCACATCTTAAAGAGGCAGTGAGCATGTCATTCTGCCAGCATACATTCTGTATTCAGCATACAGCATACCAGCATACCAGAGCTTACACCCCTTGCCTGTTAACCACTTGCGTTAACTACTGTTAACTACTTCTGCTTGAAACAAAAAAATTTCCTTCCAGTAGCACCTTAAAGACCAACTAAGTTAGTTCTTGGTATGAGCTTTCGTGTGCATGCACACTTCTTCAGATACACAGTGTGCATGCACACGAAAGCTCATACCAAGAACTAACTTAGTTGGTCTTTAAGGTGCTACTGGAAGGAATTTTTTTTGTTTTGACTATGGCAGACCAACACGGCTACCTATCTGTAACTACTTCTGCTTGGTCTCCCAGTGTCTTATGCTCTCAGTGTCTTATGCTCCTGTGAGTGGCGGACAGGACTAAGCCAGCAGTAAATCACACTGAGCAAGCTGGAGTTAACTCTTTATTTACAAAACCGGATCTGCACAAGATTGTCAGGCCTAATGAGCACTGAGGTCTTGCCCCCATGAGGCAGTTGCCGAGACTAAAGGTCCCTCCCCACTTCCCCACAACTGGCTATGTCTCCTCCTCTCCAGGGCTCTCCCCCCCCCCCAGCAATCAGAGACTGTGCCTGCATGTCTGTCTTTGCTCTTCCCATTTTATGCCTCTCCTAGTTCTGGGAGTCAGTGAGGAAGAGAAGCTTATTGTAGCAGGAGGGGGAGACACCCTGGCTTCTTCACCAACCTGACTCATCTCCACTTCTTGGCCTCCCACCTCTCCTGCTTCAGTTTCCACCCTGGACTTCTCTCTGCCACAATTGCTGCTGAAGACCAGTGGCTGGAAACTGCAAGAAAGCAGAGGGCTGTTGCACTCTGGTTCTGCCTGTGGGCTTTCCTCAGGCATCTGGCTGACCACGGTGAGAACAGGATGCTGGACCAGATGGGCCATTGGCCTGATCCGGCAGGCTCTTTTTAGGTTCTTAGGGAAGCCTGTGCACAGCCAAACCTTCCCATATAGTCTTCCATGTGACACACGGTTGGAAATGTATTTGGAATGACATCCCTGTGCGCATCATGCGGGGATGGCTTGCAGCGCTGTAGAGCAAACCCAGTCAAGCCGTTCTGCTTCTAGATATCAGCATTTGCTTCCTTCCCCCTCCGCCCACTGCTTTGACATAAGAGCTTCTGTGCTCATTTCAAGGGAGAGGAAAATATAAACAGCCGAGTGTGTATTTAATTAAACTTTCCGCGTATAGAAGAGAAATAACCGGAGGCTTACAGCTCCCAGAATTGCAATAAGGATTTTACTTATCATTAGGCTATATTTAAAAGTGAACCATGCCTATTTCTGTAAAAAAAGAAAGAAAAAAAGACGACTTTGAAAACAAGCTTCCCCTACTCTCTGTTGTTTTCGCCAGCAGATGGCATCAGCACAAGCACATCGTAAAACGCAGAAGCAGATGGAAAAAGCACAGGAAGGATTTTGTGTGTGTTTGGTCTCCTGTCTTCTGTGGCTCGGGACCACTTCTCACAACCCTTCCTAAATGCTCAGGTGAATTCTGAATTTCATTATTTAATAATAATAATAATAATAATAATAATAATAATAATAATAATAAATGATGTTGAAATTAATATACATATATGTTTGTGTGTGTGGATCCAAAGTCACATCTGCATTGTACATTTAAAGCACTCTTATACCACTTTCAGTGCCATGGTTTCCCCCAAAGAATCCTGGGATCTGTAGTGTGTTGAGGGGGGTGAGAGTTATTAGGATACTCATATTCCCCTCAGCTACAATTCACAGAGTTACCTGGGAAGAAGGATCGATTGTTAAAGCACTCTGGGAATTGTAACTATGAGGGGAATAGGGGTCTCTCAGCTCCCTTAACAAAGTACAGCTCCCAGAATTGTTTGGGGGCTGTTTAAACTGGTATATCACTGTGCTTCAAATTTATGGCGAGAACATGGCCTAATTCTAGGTTTTGGACCCTTCCTGATGTGGAGTTCTGCAAAGGCAACACTGAAGCTAAGGAGGAGGAAACTGACAGCCAGTTTGGGGAGGGCCATGATAATTAAAGTGATGTGATGCTGATTTAAATGTCTGGTGTGGATGTGATCAACACAGAGTCTTCTGGAACCTTAAAGAAACAACACATTTATTGGCACATGAGCTTTCATAGATTACTCTTCATCAGTAATAAAAGAAGTGTAGCTCAGATCAGCAACCCAGTCAGATGGGCAGAGTATAAAACAACCACAACCACAACTAAATAGGACATCCCTATTTTCATCAGAGAAATGTTGGAGGGTATGATACTCTGTGTTGAACAGGGAAGGCAGAGACTCAGCAACACAATACTAAGCACTTTGTGTTAGGTTCCTGGAACGTTGCAAACAAATTATATGAGTCTTTCTACAGCAATTGTTACGATACGTCCCTTGATAATTTATTCAGGTGTAAATACTTCTGCTTTTTTGCAAACTCCCCTGACATATTTTGGCATTGTGAACATTTAATGCTCTTTCTAGTTGCTGATCAAAAGAAAGAAAGAAACATATGCACAATGATTGATTGCAATTGTGCCTTGTATATGTTTAAGGGGCAACTCCGTTTACTTTTGAGCACCGCGTTCATGATTTATATTGGTCTAGGAACAGGTTTCTCTTCATTCAGAAAAATGAAGAAACATTCCTAAAGCAAATTAGAAGAGACGTTCTTTACATATTTCCAGTATCAGCTCGGCTACCCAACCAAAGCAGCAGCCCAGACAGGATCAAGGCAGTTTTTGCTGGCTAACCTGGAAAACCCTCAGGGGAAAGACACAAATCACTACCAACACCATTCCAGTCCCTTGGAACAACAAGCTCCAAGAGCCAAACCAGATGCGAAATCACATGCATTGAACAGATGAACAGAAGAAGAGCTCTGCTGGATCGGGTGAATGGCCCATCTGGTCCAGCACCCTGTTCTCACAGTGGCCACAAGAGTAGGGTGACCAGACATCCCCGTTTCCCGGGGACAGTCCCCAGATTTGCAAATATGTCCCCAGACAAATTCCTCCCCCAGAATGTCCCTGGATTTCATTAAATGTCCCCGGGAAACGTGGGGCCATTCTAGTTCATTTGTTCATGTACAGTAATTAACAGTTACTAAGTGGTGGTGGGCGGCAGATAATCGATCACAAGGTGGTGCGCAGACACCATTTGAATGGTAATGCCCATCAACTGAGGGGGGCAACCCCCCTAAAATATTTTATTGGAGGGGCTGAAGGGATCTCTGCCTCTAGGAGTTGGCTTCTATGACCTGTGAACTGTTGGTTTCTGTGTGCTGCCACTGTGCAGTGCTTGGAGTCACAAGACTCTCCAG
This sequence comes from Podarcis gaigeae, assembly GCF_964106915.1. NCBI lineage: Eukaryota > Metazoa > Chordata > Lepidosauria > Squamata > Lacertidae > Podarcis > Podarcis gaigeae. The sequence goes on from NC_139677.1 coordinate 80,941,856, forward strand.
AGATTCCATACTGTTGGAAGTCTCAGGGGAGACGGGAGACGGATGTGATGTCATCAAAGGCTCAGGTCGTTAATCATGTCGGAGGGCGATTCCGGAGGATGAGCTCGGTCGTAGCACAAGTCCGACATGAACAACTTGGTTTGTGCAAGAACCAGGTTACAAATGTATGAGGCAGTAAGGGCAGTAGTATCCAACCCATGTGCCACTAGGAAGCCTGGATTGTGCTGAGAAGCTAAGCTAAAACATTGGACAGTTGACAGTTCTCAGAGCAGGGCTGCCCCATGATGTGTTTTCCACCCCCACTTGCCAATATATGAATAATGACATTATTCCAAGGGAAGGGTGCTTCAAATTCTTTGATGTAGCCTGCGTTGTCATTGCCCACAAAAGATTGGCCATTCCAAGTGATTGGGAAGAGGGGATGTCTTAAGCTGGCCTCAGAAAATCATTCATGAGGGAGACGGCCATATCTCTGTAGGGAAGGAGTTCCCCAGGCAGGGTGCCACCTCAGAGAACATGCTATCCCCTGTTGCCACAAAGGCTGTAGCCATTGGTGGAACCTTGCAGAGGGCCTTTTCCGTAGATCTCAAGACCCAGGCAAGCAAATGTAGGGAGAGGTTCTCCCTCAAGTACTGCTGATGAACAAAATACATGCATTTCTGTGAGTCGTGTCTCCAACTTTAATCCAGAACAAAAATGTGTGCCTTGTCAATCACTTGAAAAACATTGCAGCTTGCGATAACCAGCACAGTAAAACCTAATACACATATACACCGCACAAAGCTTAATATAAAATTTCATGATGTAAAGATTTAGGCTTTTAAAAATGCACTGCAGAATAGTTTATCATAAGGTTACCAGACGTCCCCGTTTCCTGGGGACAGTCCCCAGGTTTACAAATCAGCCCCCTGACAAAATCCATTCATTCCGACTAAAGTTGAAAAGTGTCCCCGGATTCATTGAAAAAAATCTGGTAACCTTACACAAGAGTGTGTTATGGCTGTGTTCATATTAGCAGCTTTAAACACAGTGGGATTGTCCCGTCCCCCTGCCATGGCATTTAAAAGTTGCATTTCCCTGTTGCTGAGCGCACCACAGATAGGGCAGGGATGCCTCCACCCAATGCACATTATCTGTCTGGATCCCCTGCATTCTTATCTACGAAGTTGTTTTCTGCACATGCGCAACGGGTGTCTCAAATGTACATACATCTGCTTAACTGCATAGGGAATGTGGCTCATGTTTTCAGATCAGATGGAAAACACATCAAACAGCAGGTTTTTTCCCCCTCAAGGAACTACAGGATATATATAGACAGTGGCTAACACCAGTGTTGGCCACACACTGGGTCCAGAATAAATGGCAATGTGCGCACAGTTTTATAAGCAAGCTGTGAGACAAGATCCATTTTCAAAATGCTTCTTTAAATCAAAGTTGCACAGCGCAGCCCCTCTTTCTTTTTTTAGTTAAATGGACAAGGATAATTTAAAAAAACAAAAACAGATAACCAGGAGCTATACTCATGTTTCCAAAGAACATGAAGCGTATTAGCTAGCCAGCATTAGAATCAGGCTGTGGGAGGTGGAAGGCATTGCTGTACTTAATTTATGTTTGCTTTTAGACTGATACTACCATGCAGTGAACCAGACAATGTCTAGTGTTCATTAATCAGGAACCCTTTTGTCTATTTAAGAAGCTTACACAGATGAGCTATATATGTAATTTCCAGAGATACAGTTGGCACACATTTTATCCGTCAAAAGCTTATTTTCTTCCCACAACAGCTGGGGGGGGGGGGAGGTGATCTAAAAGGGATGCAAAATCGGAACATTTTTCCCTTAATTCCTTGGGTAAAATAGGTGATGCAACTCACAGCATTTGTTGTGTGTTTCAGGCAATCGGAAGAAGACTGTTCAGGAGGTAAAACCCAGGTGCAGGTTTCTAGCATTTGCAGAACTTGTGAGATGAGTCAAAATGGACAAGCGCTCTACTTCTCATTTTTAAAAAGTGAAAAATTATCCTGCTCCCTTCTTTCAGTGTTTTACTTTTTGCTTCCCGAAACATCCAGAAAAATCCCTGTGGACGCTCGTGACCAGGTGTGTGCTAAAAGTCTACCAGATGCTTGGCAGCAACCGCAATAAGCATAGCTCCTTTGAAATGCCAGAGCCGCTGTAATCCTGGGTGCAGACGGACAAGTTTGCATAAAGTCGATGTTGGCCGCGAGCATCATGTCACGTGGCAAACTGAGTAAAGAGGGTGATGCGGTCTCGTTCTGTCCCCTTCCATTGCATAAGACACCCACTCCTGCAACCTCTCTCTCACACACTGTAGAGTAAGAGCCAAGGGCATTTGCTCCCAATTAAACTGAAAATCTGCAATCCTGTGTGCACTAATCTGGGATGAAAACACGGTTAGTTATGCATGTAAGTGAGCATGCGCAGGATCTGGCAGCACCGCCCCCCCTGAGCACACTAACCTGTGAATAAACCCTCACTGAACACCCTGGAAAATACTCTGATAAATGTGCTTAAAATGGGCTGTTTTTCCTTTGAAAAGTGCAAATGGCTAAATGAATAAATATCTGAATGCTAAATGAACAGGGGCCAATACAAATCTGTCCTGTGTGTCATTCTACTATTTAACTCTTTTTAAAACTTTGTCCATCCCAATCTCTAGGAGTTGGGATGAGTCAGGCCAGTTTAAAAACAGGACACAATTAAAAGATGCTATAACTTAATATATTTTTTAAAAAATGAAATGGTACATTTAAACAATTTCTTCCCAAGCGTAACTATTAATGCTAGCTGTTTACAAGTCCAGAGACAAATATGACACCTTTCTAAAAATTTGGTTATGATTTCTAAAGAACAGACCTTCACCCTATCCCAACTCATTATCCAAATCCCTGGATTACTCAAAGTCCTTTGTCATTGAAAATGCATGTCCACATGGCTGTTTGGAAGGAAGAGTGTGGATTCAGCACACATTTCAAACCTCTGCAGTCCATACCCACCTGCACTGTTATCCTGTCTGCAGCTTGCAAGACAGCAGGCATCCTCGGAGTTTAAGCCTACAGGAAGAGATGCCTTCTTTTGAGACACCTATTTTGTATCTTCCTGCATTTTTAGTTGTGCACGCTGCTGGAATTTACTAACGCATCTGGAGGAACTGTGCCAGAGACAGGGAACCCCTTTCAACCCAAGGACCACATTCACTTCTGCAAAACTTTGCGGGGCCAACATGCCACTGGCGAATAGCACCAGAGGCAGAAACCGGCAGAACAACAAATGTACATTTTACCTTTGTGCAACGGGCCAGTTTCTACACATAATCAACCTCATCCCTCCCTGTCCTCCATCCAGGAAGGAAAGGTGCATTATCAGAGTTCAAATACACATTTGTGCCAGGCGAAAACACCTGAGATATGTGTGGGAAGAATTCTGAGGGCCAGAGTGGGAGACCTGACAGGTTGCATTTGTCCCCCAGGCCTGAGGTTCCCCACTCATGATCTTTAATGTATCTGTTATATAGTTTCTTCTTCTTCTTCTTCTTCTTCTTCTTCTTCTTCTTCTTCTTCTTCTTCTTCTCCTTCTCCCTTTTCCTCCGATCTCTCGCCTCATTGCACCTACTTGGCTAAATGAGCCCATATCAAATCATTTCATCAAATGCCTTTCTGTAACGATGTACCAGTCAGGGTGAATCACTGCCACTTCAAATGAACTAAAACAACTTCATGGACCATTTTGGAGGCTTCAATGCTACTGGCTAGTGACTAGATCCCTATCCACGCATTCTGCACACAACACTTTCCACTGTATGTCCTGAGCACACGCAGCCCAAGGAGGACAAATGGACAGTAGTTTAATTCTTTATTGACGAAGCACGAATTTACAGCAACTTCGGAGGTGCACTAAAAACACACACACACACACACACACACACACACACTCTTCTGGTGGCTAGGTAGCTGGTGCCCCTCCCTAGGCGTGCCTTCCAAGCTGGACTGTTGGAGCAATGGCCCACACCCAGCCTTAAGTACCTGTCAGGGCTGGAGTCAGACACAGGTCAGCAAGAAAGGAAGAGAATCTCTGATGCCAGTGAAGTTAACCCTTCATTCAAGGGAACAAAATGCAACTCTTCCTAGTGGCCTCCACAACCCTTCCCAGTAGGTCTTGCCCCTATGGAGCAGTTGCCAGGACTGAAGGTCTCCGCCTTCTACTCTTTCTATGGCTCCGCCTCTCCTGGAGATTTCCCAAGCAGCCTCAAACTACATCTGTGCACCTCTGTTCTGCCCTCCTTGTTATTCTGCATGTTCTTTGAAAGTAGGGAAGAGGGGAGCTTGTCATAGCAGAAGAGGGAGACTCCTCTGGACACCCCTCCTCTGCTCCAGCTTCGGAGTCTGAAACGCTGCATGTCACAGGCTCTTCCTGCTCACTAAACACTGTTGCCCCTTCAGCTGCTGACATCTCCTCCCAATTTTCTCCCTCTTACCGCTCCTCTGTGTCCCACCACCAATCCCCTGCCTCAGAGCCTTGAGGGTTTCCCTTGGGGGTTCCCTGGCTGATGCCTGCCACCGCTCCTCTTCATCCAGCCAATCCCCTGGTCTGAGGCACCATTTCTCCTTATGTTCCTTGCACATCCTGTCCTTCCTCCCACATTTCCGACTGCTGACACTGCATAAGGCTGCAATCCTATGTATGCTTCCTTTCTATAAGATCTGCTGAATGCAACAGGACTAACCCCTGAGTGAACGTGGATATGGTTGCACTCTTAAAAATGGAGATGTTTTATCCAGGAAGCAATGCAACAACCCTGGAAGGCTCCCTGCGCAGACTCCACAATTATCTCCCGGAGTCGCGGCATTGAGCGCAGAAGGCAGGTAGAAGTTGCTTGTGCGATGGTGGTCCTTTTGTGAAATGTGACAGCTAACTCCCTAATTAATCTTGGAAATGTCAGAGCCAGCTGGAAGTAATCAGGCCTGACAGTTCAAGGGCTAATTAACTCCAACCCCACATCTCTTGCATAGCTTCATCCGCACTTCTGAGGCCATGCGTTATTTCCCCCCCGTTTTGCTACATGACTCCGCTTGTGTTTCAAGTTCACACGCAGACACAGATACACCGTGTCTGTTTGTATGGAAAGAGTGACAATGTTTATAGGAAGTGCTGTCGGGTTGAGTCATGGCGTGTTGCTGGTGGCAGTCATAAGAATTCCCTCGGCAGAGCCTGACTTGAAGGGAAAACAAAATAAGGTATGGTAAGCTCGGAGCAGGTCCAGAGGGAGCAGCTCGGAGCAGGCGGCTGTTGTTGATTATCTGATGGAGGCAGTTTGTTCTAGGCATCAATAGGTGGAAAGCGTCATAGCTGTATGAACGGCCTCTAACTCTCTAACTTAGGCCATTCAGCCTGAATTAGCATCAGTACATCTCATATAAGAGAGGTCCACCAGTAGAGTTGGGGTGGAGCTTCACACAGGTTTTTGCTCATTTACAGAAAGCAACTTCTGACTTAGCGGCTCAAAGCTTTTCAGGTTTCGCTTTTGAAAACTGAGTCAAGAGGGATGCTTTTCAAAGGGACTGTCAGGACAGCCTGCCCAAACTCCCACCTGTCAGCCCACCTGTAGTTTTGCATGCGTCTACAGGGCTCCTTGTGACAACCACACTCGGTAGAGCATAAGGCTCTTAATCTCAGGATCGTTGGTTTGAGCGCCACTTGGGCAAAAGATTCCCACAATGCAGGTGACCCTTGTGGTCCCTTTCATCTCTACAATTCTACAATGCTATGATTCTAAGTGCCTTTGCTCTGTCATATTTTTAGGTCCCACCCTATTTTTGCGGCTGTGAGCTGTTTTAAACTGTGTCCAATGTTGCATTTTTAATTGTTGTAAGCTGCCCTGGGAACTGAGGGAGAAGGGAAGGTAATTCATCACATAAATAAATAAAATAATTTTGATGGTGGTATCCAAAGCTTAAATCTTCATGTTAAGGTAATAATGTTAAACACAGGCATGTTCAGTGTGTTTACATCTTTGTTGTCATAATTTTAACACATTTAATGAGCAGTATTAATATTTGACAATGAGGGGGACGGGAAGAAAGGAGAATTAATTGGAATAATAGAGATAGACATAGATTGCAAAACAAATTCAAGTTGGAAGTTTCTTTAAAGACTCTCCCCCAACAAATGGATAGTTTCAGTTCTTTTTAGATTTGACAGCTTTAGGGAACAGCCACAAAATAATAGAGTTTTTAGAAACCAGGAGTCCTGTTTTTATGCAAGGTTACATTGACACAGAACTGGCTACACAAATAGTTTGGATAATAATTGGGAGTCAGGGATAATGGAAGATTCATTGCTTATGAATATGGCACATGTACGCTGGGAGAGGTACAGTGAATGATGTCACCAGTTTCCTTGGTGATCCTTTGTATTTTCCATTTCTTTTCACTTGCTGCTTTCCTTGACCTGACAATTCACACTTCGTTAATGAATGTTACTTACCTTGCACAGTCCCCTTAGCTATTTTGTGATTACAGAACCAAAATCTATTTACAGAAGCATCACAAATAATGCCTCTGGGTTTTCATTTGAACCAAGAACTCTCATGGATGGGCTAGCTCTGCAGAGACAAGATTCGCCTAATTAATGTTGCAGGATGGGCTGTGCATTCATAGCAAAACGTACCACTGTCAAATGGTCTGCAACATCAGGCAGGTTGTTTAATATATCGGGCACAAATGTAAAAACATACCATACTTGAGAAATGTTCGTATTTCGGTTGTTAAAGTGATACTGAAATTCTTATCTGGGCTCAGATGCAATCAGGAGTGATTTCTTTTTTAAGCCCTAAGGAGAAAAAGAAGTAATCCCAGGGTTTGTCAGCATTACTGGCCTTCCTCCTGTGCATTAATGACCACTAATTTAATGAGCTTTTTCTTTACATCTGGCATTTGCATGACACACTGCTGGAAATGGATGGAGGCTTTCAGCTGCAATGCTAGAAGCTACTCTGGGTTGAGGAGAGGCTGTTGCCAACATTTCATTCCTTGCTGTCAGGAACACGTCATTTCAGTATTGTGCAAGTGACAGCTGACCAATTTTATCCTGATATATGTTGAGGGCTGGGGAGACTTGACCTGGAAGCATAGATGGCTCATTTTGATAGTTGAGGATGAAGATTCAAATGGCACCTTCCAATTGATGGCAATTAAAAAGCACAATAAACCAGGTAATTTAGTACCTTGGTGGTGAGACCCCTGAACCTTTTTATTCCTTTCCCCCCACTCCTTATTAAACAAAAATTTATATCCCACCTTTCTGGGGCCAACAGGCTCTGTGAGGCAGCTATTCACCAATAATAAAGACCATCATTAAAATATATTGGGGGGGGGGTGAGTCAACCAAAACTAGATTTGCATACGATCTTGCAGGTCCAGTTTGGAGGTGGAAAACCTATAGAAAGGGAAAGATTAAGATGCTCCCCAGTTTACACATTGGTCTCCAATTGAAAATCTCCACTTGGGTGGGTCTTTTAAGTAGAAAATAAAAATGGGGGGGGCATATGATAAAGATCTCACATAGTTTGAGCCTAAGGGACCAGCCAGTCTATAAAGAAGTGGTTTGTCCCTGCTTATTAGCTTTAAAAGAAAAAGGAAAGAAAAAGAATCACAGTTTCCTTAGTAGGACTATTCTAAGATGACTATTTTAATACACCATTAATTTCCTTTCTTTCCTGGAAGGTTGCAGATTTTGCACATCTTGTGTGAAGTGAGGTAAGAAAAACAGTGCTATATGTGTCTTTTTGTTGTTACTGATGAAAACTACTGATTACTCAGCCCAGAGAAGAGTTTACTAGACAGTAGTAGTTCATTTTTTGCTGGGACGGATTCAAAAGTCATGGAAACACACCTTTGGAAGAACAGGGCCACTTTGCACAAGCATTCATAGAAACCAGCTCTAGCTTGATGTCTGGTCCCCCAAAGCCTTTTTGCCGTTAAAACAGAGCGAAGAAAAGAGATGATTTGTAAGCTTTATTTTCTAATTGTTCTGCCAAAGCATTCGGCAGGGTTTCAAGTCCTTGACTGTGCTAGGAGCCTCCACAGCTTCTCTGAACAATAAAGGGCAGCATACCGATTGTGGCCCAGAAACAGCAAACTTTGATCTGTAAAACCTGAGCGGATTTTTTAAACATTCAATATCAATTAAAAATATTCATAAGTAGTAGTTGAATCTTCATTCGTTATGCGCTGAGCATGGAGTCTGGGAATTGGTGAGAGGGATTATCAGAGAGATTAGCATCTCATATTAGGAGCAACATAAACATCAAACGTTTAATAATGAAACAGTCTGAAATATAACTGCACAAGCAATTAGCAATTAATTGCATACGTAATTAGCTCTTTGAAAAAAAGAAGCGTACCTATTGCCAGAAAACAAATAAAAGGGTTTCTAGTTTGCCTGTTTTTCTTTGAAAGAAGAGGTGACCACACTACAGTTTCTCGGCATACAATTGGATGGGCAAATAAAACATTTCCTGATGCCTAAAACGAGTAGAATGGCTATTTATGCATCAGCCCAAAAAAAGAAAAAGGGAAATCCGTCCCCAGAGGAGGACAAAGAAGGAAACAGATTAGAATAAAATTTATGTATGATAATTTACATGTGCAGATGCAAACTTAGAAAAATTACTATAAAGAGAAATACATTGGCTCCATGTTAGTCCAACTCAGAGCAGATCTACTGAAACTAATGGACATGATGGGTAATTGGATACATTAATTTTAGTGGTTCTAATTTCACTGGATACAACCCAATACATCTCACCATAGGGTGGAGGTCTGAGACCCAGGTCATGTGCTCCTATTCAGTCTGCAGTCCATATGCCATCTGTTGATGGACAACTTCAAGGCCTCTCCTGCTTTCCTCTCTTAAAGTTCTTTAAACTGGTTGAAGACCAGACCACCCTTCCAACAGAGAGATCTGAATGCTTAGAAATAATGTGTGCACATTATGAAGCTAGCTGGAGTTCAGCTGCTTAATATGAGATGTGAGAGCATTAATCTTCTGGGGAGGAGGGAGGAAGTTCAAGCAGTTAAAGCAGAGCTTGTTCAAATGGTCCCTTAAAATCCCAGATGAAGAGGTAAACATCTGCTAATGGGTTTTTAAAAGAAGGGTAAGTCATTAATAATACTTGGAGACTGCCACCAATAAAAATCCTAGCAGAACAAAAAAGGTTGGTGCCTATAAATTATTATTCTTGTTTTGTTATCATCACCACACATTAAGAACGATGTTGTCAGACTCAACACAGCTTTAAGGAGAGTCAAAAATACAATACCTGCTGCAAAAGAGCTATTTTGAAACAGATGCACAGACCATTCTAATGGAGGCAACAAAGTTTTCCCCACTCAAGCCAAACTCCAAGTGAGTTACCATTAAGGGAGAGGAGGGAAAAATTCAGCTCAGCTTTCATCGAACGGCAAACCTACCTATTTCACACTTCCAGAAACAATACAAGAATGAAACACAGAAATACTTATCATTACTTAATAAATCCAGATCTGTAGACCTGCTGTTTACGTATGGCATTTCCACAAGAGACCATTTGTTTGTTTGCTTTGCCCTGGGCATTGAATTTTAAGTGAAACATGGGTTTGTCTTTTCATTATGACAGATTGGGCAACAGAACAGTCTATGAAGTTGCTTTGCTGCTGAAATCAAGAGAGTGGAAAAGAGGTCTAATCATGACAATTTCTTGATGTATTTTACCAGTTCAGTTTCAGGGTATATTCAGACACAAATCTTTTTTCCATTCGTTTTCCAGGTTTTCTTGTTAGGGGGATTCAGCAATACATCCATGCCACACAGACAGAGCAAAGAAATGGGGTCAGTTGGGGTGTTAAAAGAAGATAGCAAAAGGTTATTTATTTATTTATTATTGCCAAGGAGGGGGAGAAGGGGGAGAGGGATTTTTCAGCCTTAAGTGCCAAAAAAAAAAAAAAAATATTGATCACCCTAGGGAACTATGCATTTTGCTGTGTGGGATTTGTGGGTGCTAGTTGCTGTTCTGCCTCAAGCCAGAAAAAATGCCCAGTGTCCTATTTCCCTCTCTTTTCAATCAGGATGTTATCCAGATTTAGGTAGGTAGCCGTGTTGGTCTGACGCAGTAGATATGTATATATATATAGAGAGAGAGAGAGAGAGAGAGAGAGAGATAGATATAGATATAGATATAGATATATAGTCCAGTAGCACCTTAGAGACCAACTAAGTTTGTTATTAGTATGAGCAAGGCACCACGGTTTGGCAGTGGGAAGCAGTGGAAAACACACCATTTGTTGCTTTGCCTCAGGTAGCAAAACATCACAGGCCCAGCGGCATTAGCAGGACAGCATCTGTGTGCATCCCACACTGCCCTCAGGGTGGCTTAGATCCCCCTTCTCTACCTTCCCCTTGCTTTGTGCTACTTACTGGTGGGTGGCAAAGCAGTTTCGGTTTGTGCTGAGAAGGGTGCAGGGTAGAGGGAGTCCTTGGATCCCCCCCCCCAATGTATGCAATGCATCTTTGGTGCCTGGGTCCCCAGCCATGACAGATGTAGTACCCATTTGCAGGAATGCCCGGTGTCTCCATAGCCCTCTCCCATATCCAGTCTACTAGGGCAGGAGTCACCAACATGGTTCCAGGGGCCCATAGGTGCCCACAGAGGACTTTGCTGACTCCTGCAGTTTGTGCAGCCAATTGAATATTCTGTGGTGCATGTGTGGCATCCTTGAAATTTTATCAAATTTTGCACCTGTATCTACAGGTCTCCTGTGCAAGGGGTTAGGCACTTGATGCTTCTTCCAGTAGGCAGCAGCAGGGAACGTCTGTTTTTATGTCGGTTAGGGTGCTAGGACTTTCGCACCCCCATTCATGTCAGATGCAAATAGTTGCAATTTACTATTTGCAGCATTTCTTTTGTCGGGATTTTTTGTTTGTGTGTCTTTTTGCGAGATATCTGCAAGGGTAGCGCAGAGTGTCTAACAAATAGGTTGTCAAACAGAGGAACCATACAAACACAGCAAAGTTAGCAAAACACAGGATTTGCGTTATCGCTGAAGAAAACATGTGCAGACTAATAATCAAAGGGAATCCAACCCAGGCATTTGGCACAGGAAAATATTTATGCTGGTTTGTGTGGGAGGATCCTCTGCGACATTCAGATATACTATCAGCGAGAAAAGAATGCTGACATAGGCGGGTGTGCACAGAATTGATCTTTTGTTTAATTTTGAATCAACACGGCTCATAATTAAGCTTCACGAATAAATTTTAGAGATGGGCTACTGCTAGTAAGAGCTATTAGAAATCCCAGCCAGCTCAAATATTGTTATTAAGAAACATACAAGTAGATATTGCAGCAGCCTCTATTAACTGCTTTTTGACTTCGAGGCAATCAGATGACGTTTCCCTCTTTCTTTTTTTAACGCTTCCTGTGGGGCTTAGGGATGTGTTTATATGTACACATAAAACTACTACACCCATAAGCACAACCCAGAATGAAAATCTGATTTATGGGATTTTCCTATTGCATCAATGCCGGTATCTTCAAGAGGAAAAAAAATATACCAGAATAATCAGAGCATGGTAGTTATGATTGTTTAGTTATAGATTCTTCCATCAAACAAATGTATGTTTGTGTGACTGCTCTCCACATCCTATGCTAATCTTCCCCTTTGCTGGATTTCTTGCCCTTTAACAAAGCAAAATGAAAAGAAAGCAGGGTGTTCAGGAAAGCAAAAGGGTTTATTCAGTGTTTCTTATAGTAACACCATTCATCTTGGGAAAGTCTTTGTTGATTGTGCCAACCATCTATAGTAATAAATGTACAGGAATGAAAATGGTGGTGTTCCCATATCCCAGAGAACACTAAACTATTGTCCGGTTAACATGGAGGCCACGGCCTAATAGTTGCAAGGAGTTTTTCTGGACAATGAAAAATGTTGTCCATTCGTCATATGACCTCTTCGACCAGTTAAACAGCAGAATTTGTAAATGATTTTCATTCAGCCAGGGTTGTAGGAAGGGTATGAAGGAATATGGAAATCGTAGCTCCAGTTCCAATATAATATGTGTGTGATTCAATTTTTAGTGTGTGTCACTTTCTATCTTGCAAAGGATAAGGTAAGTCTACAGTGGACACTCCTCCAAAAGAACACTGTCCAAGCCTGAGCAGAAAAAGCTATGCTGGACTTTCAACCACTGTTGAGGGGAAGAAAACTGTGTCTGCAAAACTTTAATTGAAGCAGAGGTGCCAACCTAGTAGAAGATTGGGAGGGGGGTGATGGCACACACATTACGTGTGTGTGACACGGGGATGCCGGGAGGTGCCAGGGAGTGGAGCCAAATATGGCGGCAGTATGGCTTCAGTGGCTGACGGCTCCTCCTCTCTGGTACTCAGTCTCCACCTCCTCCTCTTTCTGCCGCCACCAGCCCAGGGCTGCTTCCCCACTCCTTCCTCTCTGTGGTAAGAGGAGGAGGAGGAATCGTCAGCCACTGAAGCTGTGCCATGTTCAGCTTCACGCTCAGCCTCCTCTGCCCCAATTGTTCTCAATGTGGGGCGACTGCCCCTCAAATATTTTATTGGGATCTGGGCCCCTTAGAGTTGGTGCCTATGAACTGAGGCCAATAATAATGGTTTCAATAGGACTACTCTAATGTACGTTGGTTAAAAAACTACATTGTGTGGTAAAAAGTCAGATGGGCAGATCATATAGCGCTGTTTTGCAAGTGCAGCTTTGGCAGGGCTAATGCGAGGATAGAGCAGTCAAGATCCTATGCTCTCTGGGCAGCAGAGTAAACAGTACCTGTTAAAACAAAAGCTAATGCAGCAATAATAGGAAGTGTTCACGCAGTGTCACTGGAAACTCTGCAGCCTGTTGGCCCCCAGATAGCTCAGTTGGTAGAGCATGAGACTCTTAACCTCAAGGTCATGGGTTCAAGCCCCATGTTGAGTGAAAGATTCCTAAATTGCAGGAGGTTGAACTACAAGATCCTCATGGTCCCTTCCAATTCTACAGTCCTATGATTCTATATGATAGAGTTACACATGCATGGACAGCACCAACCAGCCTCCAAAGGTGGCCAAACAAACAACCACTGAGTAGAGAAGAGACTACAGCTCTTTCCACAGTACTAGCTGACACCGTGCTATAACGAAATGCCAGCAGGGAGAACCCACGGCATCCCAGGAGAAGGTTCTGAGTCCTGCTATGGGAACGGTGCCTTTGTGCGAAGACGCTGTTTCTATAATGCTGCACACACCACACTCCTGCGTTGCTGTCTCTCTGGCAGTGGTGCAATTGGGTTGTGACTCTGGATTTAATGGAGCTTCCTCTTTAGACAGCAGTTCACTTGCTTCAAAATGTGATCAGCCAGCCCTGTGCTGAATTTGGAAGTCCTCCAGCTCGGCTGAGCAGGGCCCTGGACCTCTGCCCCGATGTCCTGTCCTGACAGCGCCACTGCCCTCTGAGGAGGACCAATACTTGCAGAGGCAGAGAGGCACATGAATGAGGGACGGATGGAAAAGATAACAGCAAGCGCACAGCAGGTAACCGTGCACAAAGCTTTGTAGCTAATGTGGGGTCAATGCAACTAGGAACAGGAGGCGTAGATTCAAGTCTCATTTGAGCAGATTTTAATCCTGCTGCCTCAAGGCTTGAGGAGAGCAATAATTGAGGGTCCTGCATGAAGCTGTAGCTCAGTCGCAAAACCCATAGATCAGAAAGAGAGCTTTTGGAATAGAAAAAGGAGCTCAGAGGATTAGAATGATTAGAATAGTGTGTTTGGCACCATCATTATACAGCCCTTGGCGAATGCTGAAGATACATCTCTTTACCGTGACTTGAGGTGTATATTTTTAGGATCCACCTTAATTTTGCAATTTTAAGTCGCCTTAAACTTTTTTTTGTAATATTGTGAAATATTGTATTTTAATGTTAAAGTTGTGTTTTAAATGTTGTAGCTTGCCCTCACAGGCCAGTTGTCTAATTGAGACCAATCTAGTGTAACCCCAGGAATATGGTTTTCCTACTCAGTCCTGGCTCCAGGATTTTGGAGCCCTTGGACAGATCACCCACAGTGGGGACATCCAACCTGGAAGACGTGGGGCATGCAAACTGAGATTTCTCTTAGGCTACATATGACCCTTTCAGATACTTTGTTGAAATGTGAAAATGGGAGCGCTGTTAGGACAGTGGGCCCTCTGCTGGTCTTGGGTTTGCCATGCCCAGCCTTGTCACTGACTGAAGCTTGTTGTCCTGTAAGCAAAGGTAAACAATTATTTTAAAGAAGTTTTTTTAAAGGGGGAGGAAAGGGGCAAGAGAGCTATGGTCTGGCTCTGAGCCATCCCTTCACAACACCCAAGGGAAGTCGCTGTCATTCAAGCCTTACCCCACACCCTGCACTATGAGGAGAATAAAGCTCATCTACCTCACAGGCTTAATGCCTGAGAAGGACTTTGAACACACAAAAGCACAATACAAAATTGCAAATCAGGCATGGGGAGCCTGTGTCCCTTCAGATGGGCTACAAGTCTGGGCTTGTTCACAGCAGCAGTTACTGTGTGTTTAATGCTCTTTGTCCCTGAAGTTTTTAACCATTGCCCACACGACAGTCTCCACCACCAGCCCCTATCTCACTTCTTTTCAGATCTTCCCTATCCAGGGATAATCCAGATATCGAAAAATACACCCAAAGCCAATCTGCTTTTCCCTTGTCATCAGTGTTTTTCCCAACCGGGGTGTGCCTGGTTAAGGAGAAATCCACATCCCCTACTACTTCCTCTGCTGCTCATTTGCTTTTCAGTACCTATCACACTTAACATCCCTGACCATTTGCTATGCTGGCTGTGGGTGATCAAACTGGAGGCCACAAGATCTGGAAGGTCAAAGGTGCCTAATTCCTGTTGGAAATGGAAAGGACTATTACTAGGTCAAGAAAGGACACTTTGTTCTCCATATACCTTAGTCTGGGTGTGGGATCCAGCTCATTATATATGGCTCTCTCATGGCTATGAATACTCAACTGAAGGCCCTTTGCTTTGTTGACAGTTTCCTCGTTCGGCCAGTTTTTTCTTTTTCTTTAAGTAGTCACAGCAAGCAAAGTCAAAACCTATGCGTGCAGGACCTTCAAATCTATTAAACGAGGCGATAGTACTAATTTTTGAATGACAAATATTTGTCCTACTTCCTGGATGATCTTGATTTTTAGATCCACACCCAAAAATAGAACATACTATATTCAGGATGAAGAATGGTTGGCCTCGGACTTACCTGCACCTGAAACTTGAGCTGATTTTAATGACACAGGAAGAGATTGGATACCAATAGCGTTATGTCACTTACCAAAAATCGGGGTTCATATCAAATATATCCTTGGCGCGCTTACAGCTATGTAATAATGTCCAGCAGCTTCTGGTGCCCTCCAAAAGGGCCATTTCTAAAAGCAAATACACGAAGATATGTCGGTGTGACGTTTCGTTCCTGCCACTGCTTTGTACTTTCAGTGCGTGTGATGATGATCTTTGCTCCATTTCTTCTCAGTTTGGTTTCCACAGTCGTTGATCTCCCCTCCTTTATAAATGACAGCCCAAGAACCAGTTCCATCTAGAGTCCGGCGGCACATTTATTTAAACCTGGCTTAAACTGAAGTACAGTATGGGGGGGGGGGGTCTGGCATACATATTGGGGGGGGGGACCGCTTCGGGTGCGAGGAGAAAGGGAAAGCGCCAAGTCACGAGCCAGCCGTGCGAAACCCCCTCCTCCAGCAGCGCCACAGGCCCCCTTGCCTCTTCAGCAGCGGGTAGTTCCCCGTCCCCTTAGCAACAGTTGCTGGAGGCGGGGCTGCTATAACAACAAGCAGCTGCCAAAGCGAAAAAGCTCTGCGTCACACCGCCGCTTTTTGTGAGGGGAGGGGGGGTGGTGGTGGAGGAGGAGGAGACCCTGGCTGCGCCTTTTCGAACTACAGCCCCCATGATTCCCTGCGCGCGGCGCCTGCGCGGAGCCGCGCTCTGACGCGGCTCCGCAAAAGAACAAGGGGCGGAGCCGGAGTGTGTCTGTGTGTGCGGAGAAGGGGGGGAGTGGGGGATGGGGGCGCTGCCAGGTCCGTCTTTCCCCTGCCGTGTCCCCTTTTCTCAGCTCGGCGCAGACGCCATGTTGGTTTGAAAGGAAGATGACAAGAGGCGGCTGCGGGAGCGGCGGCGGCGGGCGGCGAAGGGTAGCCGAGAGCGGCTCTCTCTGAGGGGCGGGGAGGGGTGGAAAAGAGAAGGCGAACTGTTTCGCTCTTCGCCCCTCTTTTCCTCAGAAGCGCCGGCTTCCGAGGGAGGAAAGAGAAGGGCGAGCAGCCCCGCCGCGTCAGCTGAGGGGGGTTTCCGTTAACCGCCTGCTGCCGAGGGAGCCCCTGGAGGACGGCGAGGAAGAGGCGGCGAAGGGTCAGGAAAGAGAGAGGAGCGGCGACGGCGGCGGCGATGAGGAGAACAGAGACCTGAGGAAGGAGAGGCGGAGGGGGCGGCGAGCGCTGCTGCTGCTGCTGCTAGAAGAGGCGACTGCAGTTTAAATCCCCCCTTGAGCTGCCGCCGCCGCTGCAGTTTGAGGGGGGAGAGTGTCGTTTCTTTTGACGCCCCCCTCCTTTCCCCCCACCTCCGCCCTCCTTCCCCGTTCGGGTGTTTTGTTCTGGTTGTTTTTTTTTGCAAAAAAAAAGAATAAACGTCTAAAGGGAACCGAGAGGACCGAGAAGAGCCCGCCCCAGTCTCTCCCTCAGCCTTCCTTCACTTGGAGAGAATCGGTGGGTGGAAACGAAAAAAATAAAATAAAAAACCACCCCCAACAACTTCGGCTCCAGGGAAAGAGGAAGGTCGCCTTACTTCTCTCTCTGCTTGGAGTGCCTGCCTGCCTGTCGCTCGTTTTAATGAGGAGGTGACTCGGGCGCAGAACTATCCTCTGAATCATCCTCGTCATTCATTATTGGTCTAGGCTGGAGAGGAAGAGCGAGAGGGGGAAGAGAGAAAAAGCCTGTACACAATTCATGCCCTTGTGTATTTCTTTCTGGTCTACCTGGCACCGCTGGTGTTGGTGTTTGTGCTGCTGACGACAAGGATCTGCTGCCATCTCTGGTTTCCCTGGTGTTTCCGATCGAGCCTTTCAACACCAGTTCCTCTTTGGATTTTGATCCCCTCGATCCACAGTTTCCTTGCCGTAGTTTAGGCGAAAATAAATCTCAGAACTTAACAGACGCACACCAAAGATTGGTTAGCTGGAAGATCGTCTTGGCTGGCTGGCTTTTTTCTAAAAAAGAAATATTATTCTGTACTTTTTGAAACCATCAGGGTAATATCAAGATGTCTAGCAGTGTTCCATCTGATATGGTAAGTTCACGTTGACTTTGTTTTCAGAATTATAGTGGGGAACTGAGGTGCCCTTTTGGAACAAGATAGATGTGAGAGTGAGAACCATCTCTGTTGTACTAGAGTGAATTATCAGTTTCATTACTGTATTTGACTTTTTAAAATGTTTTAGATTCCAGCAAGGGAAAAAATGGGATACAACATGAAATGAAACTACTTTTTTATCAGTGGTTCTGCACTTAAAGCTAGTTTTAAATCCTGCCATTTTCTTTCAACTTCCCTTCATTCTTTTTTACTACTTGGCTGAAATGGGTTAATATTCTTTAACAGTTCCAGAAGGCCATCATTAGACATTGTATCTTGGGGACAAGAGTTCTCTACACTCCAGCACTTCTTATGCCAGGCCCTTTTTTGAATTGATATCGGACACCCTATTTCAGTAAAGTGTCATGCCAGTAACCTATCTGGACTGTTTTGAAATCGAGAGAAAGAGGAAAGAATATAGATTTGAGAGGGGACTGCCTACAATGTATACTAAGAACAAACAAGTCTGGATCTGTGAATTATTTTGAAATGGAGATAAAGTTAACTTGATTGTCCCTTTATGTACTGCATATATGTTTTTTCCTATGCATGAGTGAATTTTCTCATATGTCCTAAATATATATGTCATGCCATTTAAAGATAAACGGTTATGGTTTCTGAGCCCTAATGTGCCATTCATGCTCTGTATATGTGTCTAATTAAGCTTTCAGGGCCACAGTCTATGCTTGGCATTAACATGGTTGTTTTTGGCTCTGCATAACAGGAAAACAGTAATTTGTGACAAAGGCACTACTTTAATAACGTTAAATAATGCTTAATAAAGCATTTTGTTCCAAGTAACTTTGGCAAAATATTGGGGAGGGGAAATCACAAACAATATAAAGCATATTGTTGATTCTCATGTGCTAATCCTTTTATTTGATGCTTTTCTTTTGGGCTTGTAGCAGATTCTTAGCTCTGATTGATTTGCTTCTGATATCTGTTCAGCTTCAAAGCATTTTAAAAAATGTATTCAGTAATAAAACAACAATAAAATAATCACTAAAAGCTGTAGCTATGATCCAGTCAAGAAAAAGAACCTTTTAGGCTGCAGTCTAGTACACACTTACCTGGAAGTAATTCTCATTGACATAAATGGGATTTGTTTGACCGTGGACATATACTGATAACATTGGGAAAGTTAAGCATAAGCTTAAATTTAACTTCCATTGAAATCAATGGAACTTATATGTACTTAATGTGGACTCAATGCCATATGGGTTTGCTGATACATCATTGTCAGTAAAATCTAGTTTTGGAACAAACATTAATTCTGTTTTGTTGACTTCAACTGTTTTGTTGACTTCTGCTGAAGGCTCTGAGCTTTCGGTATGGACTTTGTATCTTAATAAATAGGTTGGTGGTCAGTTTGGTCATTGGTATGAGAACAACAAATTGCCTTTTTTAAGCTGTTGCACTTCCTGGTTCTCAAACTTAAAAATGCTTTCTGGTTTTTGAAGCAGTTTTTTTGGGGGTTTCGCAACTTTTGTAATTCTTCAGAGATGCACATGCAAGTATACTTATTTGGAAAGCCAGACTGTAAAATATAGGAAAATTGTTTAGAAAGCGCTTAGAAAGAACCTTTGAAATAGAATACTAATTCAAATATTACTCTCATTACACAAGCTCATATTGAAATTAGAAGTTCAAATGCCACAACTGGAAGTGATTGCTTCTAGGCTTTCTCTTTGAAGCTTGGAAATTTAGTAGTTTACATTTCCATAGTTTCAGCCAATGAATGGTTGGAATGCAGGTGATAGTCTTTCCCTGTTAGTTGCAGTGGAAAGAAGTGTCATAACCAAGGTTACATCACATTCAGAGAGCTCCT
This sequence comes from Podarcis gaigeae, assembly GCF_964106915.1. Taxonomy (NCBI): domain Eukaryota; kingdom Metazoa; phylum Chordata; class Lepidosauria; order Squamata; family Lacertidae; genus Podarcis; species Podarcis gaigeae. The sequence goes on from NC_139677.1 coordinate 80,961,147, forward strand.
GTCTTATAAAATCTCATTGCTTTTATCATATGAGGAAATGTAAAGCAATTGTTAAAACAGTTTTTGAAACTTACATATTTTCAGGCTTGGGTAAGAGTACAGATATGTGAAAGAAAACAGGGAAATTCTTATCATGTATACTAACAGGTTTTCCGCCCCATATAAAAGGAGGTAAAGCAACTTGAGATCATAAAGGTTATATGGATGACCCAATCAACACATGCACACACATACATGACCATTACAGAACATAGGAAACTGCCTTACACTAAGTCAGACTTGGTCCATCTAGCTTAGTTTTGTCTAAACTGATGGGCAGTAGATTTCAGGCAGAATTCCATCTCAGCTGTACCTGGAGATGCTGGAGATTGAACCTGTGACCTTCTGCACATAAAGCAGATGTTTTGCCACAGTGCTTTTGTCGCTTCCCCATGATGTGATGTCAGAGGTTGTTGTAGGGCACCAAATAAGTTGATCTAATCAAATTGTGGTGGATGGTGCTTCACACTTCTACTACTCTATCCCCTCATTTAATATGTAATTGCAGTGATGGACTTAATAATTTTGCTTAAAAATAAGTGGGCATGGCTTTGGTATGCTGAAATCTTTGATCTTTATTTTCAGTCATGTTTGACTTCCTCCTTCAACTGCAGTCATTTATTTAGCTAAATATTTCAAAACATTAGTCCTACAGTGATTAACGTAATCCTCTATCATTTACATTTTATTTACATATCGTGATTGCTGTAAACTAAATTCCAGACATACCTAATATATGGTGTATTGTTGATGTAGCAAGAGGATGTTGATAAAAGATAGGAGCCTAACAAAACTTGAATTGATTCCATTTGAAGTTCCCTGAACTTCATTATTGTGTCTGCACATTTATACTGAAAGACAGTTACATTTTCTCAATGGAGGCATGCTTCCAACCACTAAAAGGAAGCTGCCAGCACCTTTACCCAAATACCATGCAAATTATGGTTTTATCTGCAGTACTGTTGTGTCTAGAGAAGTGTTGGGTGTTAATTTATTGGTGTCAAAGATAGGCAATAGGAGGAAATCTTTATTTCAGTGGTCTTGATGAATTAACTATTAATTTGGAAGATACTTAAAATGTGAGTGGGGTGCTATAAACATAGGTATCATCTGTAGCTACCTCCCCTTTTCCCAGTAATTAGTTTTGATATATAATATTTTAAGCTGAGCATCAGTAATCTGTAAGCCTCACTCACCTTCAGAGCGAAATGAGCAGAACTATGACCAGCTGCTAAGTTGATATGGTAGCTGGATGTATGCTATGTAGTTCATATGTGGCAAGAAAATCCTTTATATCTGGGCTGTTACAGTATTTGTAAAGGTTTGGGGGCAGATTTAGGGATAGAATGCATGGTTTGAGATTGTTCATATTGTCTATTAGTACTTAAAAGTGCTGCAATGTTGAAATTTAAAGATTTCATAGAAAAGTACCTAGAATACAAACGCTTGCATATGAAGATTGAAATTGCATCTTTGTCAATTTCAGTTATTGTACCCAGCACTAATTATTTTTGGCATAGTGTTGTTTTTTGGACTCATTGAAGAGGAAGCATTAAAAGATGAATTGAAATAATAAATGTAATGGTTTTATAGGAAGTGACTATATTATTTATCACTTATTTGAAAATGAAACCAAAGTCCATCTAATCCAGCATCCTGTTTTTCACTATGGCCTACCAAATGCTTCTGGGAAGCCAGTGCATGAAAGCAGTATTCCTCCCCTGCTGTCGCTGAAGGGAAATTTGTTCTTAATGGCATACTGCCCCATAACTTAGTTTCTGTTTAGACCTATCCTTCAAGGGTTTCTCAGCCACTTTTAAACCCTTCAAGGCTAGTGGCACAAATCTTGGTAGTGAATTCCATAGCTACAGTAATTTGTTGTTGTTGTTTGAAGTGCTTCCATTTTTAGTATCTTTCCTTTTGCCCATCAATTTGATTTGGTGACCCTGAGATTGGGAGAATTCTCTGTGAATTTATAAACTCATGCCATCCATTGTATCTTTTTTAAGCTAAAAAGCTTGAAGTGCTTGAGCTTTTTCTCATATGGAAGGTCCTCTGATTTTTTACTTGGCTAGTTACAAAACAGTGCTCAGTGCTATAACAATGATTTCCTCTCGGTCATAATTTTCTCTCATATGATAAGAGAGGGATTTGATATTTGCCACTACTTTGCTCGCTTAGCATTATATGTTATCAATTTTACTTTCTTACACCCACTTCTTTTGCTCTTCTTCCCTAAAACTTTAAGCAAATTACTGTCAAACTATGATAAAGCTACTGGAATTGCTGGTCTGCTGTAGTTTGCAAAGTAGCCTAAATATCAAAGCTATAGTTAATTTGGATAAACTAGATATGCTTATGTATGTGGTTAGCAATGCTTTTGAAATCCAGTGTGGTGTAATGGTTAATGTTTGGTTAGGGCAGGAGAGACCAGCTATTTCAGATCCATATTTCAGAAATTTACCAGGTGACCTCGAGTCAGTCACTGGTTATTAAATCATACTTTAAAAAACAAACAAATCCACAATTAATTTTCAAGTTGCTTCACAGATAGATGATCAAGCAAAGTTTGTCTTATTTCTTACTGACTCCTCATAGCCCGACCAATATTCTGAACTCCTTTGTGGCACCCTGTGACTGGCATTTCCTCACTGTGTTATTATTTCCCTTACCACTGGCCAACTGTAAGAGTGAGGAAATCTCAGAGTTCTTCACCAACTCTTTGCAACAGCCCAGCATTTCCACATTGCCACCTGTTTCCCTATCAAAGGCTCTCAAAATTCATTGTCGCCAAGAGTTTCTTAACCTTTTCCTACCACTGTTCTTCTCAGCTGCTGTATCCATTATTGCCTTTTCACATCTCCCACCAGCCCCACCTCTTTAACTTTGCTCTGTCTTGGAATTGTAACTGTTTTAAGGAGCAATAGCACATTTCTCAGCCACCCATTTCCCCATCCATACTTCACCCATTGAGCAAAACATCCCTACTTTATTAAACAGTTACAGTGTGCAGAAGTTGAAGGAAGAGCTATCTTGTGTAATTGATAATGTAATAAGAGGGGAGTTGTGGGTGGGGTTGTCAAGTGGATATGGTGTAATTCAGCAATGAGGGTGTCACTGGGTGATTTTAAATCAGTAGTGGTATCTGTGGGAAGTGGAGGCAATGAGACCAAAGAGAGCCATTCTAGACAAGGCTTGATTGAGTGAAACTCTGTAATTGGTCCCCTTCTGGCTGGGTCGGAAGGAATATTCAAAGAAATGGCATATGTGTACTGTTCATTGGTTAAGCAGGCTACTTTAGATGGGCTTTGGTTTGGGGTAGAGTGGAGCTTGGATGAAGCTATCCAGATGAAGCTGGCCAAAATATAGAAATCTAGGCAATAGAGGCACTTTCATTATATTAAGTTATGTGTATGAGAAACTTTGCTCTTGAGTAACCCCTAAGTTATCTTTTATTGAGGGTTGAATATGAATTTTTCATTTTTAGATTTTCCTAGTAATCAAGGTGTCTTGGGTTATATAGGTATATCAGATTTGAGAGTTTTAGTTAGTTGGGAAGAACACAGACAAATTTTGGTAACAGATTTTATTAGAGGTCCAGGTTTTGTTTTTATATCACAAAATACTGATGAATATTCATGCAAAATAAAGCTCTGCATTAAACTTTTTAAAACAGTCCCCTTCATTACCTATAATTAATATCAATGCAGATTTTCATATTAGTGACAAACATTTAATTTTCCGACCTTGACCCTAGAGAAAATCACTTTATGTCAGTTTTCTATATGTGAGTAAAATGAAGGAAGTTTCTGATAATATTTACCTGTGTGAGCAGCCATGGACCTGATTAAATGTACACTACTAATTTGTTATTACTTGGAACCAGAAGGCTGGCTTTAGAAACAGCTTTGGTTTGCCACCTAAATTCAAATGAAGCTGGCAGATTAAGCTACGAGTAGGCAGAGGCTAATATACCAGCTGGGTACTAGAAGAGGCATGCCATTAAACCTCAAATTTAGAGTATAAAAATTGATCAGTTCAAAATTCAAGAATTAAGTGTTTCACCGTCTGTGCTGCTAAATCATCTGTAAATGTGGAACCTTTCTGTAAAGCATTTTGTATAGCTAAGTGGTGAGAAATGATACTTTTATAAATTTGTGAAGGCTATTTTTTCATCATAGATTGCGATTTAGATTTGAATAGTTGGAATTAAATCTAGATACATTGAGTAGAAAAATGCTTATTTCACAGTAGTTTCAAACAACTTTCCATTTTACCATAGTTTACTTCTTTTTAGGGTTGGATACTTCTGCTCTTTTTGCACAAGCATAAGGCATTTCTACACATGCAAAAAATAACATTTTTTTGCTGATCTTGCTTATTGGCTACAGTCCTTCTGTAGCAATTTTGTTTCAGTGAGTTTCCCAACCTTAGAGTATAAATTTAGGTGCAAGGGACGCTTGTAAATTGAGAGAAATTGGGCTGGAGAAGGAAGGATGAGAACCCTGCAGGCCCTGAAGAAAGAGTTGGGGTCTATCAAGTTATATTTTTCTAAACTGAGAGAGAACTAACAGTGAAACATTACTGTATGAACCTAGCAGAACCAGGGCTGAAGGACTGAGCCAGAAGACACTTGGGGCAGAAAACTGTAAGTGCTGGAGACAGTTTTCAGAGTTCCTTGTTAGCTAGGACAAGCACAAACCATGGTCTGTGTCTGGCACTATACTGGGATTTTTTAGCAGCAACAGAGGTGGCAGCAGCTATCCTGCTTTTCTTTTTCTTTTTTAACCCATATATATACCCCTCACCCCTGAGGCCACAAATAACCAAACACTTAATACCGTATGGTGTCAGGAGTCGCATTGTTTCCTCTGTGAGCTAACAGAAGGCAGTACAATGGTACCTTGGGTTACAGACACTTCGGGTTACAAACTCTGCTAACCAGGAAGTGGTTGCTCCAGGTTAAGAACTTTGCCCCAGGATAAGAACGGAAATTGCGTACCAACAGCGCAGCGGCAGCAGAAGGCCCCATTAGCGAAAGCACACCTCGGGTTAAGAACCGTTTCAGGTCAAGAACGGACCTCTGGAACGAATTAAGTTCTTAACCCGCGGTACCACTGTACTGAAAATCTGCCATGCAGTCCCTACTGACTGCAGCGTAACATGGACTACTTTAAGCCACCAGCTGAGTTCTGCTTAACCCCCCCAGTCTTGGTGAAAACTGACAGCTACCAGTTATAGCAGCATGAGTTTGATGAAGCAGCAGGAATAGATAATAACTTTCAGAATGATCCCGTGACCTTTGCACTGGTGTAATTGTCACTGAGTTAGGATTTATATTGTTGCAAGGCCATTGGATTGACCTGTTAGTTACTGTATAGTAGATAATAACTGCTATGGAGAAATGGCCACTAAAATAGGATGTAAGGAAAGAGAAAAAACAATTTGTGTGCATTTGGCTTTTTAAAAAGTTTCTGACTGAATTTGTGGGAAATCTGCTTTTTAAAAAAACCCTGGGAGAAGAAAGAGAGAAGTTCATGAGGTCTAAGACCTATGTAATTTTAGCTTCTCCAGGAACAGTCTTGGGAAGTCTATGCCTGAACTTGCCTAGATATGTGGCTAGCCTTTGTCTCCTTCTAACTAACATAATGAATGGTGGCATGGATGGCCCTGTAGAATAGATGCTATCAAACATAGAGTGGTGTCCTTTGTTTTGACAGGACTTAAACAAGTATTCAGTGTTTGAGAACTTGCATTTCCAGACCAAACATAGCTAGCAAAGTTTCCAAAAAGGAACATAGTACAGTAAGCCTGCAACTTACGAGTATTTAACATTTGCACATTCAGCTGTACACATTTGGCCAAAAACTTTTTTTTTAAAAAAAGTGGGGGAAACGAGTTTGGCCATCCTACCCATCATTGTACCCAATGTGTTTTGACTAAACACAATTTTGGCTTTATGCACGATCCCTGGAATATAACCCCTGTGTATGTTGTATTATTGATTAATCTTCAATAAACAAGCATATTCCCTTGAAATGTTCTGTTGTTATTCATTGTTTGATTACACTGTATCTCTGTAGTAGTCAAAGTATGTTCTACAGTTCCATTTGTTTCTACTGATTTTACATGGAATATTTCTGTTGGCATTGTAACCTTTCATCTTTGCTTTTCATCAAGTGTGTTGGAACTTTTTAAAAGCTTCATATAAGCATCGAATACCTTTTTATTAGTGGGGAAGACTGCACTGAAAATTTTGCTTAAATATGGCAATATGGTTTGTACTTTGTAACTGTTCAGCAAGTTACCTCCATTAGAGCTAGCTGCACTGACATTAATGAACAGTCAACAAATAATTGTGAAAGGTCAGCGTCTTGCTAGGGACAAGAAATTTTCTTTCCAAATGAGTAAATAGGATATTTCACCAGCCGTTCCTTGACACTAGTATATGTGTGGGATGGTAAACCTAAAACGCTAATGTTGCAGTCTTAAAACATGTTTTGGAAGTAAGTTGCACTAACATCAGTGGTTTGTCTATGTAGAATCATGATCTCAGCCATTGAACCTTATGAGAAAGAATACAGCTCTGGAATCAAAATTGTCCTATGGCTGTGGCAAAGTAATAAATGATCTACAGGGGTATTGCTCTTATTTTTCAAGGCTTACTGTTAAAGAAGACTGTGGCTGGAACTGCTTTTTTGTAGCCTTCTTGAGACATCTAATTGTTCAGAACCATGTAGCTACTGCTATCTGTATTTTGACCTTCCTAATGCCATATAGAAGTGACATTGCCCTTTTCTGCTTTCAGTTTTCCCCCTGTGGTGAGCGCGCTTTGGTAAGTGGGACGAAAGCATGCCTTGCCTGCAGGTTATTCCTTTTGTGCTTGGCCCTGAGAGAACAAAGTCTGTAAAATGTGTGAATAAAAAGTATATGATTGCTCAGTTGGTTTTAGAAGTAGATTTTTTAAAGAGTGAGAGGAGAGACAGACAGACAGACCACATGTCATTAAATCCTCTGTCCTGAAGCAACATGAACTTTTATGGTTCATCTTGGTTGTCATAGATCCCTTTTAATCTGATAGTGATTTTTTCTTGTATTTGTATTTTTCATCTTTCCTGAAGAGCAAGCTGGGATAGCTCAATCGCTAGAGCATGAGACTCTAAATCTCGGGTCATGGGTTCCAGTTCCACTTTGGGTGAAAGATTCCTTCATTGCAGGGGGTTGGACTAGATGATCCTTGTGAGCCCCTCCAACTCTACAATTCTTTGAATAATTGTGCACTATAATACATAAGTATATGCATAATGAAATGTTCTAAAAACCCAGACCTTTATTACTGTTGGACGGCAGCTATTGTAGTTGTTTATGCAAGCTGGCACAGCACACCAATTTTTCTCTTAAGGCTAGTGGAGCAGATAAGATTTTATGTGGATCAGAATTACGCTTGTTTTTTATTTAAGACTTGTGGAAATCAAGCCACGTGACTCTTGATTGCCTTGATTCATAATCAGTGTATAAATACTGCTGCACTCTGTATGATGTTGAGAGGACTTTCTGGCTCTCATGAGATCAGATGTACTCTTTAGGTACCTGAATAATGAGCTAAAGTGAATCAGATGTAATGTGGCTTAATTTACACGACATATTGCTTGCAGCAGTCTTCCCCACCACCCCAATGCTTTAGCATGTTGTCCAAACCCAGGCTTGTAGTTGATCTCTTTACTTACTAACTACAAGCCCTGGGTTCAGACAGCACACTAAGCCAAACTTTGGTACAGGAACTGGGAACTTCTCCAGGAGCCTGCACATTCGCATGGTCACAGTAAACCATATTTTGAATTAAGGTGTCATGTGAACCAGGCCAGCTTTTGTTGGTTGGGTGTGTTCACACACTAACACACTCAAACTTACTATATAGTTGTGTTGGCTGTATGTACTGAAACATTTGCTAACCGGAAATGAAGCAAGATGCAATCCAGCCAAAGCCCAATTCATTTAAGAGTTAAGCTTGTATATCAGGCATGTCCAAAGTCGGTTTTGGGGGTCTAATCAGGCCCGCCGGTTGGTTTAATCTGGCCCCTGTGGCACTTTATATCCAGAGGTGAAATCCTAAAAAAAAACACACCTCAACAACTTCATTCCAAAGAAAAGCTCAATAACTTTGGTTGGCCCTTTGGTCAGCCCTCATGGCCCTTCACTTCATCAAGTCTGGCCCTCTTTGAAAAAAGTTTGGACATCACTGTAATGTATGTTAACTCTTTTTGAAATAAATGTAACTGAAATTATTGAGATAATAAACTCCTAATTTTGGCTGGGTTGTGCTTGTGTGTAAATTTTGATTAGTGTCAATGCCTTGCTCAAGTGCTTTTCTTTGCAGAATTATTGAGAAATCTTAAATTCATGGTTTAATTATTGTTGGAGTCATTGGGGCTTGAACTGAAAGAATCTGTTTTGCAAGGTAACCTGAAAATAGCTTCAATATAGCTTCAATAATAGAGATCTTAAATTTTAATGCCACTAATGTCACTTTCTAAAAAGGGGCCTCTCAAGTTTTACAGAACAGTACCTTAAAAGATTTCGATCAAGTTATCTGTTGAGATCTCTGTTTGATCAAATCTTGGAAACATGGAAGTTGAGAGCATTTCTTTAACAGTAAACACTGAACTGTCAAAACTGTGGTCATACTAGACCTTATATTCTGGACTTCTTTACTTCAGCTATAAACAATGATGTAAGAATAATCTGACTAGGAATTGGAATTGTTTGCCGTGTAACCTGGCAGTGCTTGTTCTATATTGTTGTCTAGAACCTTGTAGTTTGAATGATTACTCTAACAGAACAGGAAGCAGTCTTGAAATTGTGTTTTCCAACTTAGACTGGAAATTCAGATGGATTTTCGATTGCTTTTTGCATGATGGTGAGTGAAAAAACAAAACCTCAGAAATAAGGCAATGTAAGGCAAATAAGGCAATGTAAAGTGCTTGGTTGATGCTGGTTAAAGATCGTTTGGAACATGGAAGTTGCCAAAGGCCCAGCACCATATTTTGAATATACTGAGCTTTGAGAGAAATTTTCTTTAAAAAACCTGAATAGGTAAAGAGGTACAAAGAAACCACTGGGTGCTTGATTCTGCTTAATAACTGTATTTGGAAATAGATGAACAATATTATGCAAGAAAATTTGTAAATTTGTTGTTGGCTGTGAAATAACTTCATAATTGAATATGTCTAATTCAAATAATGGCTATATCTGGGGTGGAAAAACAGTAATAATTGAAAAGCTAAAATATTTTATTCTCACATATAGGAAGCAATCCCACCCCCAACTCTGAACACTAATATAAAAAGAAGCATTCTCAATAAAGCATTTCCTCCTTCACATCCACTTATGTCCCCATAAGCCGCCTTGTTATATTTTCGTCACAGTGTTTCATTTCCCATTTGTCTGTGATGCTTAAAGCCCCTCCACCCAATCAACCTTGCAGGAAAATTCACAAGACAATCAAAAAATGCAGCCAAATGGTTTGGAGAGAGTTTATTCAGTGAAGGCAGAACTGCCCAACTCCTATTTTGTCTTCTCTGATAAAGGGAACTATGTGCAACCTTGCCTAAGTAGTTGATTGAGGGGTCAGGACTGCAGTTCAAGACTGAAATTCAATAATGGACATTTGGAGAAACTTCTTAATGGTGAGCAGTTAAATAATGGAACTAATTACATGAGATAGTGGTTGCTCTCCCTTGCAGGAGTTCTTCAAGCAGAGTCCGGGTAGCCATCTGTTGGGAATTCTCTAGCTTTGAATTTCCTGCAGAGGGCAAGGGGTTGCATTAGATGGCCTATAACACTCCTTTTAATGCTTCTAAGGGTAGCCCTGAAGCAGTTGACAATTATGAAGCAGAAAGTTACTGTTTGGAATGGGGGAGGAGGGGCTGCAACTCAGAGACATAATTAAGTCTGCCAGGTTGGCTGCTTTGAGCTAATGATGCTCACCTTTCTCACTTCTGCCGACAGCAGCTTGCAAAAGTCTTAAGCAGAAGCCTTTCCCAACACCTTTGAGTCTTTTTATTAAAAAATGGAGGTGTCACTGATTGAATCTGGGACCTGAGGTACCACTTTAGCTAATGGGGCCTCCCACTGCTGCCGCCGCATCACCGCCACACGATTTCTGTTCTCATCCTGAGGTAAAGTTTTTAACCCAAGGTACTACTTCCGGGTTAGCGGAGTCTGTAACTTGAAGTGTTTGTAACCCAAGGTACCATTGTACCATGTCTTCTTCAGCATCCTGTTTCCCAGAGTGGTCAACCAGATGTCTATGGGAAGCCCCAAGACATGAATGTTGTCTCCCACAGTTGTTCTGTAGTGACTTATATGCAGACATACTTGGCTCTGATCCTGGAACTGGCATATAGTCATCATATCTTGTAGCACTTGATAGTTCTATACCATATGAAGGAAGAATGCAACCTCATGTAGTTTGAGCATATAGTTGAGAACCATGGTTCAACAGCCCTTCTCTCTCTTCCTTGAGCTCTTCTATTTCAAGAACATAGTTACAGATAGGTAGCCGTGTTGGTCTGCCATAGTCAAAACAAAAAAAATTCCTTCCAGTAGCACCTTAAAGACCAACTAAGTCAGTTCTTGGTATGAGCTTTCGTGTGCATGCACACTTCTTCAGATACACCTATTCAAGAACATAGTTACTGACTGTGATAAGGAGGGAGGAATAACAGAACCATAAAATTGTAGAGTTGGAAAGGATCACAAGGGTCATCTAGTCCAAACCCCTGCAATGCAGGAATCTTTTGCCCAACGTAGGGCTGGAACCCACAACCCTAAGATTAAGAGTCTCATGCTCTACTAACTGAGCTATCCTAGTGAGGACAGAAAAATCACTTGCCACATATCCCCCCTCTAAAAACATAGCAGCAAGCTGTTTTTTCAGCAGAGTGGATGTGGGAATAGATCTTGTATGTGAGGAATGGATATAACAAGAGGTGCAGATAAAGTATTTTTAAAAAACCCAACACCTGCTAAAACTGTTAAACTTGTATGAACCTTCTGAAGAGACTATAACTTAACCTGTTGGAGTTCTAAGAATTTCTAACATGCTTGACTGCATTTATTTAAAATGTTTTGATAAAGACCCTTTTGCAGCTTTTTTGCTTGTAGCTGTTTGTTCTGTTGGAGTAGCTAGCTGTACACTTTGTGCTTTCTGACCCAGATTTCTTTTGCCTGGGGTCTAGGAAACTGACTTCAAATGAATAAGCTAAGAAAACCGAACTGTGTTCCAACACTTAAAACATTCTGTTATGCTCTGTCTGAATATTAATAACTACAATTTCACTGACAGAGTTATACTGAAAAGCCTTTAATTTTTTTTAGTAATCTTAAGATCAACACAATGGGGTCATGTGTGTATCATCCTCAGCAATTTATCATTCCTTTTCTATGTTTAATATACTATTTTGGGCCAAATTATGTGCTCCAAGAGTTTCTTGAGCCAAGAAATTTCCTTCTGAACCAGGCTGTTGTCCTGGTCTAACTTCCCTACACCACAGTGTAGCATAAATTATTGTTCATGGTGTGCTCCAAAAGGTGCAATTTGTGCATTGTATTTTGTTGGGCATTACTGAGCAATGGAGGATGGTAAATGTTCTCGGACTATAGTCAGCATTATCTTATTGTGGGTCATTGTCCCTAAAATTATCCTAATCAATGTCTTCTAGGGGGTTTTGCCATAGTTCTTCAAGCTTTGGCTACTTGAATCTCCTTTCAATTTTTTCATGTCTCATGTAGTTAGATAGTATTTGATACTGCCCCTTTGAAGTTAGCTTGGTACTTCCCAGGAAATCTCTCTACTCAAGTGTAACACTTCCTCTGGTTAGCAAATGCAGGCAACTCCCTATTAACACAGGTGAAACACCATTGGAAAAGCCTGAAAACACCCTCTAAACTTCTGGAAGCTCTTGAAAAACCCTTTAATAAACCAAAAGCACTTATCAGATGCCACACTCCACCACAATTGCTCTCTCCAAACCTCCTTGCTCAAACTCCAGCTCTCCACAGGTTTCAACAGTCGGTGCAAGGGCTTCTGGGATTGCAGCTGCAAAGGCTCATGTGTCCACACTTTTTTTTTTACCTTTTCTGGGCTCTTTTAGGGCCATTTTAGCCAATTTAAAAGTCACTCCTGGGTTCTGTGCAGTGCACACAGTTGCAGTCATACATCATTGGACTCACATAAATTGGTCTTTGCCTGTAATACTAACCCATGGTTTGTTTAACAAAACTATCTGTTAATCATAAGTTCTCCCACAGATGATCTAGCAAACTGTGACTTGTTTTTCCAAACTTTTGTTCTGTTTTCCAGCTGCTGTTTGTAGTTAGGTGAGTGTCTGGGGTGGAGTTGTCAAATAAGCCATAGTTAATGAAGAGTACTGTGTTCACATGAAACAGCAGGCCATAGTTAAAACAAACCAAGGTTTGTAAGCAAACAACAAACCATGACTTCAGATCATGGTTTGTTGGCTGTAAACAAGCTATACAAACTGCTGCACAGGCTTCAGCCATAATGATAAACTATTGTGTAGCACTATGTGTGACCCAGACTAATAGTGGTTCAAATTGATTATCCAACTCGAGTACTAGAGGCATATGTTTTATCTCCATACTTTAGACTAAAGTGTTGTGCCTTACCATTTTTTTAGCTGGATGTTTACTCTTAATTTGTGCCTATATTATGTACACTACTTAATTTTTTCTGATTAAGTTGTTTATAGTTTTATCATCATTTTTTTAAATGTGCAAGCTACATTTCCTCAATTATATAGGCTCAGTCAGTAATACATTTGACAAGTTTGTGCAGGAAGAGATTCAGAAACTTAAATAAATTGAAATGGAGAAGAAGCTAGCTTGTGAATTCAGGGTCTTGTGACTTAATAAATGACTCTTAACAATGATGTGGCTGATATTTACCAGAAGTAGCTTTTTTCTCTCTGGAAAACAAGCCATACTGCTGTTACAATACCCCATTCAGTTTTCCTCGTTGCACACAGTTGCATAGTGCTGCTGTTGCTGTACAAATCTCCATTTTATAAAAAGACTGGAGGCCTATGTTAGTGTGAAGCTTGTTCTGTTACACAACTTGAAAAATTAAAACAGGAAGCTATAGCAATATATACCAAATGCTTCTTTAATATGTTCGGCTATTTTCCCTTGCCTGCTTTCCCCGCTTTTTAAGTCTTCTGGACTGGAAAATGGGTATTAAAATTGCTAAAAGTATGTAGAAAACTTTCTAGTCAGTGGTAGAGATGTGTTTCCAATGTCATGGGAAGGGTTGAGGTGGTACAGAAGAGCCTGCTATTCTGGGATTAGATCAGTATGTTAGCTAGGCCACAGATTTGCAGTTTGATGCTCTGTGCTTCTTCTGTCCTGTTTAGGTATTCAGGGACCGATGAACCACATGCTGTGACTCTGTAGCACTGTATACAGCGGGGCTAGAGCCCCTCTATCTGTCTCAAGCCTGGAGCTGGTGAGGTTGGTGGCATTAAAGGCTGGGCCAAACTACTTTTCCCTGCCCTCACACTTACTACACAGCTATGGTGGCTGTTGTTGCTGAAGAGCGGCATGTAGAGAAGACCATATTTGCATACTCTCTTTTGACTTCTTTCTTCCCCACATGCACAACATTTTTCCTCGTGCAAACAAGGCTTAATTAAACCCTAGTCTAGACCACAGCAGTTTCAAAGTTAAGTAATGTAATGCACAAAAGGTTCTGTTAGTGCATGTAACAAGTTGCAGCATATGTTTTTGTTGTAACAAAATTGCTCCTAAGAGTGAGTATTGACAAAATAGTAGACATCTAGACACTACTGAGAAGCAATAGGAAGGATTTGTGAATATAGTGGTACCTCTGGTTGCGTATCCTTCAGGATGTGACCACGGCAAACCCATAAGTATTTTTCCAGGTTTCGCCACATGCGCAGTAGCGCTCTACTACCATGCACGCATGCGCAGAAGCGATCCCTCCGGTTGTGGAAACCTCGGGATCCAGCTGGAGCTCTGGAACAGATGCTGTCTGCAACTGGAGGTACCACTGTACCTGGAGGAACCCCCTGGAGTTTTCCAAAATGCAGAAAAAATGTTTTTTTGTGTGTGTGGGGAGGCAGATGGAATCATAGAATCATAAAAGTTGGAAGGTACCCCCAAAGGCCATCTAGTCCAATCCCCTGCAATGCAGGAATCTCAACTAAAGCATCCATGACAGATGACCAACCAAAACCTCTGCTTTAAAATCTCCAGAGAAGGAGAGTCCACTGTCCAACGGCTCTTACTGTCACAAAGTTCTTCCTCATGTAACGTTCTTCCTCATGTAATAGGGACAGCATCCCCCAAACATCCCAGTAAACACTGAGCATACTTAGTGGCTATAGAACATTGAGTGTCTGCTTGGGGGTGGGAGATGAGGACTGGAGTATTCTGAAAGAGGGCACAGTTGGCTGGCTAGAACCCTGAACAGGCACAGCCCACATTGCAAAATTTTGTTGCTAGTTCCATTTGTGCTTCTTGAATACATTCCATATGATTGCTCACAATCTGAATTACATGTGCACCCCTGACCAGTTCCAGTTTTTACATATCACATTATTAGGCAAGTCTGGGTTTGGTTCATTTTATATTCCATTTGAAAATTGTTGGCATCTTCCTCATTGAATCTGCCTGACAATATAGGCTTTTTGATAATATCCAGAGATACAGGAGTGTTTGTTTTGTGATTCAGTACTAGTAAGGGGCACATTAATTAGTCTTCACAATCTCACAGTACTTGTTTTAATTGAATGTCTCTCTCTCTCTACCTGTCTGTCCAATACACAAAAAATCTACACAATGGTCATCCTAGTAGAAGGTCCTGCACTTTGGAAATATGTCAATGATCACTTCAGTATTATCTCACCTGATGTATGAATTCTAAGTGGAGGTTAGCCAGGTTTAGCTGCAATCTCAGGTAGCATTGTGATAATGCATAAGTATATGCATGCATGTATATGTATGTATGTATGTATGTATATTGCATTACTCTGAGGCTTCTGTGGTCTAGACTGCAGTAGATAATCATAATTGTTCTTTCCTCTGCAGTGTAAATAGCCCCTGAGTGATTTCTGTGACGCATTTAGGGAGGAAGGTGAAGGCTCTTGGCTTAGTGCATGCATCAAAAACTAATTAAGTTATGAACTGTTACTGCTGAGGCAGATATTACAAACATTCTTAGGTTTAGACAGAGGAAAACCTCTGTTCATTGTTACAATATAGTTTGTTACCATTACAAAATCTGAAATTATCAGAAGTCTTATGGGAAACTCTCTGTAATGTTCCTGCTTCAGTAATCTTCAAATGAGCTAGCATTTGGGGAAGATAAATGGCATAGCAGCATTGAAGGCCCTTGTCATCTTAGAGTGATTTTTGTATCTGCTCCCCTACTCACTTCAGTCCAAGCACTATGTCATGATATCACATTTCTTCTTGAGTGCCCTGGAGTCTTGAAAAATTGTTGTGCATCTTATTTAGTTCAGGGTTGTGAACAGCAGGTAAAGCTAGACTATCTTGGTCCAGAATTCATATGAAACAGCTTGAGGGCAACTAATTTGAATGAGTTAAGAGATCCTAGAAAGCCTACTTACACCTCAGTTGGGGATCAGTTGTTGGGAGGCTAGTCCTTTAAAGATCTATGCCTAGAGTTTTGAGTCTTGTAATCTGCTGTCCAGTAGCTGAGCACTTGTACAATCATGGGATAAATAACCCTATCTTGAATATTAAGTTTTTTGGCTCAATTTCTTTCATTTTCTTCTAGTAAATGTCTTGTATTTTTTAAAAAAGTCTGAGCTTTAAAAGTACATTGCTATTCCATAATGCTTTACTGCTGTTCTAATAAAATCAATTTAATGGAACATTTGAAGCTGTGTTATATGGAGTCAGCTCATTGGCCCACTTAACCTGGTGTTTCCTACTTTAGTAATGGCTTCCAAGGCTCCAAGCAGAGATCTGTAGTGTGCCCACATCTTAATTGTGCAGGTACTCCCCCCGCCCTGCTCTGTCTCCCAAAAATGCTTCTGTAGTTAAAATATAAATATATCAGTGTACAATGTCTCTTTGATCCTATACATAGATTTCATTCTTCCAACAGTGGAGATTGAGGCAGTTTTGCTCATGACAGGATTTACCAAATAGACTAATAAGACTCTGGCCTGGGGCCCATGTTAAATAAAGCCTGTGATTTTCATAATATGGGGCTGCTTTTGATGATGCCAGCACTGAAGGGGGAAAAGTTTATTTAGTGAACCGTTCAGGGTACAATTTTCATGTGTTCTCTGATACAGTATAGCAGGCACATCCAACAGGTAGATCGTTATCTACCAGTAGATCACTGGACATCTGTGGTAGATCACTGGTAGATCAGTGGCTCCCCCCAAAGAAGCTGAACAATTTTGGCTCCCCTAAAAAAATCTCAACATTTTGGCCCTTCACCCCCCCCCCAAAAAATGGGCCTTCCCTCCTCCCTAAAAGAAGCTCAACAAGTTTGACCTGAACCCCCCATAACAGGTCTTTCCTTCCTAAAAAAACTCAAAAACTTTGACCTGCACCCCCTAAAAGGGGGTAGATCACTGCCAGTCTTAAACTCTGTGAATAGATCGCAGTCTCTTGGGAGTTGGCTACCCCTGAAGTGGAGTACTGGAGTAGGGCTAAGCCACAGGACCAACTGCCATAGTACAGGGTGGGCTCATCATACTTATGTGGATGATACCTACCTCTACTTCTCCATACCACCTGAAACAGATTGAAGCTGTGATGATGCTGAGCTGTTGTCTGGAAGCAGTGACGGGCTGGATGAGGGCCAGCAAACTGAAATTGAATCCTCACAAGTTGAAGGTGTTGGTGGTAGCTGATTCATGTGTCTTGGGAATTGAGTAACTAGCCTGCTCTAGGCAGAATCTCCCTGTCTCTGGAGGAGCATGTCTGTACCTTGGGTATGCTCATGGATCCAGTATTGTCATTGGAGGCCCAAGTTGCTTCTAACTTGGATTGGTTTGCTAGCTACTGTTCCTAGAAAGAGATAGTCAGGCCACAGAGCTGTATGCTCTGGTAAACTTGTGTGTTAATTACTGCATTGCAGTCTGTGTGCGGTTGCCTTAGAAGATGGTCCTCGAAACTTTAGCTATTGTAGAACGTTGCTATTAGAATACTTATTAGAACATTTTTGTGGGATTCAAAGATCTGCACAGGCTGCCCATACATTACCAGACCCAATTTAAGATATTAAGGATGCTGTGTAAGGCCCTAAATAGCTTAGGATCCAAGTATTTGGTGGACCATCTTTCCCTCCATTAGCCAATCGAGACTCTGAGATCAGTGGAGAGGGCCTTTCTCAAGGACTCACTGGCATGTTTGGGCCTTATTTGTAGTGCCTCCCCAACTATGGAATCCCTTCTGGAGGCATGGATGGCTCTATGACTATTGGACTATTGACACTAAGTTAAAACACATTTGTTCACCCAGGCCTTTATTGGTGTTGGTTTAAGAGACTGCTGTGATGGGAGTGTTATGTCTGCTGTTGTACTTATGTTAACTTGAGAAGTGTGATAATCCTATAATTTTAATTGTGTTTGTTTGTAAACTGCTTTGAGAACTTTGGATGGAGGGCAGCCTGTAAGTTAAATAGTGATACTTTATAGAATCTTTTGTGCATGTGCATGAGAATTCTTTGATTCTACAATACTAATAAATAAATGAGACATTAATAATAAATTAGATATCCTAGCTCTCTGTGGCACCACTGAGTGACAGCATCACTTGTCACAGGTTGATACAAATTGGCCATATTCTGTTAAATAGCTGCTGAAGCCTTGGAAAACTCAAGACAATAGGTTGGTTGATAGCAAATGCTTGTATAACAAATGTACCCTTCTTTCCTTTAAAAGCACCAGATCTCCTTACAGCTTTGTGTAGTATGTGACAGACCATTTTGAAAATAATAGCCTATTTTCAGTTTCATGTGCATTTAGAGCAGCTATTCCTTGTATACTGAATACATGTTGTATCTGTTGCATTTCTTGCTGCAAAGGGGATGTGGGTGTAAAATTCTAAATGTAACTTGGTTTGGGTGTGCCACAGTTTTCTGAGAAATGGCATATGTGTAATTTTGAATAAGACTGACATTATGAACAGAAGTGTGTGAAAAGTAGTGGGGTTACACTCCCCCCCGAAAAGAAACAAGATTTTTGGAACCTAGCACCTTTTAACATCCATATATATGGATTTTGAGGTCAGTTTGAACCTCAAAATTTCAGAATTGAAATTTGGCAGAGATTCAAAAAAAGCTGTCTTGAATGAATCAGTGAAAATGTACAATATTGTATGTCAGATTTTAAACTATGCTGGCTGATGCTGCGTGCAGCTGTCAGATGGTCAATGCATGCTGTTGATAAAATATTTCTTGAATACGAACTATTTGCTGAATACTTAGAGGATGTTTCTGTCAAAATTCACAAAACAGAATTTGGGTGGGGAAACTTGGTTTTCGTTGTTGTTTTTCTAACGAGCACTATAGTAGCATATCTCTCCTGCCCCATTAATATTCAGGCAGCACCACTAATGTAATTCCTGAAGAATAAGAAGTGGAAACTTTTGTCAGGAGGACCTTTGTTGTAAGGTTTCATCCTTTTGGTTATGGAGCCATTGTTTCAAATTATTTGCAGAGCTGCTGCCAGTCAGTATGAACAATATTGAGGTAGATGTGCTGAGTCTGTATAAGGCAGCTAGTTCCTAAACGCTTACCTCAATAATAAGAATAAGAATAAAACAATTTTTATTTATACCCCACCCTCCCTGGCCAGAACCGGGCTTAGAGTGGCTAACACCAATAAAATTACAATAAAAAGTAATAGGGGAAAAACAAAACAAAAACACACACAAAAAAACAGTTAATTAAAATACGGGTTAAAATACAATTTAAAATGCAGCCTCATTTTAGTAGTAGCCCATAAATCAAAACCATAAGGGAAGGGAAACATAAGGGTCAGACTGAGTCCAAACCAAAGGCCAGGCAGAACAGCTCCATCTTGCAGGCCCTGCGGAAAGATGCCAAGTCCCGCAGGGCCCTGGTCTCTTGTGACAGAGCTTTCCACCAAGTCAGGGCCAGTACTGAAAAAGCCCTGGCCCTAGTTGAGACCAATCTAACCACCTTGCAGCTCTGGACCTCCAAAGTGTTGTTATTTGTGGACCTTAAGATCCTCTGCGCGGCATACCAGGAGAGGCGGTCCTGTAGGTCTTTGTGCTGTTTGGGGCTGAATAATGTGTTGCAATATATGGAGCAATCTCCCTGGATATGGGCTGCCGCGGATTCAGGTTCCAGCTTGACACTGAAGTTCACAACACAGTGTTGTAGCTATTTGGCTAAATTTATGCTTGACCCAAGCTTTTGATTGCATCATTAGAAATGCTGGTTAGTAAAACTCATGTACTGTATATGGCAAATCCAATGTGGGTATAGTACTCACATAAGTCAACTTGCTGTTTACCAACCTTTTGTTCTGAGAGAAAGATGGACGTAATGCTCTGTGAACAGCTGTGCAAAGCTACGTCAGAGTTCATTAACACAGAGCTTTGCTCCAGGGAAATGGGCAGCATTAGTACCCTTGATCCTCTATGCTACATGTGCCAGAATGTTTACTATGAGCTATATTTAACACAACCAACTAATTAAGAAAAAGAGAGCCTTCTTGGTCTGTGTTTCATTCATGTCTGGGTTGCTTACTTCTGCTAGAGCAAACCACCACTACAGACGTTTAAGTTGGGCATGGAAAATGATTTTTGATACAAAAGATACTTTACTCTCAAGCCTAATCCTACTTTTTGTTCAGTGGCTTAATGGTTTGAAATTCCTCAAATTATAACTAATAAATCAGATAAATTATTTGTTATTTTGATTCCCAATAAAATGAATCCAATATTCCTTGACTTCAAGTAGAAAGTTTGTTTTTGCATCTTTCACTATATGCAGTCTGTATAACTTCCACATCATCTTTGTTATCCAGCCAGTATCATTTAGGCTATGCTGATTCAAACAGCATATGAGACTTTGGGTACACCAGACCTTTGAAGAAGCAGATTTCAAATGTGAAGCTTTCTATGAAAAAGCATGATCTCCAGCTTGCCTTCCCACAACCCACCCCATTTAAAATCAAATCAAAGGACTGCATGACTATATATATTGGATTTGAACTACCATAGTTTTCTATATGATTTTTGACAAGGAAATACTTACTTAAATATTCCTAGTCCCATTGCCTTGTCTGTCTCCAGCAACATCTTGGCTATATTCATAATTTTAATGATAGGATTCTTCCTGGACATTTCTTCTCCAGCAAAAAGGTTATGTATATCCCTATGTCAGGAGTTATGAAAAACTGGTTTACAAAGTGTCTTGGATTTTAAATGGCTAAAACTGGTTTTCCAGAAGATAAATTGAGTGTAGCATGAAGCTGGACAGCCTGACCTAAAAATGATTGGCTGCTGCTATACCAATGCATTTTCACCAGGGTTAGCTAGTCATGTTTCTAGCCCTTGTTGGCAACATAAGCTCACTTCACATGTAAATACCAGATAGTGTAGCCAGTGGCGTAGCGTGGGTTGTCAGCACCCGGGGCAAGGCAAGTAATTTGCACCCCCTAACCCGTGGATTTGCGCCCCCTAACCCTAACCCCCAGATGTTGCATCCGGTGCGGCCGGCCCCCCCTGCACCCCCACGCTACGCCACTGATTGTAGCCCTTCTTGACCAAGGGGACATCTCAGCTTGAAACCAGAACAGAAATAAGAAAGTTGTGTGGGCTGAGGAAGTGGGAGAAAGAGGTGGAAAAACAGAGTCATAGTAAATAGGGGAGTTCTTGAACCTGCTGACTTTGGATTGCTTCTTCTAGAAGGTGTTGACAGAGAATTTACTATATAGGCTAAATGAGATTCCTCCCCTCCTTATAAATGTTAATTGAACCTGTTGTGTCTTATTGTTGGTCATTTCCCTTCAAGAGTATTCCCCTTAGTTTCATTAAGTATTTGTGGTTTCCCAGCTTGCCACATTAGTACTAAAAGACGAAATACTTTTAAAGCCCAAGAGGTATGTCATGAAGATATTGTTTTGCTCTTGAGAATTTTAAGCAGGAACAAAAGAATAAATAAATAATAGCACAGTTCATTGTGATTCTGAAGAAATACAGAAATGGATTGTGAACCACATTAAAACTTATATTTTCGCATGTCCTTCTGGTGGTGAAACACACAATTTGCAATTCATATATGTCGGTGTGGGTATGTTCTAAACAGATAATGGTTGTAGTAGGAGGGGGAAATAATTCATGATGACCCATAATTCATGAAGCAGTCCACAGCATTGTTAATCTTGCATGAACTTTACATTCCTTGAGATGTAAGTGTGTGATCACTAGGGTATTGTTCTGGTTACAACCAACATAAAAACAGATCTTTTCTTTCAAGAATGGAAGTCTCTGACAGCCCTTTTTGTACATCCTTCCAAATAAAAATACGTCTAGCACAGGCTGTTTCAAATTTCACAGTACAAGCAAATGCCCACCAGGTAATCCATGCCCAACAAGTGTAAAAGGTTTTGCTTTTCTTTTTGAAGTTCACAAGTTATGTGGTGATAAGTGTCTATTTCTCACCATGTTTCCATGGAGAGCACTCCAGACTTTCTTATGTTTAGATACCTCTGTCTACACCAGCTTTGCAAGTACCCCTCTCCCACAAAATTACTAGCCTGCCTTTTCCCCCATGTGAATTGGCAGAGGAGGGACAGAGCTATGGCAATTACATTCCTGGGCTGGGTGAGGCAAGAGGGGGCTTCCCTCTTCTGGCTGCCTGCCTGGTTTCTCTGTTGGGCACATTCAATGGCTCACTCACCTGCTTGGCACCCCTTGTCTCATATGGGTACTAGGCTATAGCTTGCATACAAGGCTGGTGTACAACACTGGTTTTCTGACTACATTTCTGGCAAAAAAAAAAAGCACTGTATTCCAGGTAACAGTGCACAAATGCTTTCCTCCCACAGGTTATCCATGTAGGGGGGAATGTATTTCAGCCCTGAAAGTTCAGTATCTCTTTCTTTTCCTTGTAACAATGACATCTAGGTATTCTTTAGAGCAAGGTTTCTCAAACTTGGGTCTCCAGCTGTTTTTGGACAATAATTCCCATCATCCCTGACCACAAGTCCTGCTAGCTAGAAATGATGGGATTTGTAGTCCAACAACAGCAGCTGGAGACCCTGCTTTTGAGTATTTTCAGTATGAAAAGTGCAATTCATATCAGTGTCCCTAAATGTTTGTAAGTTGTAAACTCTCTGTGTGAGCAAGAGCTTAGACTGGGTGTGTGTGCTGTTGCTTTCTGTTTCAAATGCATCAGAACACTGTATTTGGGGCTGGGAGTAGCTCAGTGGTAGAGCACTCACATACTCTGCACAAAAAAGCTCTTAAAGCATCTCCAGGATCAGGTTGCAGGCAGTGATGGGAAAGACGACCGGGATTCTGGGAGCTGCTACAAGTCCATGTAGCCAAAGCATTTGGGTAGATGAACCAGTGGTCTGATTTTTGTTTAAGGCAGCTTCATATGGCCATCCAATCTCTTCTCCTCTTCCCTCTACTCTCTATCTCTGCTACATAATCTGTCACACAAAGGTTCCAAAGAGGTTTAGTATCCCGAAGAGTCCTTATGCACATGTGGTTTTTTTAAATTATATTTAAAACAGTTACTGTGGGAATGGTAAATATGTTCGCTGGCATTATACTGAAATAATTGCATGATTTATTTATTTTTAATTTACAAATGTTAATGTAGTAATAATCAATGCAGGAACCAGTCTGAATGGCTCTATTTCAGAATTGTTCAGTATTTCTGTGATAGCATTCCATTAGACCACAACATACAAACTCATTAACTTTTGTGTGAGTTACAGCAAGTTACTTGAAGCCATTGCTGTCAGGATAGTGCAGTCGGCTCTTCCTTGTACCTTCCATGAAAACCAAAAGGGTCAGTGTGGCAGTGTTGATCTGCTCACTATGCATGGAAGCTGCAAGCACAAGATTCGTTTGCACTTCTGAATCACCACTTGTAATCACATATTTCAAAGTTAATTTTAAGGTGGGAATCTGGTCTCTAATGAAATCTGATAGTCCTTGAAAGTTACATGTGCAAAGTCAAATAGTAGATTGATTCTTGGATCTGCAAACCCAGTTTGTAACCTAGTGTCTGAAATTGGACCTGAGTAAACAAGCACAAAGTCACTGAGAAATCAGGAGCATGTTTCAGGAAAATGTGACTACCATATTTATAAGTCAAACTGATACAATGAATTAGTTCAAAATACTATTCATATAAGTAACACTGCTGGATTCCAGACAAGCCACGATAAATCTAAGATAAACAATTATGAAAGTGAGATTCTTCTTAACCACAGTTTGATAATAACTAATAAACCATAGTTATTAACCATAGAATAATTTTTCAAGCTGCTCCAATGTGTGTTTGACTGAGAATGGCAGCATGTTAAATATATACAGTATAAATAAGATGGGGGAGGGCAAATAAAACTGGACCTCTTATTTTAGTTTTGAAATATGTCTAGGGCCATGATACTACATTCTCAACATGTTTAAACAGATGTTATTCCTATGCAGAGAAGCAGCTGCTCCTAATAAAGGACTAAATACTTTATTTATATCATATGTTAGACATATATTTATTGTACAGTATAACCAAAAATAAAACCTCAGTTTTAAAATCCTTTGAAGGAGCTTGTTTACTGCAAGGTATGATGTCTCAGGAAGATCAATATCAAATATCTTGGTTTTTTAAAAGCTCTTGTTGTATGAAGCCTTCTAATGGCATGCTGTGCCTATGTTGCTAACTCTGCAAAAATGTTAGTAATTGTGTTTTTTTAAATTGTACTGGTGCAAATCTCAAAATGCTCTCTAAAAATAACACTTTGTTGTCTGCAAGAAAGAAGACACTAACACAGCAAGATGGTTAGAGTACACAAAGTAATAAATTATTTTTTAAAATATTGATTGGCTTTTGCCTCAAATCGGGTTCATTTTCCCTTTACATTATATTTATTAATATTCTTGGAGCCAAAACCAGAGGGGGGTGCTTGCTAAACCCTATTTGCTGGTTTGGTAGTAAAGCAGGGGTGGGGTGAGGCTTTTTTCTTACCTCTAAAAAGAGCATGTGCAGGATGGGAATGGAAGTTCCCTCCCATCCCCCATAAAACAATAGTCTTTTTTTAGTCACTTGTCTATATGTAACCAAGAAGTTTTTACTTGATGTCTTTGCTATTTTTTCGTACCACAGCCAAAAAGTGACTCGGTTTATGTTTTCTATGTGGCATTTGTTTTTCTTTTATTTGACAACTGGCCTAAAATAATGACAGTTTTATCCACATTAATCATAAAAATTCAGTTCTGTAATTTTGACATTCCTTCCTAATTATTTGCTTTCTCTTTCAGATAAATTTGCGCCTCATTTTGGTAAGCGGAAAAACGAAAGAATTTTTGTTTTCACCCAATGACTCAGCAGCAGACATTGCAAAGCATGTATATGATAACTGGCCAATGGGTAAGTATTACAGACGAGTTCCCCCACACCTTGTATTCAGATGGGATCAGCCCTGTGCAGAGCTTGTCTGAGACCCAGGGCAGGAGTCTTGTTAGAATAAAGTTATAAACTCAAACGGTGTAAGTCCAGCAGGCCCCTGACAGAGCCCTATGCCTGCTTAGCCCTCTGAGGCCTGGGACAAGTGAACCCGGCTTCCCCCCTCTACATGGGGGGTGGGACTCAACATGGGATGGTGGTGGTAAAGAATATCTTTATTTTCTAATGCAGAATATCACTGAATATTACTGGGCTGGTAATAGCTCAAAGGGTGAAACCAAAAGTGCCACACTCTTGTATTTGATGTGCTTACAGACTTCTATGCTAACTTTTATATGTATATTTGTACATTACTTAGACCAATGGTTTCTAACACACACACCCTGTATCACTTGAATATTGCTGAGGGTCTTGGTCATTTAATTTTTTTCCTGCCTGTTGTAGCAATTTTAATGAGCTATGCTAGATTCTATATGATTTTAATTGGATTTTTGTTGCTTCTTATAATTTATTATATTGTACATTACAATATTACAATTTGAATTCTGTGGAAGAGTTCACAGGCATGCCACAGGCCAGTATGAGACCCCTCCCCTGCAGCTTAGACATTTTCTAATATGAAGCAGTCTAGATTACTCCCCCACAACCCCTCCCAATATCCTTTTTAAAAGCTTCAATTTTCTAATGGAGCTAAATGTTTGGCAATTGTGCATTTTGAAATCTCAGCTTGGAGTGAAAATGTTACTTGGAAACTGCAAATTTGATCCCTTAAGCAGAGTGCAGCTCCTTTCAGAACAGGCTGAACTGCTGCCACCTTTGTCAGATGAATAGCCTACCAAAAGCTCCTTTGTCTTATCTGGACTGAGCTTCAGTTTATTAGATGTCATTCTTTCCATGGCTGACCTTGAGCCCCTTCTTGTTCAGCCAGTCTGCCTCACATGACTTTGATAAAAGGGAGATACAACTGGTGTCACTGGGTTTTTTATTTTTATTTTTTCATTATTTAATTTAAAATATTTATTTGTGCTTGGGCAAGATTTTTGAAAGAAGCATCAGGTCAGGGTACAAATGTCTAGCATACGGATAGAAATGCAGAATTTATCAAGGTGTTCTTGTCTGGAGCAGCAAGGCAAGAAACTTGATGAGAGGTTATCACCGACAAGAAAACAAAAGATCTCGGAAGCTGGCCCCAATTTGAATGGAGATACAAAAAATGATAAAAACATACGAGGAACTGGGGGGATAAAGAAGCAACTAAGAAATGAGAAAGAGAAAGAGAAAGAGAAGGTGGGATGACCTGGGATGGAGGAACAAGAATGACAAAGCAAGTGCAGGAAGGAAAGGGGCAGGAGGGACAACTGAACCCCATCCTCAGTGTTTTGAGAACAAGTGAAATACTACAAG
The DNA here is from genome assembly GCF_964106915.1 of Podarcis gaigeae. Taxonomy (NCBI): domain Eukaryota; kingdom Metazoa; phylum Chordata; class Lepidosauria; order Squamata; family Lacertidae; genus Podarcis; species Podarcis gaigeae. The sequence goes on from NC_139677.1 coordinate 80,987,290, forward strand.
GCTGGAGGCAGGCAAATGTCTGTGTCTCCAAAAAGAATGCCTAGGCAACTGGTTATTGGTCAGCTTGACATCAGTACCTGGAAAGGTTCTAGAACAGATTATTAAGCTGCCAGTCAGTGTGCATTTGGGGGTGGGTGGAAGCTGTGATTGCAAAAAGTCCTGCCAGACTAACCTTATCTCCATCTTTGATAGAGAGTTAACTGGCTTGGTTGATCATGGACATGCTGTGGATGTAGTATATTTGGATTTCAGCAAGCCTTTTGATAAAGTCGCCCGTGATATTCTTGTTGGTGAGCTAGATAGTGCTGCTGTTTGAAAGAAATGTGGCTGCTGGTTGGGTCATACCCACCCAGAGAGTGCTCCTCAACACTTCCTTGTCAACCTGGAGCAAAATGACAAGTTGAGTGCTGCACAATTCTTTACTAGGCCTCCCAGTTTCTAACGCCTTTGTAAATAAAAGTGCAGAGGAGATGTTAACCAAATGTGTAGAATGACACCAAACTGAGTGGGTAGCTAACACCGTAGACAGAAACAAGGTGATGTATTTACAAATGTTTAGGTATGTGGTTTCAACATACTTGACATGGTTCCCATTTTTGTAAATTCAGTGTTATTTTGGGAGTTTATATGTGGATTATACAGCTGAATATTTGTGTAATAAATCTCACAGTCTAATAAAACAAGTAGGACTGGGTTACGTTACTGAGCTATTGATTAATTGTTCTCATTAAGCTTTGGGTAGCAACTAGGTTTTATATTTTCAAAAACTCAGGACACAACCATGGTACATTTCTTTATGCCAGAGAGGTCCTGGGTGCAGCCTGAAATCTGCATGGTACCTACTAGAGCAGCCTTTGACAACCATGTGCCCTCCAGATGATTGGAACTTACAACTCTCATCAGTTCTCACCAGCATGACCAATAGTTGGAGGTGATGAGAGTTGTAATCGTCCAATTCTTCTGGAGGGCACCACTCTCAAAATATTCCATCAACAGTGTCTCCAAAAAATTTTACGCATCACTTGGGAAGACAGGCGAACTAATGCCAGTATACTTCAAGAAGCAAAGATCACCAGTGTCAAAGCAATGATTCTTCAACATCACCTTCGTTTGGATTGGTCATGTTGTTTGGATGCCTGATTATTGTTTTCCAAAGCAACTACTCTATTCCAAACTTAAAAATGGAAAACATAATGCTGGTGGTAAACAAACGAGGTTTAAAGACTCTCAAGGCAAATCTTTAAAAAATAGTATAAACAATGGCAATTGGGAAACACTGGCCTGTGAGCTCTCCAATTGGAGAATACTATTTACCAAAGATGTCATGGACTTTGAAGATGCTCGAACTCAGAACGAAAGGGAGAAACGTGCTAAGAGTAAGGCACGTTTGGCAAACCCTCACCATGACCAACTCCCACCTGGAAACCTATGTCCCTACTGTGGAAGGACATGTGGATCCATAATTGGCCTTCACAGTCACTTACAGACATACTGTTAAGACTGTGTTCATGGAAGACAATATAACTCGGCTATGAGTGATCGCCAAAAAAGAAGAAGAAAGAAGAATGTGGGAAGCAGCACTTGTGGTTTGTTTCTTCCCTGATGTCCCGAAGGAAAGAGCAAAGCACTTAACTTAAAACAATTGCTTGCTTTTACCTATGGTTTATAGTGACGTATGACCTGGTGACTAAATACAGGCTCCATGGCTCCATCAACCAGCTTTTCCCCTCTCCCACCCAAGTTTTGTTTAACCTCCAACAAGATGAAGCATACTGGAGAACTTGAGAGCTTACTCACTGTTTTGTGACAGTTTGGTTGACCTAATAAAGGTATTGCCTTGCTGTGGTTCTGGATTTTTTTTTCGTAATAGTGGTTTGTTACTATTATAGCAATTAAATCTTTAAATGGAATTGTTGTTGTTAGCTGATATTGGCTGAAGTGCCTACCTTATCTATTCCTTTTCCAACTGGTCCCACTGCCCCTTTTTAGAATTGAAGGGAAACCTTGACTGCTTTATAGCAAGGAATAAAAGCTCTCATACCTGTAATTATGTTTATGCAGTGTGTTGTGTAGTTTAATAAGGCAGGGTATAAATGGAGACTTAAAAGATAAACAAGACAGTGAATGCACTTGACAAATCTTTTTGCTACTTTTTTCAGACTGGGAAGAAGAGCAAGTAAGCAGTCCAAATATTCTGCGACTTATTTATCAAGGACGGTTTCTTCATGGTAACGTGACATTAGGAGGTAATGAAATAAATTCAGTTGGAGACAGTGGTTCTGTGGGTGATCTTTGTCTGATTTATAAAATGCAAGAAATGGACTTCCTAGCATAGTTAGTGAAGCAAGGAAGCCTATGACAGGAACATATATACCTGAGGGAACACATGGAGCAGCTTAAGAATGACCAATGTGCCCCAGGCAAGGCAGAAGCAAAGAGGTCCAGTCTTAGGAACTTGTGATATCAGCTTCTAAAAAGACCATCAGATGGCCCAAGAAGAGGACCCTTAACACACTACATTTCATACCCTATATTAGGGCCATTGTTTTAAAATGGCATTGGGTTTCTTGGCAGAAAGGCAATATATAAATACAATACAAAAATAAAAGTTTGTTCTTAGTAAACAGACGGCATGATCCCCAGTTAAAGCACTTTGGGTGGTTTTTACTTGGGGAATTCAGCAAAGGCTCTTATTAAAATCAGTGGTACTTAATAAGTTCTCAGCTTTGAGCACGGTCCCACCAATGTTTTTAATTAAAGTTGCAATTATGTGTTCCATTACACATGCAATTGAGTACTAGGTTGTAACTCTTAAAAATTCAAAGGTTCAGTATATTTAAAGGGGTTATCATTCAGTGGTCTGCGGTGTATCACATTTTAAATTTCTCTTCAGGTATTACTGCAGTAAATATCATCTTGGAAATGATGGTACTAATTACCAGTAGTTAATAGCAGTCCTCTCTTAATTGGAAAAGTGATTTGATTTCAGTCTTCATATGCCTCCTGTACTGCATACAGTCCTTAGAATCTGTATTCTAAATATTATGCGAATTGCATAACAGTGACCTAAATCTTAGCACTGTGGCTGGGCAGATTGAGAACCAGAATAAGGGGAAGCTTTCTTGCTGTGTCTAGCATAGCCATGAGGTTCCAAATGATTAGTTATAAAAGACTGGAATGGCCTCCCTTGGAGTAGAAAAGCAGTTCAATTGTGCCCCCTTGTGGCATGCACTTCTACCTGGTTTTTACTTTATTGTGAACTACACTCATAGTTATTGTCAACTTTTTGAATACTGTGTTTTACTGCAGTATTTGTATTCATGATAAAATTTCAGATGGAATATAAATTGAACTTGGGTGTGAGTGTGCATACTTGGAAGTTTTCATCCATGTACACTAGAAAAAATTGTTCTGGCTTGCTGAGATTAGCTTTCCTAACAGGTCAAATCTCCCACTAACTAGTTTGACTGTGTGCCAATTTGCAGTATTGGATAATTTCAAATGTGTGACTGCAAATATCCCAAAATAGTAAGCACAAAGTGGTTGGCCAGGATTATTCAGCACTGAAGAATAAAGGCTTGTCAGAGGATTTTTCTTATCCTTAGCAGGGGTCTGGCAAATCATAAAGATTTATTTACACCGCTCACATTCCTTCAGATGAACTTCCTCATTGTCTGTCTTTGCATCTAGCTCAGACAATAGAACATGAGACCCTTAGGGTCATGGGTTCAAGCCCAGATGTTGAACAAAAAGATCCCTGCATTATAGGGGGTTGGAATAGATGACCCTCTGGGTTCCTTTCCAACTTTGTGATTTTATGATTCTATAACAAGTAAGCATGAAGAATTTCTACTGGAGCAGGGAACTTCAGAGGAAGCGTGCTGAAGTTGTACTGAAATCTGTGATGGTATATACAAATCTGCTAGATTCTACTTGAGCATTTCATGCTTGCTCTGAATTTTAGCCATATTTTTATACACATTTCTAAAAAAAATGCATTTTAGTACATATAAATATGTTGATGGTGTTATGGTATGAAAAATGCTGATAAGTCAAGGAGAATTTAAAACCAGCTATGTTATCCCAGTTCCATCCCATTCTACTTCCAAGGAGCTTGAGGTTGCATGTAAGGTTCTCTCGCCTGTGACCAATCCTCACAAAAAAGGTAGGCTAGGCTGAGTGGAGTCACCCAGTTAGCTTCGTGACTGAGTGGAGTTTTAAACCCAAGTTTCCCTGTTCCTAGGCTGACAAATAATTGGTTTAACAAACATGGCTTCCTTTATTATCAGAAACAAGCCAAACAAATACTTAAATTTAGGTTTGTATTGACTGTTTCAAATATTGGGGCAACAAAGGACTGGGGACAATATTTTATTCTCCCTTTCTGCAACTGATATTTGTAAGCTGCTGTTCTGAGAGCTCCAGCTGAAGTGACTAATTAAAGTGACAAGAAATAAATCAAATGGTGAAAGCTTGCACTTTTGGAAAACAAGCAGTTTGGATATTGTATATTGCTGTATCTATAGAGATGAAGAAGAGTATTAACAAGTAATTCTCTCTCCCCACACACAGCATTAAAACTTCCTTTTGGCAAGACGACAGTGATGCATTTGGTGGCTAGAGAGACGTTGCCAGAGCCAAACTCTCAAGGTAAGCTGATGCTTCTAACTTGGACTCAATGGACACATATTCAAAGTATCTGCACTTTGGTTGCAGTCTCTTTGTGACTTATTAAAATGTTGTGCTGAGGAGAAATCTAAAGGTTTTTGTGTGGTTCTTAGAACACGTGAATTTATATTTACACTTGAAAATGTAACTTCCCTTTTAAGGGCATGTGACCAAAGCTCGTAATTCTCATTCAGAATTATTCTGCTCCTTTGTGTTGCACACAGAGAGTAATATTTAGCACGAATTATCTTGAAAACATTTTCTCTGTTCTGCAGGTCAGAGGAATCGTGAAAAAACTGGAGAGAGCAATTGCTGTGTGATCCTGTAAAAGCTCTGCTGTATCTACTACTTGTGATGTATAATAGTTTTCGTCTTTCATGCCGCTGGACTAGAGGAGACCAACATTGCTTCAAACACCCTTAGGACAAGCCTGTCTGAATCCATTGAACTGAAATATTACATGAACGCTGTCACTTTTTTTTTCTAGAACAATGAACACTTTTTTATTTCTACGTTTTAGGTTGTTGAACAAGCTTATTAATACATCACTTCTCCACTTCTCCAATGCATTCTCTCTCCAAGGAAAGGTTAACTATTCTCAACAGGAATCATATTGCTGCCATAAGATCATCCTTAACCTGAACTTTAACCAATCAAGATTTCTAGATGCAATTTGCACTAAAATGGTTGACAATATATAGACCTCATCATCAAAAGCTCTTAAGTATTTCAAACACAGAGAAATGAATCAGCACTGGAAAATACTATCAGCAGTCTTATTCTTTAAATTCAGTAATGGCCAACTGAAAGGGGGGGGGGGAATAACTACTAAGAAGTAAATTCTACCTAAGTCAACCTTGGTGGCCAAGCTGGCACAAAATACTAACTAAAATTGTCTGACTATAGACATATATATATTTTCACTGCAACAAACTATGTGCCTGTAATTTTAAAGCACTCTGTAGAGGGCTGTTGAAACTGATTTTTTTCATTGATATGCACTCTTCTCGTACATTAGTTGAGTGCTTGTTCAGACAGCACAAATAAGTGCAGAGAGTGCATTTCCTAGCCTTAATATGGGAGGGGCAATTTCCTGTAGTTCATAGGCTTTTATTAATGTGCATAAATATTAGAAGACCTCATTTACTAATCAATTTTATGTCTTTGAATATCAGCAATTGATGTTTTTCAATCATTCTTATTCATCCGTACCTTAGTGTCCAGTGTCATGCTTACTCATTAGTGACTTCAAACAAATAATTAAAAGGAAAAATGAAAAAAGAAAAAAGAAAAGAAAAACCTCTGCCATATGATGAGATTTTGTTTGTTTATTTTATGTGCATTTGGTGTTAGTGCTTGCAATTGTATTGGAAATCAAAAACTGGTTTTTAAAGCATACATATTTAGAAAGGATGCCATTTGTTTTCTTCATATAATTTAAAAATTGATATGCTAAAAAAAATTGCACAGCACTAAAGCATGAGTTAGTTTCATCTAAACCTGTAAAAAAATATAAAAGATTTTATATTTTTCTGCTAGGGAGAAATTCTTCCTAGTTGAAATTACAAATGTGTAGAATATATTTAATAAAAATCTTATAAAAACATAACTATAGAACTTAAATATAGATTGGAGTGTAGAATAATACAACAATAATCCATATAAATAGCTCTAGGCTTTTAAGAAAAAATTGCAGGTTGACATTTGTGTTCTGTACTTGAGTCCATGGCCCTTACAAACGTTCTGTGTTTTCTGAATGATCAACTTCATTTAAATGTAATCAGGTTATTTTATTCAATGTTATTGCTTTGACAAAATGCTTTATATGCAGTAGGCCTACAAAGATATTGTTCATAATGATCAAAATTAAATTTGTATAGAGCAGAGTTTTAAAACAAATTGTAAATAGCACTAAACATTTTCTTTCTGCAACCTGTACTGATAGATTCTTCTCTAAACTAAATAAAAGAAGAATATTGTAGTGCACTTGGTTGTGATTTGAAAGCTATGACCTGATCTGTATTGGGCATCAGTGTTTTAAAGTCATGAAGAACATGTACAATGGAAATATCCCTTCCTGAATTTCTTTTTAAATTAATACTTGGGTTGAAATCCGAGGAAGATTGTAAACTTTCTTCGGAACAGGGATGGAGGCATTTTGGATATGCTTGGCCTCAGCTGTGCAGGACTTTATAAATCCACAAACTCACGTTTACCCACTCCTGGAGTCAATGAATTGATTGGGTAACCAATGTTAATATTTAAAACACTGTTAGAACTTAACTTATGAAACTGCATGAGCATGAGAAATCTTAGTATTTTAGCATTCAAAAACCTAACGGTTAATTTAAAAAATGTGTGCATTCAGCTATTGGCAACCCTGTTCGCTATTGATCCCCTTGCCATTTCTGTTTCAAAACAGCAGCAGTTTACTCCCGAAGCTTTTATTTTGAAGAGACTGTTAGCAATGCAACCTCATCTTATCCAATGCCTTTAGTTTGGTCCCAGCATCGTTAACAGCAACTCAGTTGGGTGCTATCTACACTTGTTCAGTTTCACTTTAATTGTACCTGAAAACTCTGGCAGTACACTTCATTTTTAGAATGACTTCAAATTGAGTTCTGGGGATTTATTTGAAACTGTCGGGAAAGAAGACCACATAGGAGTAGTAGAGATCCAAACATGTAAAACAAATGCACATAATCCAACAAGTTGGTGAGAAAATTTTGCAGCAACTATTGGATAGAATACTGGTCTTTACACATTTACAAAATGATGTGTTAAAGTGGAAATGAGGCCTGTTTTCCCTCTAGGACTACTGACTGATTAAAGAACATTTAGCTGATTCATTATCTGTCGTTAATTGGGTCTTTACACTTGCATGCTGCATTTTTGAGAAACTGAACTCAGAGAGAATTGAATAAACAAACATACCATCAACTGTTTGGGGAGGGGGGGAATAAACACCTTACCATTTCCTACTCTACTACCACCAGAGCCAAAATGGTCTAAAAAATATACAGCAGACCTTCCTCTAACGTCTACCAATTAGTTTTGCTTGCGTTGTTTAATCAACCTTTGGTTGATAAACAGCAAGGGCAAACTTCAGTTGGTAGGACAGAAAGAAGGGCATATTGTATATTTTTGAGGGTGTGATCTGCCAATTAAAGTTTGCAGCCCTTCTCTTCCCTCCCATTCCCCTATAGAAACCATAAAAACCTCGAACCAAGGGATATCTGCATGTCAAGTTACACCTTTTCAATGAACTGTGGGAGGTGGGACATCTCTGGCCTGGTTGTGGAATCCTGAAATCTGGTACAGGGGGTGGAAGGAGCCCAGCTGCCTTTGACAAAGAGCTGTGCTTTGGCTCTACTCTTTTTCTATGACAGGCATGGCCAAACTTGGCCCTCCAGCTGTTTTGGGACTACAACTCCCATAATCCCTAGCAGGACCAGTGGCCAGGGATGATGGGAACTGTAGTCCCAAAACAGCTGGAGGGCCAAGTTTGGCCATGTCTGCTCTATGATCAGTATATCAGTACTCCAAAAAGTTGAGTGGGGTCATAGGAATGCTGCAGATTATGTTTGTGTGTTACCAGGCTGCTTGGAGGTGAGTAGGTAGAATGGTCTCCAGTAGTCTTTTCAGCAAGCAACCAGCCTCACTAATTGTTGGAAACTGAAGACCACTAAATTACCATCACCTACCCTTCCCCCACGGATCCTCCTCCTTCCCCAGGTTTGCCACATGTACCTTATAAGGACTACAGCTTCTGACATGGTCCATGGCACATGACCTGGGAGCAACCTCATACCTACTTGGTCTGCTATGTTTGTTTGATGGGAGAGTTTGGCAGGCCCATGCTCCAAGTAAGTTTCCATCCTAATCCATAGGGGTCATTGAAAGAATATTGCTGATGCTTAAGGTGCTGGATGGAGAAATGTTCAAACTGCCGATGACTTGATAAGTGCCCTCAAACCTCAGAATAATGAGATGGTAATATGTACCCAGACAAGCTGGAACCAGGGGAGGGATGGGCAGTCATTCACTTGGCAATAAGTATCGGCAGTAGCTAATCTTGGACAAGCTGAATTGCACCATGAAGTGTCAATTGGGGATGTACCAACTCTCCATTTGTAGCATTTGGCTGACAAACAGGAAATGGGATTGAGGCAAAGCAGAGAGCAAAGCCAACATAAAGCAATAAAAGAGAGGCATGTGCATTGTGCTTGCTTATTTTTTCTGAAGCAGGGATGTTAGGAATGCTATCCAATGCCGCTAGCTAATTTGCTCGAGGAGGCCCGTTGAGAGCCTGTTACAAGTAATCCGTGTGATGCTTCGGATTCTGCGACTTACATGCCTCGTCTCTTCTGTAGGATAGGCCCTGTATCATCTTTTTTGCAAATAGGGAACTGAGGCCGGCAGATGGTGACTTATCTATTTGAAGGTAATGCAAGTGTTCTGGTTCCAAGATTTTTAATCAAGGCCAGCTCGAGCCATTTTGCTGCCTGAAACAAGCCAGGACTCCTGCCACTGCAGCGCTGGTGGTTGCAACTTGCTCTGTCTCAGAGAAACCATCGCAAGTATAGTAACATTTCACCCAAGTCCCTAGCTAGGCAGCTGCTAGTAGTTAAGTGCTCAAGTGCCATGGCAGTGGCTGGCAAGGGGGCACATTTGTTTGAGCACATTTGTCTTTCTGCTGTGCCTTTCAATCTGCTGCTTGAGACGTAGCTCATGGTAGGACTGGCCTTGCTCTTTATAAGCACAAAGAACCCTCTAGATTCGACCAAGGACCTGTGTAGTTTAGTACCCTGCTTCCGATAATGGCCAACCTGATGCCTTTGGGAAGTCCGCAAGGAAGGCATAAAAACAACAGCCCTCTCCTCTCCCTGCTGTTTCCTAGAGGTAGCATGTGACCATTGTGACTTGAAGTCTTTGATAATCATATCTTTCATTAATTTGTCTAATCCAGTTTAATAACTATCTGAGTTAATAGCCAACACCACGTCTTGTAGCAGGGCATTCCACAGGTTCACTATGCAAGTGGGACCACACACAAGAAAACATAGCCCAAATGAGATATATCATTAAATGTGTGTATGCATGCACACAACAAAAAATCTGGTGATGTGTGTGTGTGTGAGAGAGAGGTCAGGAGTCCATCAGCTGTGTATACCCTGAACACTGAGGAGATTTCGGTCATGATCTCACAGTCCCAAAATGAATCATGCCATGAAAGAAACATCTCAAGGCAGATCAAGAAGACCCACCCCCACCACTTCCAAGTCACTCTATGGCCTGCTTTCCCAAAAAGTAAAAAACACAACTATTTTTCTTTCTTTTATGAGAAATGAATTTTTTCCAATCGTATCATCATGACCACTGACCTCGTCCCATGGGGCTCCTGCCGTTTTGCAGCAGAGAATCAATGGGGCTCCGGGAATGAGTCCATAATGTACATCTAATGAGGCCATTCTCTATAAGACTTGCTGGTTTAATGCAATCAAGTTCCACAGTTGCTGCTGTATTACAGAGGGAGAGAACCGGCTTTTATCTGCCAAAGTAGTTTAGGCACACCATGAACTATCCAGCATGAAACCTAATATGCACATTACTAAAAAGAAAACTGTTGTATTGTAATCAGGCAAAGAACAGCATGACCATTCAACATATTTTGAACGTAATGGGAGGAAACTGAGCCCTGGAAACGTTAAGTCAACAAAAAGTCTTCGTGGTCTTCTCAATCATTTGGTGTACAAAATGCAAATCTGGAGTAAGAACGATCCAAAACCAGCAGGATTTTGTTCTTTTGGAAACTAAAAGTTTGCAAAACTCCATGTTGTGAAGCCATTCTTATTGCAAGAGATGGAATATTCCAGCTGAAGACATTTTCCTGGCCGTCATCAATCACACCTTTGTAAACCTAAAGACTGGCTGGTATAAAATTCCCTATGTGGGGCCTGGCTTTGAAGATGCTTTTGAAAGTTCAGCAATGCAGAATGCCATTCCTTGTCTTCTGGTTGGAATAAAGAGGTGGGAACATGTCCAAGGTATTTGGAGGCAGCTGCTTCCTTTGTGTTTGGAAACTACCTGGAGGGCAGAATATGCTCTCCAAAATCCCCCCTGTGGAAGATGATTAATTTTCGTGGCAGACAATTACATTGACTCCTTCCAATTACACAAAAGTAGCATTGCCTGTTTCATGAGTGCTGCAATAAATCTCCCTAACGGATTCCCCTTCAGGCTCAGGATATACCTGTCATAACTTAAATTCCGTTCCTCTTGAGCTTTAGAAAAATCGTTGTGCTGGGATTCACCTAGTTCAGGGAGGGGGAAGTCTCTTACATCTTGGTTCCTTATAGTATAATCCTTCGCCTGTTAAGTCCCACTGTATCCATGGGACTTCTCCCTACCTAGGAGGGCTAACTTAAGCCCCTAGTAAATATGGTTTGGACTGCAGACTTGTGGAGGCAGTGCTTGAATGTATCAGGAGGCCAGAAGGGGAAATTTTACTATCATTTTGGGGAGTTGGGGATGGCGCTTGTGAATGTAATACCCCTCATTTCCCCCAGAATTAAAAAAACTGGTTTCAAGTTGCCAGTGTTTAGGGACAAGAGCAGATAACCCAGTCCAGGACAAGGGGAATCTCCATGTCATGAAAAAACTTCAGCTGTTGATTTCAGCATATCAGGCTGCTGTTCAAGCCACATAGGCCAGGCTCCCATCACCACCCCTGGCCTGTTGGTAGCCCTGAAGATCCCATTCCCAGAGTACAGTGGGGTAGGATTGCACAAAGACAACATATGGGATGGGCCTATGAATATAACTGTGGAAAGGTATCCTAAGATTCAGTGGAAGCAGAAGTACATTGGGGGTTTAAAACACAGCAAGGTTGTGTGTGCCCCCCTCCTGGCATTTCAAGTCACATTTGCTCATTGCTGTACACACACTAGAGGGAGGGCAGGGATGTCTTCACCCAATGCACATTACCTGTTTGGTTTCCTAGCACCTGGACATTAACCCACCCGCACCCCAAAACTCCTATTCATGTGTCTGTTACCTTGCATGCACATGTGCAACAGTGGTCTCAAATGCTTAAAAAAAAATATTATTGGTTTTTCCATATGTACATCCTGTAACAATATTTCTCTAACAATTTTCATATTACCCGCTCCTCCCCTGGACTTCCTTCATGCTCCCATTTTGTTTTATTTCCATATTACTCACCCTGCGTGTTGTTTCCCAAAATTTTCCCAATACATATAGTCTTACACCTCTGGTTACAAACACTTCAGGTCACAGGCTCTTAACACCTCGGGTTAAGATCTTTACCTCAGGATGAGAACAGAAATCGCGCGGCGGCAGCGGGAGGCCCCATTAGCTAAAGTGGTACCTCAGGTTAAGAACAGTTTTAGGTTAAGAACGGACCTCCAGAATGAATTAAGTTCATAACCAGAGATACAACTGTATACAATTGTGTTTGTTTATTCAAACCCTGCCAGTGAGTCCAATTCTTTATGTTGCCTCTTCATATATGTTGTAAATGGTTCCCATTCTCTTTTAAAGTCTTTGTTATCCTTTTCATGTAATTTATTTGTTAATTTTGCCAGTTCTGCATATTCCATAAGTTTCCCTTGCCATTGTTCTTTCCTTGGTGCACATACCTCAGCTTAACCGTGAAGCGTATGTGGCCTGCATTTCCAAATCGGATGTAAGCTGGTTTGAGGGAACACACCTCAAATGGCGGCACTTCGTCAAGGACAGATATGGATTGTGCCTAACTAACATTGGGTATCCACGACTTCAAACACCCTGGAGAACCATGAATGTTGTTTGAGCCAGCTGATAGGGAGATGGGGGAGGTCTGCAAATTCATCTGTGTGTCTCTCTACGTGGCAACCCAACTGACCTTGAGGCCTGTGAATTTCCTCAGGGTTGGGAAAGAGAGAAACAGCAGCTGTGACTTTTTGCCACCCCCTTTTCCTTTGTGGGTTTTGTTATTTATTTATTTGATTTCCCTCTGTTGCTGTTGTGGATAAGGGATGGGAGATTTTTATTATTATTATTATTGCAGTGGATGTTTGTGGGCAACAACTAAGGTTGAGAGCCTGGATGGGTTGGACAGTGGGGGTGTGAAAGATGTTGAGTTCCTCAAAAGCCATAGCACAGGAGTCTGCTGGCATGGAGTGGGACCCTCTTCGTGTGAGAGACACAGAGGGAGTGAGTGGGAACTGTTGCTAAGATCATCGGTTGTTTAGTCTGTTTCAATCTCATACCCTCCAACATTTCTCCGATGAAAATAGGGACATCCCATTCCATAATGATAATTTTACTATTTATATCCCACACATCTTATTGGGTTGCCCAAAGCACTCTGGGCAGCTTCCAACGTATATAAAAACATAATAAAACATTAAACATTAGAAAAACTTCCCTATATAGGATTGCCTTCAGACTGCTCGGGGGTTGGATAACTCCATACTCTCCAACATGTCTCCAATGAAAATAGGGACATTTTTGTTTTTCTCTGTTTATTTTTGTTACCTTCGTTCCCTGATCTGGAAATGAAAACATTTGATGAAGAACAGGATATAAATTCTGTATATAACATCTGCCCCCCCAAAAAACCTCTGCCAGCAGGGGGCGTGCAGTAAATGGTAACATGTAGACAGACAGGGTTATTTAGTGCTGTCACTCACCCCATGCCCTGCCCCCAGCCGGGCATAAATCTTGGCAGGCCAGCCTAGCGGAGAATGTCAGGAACATAGAAGGATGCCTCAGACAGAGCCAGACAATTGGTTCATGTGGCTCAGTCTTGTTTACCCTGACTGGCAGTGGCTCTCCAGGCTTTCAAGGCAGAGACATTCTAGCCCTACCCAAGGATTGAACTTGGGACCTTATGCATTCTGCCACTGAGTGATGGCCCTTCTCCAATGTTTTCGCCACCCAGCGCAGCTCCCAGGTTGCACCGCATGCCTGTGAGGATCACAGAGCAGAAAGGGGAGTGCTTCTCCTCCTAAGGATCATCAAACCCTCACAAGGTTACAGACGCGGGTGGCACTGTGGTCTAAACCACTGAGCCTCTTGGGCTTGCTGATCAAAAGGTCGGCGGTTCGAATCCCCACAACAGGGTGAACTCCATTGCTCGGTCCCAGCTCGTACCAACCTAGCATTTCAAAAGCATGCCAGTCCAAGTAGATAAATAGGTACCACTGTAGCGGGAAGGTAAATGGCATTTCTGTGCACTCTGGTTTCCGTCACGATGTTCCGTTGCGCCAGAAGCGGTGTAGTCATGCTAGCCACATAACCCAGAAAGCTGTCTGTGGACAAACACTGGCTCCCTCAGCCTGAAAGCAAGATGAGCGCTGCAACCCCATAGTTGTTTTTGACTGGACTTAACCGCCCAGGGGTCCTTTACCTTTTACCTTAGAGACACCTGGAGCTATGATTCCATTAGCAGCATGGAAACAATTGCAGGTGAAACTAACACTCCTGTTGTCATAGAAGGGATGCCAAAGGTCACCTAGTCCAACGCCTTGCAATGCAAGAATCTCAGCTAAAGCAGCCATGACAGGGGACCATCCAACCTTTGCTTAAAAATCTCCAGTGAAGGAGAATCCACCACATTCTCAAGGAGTCCATTCCACTGTCTTACAGCTCTTGCTGTCAGAAAGTTCTTTCTGATGTTTGGTTGGAATCTCCTTTCTTGTAATTTGAATACATTGGTTCAGGTCCTAGCCTCCAGACCAAGAGAAAGCAAGCTTGTTCCCTCTTCCATGTGAAAGTCCCTGAGATATGTGATGATGGCTACCATATCCTTTCTCAGCCTCCTCTTTACCAGGCTAAACATACCCAGCCGTCTGCCGTGCACACTTTAGCTGAGATTCCTGCATTGCTGGGGGGTTGGACTAGATTTCCCTTGGGGTACCTTCCAACTCTGTGATACAAAATGGGTGCCCTAGCTTAGCGCCCCTTCATTTTAAACCCAGGGAGCCCTTCGTTCAGTTCCAGGTTCCTGTGCAAAATGAAGCACAGAGAGTCAAGCCACCGCACTCCTGAAAACCAAAAAACACAAAACAATCTCACCAGAGATTACTGTGACTCAGACTGGAGTCAGACAATGGTTTTCAAGAGACTTGAGAGTCATACGGCAGAGCCATCATTCATTGCCATGGCAGACACATTTAGTTCTTTTGTTCCACTTTCATTTCTGGTCAAACAAAATTTGCAGCTGTTATTTTTTCCCAAGCACTCCGAAACCTTGCAAAACATGTGAGCACAGGCAACAGTGAGATGAGTGAACAAGCACTGATTCATCCGCCGTGCCACCTTCAAGCCTTTGATGGGACGGGGGCAGGAATCACTATTGTCTGCCTCCAGTGTCAGGTTTAAGGGTACAGAATGAGTAAGGCTGGAGGCAGACTCCCCGCACATGTCATGCAAAATTTTATGCACCTCTATCCTTTTGCATCTTACTTTGCTTTTTGCTAAACAAAAAAAGCCCCAAACATTGTACCCTTTCCCACCGCCTTGATCATTTTAGATGCTGAACCTTTTCTGATTTTTTTGGTGCGCACGTGCACACACACACCCTGGTGGAGGTGTGGGAATCACTTTACTGCAATGGCCACATTACAATTGACTATATTTTACATGACCCAAGTACACTCATACCTCGGGTTACAGACACTACAGGTCGTGCGTTTTCGGGTTGTGCACCACGCCGAACCCGGAAGTACCAGAATGGGTTACTTCTGGGTTTCAGTGCTCTTGCATGCGCAGACGCGCCGAATCGCAACCCACGTATGCGCAGACGCGGCGCTGACGGTTGCGAATGCTGTGGGTTGCAAACGTGCCTCCCGCACGGATCACGTTCGCAACCCGAGCGTCCACTGTACTTGAAACATCCAGAGTGTGAGGCGAGGAGGAAGGGCAAAAAAATACGCACACCTTTGTGCCACGGGCAGGGGCATAGCAAGGGGGGTGCAGTTCACCCTGGGTGCCCTCACTGAGGGGGATGACAAAATGGTGGGCGGCACTTAGCCACGCGTCTCTCCTGCCCCAAACAGTCCACACACTGCCTCAGCTGTAGGGCGGCTGAGTGGGAGGAGGCTGGCAGACTCCTTGGAGGCCCTGCGGTGCCCCTGTGGGCGGCTGGCCCCGCCCCCTGGCGCCTGATCGGCTTGCTCTGCCACAAGGGGGCAGAAGGATGGGAAGCTACTCTTGCATTTGATACCACTACAATAGCAATGGGGCATTGTTACATGTATATATGCCATGCATTCCATAGTTGGATAGGTGAACACCCTGAACCTGCTCCCCGGCCTCTGTCTATAATATCCATTTGCGGTGAGGTGACCTGAACTGTACACAGTATTCCAAATGCAGTCACATCATTGATTGGTATAACTGCATTATGATATTGGCCGTTTTATTTTCAATTCCTTTCCTGATGATCCCGAGCATGGAATTTGCCTTTCTCGCAGCTGCTGCACCCTCCACTTAGAGGCCACCACAGACCTCTCCCAGACCTCCCCACACACCCCTGAAGGACGGCAGAACTACCAAGAAGGCCCATCTGCCAGCACAGGAAACAACAACAGGAAATTGACTTGAGAAGCAACAGAGTCCTGATGGAACAGAAGCAACCATCTCAGACCGCGTGGCTCTTACAAGCCACTCTTGAGTTCTTATACCAATAATTTAGGAACTTACAGCTGTAGCAACCAGCTGAGACTTCCTCACACTTTGAATTTCTCTGGTAAACAGGTGGAGCTACAGACAACAGGTCTGATTGTCTATTTCCCCCCAAGGTGAGCTAAGCCTAGAAGGACAGTAAATCCTGTGGTCTTAACCGCTTCATGCATCAGTCAGACTTAAGCATGTTCATTATATGAGGCTGGTTATACCACATGTTATACAGTTTCCAGTCAATGCTGAAGACACTCCTGTTTAACCTGGCTTTTGACGCTTGAGGTGTATATATTTAAGATCCCTTTATTTTTGCGATTGTAAGTTGTTTTAAACTGTTTTAAATGTTGTGATTTAATGTTGTAACCCACCCTGGGACCATAGGGGGGAACAACAACATATTAATAATATATCAAAAAAGTGGTGGTGGAGAACACTGCCTGCCCTGGCATTCTTGCCCAACGGCTGAACTTGCACAGCTGCCTAATTTGCTTGTTACCTTAAAGCTAGAACTGAGATATTGAAATCTGATGTGGGACCAATGGACTTTGGCTATAAGTTGAAGTGTATTTAAACTGTGCCTCAACTATGTTCAGTTTGTAAATGAACTCAAAATATCACAAAATGCTGGAAGAATCTAGTGATTTCCTTCCAAAGGAAACCAGGCCTGTGTCCCTGGAACTTCTTACTTCTCAAAGTGAGGTGAATGTACCAATTGGGTGGTATTAAACTACGCTTCACTCACCCATTAAAATTAACAGATATGACTAAATTAGTTCTATAAATTTCAATGGCTTTACTCTGAGTAAAGCTTAGTTAAACACTACCCAATATTTTCTTAATTCATTGGCTTGTTAGTACTGTACAGGAATATCTGTTGCCAATAGTCTGTTTCATCAGACTGGGAAACGGGCATATATGTTCCTGCAGATATATTTTTAAAGCAGATAAATAAAACATACAACAAACACATTTTCCGGGTTTTCAGGCATTGATGCTAATGGCAAACAAACAGCGGATGTGGCTAGGGCACCCTAGTCATGCCACATGGCATCTGCTGCCAGAATGTCTTTTGCTTTACTGAACCAAATGCTCAACATGAGCCCAGAACCACAGGAGAGCTGTAGAAAAAGGACAGCAGCTGTTAAAAACAACCGGAGGAGGAGATTGTGTGGCAAGCGCCTCTCTACTGAAAATCGGCTGTCTCAAAACCTTTGTAATAATGATTACCCTAGAACAGAAACCACTGGGAGAAAAAGCAGAGCCTCCTGAGTCTGGCCTACACCTCCTCCCCAGGGCTAGGCTACCTTAACAGGGTGGATATTACCACAGCACAGTGACAGGTGAAGCTTCCACCATCTCCTGAGGGAACAGTAATTTACAAGGAGCGAAGAATGATTTGCGGAAAGTTGCAGACTACAACAGAGGGGGAAAGTCTGTTCTCACATGTTTCCTCAGAAACAGCCTTGCAAGTATGAAAGGAGATGTTCTTTGCTGATGATTAACGGCTCCTTTTCACTTTCTCCTTCAGGCAGGGTAACAATGTAGGGTAGTCTACTTTAGAGAGGGCAGTCCTCTGTTTGAAGAACTACCTGGCCCAAGTCTGGTTCAAAGATGAAATACCCTAAGAAGTGGTGAAGAGAGTCTAGAATTATTACTGCTACTAGTAGTACAAGCCTGAAACTCACAAATAATATCGGTGAGAAGGAGGGAGTTCGGAGGTGGAAGGGGGTAAATGTGGCTGAGTACTCCATGACAATGATTATGAGGACCAGCTGCAACAAAATGTTGCCGCATGGAGTTCTTCTGCTTAGGCTTCCAGCCATGCCGTCCCATGGCATTCTCCATTTACTGAACATGCCCCTATTCTCTTTGGGCTGTTCTGAAGTTTGTTTGGCTTTCCCTTCTAGGACTTTAAAAATAAATAAATGTCTGCACTTCTGCAAACTTTGGGGCTCCCTCAAGCCTGCTAATACCTCCCTCTTTTTCATGGCTGGTGTTGTTTTGGCTTCAGAAGGACCAGTACTCAGATTGCAGCTGTGTAAGCTGCAGTTTCCAGAAACTGATATTCAGATGCACAATTGCCTCTTGCTTTGGACCTCTTCAGATAGAAGAGGGTCTTCCGACAACCCTTTGAAATAGTGGTGGCTCCTGCCCCTTGGGGGAGGTGGGGCAGAAGGTGGCGAAGCCAACAGCTGAAGGAGCCAATGGCAGGTGCAGCCAGCAACAGACAGAGACAAGTAATTTTAGCTTGGCCTCTGTCCTCCTTCCCGCCGAGTCCTAGAAGGGCAACACCAAATCTAAGGAGGAGGAGGGTGGCCAGTAGCGCCACCCTCTGGACTGGATGTTGGCAGAATGTGGGAGGTAGAGCAGCACCCCATTTACTCCAATGAACCATCTTCTGCCATTTCAGAACAAAGCACTGTCCTCTGTGAAGTAACACCCTGCTTTTATAGCCCACACCTGAGTGATGACCCTCATTTCTGAAATGCCTGCACATCCTATTTATCCCAGGACAGGAACATAGGAAGCGGCCTTTATACCGACTGCTGGTCTACGATGCTCAGTATTGTCTGCACTGACTGGCAGCAGCTCTTCAGGATTAGAGACTGGACCTCTCTCCCAGCCCAACCTGGAGATGCCAGGGATTGAACCTAGGGCCTTATGCTTTATTTACTTATCATTTTTATACCATCTTTCTCTTCCAAGGAGCTCAAGATGGTGGCATTTTTTCATCTCCGCCAAGCTAAGCAGTTGGCTCCTTACCTCTCTCGCCCTGACCTAGCCACTGTGATCCACGCAACGGTCACCTCCACACTGGATTATTGTAACTCACTCTATGTGGGGCTGCCCTTGAGACTGACCCAGAAACTCCAGCGGATGCAGAATGCCGCGGCGAGACTCCTTACGGGGTCCTCGCTGCGAGATCACATTCACCCAGTGCTATACCAGCTGCACTGGCTCCCGGTGGAGTACAAGATCAGGTTTAAAGTGCTGGTTTTAACCTTTAAAGCCCTATACGGCCTAGGACCCTCATACCTAGAGTACCGCCTCTCCTGGTATGTCCCACGGAGGACCTTACGGTCTTCAAACAAAAACAAAAACATCTCGGAGGTCCCGGGCCACAGAGAGGTTAAGCTGGCCTCAACCAGAGCCAGAGCTTTTTCAGCTGTGGCTCCGATCTGGTGGAACGCTCTGTCACAAGAGACTAGGGCCCTGCGGGATTTGACATCTTTCCACAGGGCCTGCAAGACAGAGTTGTTCCACCAGGCCTTTGGCCAGGGCACAGCCTGACCCCCTCCTGTGGCAATCCTCACAGGACTCTAGCCTAATCTGACTTGAATTGATTTTAAAATGAAATGATTTTAGAATGTTGTATCATTTTAATGTTGTGAGCCGCTCTGAGCCCGGCTTCAGCTGGGAAGGGCGGGATATAAATAAAATTTTATTATTTAATATTATTAACACGATTCTCCTCCTCCCCATTTCAGCCTCACAAAAAACCCTGTGAGGTTAGGCTAAGAGACGGTGACTGGTCCAAGGCCACCCAGAGAGCTTCATGGCTGAGTGGGGATTTGAACCCTGGTCGCATGAGTCATAGTGAGGCATCTGATCAAGGCCTGTATTTTAAAATGAGCTTAAAGATATATTTGCAAATGTTTGTATGTTTCATGCCAGGCAGAAACCAGCTGGCTAAGTACTTTGGCAGTTGTTTATCTTCCTGCTCTCCTGAACAAGGCCCCCCCCCTGATTTATAGCAGTAGCAGGAGACAAGCTTCTCAAAGTTGAAAAGGGAATTACAGGCTGGGAGCAAATGTTACACCGACCCTACATATTACAGAATACAATCAAGCTGCAAAAACACTAATTAAGAGTTGGTAAATAGTAAGATTTATTGTTTAACAGAAAATAATACCATGTGCCTCCCATCAGACTCTAGCCATATTTTCCTAAGGTTTAAGGTATACTGAGAGAGTTAAAGGGCAATAAATTTTGGGAAGAGCTAGTGGGAAATGCAGCTGGCTGGGAAAGGTGGGTGTAAACGGAAGAGGCTTATTTTGAAGCTGTTTTTTACTGAGTTCCTTTTTACTTTGCAAAGGCCTTTTCTTCTAAAAAGCTATCTATGTTATGTATGAGATTTGTTGGCTTAATGTAATTAGGCAAAGGATTTAGAAAGTAAGAAATGTTAGATTCTTATTTCATTGATGGTGTGTGAGAATGTGAACCCAAGATCTCTGTTTAGATAGAATTTAATACCACAGGCCATTTGTTTTAGCCATTTGTTTTGGAATGCAGGGGCAACAGGGAAAAAAGGTGATCTGGTAATTAAGGTGCCTTGTCGAGGCAAATGTAAGATATATGGCTACTTGTCTGCCATTTATGGATAGAAGGAAATATAGCTCTTTGTCTCCCATAAAAGGTAATAGGAAATGGGTGTATCTTTTATGATTGGTTCTAGCAAACAGCCAATAGGAATTTCAACCAGGCTGATTGGACAGAGGCAGCCAAAGGAGGAGTAAGGGGGCTGGGCTGAGGAAATATAAGTGCTGGCCATCAGGGCTGGAAGGGGCAGAGCTTTGGTAACCATATACCACTGTGCCTATCATTTATTTGTCTGACAAATAAATTATTATTTTAATTTCTCTATTGCTGCGTTGAATATTTCATTCCAGCTAAGCATTAACCACAAGCAGGGTGCTACAATAGTCCAACCCTCTAGCCATTACGCCGCACATCCAAGGCCGATGCCCTGTCATTGAGCAATGACCCTCCCCCAGTGTCTCTCACTCCAACCAAGTGTCTCTATTTTACCTACATACAAAATAGGGTGTGCAATAGGTTGTCCTTCTGTTTCCTGTTGTTATCACAGAATGGAGCTTAGGCCTCCTCTGCCCCACACCCAGTTGACAATCTGTAACATCAACATGCATTACAGATTGCACTCAGATGCAGAACAAGAAGCTACTCCAATCACTAGGAAAAATGATTTTTAAAAAATAATGAAAAAGAGTGTGTGGGGAGAAAAATCAAGTAGGCACACACACTCACTTGATAGGAGGAGGAGACGGTGGGTGGGTGGGAGCTGGGGGCAGAAGGGAGAGAGTCTGTATTGGTGGAATGCAGAGAAAACTGTGGCATGGCTCCCCATTGCGTCTCCCATGATTCACAGGCT
This sequence comes from Podarcis gaigeae, assembly GCF_964106915.1. NCBI lineage: Eukaryota > Metazoa > Chordata > Lepidosauria > Squamata > Lacertidae > Podarcis > Podarcis gaigeae. The sequence goes on from NC_139677.1 coordinate 81,008,819, forward strand.
GACTCACTTAAGAACGTTGCCAGTTACATAACGGATAGATTTCTTAGAGATGTACCACCCTAATAGGTTCGTAATGAATAGAGCACAGAGTGAGGGGTTTTATTATTACACTGCCGATTCTCATTGGAGACAGCACGTTCTGGAACAAAAGAAGCAGCCGGGAGACACAGAGGAATCAGATGGGGTGAGCACAAGCACTGCAAGCAAAAGATGTGAGGTTCCTTCAGAACTGGCGCTAAATGCCCACATTGGGAAGATCAGGGCCCTGGTTTATTGAAACTTGCACTGAACTTTCCTTGGCATAAATGCCTCAGACTTCGGAACACAATCCATCTCTCTCGGATAAATGTGTGCATCAGCTACCAACCAGCTATAGCAGCAGAGGAAGCTGCCATACTGAGTCAGACCACACTGACTGACAACAGCTTTCCAATATTTCATTTAAAAAAAATATATAATTGTATAAGCGGTACCTATTTATCTACAGGTACTTGGACTTTGATGTGCTTTCGAACTGCTAGGTTGGCAGGAGCTGGGACCGAGCAATGGGAGTTCACCTTGTCCCAGGGATTCGAACCGCCAACCTTCTGATCGACAATCCCTAGGCTCTTTGGTTTAACCCACAGCACCACCCGCGTCCCCTTTTCATTTATATACATTACAACAATAATTTAACCATAGTTTTAACATTTTCAATTTTCAATTTCAATTCCTTTCCCCCTTTCTGCAGTTCCTTACATTTATTTTTGTCCATTCTCAAACGTGATCGTTTGACTTCTGAAAACATTTGAAAACCAAGACACAGCTTCCAATTGGCTGCAGGAATTTCCTGCACTCAAGTGGAAGCCGTGTTGGATGTTCGGCTTCCAAAAAATGTTCGAAAACCGGAACACTTACTTCTGGTTTTCTGGTGTTTGGGAGCCAAAACGTACGAGTATCAAGGCGTTTGAGGACCAAGAAACAACTGTATTTAAAATGGCAGGTTTTTACAATAATTCTGCCAATGTCTTGATCTGTTTACAGCTTGTTTGTAAATACTCAATAAACCACTTCCATTCTTTTCTAAAAAGTTTGTTGCCTTGATTTCTTATTATTCCGGTAGGTTTCACCATTTCTGCATACTCCATTAGTTTCTGTATCCAATTTTCTTTATGGAACTGGCATGTGCTGGTTTAAGATCCAAGCTTCCCAAAAGCCCTTGGCATAATCCCCCCCTAAGCATGTCCTTCTGTATAGCAGTTCTTACCTGTGCTGACATCACGCTGCAGGTCAGAGCAACTGTGGAACGTGATGAGTAACATGCCTGGAGGGGAGCTCTGTCAGTTGTGAAGCCTGAAGTGCACCTGTGGTGCAAAGTTGCAGCGTGTGCGCTTCTGCATTTCTCTCGCCCTTGGCAATCTGAAAGCTCCCAGGAAAGAGACACAATTAAGAGGCAGGTGCAATGAGCAGCTGCAAAAGGAGATTTCTGAGGTTGCCACAACCTATTTCTTGAGCGTTCATCCTGATCTGTCTGCACAAAGTTTTCAGGGCGGTTAGAGGACGGCTATTTATTGATTGGCTTGTGGGAAGGTCAGACATCGTTGTGTCAAGCAAATGTTATCCCATACTTTCCAGTGCATTTTCTCATTGCTTTCCTTCTATAAAAAAAAAGGAGTCTGGTTTTGCAGGGGAAACAAGTCTGATGTGCAATAGTTCCAAATCTACTTTAATTGTGGAAACTGAAATTGCCAGTATGTGATTCAATCCCTCCCCAATATAAGGACGGTCTGGAAGTAACCTGACTTATGTTTTACTGTCCTGGTCAAATTATTTGTTTATACCCAGCTCCAACAGTGGGGCAGCCATTGTTGTGATAGTTACTGTTGTTGTCACTGATTTTCTTCTTACTGGCCCAAATGTTCTTGAGAGGTGAGAAGTTTCAGGAGCAGGAGAGATCTTTGGATTGGGGTTATAATTCTGGGGTTTATTTACAAAAATATGCATTGAGCAAAGGTGGAAGTGAACAGATTAAGACAGGGGCTCTTTTTTAACCCAGAGACATATTTGGGGAAGCATCTAGTAAAGTTCTTGTGTTAGCACAAGGACTTTTGGCTGGACAACAGAATTTCTCCACCCTCTCCTCTCAGGGTCAAATTCCAGTCCAATCACATTTATATTAAGTGGCCTCAGGCATACTGATAAAGCTGACCCTCAGCTGTTTATCTCTGAAATGGGGACAATGACAATATTTGCAGGAGGAAGATACTGACTACACATTAAAATCTTGTGCATGTAACTGTGCTTGTAACCTGAATAGATATGATGCTGAATTAATGAACAAATAACACATTTTCTCTTAAAAGGGCAAGTGCATGAGGGCATTTTTATCTTCATCTTTGAGACTTGTTTTAAATCAATATGCCAAACAGCTACTTTGCCATTTGAATAACTATTTAAGTGTTAATTTCATAAATACATCACACCGATTTAGACTATCAGAAAATAAAGTCTAATAACTATTCATAATTGCGGAGGACTGCAGAAGGAAGGGAACAATTAAGGCAAGAGATTGCAAAGGACGAAAGAAAGGCAGGACATGCATGGGAGATGTGAGGGTATGAATAATAAGCAAGACCTTATTTATTAACATAAGAGAGGAATGATCTTTGGATCCAATCTAATTGTCCTTTGTTGCCACAAATGCATGGTATGCATTATTGTCTCCCGCCAAGCTGTTTCTGTTAGCAGTGGGATCCGTTCCCTTGTGCCGGGTGCTCAATCTGATCTCCACAGTGCCTTAACTGCCTGCCAGCAGAGCCAAGATATTGGAATGTTTCTTTTGGAATCATCTGCTTTATGCAGAATTTATTCTTTCTCTGTGGGTTTCAGTTCCTGCAGGAGACCCAGATGCTTTTGGCTCCAGAGAGAGTCCTGAAGGCAGCGAGTGCATATGGCTAGATTGAGGGCTTGAGCTGCCCTTCCATGTTACATGGAGGCAAACATGCCTGCTCAGTGTATACCTGCGGCAGACAGCTACAAGCCACGCGACTGTGCTTAGTCGGGACTTGTGTCTCTCTCTGAGGGGATGGATGGAAGAGAGGGAGCTGTGCGAGAGTCAGGCCAGAATGGGTTTTCCTCAGGGTGTGAGGCTGAGGAAGGGAGCTGCTTTCCTGGGTGAGAGCTGGGAAAACCCACTTCTTTGTATGCAGACAGAAGATTCAGGCATAGTTATGATAGAGGAACATACAATTTTATGTTTTATCATGAGTGTTACTATCATTATTGGCATTATCTTTGATGGAGTGGGGAAGCGCAGCCAGATGGGTGGGGTATAAATAATATTTTTTTATTGTAATATTATGTTCTGTTCTTTTTTCTTCTTCTTTTCTTTTTCTCTTCTTGTTTCCCCTCCCCTCTCCTTTTTTGTCTTTTTTATTCTCTTTTATTGTACAGTGGTACCTCAGGTTAAGAACCTAATTAGTTATGGAGGTCCATTCTTAACTTGAAACTGTTCTTAACCCGAGGCACCACTTTAGCTAATGGGGCTTCCCGCAGCTGCCGCGCGATTCCTGTTCTCATCCTGAAGCAAAGTTCTTAACCCGAGGTACTATTTATGGGTTAGTGGAGTCTGTAACCTGAAGCATCTTTAACCCAAGGTACCACTGTATTGTGAAAACTGTAATAAAAAATGGGGGGGCGTGTCTCTCTCTCTCTCTCTCTCTCTCTCTCTCTCTCTCTCTCTCTCTCTCCTGAAACCTACATTTCAATGCTCATCACTGAAACTTGAATGACAAGGGTGTGTGTCCTCAAGTGCAGGAATAGCCAATGTGGTACACTTTTTAGGCTTTTGGACTCCCAGCATTCCTGAATATTGGCCATGCCAACTGGATCTGACATCTGGGGAGGGCCCACAATATTGGCTACCCATGCTCTAGGGCTAGGGAACTTCTTTCCTCTACAGCCCTAGCTTTATTGCATCGGAGGGCTTTTTCTTCTTCTTTCTTTGGCGATCACTCGTAGCCGAGTAAGATCGTCTTCCATAAACACGGTTTTAACAATGAGTCCGTAGGTGACTGTGGGGCCAATTCTGGATCCACACGTCCTTCCGCAGTGGGGACATTGGTTCCCGGGTGGGAGTTGATCACGGTGTGGATTTGCCAGGCGTGCCTTCCTCTTAGCATGTTTCTCCCTTGCATCCTGAGTTTGAGAGTCTTCAAAGCCCATGACACCTTTGGTAAAGGCTGTTCTCCAGCTTGAGCGCTTGCAGGCCAGTGTTTCCCAGTTGTCAGTGTTTATACTACATTTTTAAAGATTTGCCTTGCGACTGTCTTTAAACCTCTTTTGTTTACCACCAGCGTTATGCTTTCCATTTTTAAGTTCGGAATAGAGTAGTTGCTTTGGAAGACGATCATCAGGCATCTGCACAACATGACCAGTCCAACGAAGTTGATGTTGAAGAATCACTGCTTCAACACTGGTGATCTTTGCTTCTTCCAGTACAGTGCTATTAGTTCGCCTGTCTTCCCAAGTGATGTGTAAAATTTTTCAGAGACACCGATGGTGGAATATTTCGAGGAGTTGGAGATGGCGTTTATAAGTGGTCCATCTTTCACAAGCATACAGTAAGGTTGGTAGTACAATAGCTTTGTAAACAAGCCCCCCCCCCCGCCTCCCGCACAATAGCACATTTTACAAAAGGTAGAGGAGCTCAACTTGAATGATGTTCAGGATTTTGGTGTAGGGAGCAGAGTGCCCTTGTAAGGTACCCTAGAGGGTGTAACGGAGGTCAGTGCCGGAGCTTTTCCAGAAGAAAGAGTTTTTACGAACAAAGGAAAATAAAAGGAAGATTGCAAGGCAAATTACTAAAGGCTTCTCCCACAAGGGAAGGGTGGAGAGAGATATTGAAAGAGAAGAGGCAGCGAGCCAAGGGCAGCTACACGGTGATGTTTCAGCATTCTTGGGAAAGGTGGGGGAATTGAGGGAAGCTGGCAAGAGACCCAGAGAAAAAGAGAATGTGATGAGATATCTCTATTTCATCTAATGATCTTTCAGCAGCATGTTGGGAGTGGAGATCCTCAGCATCAAGGTAAATCCAAATAAAACAAGCGCCCCAAGCCACAGCAAGCCTTCACTAGGGCGGTCACAAGGTGCAATTATGCAAAAGCCAAGGCTTCCAAGAACTGCTCGCTGGACCGCTCTCAAGAAGAGAGCAAAATTCAAGAGCACAGTGGGTGCCTAGCCAAGATCTTTGAGAAGGACGAAAGGGCTATGGGCAGTGCCAGGGGTCAGCAGTACCTTTCTGTCACATGTTAGCAAAGGCACATGACAAAGATCACATGGAGAGCACTGAACTCAGGGGTCTAATAATTGCTATTAACAACATCAGCTCTGTATTACCCTGTTTGTGGGTAGATTTTTTCAAAGGAAAATTTGTACTTTTAAAAGACAGCTAGGTGGTTTTTCCGTTGTTGTAACATATTTATTTGAAAGTTTTAAAATACATAACTACATGTGCACCAAACATGGTGAGACGCAAACAAAAAAGAGAAAAAGAAAAAGAAAAACAGAACCTGTGCAAAAGGGAAAACAAAGGGGTGAGGGGGGGACGACCCAAAACTGTCTATTTTATAAGGTTGTTATTGTACTTCACCAGATCTTAACCTATTACAGTATTTGTAAGAATGGATTCCAAATATCATTGAATTTGGTCATTACATCTGGCAACCACAAATGCTTGTGCTGACATAATGATTGCCCTAGAGCAATGTTAAATCCCACCCCCAAAGTATGGTACGCACAGAAATGTTAATTCAGGGGTCGGCAAACTAAGGCCCACAGGCCGGATCAGGCCCAATTGCCTTCAGGATCCGGCTCGAGGACTGTCTGTGGATCGGTGTGGGGATTCTGTTCGTTCAGGTGTGCCATTTTTTTCTGCACCATTCCATTCCCCACACAGACACACCACAGCGGTGGCTCCTCCCTCCCTCCTCCTGGCTTCTCCCTGCCCTGCCTAGAGGAGGAAAGATGCTAGGCTGAGCTGGCTGAGCGCCATTTTAAGCAGCCCCTCTCCGGAGCTAGCCCTTTTGTGTCACTTATCTTCCCCCCACCGCCACCGCCTTGGTCCTCCTGTGGGCCAGAGAGTGGAGCGGATGAACTTGCTCTGCCTATCTACAAGAAGCAGCAACGGCAGCGGTGGCAGCCCCAGGGAAGGTAAGGGCAGCAGCTGGGGTTGGGGAGGAGGACTACTTTCCCCCCTCTTCTTCCAGCTTCCCTCCCCCTGGTGCCGCTTCTCTGGCCCGCCACAAGGCCTGAGGGACAGTGGTCTGCAGGGCCATCTTTAGTAGATGTGGCGTTGGGGTGCCAATATCCACACAGTGCCTCAGAATTACCATGGATAGTGTTGGAATGGCCATAGCTGTGCACTGCCAGCCATCCGGGGAGTGGGGGGGGGCGCAACTCTCCCCCATGCCACTAAGGGAGAGTGATCCCTGCAGAGGCTTGGGAGGGAAGCTGCATGCCCGCCAGCCTTTTGGTTGACAGGGCGCAGCTGCCGGGCATGCAGGGAAAAGGGAGGCCGCCGGCAAAGCCCCCACTTGCTGGGGCGCCCCTGAGGGGCCGGTGGCCTGGTGCAATGCACCACTAAGCCTATGGGGAAAACGGCTCTGGTGTTTAGCCTGCGGCTAAAAATTTTTGCTGACCCCTGTGTTAATTGTTTATCATATGTCTATCATATGACTTAGCACTACTCTCTCTTTTCTCTCTTTTGCCAGCTAGTTCCCTGACAGGTACAACTTTTTCTCTGCACAGTTCCCCGGGAAGGAACTGCAACAGAAGTATAGCATCCAGATCAAGGGAAGTAATAGTACCACTCTATTCTGCCTTAGACAGACCACACCTGGAATACTGTGCCCAATTCTGAGCACCACATTTTAAGAAGGATGTTTACAAGCTGGAACATGTGCAGAGGAGGGCAAACAAGATCATCAAGGGTCTGGAAACTATAATAATAATAATAATAATAATAATAATAATAATAATAATAATAATATTTATATCCCGCCCACCTGGCTGGGTTTCCCCAGCCACTCTTGGCGGCTTCCAACAAAATATTAAAAATACCCTACATTAAAACAGTCATTAAAAACTTCCCTAAACAGGGCTGCCTTCAGATGTCTTCTAAAAGTCAGATAGCTGTTTATTTCCTTGACATCTGATGGGAGGGTGTTCCACAGGGCGGGTGCCACTACCGAAAAGGCCCTCTGCCTGGTTCCCTGTAACGTCACTTCTCACAGTGAGGGAACCGCCAGAAGGCCCTTGGCGCTGGGCCTCAGTATCCGGGCTGAACGATGGGGGTGGAGACGTTCCTTCAGGTATACTGGGCCGAGGCATAACTAAGCCTTATGAGGAGCGCTTGAAAGAGCTGGGTATGGTTAGCCTGGAAAAGAGGAGACTGAGAGGAGATATGATAGCCATCTTCAAATCTCTTAAGGGCTGACACATGGAAGAGGGAGCATGCTTGTTTTCTCCTGCTTTGGAGGGTAGGACTCAAACCAAAGGCTTCAAGTTACAAGAAAGGAGATTCTGACTCAACATTCGGGAAAAACTTTCTGACAGTAAGAGCTGTTCGGCAGAGGAACAGACTCCCATGAGAGGTGGTGGACTCTCCTTCCTTGGAGGGCTTTAAGCAGAGGTTTGAGGGCCATCTGCCATGGATGCTTTAGCTGAGATTCCTGCATTGCAAGGGCTTGGGCTAGATGACCCTTGGGTCCCTTCCAACTCTTTATATGATTCTATGTCGCGTCACTTCCTGGGGGCATTTAAAAACAATTTGTTTATTTATTATTTGCAAAATCTGGTTGGCTTTTAAAAAATTATTATTAGAATTTTCCCTGTTAAATAGACAAATCTACCCACCCACCAACAGTACAACATGGAGCTGTTTTTGTCAACACATGAAACCCGCATGGGAAAGAATCAGATTGATCATCCATCCATTCTTCCTTGCCGTCAGTGAGCCATGGAGGGCTTATCTTGCTGCAGTGATAGTGCTCGAGAAACTCTTTAGACATCCTTTTGATGCTCCAAAACATTGTTAGGTCAAGAAGGCACCATAAAAGTGTGGCGAGACGAAGCTCTTGGAGCTGTTCAGAATGCCAGGGCAGACTGTTTTCTCCACCCCCCCTTTGAAGGGAGGCCCCGAGGCTGACATCAGCAGTGGGCCTTGCCAGGTGTCAGTGCTGACCTTGATGTTTTTCCAAGCCAACAATGGACATACTTACTTCCCCCCTTCCACCCTCCTTCAGTATTTTGTTCTTATAGCCCTTTCCAATTGGTTGATCGTGACAAACATTCTGCAATGGCCGGGCTGGCCACACACTCAGACTTGTAGCAAGCCGGGGTCAAGGTCACTACTGACGCACACAAGTGTACAGTGGAGAAGGGGGAACATAAAACGTTAGATTGTACATTGCATACTTGTGGGGCAGCTGAATCAGGTTAGAAAAGTGCCCAGCATGCAACAAGGAGGCTATCTCTTACAGAAGCGAAGTTAAAGAGAGCTCCATAAATACCGGATTGGCTTCTATTTGCTATGGAGGATCTACAAGTGAGAGCATCTGGGTGAAGGTAAGAGTGTTCCACAGAAATAGCTAAGAGAGGTGTTAAAAAACGACAATGAAGACAACAAAAATTGGGGGCAGACCCACACCATACATTTAAAGCACATGGCCTCCTCTAAAGATTCCTGGGAACTTTAGTTTCTTTCTGCCCCCAGAGCTACAATTATCAGCACCTTTGACAAACTACAGTTCCCTGGCTTCATTTGGAGGAAGTGATGTGCTTTAAATGTGTGCTGAATATGCTTGTTGGTCACGAGCAAAGGAGTGTGTTGTGCAAGTTCCACTTTACTTGAGGGAAAAAAGAGCCAGCTATTAAACTGAGAGCTGACAGCTTTCCATCTCCTACCTTTCTGTAATGCTTTACTTCTAAAAGATAATGACTGTAATGATAGTTCTATTTCTGTGGAGAAGGAAGGCTTTTTGATGTGGGAGCGTGGGCGCAACTCCCCCCCCCCCATCCTTTCCACATATATATTTGATGTATACATGATTCATTTGAAGTTGTATAATGTAATCCCTCAGAAACAGACAAAAGTCAATCATTCCAAACCTGGCAGAATCAGGCATGCTTTTATTATTAGCTTAACAATTATGGAGAGAATTGGTTTAACTTCGGCAGTCTCCGCAACGTATGACGATAATAGTTCAAGGGGCCAGCCATGGAAAACACGAATTTCTCTAAACGGTGCTCCGTCAGCAAACAGCAAGGCCTTCCTGATGTTTCAGGATAATAGAAAAATTAACTAATCCTGAAACCAGTGGAAACTGCATGCAATTAAATGTAAGTCCGATAGCCAGGGTGCTGTGATCCAACAGTCTGCATTCAGATAAAGTTTCTGATGCGCACCTGAAACTCTCCTTTGAGTTTAACAGTCGTATACAGTATAGAAGAGTCCCAGCTGTGTATCAGAGCACACCTGAGGCTCTGGAGCTTCAAACCTTTCTGAATCTGAATTAGCTATTTCACAGTGGGCAGATCAGCTGGGAAGTTTTTCAAAACCACTATTTTTCAAGGGGGGGTGCGGAAGAGAATCAAAAGGTCCTTTTCATTTGTAACTGTGTTTAAAATGATAAAAACATGCATAACTCCACTAGTATTTCCCAGCAAAACTGTAATGCGTTTCTAAAAGGCAGGTAGGCGTTTCAATCAAAAGTTAGTACATTCTAAATGGAGGAAACATATTTCTGTTATTTGTGTCTTAATCTCTTCTCATTGCAACTGAAAAAGGGCTATGGGAAAAGTGATATAATAAATAAGGAGGGCAAGTGGGAAAGAAATGACTTGTAAAAGAATATAAATCGCACGGCGTTGTTCCTTTTTTGACTTTGAGCTGATCCGATGAGATTGCAGATTAAGAAAAGGGTGTGCTATGTGGTGTATTCAAAATGAATTAAAGTTCTACATTAATCTAAGCATATTATATTTTTTCTCTTAGCCTGCCTTAGGCGATTAAGAATATATTAACTTTTGGATTAACAAGAGTTTTTAAGGGCACAGGCAAAAATGTATAAAATGCAGTCCATATTTACATTGCTCGAAATGGAAGCAGACTTTGTTATTTACTAACAGGGTTTGGCGACAGTATCTCCAATGGCAGACAATGATAATGGGAGCTGTACTCCCAACAGCACCAGGAAAGCCATGGTTACCATTGCTCTAGGTAACTTGCAATCCTCTAGTTACTGTTGAACTCCAAGTCCCATCTTCCAGTGTGGCCAATGGGCAGAGATAATGGGAGCTGTAGTCCAACAACATCTGGAAGGCGACAGCTTCCCTACCCCGGTTTATGTTAATGTTGAGAAATGTGGTTATAAATTCAATGTGTAGCCACTCTGGGAAGATATGGAAGCTCCCTGGGCTTATGGACAGTGCAAATTTAAACTGATTAAGGCATTCCATCTACTCAGGGAACCCTGAGAATCCTAGTTCTTTGAGAAGGGACCAAGGATTCTCAAACAGAAAGTTTTCTGCAACTCACCAACTGCAATTCTCCTCCTCTTCTTTATTTTTTTGGGGGCGGAGGAAAAACCATGACAGTTAAAGTGGTATAAGGTTGACAGACATTTGTGGTGTACTGTTTCTCCCTTGTTTTTTTCATTACAATTTGTGGAAATACATGCCATTATTGCATAGATTGGTAGTTGTATGTTTACATTTTTGAAAAGAACAATAACAGGAACCATTTATTTTTAATCCCACTTTAGCCACAAAGCAGGTTTTACATGAGTAGCAACCTTATAAAAAAACAAATACTCAAAAAAAGAAAGAGAAACTTATTTTACAATATTATGTAAAAACAGCAAAAAAAAGTGGTATATTGAAGACTACGGATGAAAGCCTATGACTTACTCATGGAAACCAAGCCCATTGAACTTGGTGGGATTTACTGTTGAGAAACATGCACTTGACTGGATGGCATAGCATGTTTACAATGGTAAACATGCTTACTTGAAAGTAGAGCTATTTGAACTTCTTAAGACTTTCAACTAAGGCTGCTCAGAATTAGAAGTGTCATTGTCATTTGTGAAATTGATGCCTGCTTTTTAAAAGACTCACGCACCTTGGCCCCCCCAGATTTTTCTAAACTGCAGGTCCCATCACCACCAACAATTGGCCATGATGGCTGGGGATGATATGGGTTGTGGTAACACTTGAGGACCCAAGGTTGGGGAAAGCTACGCTAAAGGGCACAATTACCCTTGCAGCACACAGTAATCTTGAAGGTCAGCTGAAGAATAGCTATTCTAATATATCCATTTAAAGCATTTTATCCTCCTCCATAAAAGGTGTCCCAGAGCAGCTTGCGTAAGATCAATAAAGACAGTCTCTTCTTGCAAGCTGTTTCAGGCAGAGTCTATAAAACCACAATGACTCATGACTTAGGTAGCAGTCCCAACCCCCTAACTAGGAGTAAGCCCCATTGAATTCAACAGGACTTACGGTACTTATAAATAGAAACGGATTGTACTGTTAAATCTGGTAGAGAACAATTTTAGTGACAAGTTACATGTTTTAATTAGACCCTCAGTGTTACATTTGAACTGTTAGGTGGCTCTATCTGTCAATTTTTGATTTCTAATAATGAAAATAATTTATTAAATGTCTTTACCACCCTCCATCTAGGGACACGGGTGGCGCTGTGCGTTAAACCACAGAGCCTAGGACTTGCTGATCAGAAGGTTGGAGGTTTGAATCCCAGCGACGGGGTGAGCTCCCATTAGTTTGAAAGCACGTCAAAGTGCAAGTAGATAAATAAGTACTGCTCCGGCGGGAAGGTAAACGGCGTTTCTGTGCGCTGCTCTGATTCTCCAGAAGCGGGTTAGTCATGCTGGCCACTTGACCTGGAAGCTGTACGCCGGCTCCCTCGGCCAATAAAGCAAGATGAGCGCCGCAACCCGAGTCGGCCGCGACTGGACCTAATGGTCAGGGGTCCCTTTACCTTTATACCACCCTCCATCTGAGGATCACAGGGTAGTTTACAATAGAATACCATAACAATAGAATACCATAACATACCATAACAAACATAAACAATGCTCCTCCCCATCAGTTTAAAAGGTCATGTGTTATTTAATTAGCCAAAGACCTGGGAGAAGAGGAAGATTTTTGCCTAGTGAGCCTCCTTGGGGAGAGCATCCCATGCTGGATTTACGTATAAGCTAAACAAGCTATAGCTTCGGGCCCCACTCTCTTGGCCCCCCCCCCCAAAAAAAAAATTTAAGGAAAAAACTGGATGCACACTTCTAAAATATAAGATAAAATACAAATAAAACCTACATACAGCAACAGTGTTTTGTGGTGTGTAGGCTCCTATGATGTACGTACTGGTAAGTAAATTACCATATAGCCTATATTCAACATAAAAAACAGTGCCAATTTGTTGTTGACAAAGGACAGCTGGACATATACCTTCAGTAGCTTAGGGCCTCATCAAACCTAAATCTGGCCCTGAGCATCCCACAAGTGGGGAGTCACTGCAAAAAAGGATCCAGGTCGGTTCATATGGGGAGAGGTGGTCCTTAGATTGCAGACTCTTCAATTCTCGCTATTTTTCCAGGGACAGTCCCGGATTTATAGAAGCTGCCCCTGTTTCTGATCTGATCCCAGAATGTCCCGCTTTCCCTTAGGACGTCCCTATTTTCACCGAAGAAATGTTGGAGAGTATGAGACTGTAGATCGCTTCATCAGATGCATGTAGTGTTATCCTGAGTTGCTGGTGCGTACATACATGTGCACGTGTTTGTCTGTTTTGATATGTCTATGTGGTTGCGGTTGGGCAAAGAATTGTAAAGGAGCAAGAAGAAAACGAAATACCAAAAAATCCACATTGTTAGCAGCGGCCATTCACAAAGCAAACAAAAACGGCATTAGACGGCACAGACCCGTCCAGGCTGAACACCCCAAACAAGCAAGCCTAGTGTGGCATGCCATTGCCCGTTGCTCCCTTCCTGCCTTGACGAGCGCAAAGCAGAGGCGGCTTGGTCCGGGGTCCGTCCCCTTCTCTCTCCCCCCCCCCCGCCCTCTCGTGCCCCTTCCGTCCCTCTCGCGCTCTTTCTCTACAGCTGCCCCCTCCTCCCCTCCCCTTATCTCTCGGAACCTTTCCAGTGACGCGGGAGATAATGACACACACGCGGTGACGCTTTGAACTTGCCTCCTCCTCGCCCGGGGCGGGGGAGGAAAGGTAAGCTGCGTGCGTGTGGCGGGGGAGTGGAGGGTACAGCCAGACGGAGAGAGGAAGGAAGCCGAGACGCAGCTGGCGCGCTTCACAGCCCTGCCCTCGGAACACACCCTTTGGGCGGGAATGCTGAGTGTGGAGCGGGAGAGGCGCGCGCGCGCTCAGCCTCCTGGGACGCGCCGAGCGGTGCCCCGGGCGCCTTTCCAAACGTGCCAACACTGGGACGGGCAGAGGCGGCGGCGGCGGCGGCAGCCCTGGGCTACTGCGCCTGGCTTGACCGCCTCAGCCCGCGGACGCTCCTGTCGTCCCTCAATGCCCTTCTCTTCAGACGGCCCGCTTCCCGCTCGGCGGCGTCCTCCCTGCCTCCTTCCCTTGCTATAATAAAACCGCCGGAGGGGGTGGAGAAAGGGCGAAGGAGGCGACGCCGGCTGTGAGCCGCTCGGAGTCCCTCCCCTCCGCGCCTTATTCCCCGCCCTGCGGCTGCTTCCATTCACTACCGAGGAGGAGGAGCCGCCTCGACGCGTAGAGACGAGCCGCCGCCACCGGCAGCACCTTTTCGGCCCGCTCCTGAGATCGCGGCAGCCGGCGAGCGCGCAACTCGGCTTCACGCATTCCTCGGCCGCCACCGCCGCCGCCGCGCGCTCCTTTCCCTTTCTTCTCTCTCTCCCTTTTCCACCACCAGCTGCTGCTGCTGTCACCGTTTCACCAGGAACTTGACCGGGCGCAGGCGGGGTGAGTAACCGGGGTGACCCCCAGGCAGCGGTTTCTCCCCCAGCGCCTCTGCCCTTTCTTTCTCCTCCAGCCTCTATACATGCAGAGTTGGCTAGATCGCCTTGCTAGGATGTCCCTTTAGTTGGAAGGCTCATCCGGAGAGGTGGGGAATCGGGGGTGGGTGGGGGAAGCCCCGGGAACACGCGGGTCCGGTTCGCCCACATCTCTTTCTCTGAACAAGATCGCGCTGGCTGGCAGGCTTTTCCGCCCGGCCCGGCCGCCTTCTCACTGGGCGAACATGTGCTCCGGACCTCAGCCACATGCTACGCGAGGAATCCATTTTGCGAGCAGCGTGGTGCATGATGCAATATTTATAGTGTAAGTCACGGCGTAGAAGAAGTCGGAAGGGACGCCCTGCCTAGGTAGGTCGAATCGGGGATCATGCGGCTGGGGTGGGGGTGTTCATATCGCCTTTTCGTTTCTCTCCCTCCCCCCCCCCCCAATTCCACCATCCCCTTCCCACATTGCGATTTCCAGAGGGTGGACAAACTCTCCCCTTCCCCAACTGCGCACCGCAGGCATATGATGGGCTGATCTAATTTGGCTTTGGGAATGAAAAGCGTCTTGCCTTAAATGGCGCTTTTTTTGGTTCACACGTGTGTGTGTGTGTGTGTGTGTGTGTGTGTTGTTGCGGGAGGGGCGAGACATTACTACATTGCATTTCCGTCTTTGGTCTTAAGTGTTTATGGAGGGGACTGCCCCAGGACTACAGTATTAGCATCTCTCATACTTTGGCTCGAGATATCCTTCTGATGCAATTCACCTACGGATTACGTTAGAAGTAGTGAGCCAGTTATTTACGGTAAAGAACCTTCTTGGCCTTCCTTGCCAATAATAGCAACGGAGCAGAGAGGCAGGGCTAAATAAATCCAAGGCATAAGATGTGTAGGATATGCTGCTCAGACTCATGTGCTGAATTCTCTGCTTTTGGGTATCTGTTATTCCCTTTTTTGGGGTGTGTAATCAAATATTCCTCCTAGGTGCTAGATTCTTTGCTGCTTTTAAAGAAACCTGAAAACTAGAACACAAGCAGATGTAATGAAGCCCAGATAAGGCAAGGCAGAGTGCTTGTGTTTGCCCAGCATTTAAAGCCATAAAGTTGGTTTCAGTGGCTTTCCCTTGCCTACTGCCTCTAAACTGCAGTGGAAATTTTGAATGTGATTTGGAATGCACGGATCCAGTTTGTTTGCTTAAGTTTCTAAGGGAAATTGCTGCTGTTAGGGGCAGGAAATCACATTAGGATAGTATCAAGGGATTGTTAATCACCCTTGATGTCTGATGGCTTTTTAAGCTAGCTGTTGTTGCCAGTTACTATAGTGGAAATATGCCACATTATTTATTTTTAAGAGTGAATGTACTGTACTTTCAAGAATCACAGTTACTCCAAGATAAAAGGAACAAGCCCACATCAAATCCCTTCGAAACTCTTTGGCAGGTTTGCACTAACAGGGTGGCATTAGAAAGCCAATACTTATGCAGCTTTCATTTTTGCAAAGTTACTTATGGTGCTTGGATTCGAATTCCGAAGTCTGGCAAGTAACCCATAGCGCTCTACTGCCAGACCAAAAGCTGCCTAGATAATCTGATACCCGAGCTGCAACACCGCTAAACAAGTGGAAGCCAGAGGAGAACTTTGCCTCAGTTACTTCTAAGCGGCTGAATGACACTCTTGGCTTGTGGGAATTGGGTCATAAGCAGCCACGTCATCAGAATATTGCCCTTTCTAGGTCAGGATTGCATATCAGAAACCCAGTGTGATTCTTCAGGTCTTCAGCAAGGGTATGCTATATTCTGCAGTTTCCTTTAAACTGAAAATTCTGGGGAATGACGGGACCGTGTCCGCAATGAAAAGCACATGCTCCTTTTCTGTTTGTATCTTAATATCGTTGTGTATCTTTTAAGTTGTCCAGTTTTTAAAACAGACTTGTTTTCAATTACAGGTATTCTAGTTTTTTTAAATAAAAAAATATTGATAAAACATTAACTTGCGTTGAGTTTGCGTTGCAATCTGAAGCAATGTTTAAAGTTGTTCCTCTTCTTGGTTTGCTGCTAAACTTTGCATCCTTTGTTGAAGCCCAGAGTCACTGGATACAAATAACAAAGCAGTGCTAGCGTTTGGAATGTTTTAGTAACAGGTATCCAATGTTTCACATACATACTTGGCCTGTTCAACATTCCTTCTCCTTTGGCCACAGTGAACTGGTTGGGTTGTAACATTGCCATAGCCTTGTTTTATGAGAACTAGCCTTATGTTTATGTTCTTCCTCCTTCCTCCAGTGTGGTCACAAGGAAGAGATCAGAAGCTTTTGATTCTGTTTAGATGCAATTTAGCATTGTGTCTGAACCTGACAAACTTCACAATGATTGGACACAATTGCAGATTACAATTTCTAGTTAATCAGGAACGGAAATCTTAAATCTCTTTTCTTCATCTGTGTGTGATGGGGAGTTCATACAAGCCCAAGGCATGTAACAACAAACCATAGTTTGTTAAATCTGTACCATGCCCACAATACTAGCTGGTACCAAAATTTCGCAACTCCTGGAATGACCTCACCTGATGCTGAGATAATAAATAAAAGCAGTGTTAAGTGTGTGAACTGCTTCAAATTAATGAAAGCTTCCCTCCTTTTTTATTACTTCTGCAATTATGATTCTTTTTATAATGATTATAAAATAATTATGGTGTAATTATATGAGAACAGCTTTGTTTCCACTTGCCTTTTGAGACATTTTGCCTGCAGATGCTTTCTTAGGAACCAATTCAAACAATGTTTTCTCACTCATTAGAATAATCTGTTCCGATGAGCAACATAGCACATGAGCTACTAGGTTGTGGGGCTCACAGGAGTATCTGAAATCTCCAGTATTCATTTCAGAATGTAAGGCGATTCATTCGTTACAATGGTCACACACAAATGGGGCTGTTCACCATACTGTCAGCTGTGTGTTTGCCTGAGGAGCAACTGGCCTCAGGTGTGTTTTGTTTCTTTGATGTTGGCATGGGTCTTCTAAAACTGCTCCAAGGAAGAAGGTGTGGGGGAACTAAAACAAGAAGATATGATAAAATAGGAAATCTTGATGAGGCATTCTGGCAGGAAATGCGCATCAACCTGTACAGTGTTGGGTCATGCAATAACCCTTTCAGTCTAGTTATGTCTTTGTTTGCTGAGAATTAACAGTGACCAGGTATATTGAGAATGTAGTTTTGGCTCTCCTCCTAATAAGCTGATTAGCCTTCTGTGACAGAGACTCTTTCCCTACTCTGCTTACTTGTCTCATTAACTTTTCCTGCGTCAGTGCAGCCTGTTGGAACTCTGGGTCCTGTCCTGCCATTACAGTGACCTCCCAATTCAGCCTTTAATTTTCTTTTCTTTCATGCTTTTGTTTGGGTTTGTTTTCCTTCCCATTATAGTGTTTCAGCTGTTGGAAACAAACTTGGTGATAGGTAAAGGGTTAAAACCGAGAGTCTGCATCTCACTGCCACTTACTATTATGCCAGCATGCATAAGGATGTAGGAAGCTGATGCACACTGAGGCAGATGGTGGGTCTAGCTAGCCTGGGATTGTCTACACTAGCCTTCCCCAAACTGGTGCCCTCCAGATGTTTCAGACTACAACTCCCATCAGCCTTAGCCAGCAGGCTAGTCTATACTGATGGGCAGCTGGGTTCCAGGCAGGTGTCTTTCCTAGCCCTATGTAGACGAACCTAGGACATTCTGCATGCAACTCATGTGCTCTAGAGTTGAACTATGGGCCTCCCTATAAATATCTACATGTTGATGCAGAACCAGCCCAGGGTGCTTTGTTGCTTGAGGCAACCCCCGCTCCTGGTGCCCAGCAGTGCCTCCGCCACCACGGATGTGCCCCACTGCTCTTGTGCAGTGTTAGAAACTCAGATATATGAGCTAGCTGCCGATTGGCCCCTTAAACCATGGTTACAGTTGCCAGAATGGAATGCCTCGTTTTTGGGCCAGAGGGCTCGAAAGTCATATTTTTTAATACGACTTTTGAGTTCCTGAAATTTTTTCTGATTGTGCAGAAAAAATATAACGGATAGCATTCTAAAGGATGTGTTGTTAGTGTGTGAAAACAGCCAAGATCCAAAGATCCCTAGGCATGCTTTCCAGATGGGGGAGATAGCAGGCACCATCTTGACGCCCGGGCATTTTCACTTGGTCACAAGTGGCCAACAGCCAGGTGCAAAATGCGCCTGATGAATTTTGAACACTGTTCCTGCGGGCATGGCCTGTTGCTCCCGTTCCCCTCTCCTTCTCCTTGGGTGCACCCCACTGCTACTATGGCGTGTGAGGGGGCAGCAGCAAAGTTGAGTGGCGCATTCCTAGGGTCCAGATCTGCCGCCAGAGTCAACCATGTTGCCTTGCTTTATGGCCCTGTGTTAATACCAGGTTTCAAACTGGAGACCTTTTGTGTGTTAGAAAACTCATCAAGGTGCAAATACATTTTTCTGTAGATCCTTGTTTTCTCTATAACCAGTAAACAGGGAACCTCATTAGTGGGGAGCTAGAGCTAGTGGGGCTGGGAGATTCTTGCAGGAAAACAGCCACATTTGGAATGACTTAAGGTGGGTTCCATACAGTGCTGCGATGCGTAGGTAAGAGTTTGTATTTTATGCAGAGATTTAGTTTGCTTTGTGCTGGGGGTGACTTACTTGAAACAGCTTGCTTCAGTCTAGGTACTGGGAAGCAAAGTTTGTTCGGTGGGATCACTGCATTTGTACAAATACAGATAAGCACAGTCTTCTCCTTTCTCAAAAAGTTGAACTTGCAACTGGTGACCTTTTAGGTAAAGATCCTCTCATTTTCTGCTGGGAGAAGAGCAGCATTCTTGAGAATCCTCAGTCCTTGATACCTGAGTTGTGAAAGTCCTTGCTTGGGCAATACGTGCTCCCTCCCCCTTGAGTAAGTGCTGTAAAACTTGCTTTAAGAATAGGGAAAAGGCAGATCTCACATAATTTCTACCGTGGATCTAGGGAAGGGGTGGAGAACCTTTTCTGGTTAGTGGGCCTGCTACTTTTATCTACCCCCTGGTGGAGCCACCCACCTGTCAATCAACCAATATCACACTTTGAAGTCCTGATTGTCGGCAGCCTCCACTCTCCTATTTTGAGGTTTGTGCCTTGAGATCTGCAGGGAATGCCCTGCTCACAGCCTCTCCCTACCCCACACCCCCAATCTTTTTCTCTGGACTTTGGGGAGTTGGATATTATCTGTAGACCAACAGTCAGTAACCTGACTGGGGGGGGGGGCAAAATGTACTAATTGCATTATTTGTCATAGCAGCAACCAAAGAAATCAACATGACATAAATAATATTAATTGTCTATTGGAGAAATAATAAGATAATACTGTATCCAAAGCTAATCCATTAAAACAATTCAACAGCCCAGATAAAACACATTTTTTTATTTGTAGGAGCAGCTGCAGGCTAACAGTACAGTACAACCTAACAGCTCAGTTGCCCAGAAATACCTTTATCATGTTGTTTAAAGAAGGGCTTTTGCAGCTTCTGTAGTCTTGCTCTGTATTGGGCTCCTGAGACTTCAGAGGCATTTCTCGTTTTCTGTTCTGACAGCATAATCGCTGTTGCTTACTAGGATATAGTGGTGGGGAGGTTGGGGCTGTGTGAGAGTGCCTGTTTGGCTCCACTGGTGCACTTGCAGAGCTCTGAACTCGCCACACCCCACCCATTCAGCTGCACTACCCCAACCTCCTCACTGCCTGGTCCTTTTAAGCAGTAGTGATACGGCAGTTGGGAGGGTGGCAGTGCAGCATTTTGCCAGTTGCTCCAGATG
This sequence comes from Podarcis gaigeae, assembly GCF_964106915.1. Lineage (NCBI taxonomy): Eukaryota > Metazoa > Chordata > Lepidosauria > Squamata > Lacertidae > Podarcis > Podarcis gaigeae. The sequence continues at coordinate 81,028,678 of NC_139677.1, forward strand.
ATAACAGGGCAGTAGCCTTTCTTATGCTAGCAGGTGGAGAGCACTTTCCTAGCACTGCCAAAGTGACTCTGCATGTCGCAGTATCTTCTGCAGTTAAAGGAGTGGCACTTTTAAAGCATTGGAAGTGAAAGGGAGACAAACAGTTGTAGCCTATATACTATGTCTCTGATCAAAACACAGCTCTGAGTTACAGATTGTGCACATGTCCCGCATCTTGGCAGGAAGAGTGTTTTCTCCCCGGATCAGTACAAAAGTTACATTTCTAGATCTCTAACCTGTTTCAAAGGGCCTGTGGCTCTCCAAATTTCTTCCAGTGGCTTTCAAAGTCTTTCAGAGCAGATGTTTGACTAGCTGCTGCTGCCAACTTCCAGCAGTTCCACTGAAGCCACACTTGTTGATTTTCAATAGAGAGTAAGCTTGCTCAAGATGGTTTTCCTATATCGGCAAAAGCACAATAAAGGAAATAATGGACAGGAAGATTTCTCAGAGAGAAATGCATAACTTAAAGCAGTAGTGCAGCTTTTACATATGTGGAAGGGTTGCGGTTCAGTAATTGAACATCTACATTGCATGCAAAATCCCCTAGGCTTAATCCTGGACATCTGAAAACCCTGAAGAGCTGCTGTCTGTTAGTGCAGGCAATATTAAGCTACTGCTCTGACTCTGTATAAGGCAGCCTCCTATGTTTGTATGACTTCATAGACAATTTCAGTCTGCCATGTGTCACAATCCGGTTCTTAGTACTCCTATTGTTTGCTATCAAAAGTTATTGATACACAGGAAAATAATGCTATCGTCTCCATTGCAGGAGGAGCTTTAACAAAAACTGGTTGTTCCTTAGGTAGTACTGTCAAACAAACACACTGTCCTGGGTAAAGTAATTTTGTTTGGATAATGCACGAGGTCCAAGGAATACGAAGTTTCAAAGCAAATACAAAACAGTGTGATGCATGACTTAAGAAACTGTCTTTGATTATAGACGTGTTCATGCAAGTGACTTGTAACGCAGGCAGGCATGAACGCATGTGGTTGTAGGATAAAAGACTTAAAATCATAGCAAGAGCAAGCCAATTTATAATCTTCCAGGACGGAATAAATCAAAAAACAAACATTGGAGTTCATTGTTTTGAATTTGAAGATGTTAAAATGGAAGTAGGACATTTAGTAGAACTAATTTAAGGCTGCAGCCCTAAGAATGTAAAAAGATGCAAAGGCATCTAATAGAGCATCCTAAGTGGCTGATCAGATACCTATGGGAAGCCTGCATGCAGAAAATGAGCACAGTAGCATTCTCATCTTTCCCAGCATCTGGTGTTCATCCTGTGCTCCATGAATGTGTCTAAAGGTAAAAAGGTAAAGGTACCCCTGCCCGTACGGGCCAGTCTTGACAGACTCTGGGGTTGTGCGCCCATCTCACTCAAGAGGCCAGGGGCCAGCGCTGTCCGGAGACACTTCCGGGTCACGTGGCCAGCGTGACATCGCTGCTCTGGCGAGCCAGAGCCGCACACGGAAACGCCGTTTACCTTCCCGCTGGTAAGCGGTCCCTATTTATCTACTTGCACCCGGAGGTGCTTTCGAACTGCTAGGTTGGCAGGCGCTGGGACCGAGCAGCGGGAGCGCACCCCGCCGCAGGGATTCGAACCGCCAACCTTTCGATCGGCAAGTCCTAGGCTCTGAGGCTTTAACCCACAGCGCCACCTGTGTCCCATGAATGTGTCTACCCCTCCTTAAATTAAAACTGTCATAAGTTGGTGCTGCCACTACATTTTGTGGTAGCAAATTCCACTGTTTCACTATGCATTACTATTATAGTACTATTTTACATGTTCTGAATCTTCTGACATTCAGCTTTATTGCATGAGATAGAAAGAAAAACCTTCTTTTTCTGCTTTTTGCACACTGTGCATAATTTGTGTGTGACAGCCCCACCCATCTTGATTTTAAAATATGGAAAGGAAGTGGATATGGTCAGCAGGTTAGATCCCAAACTGCCCCATCCCCACAGAACACTTTGAGCTGTCTTACCTGTCAGTCAATTTATTGTAATTGGTGTACAAATAATATTCGCTAAAAACAAAATGATATGCAAAGAACCTTGCAAAGGTTAAGTTGATCACTGTGGAATTACCTGTGGCACTAATTCTTAAACAGCTTAGCTGTTCGCCTGTTGACTTCTGAACCCAGTTCTAGGTTGGCATCTAAAGCCCTGAAGAACCTGAGACCCAAATGAGAGAGCACCTTTTCTTGTATCAACCTGCCTCTACATTACAACCAGTTAGTGAGGCTTTTTTTATAGTCCCTGTCCTGAATAAGTTGTCTGGTGTGAGATCCTTTGGCAGAGGCTTTTCAGTGGTGGCACCACGGCTGTGGAACCTTCTCCTCACTGAGCTGATTAATGTGGATTTTTTTAAATATTGTGTATAAGGTATGTGGTCCCCTGGATATGCTGATAGCCCAACGGATGCCCAATTGTGCAAAAATTAGGAACATTTCCTCATTACTAGGAAACATAAAAAAATTAGCTAAGAGAGGGGTGCTGCTGGTCTGAGTATAAATGCCTCCTGTTGGCTTGGTAGTATTGGTTGTGTGGCCTATCCATTCCAGTACCTTTTAAAGAGTTCTTGCAAGTTCCTTTAAAAACATCCCTGTGGAATTTAGCCTCTTTTCCAGATGATTATTAGCCAGCCTAAGTTCTTCCAATAAAACCCCTAGCCTATTAAGCGCAGCACATTCTTTATAATCGTATTGTCCAGTAGAGCCCTGCCCGTTAAGTCAGCTTGCAGGAGATGCTTGTGGGACTTGCATTCTTGGTTTCCATGGTGATATTACAGCATGACCTGATACTTTTATGCTGCCGTGTCTCTCCCCCCCCCCCCTCAAAACTCGGGCCTAGTTCTCTCTGAGGTAGTAAACCTTCATCTGGGCAGTAACATTTCAATGGCAGGGAGCCTTCATGAATGAATGTTAACCTACACAATACTTTTCCTTTCCCCTATTTCTCTAGACATGCTACGTTTCTATGTGCCCATAAAACACTCAACAATTCTGGAAGAACGGTCAAATGTTTGGACCCCACCAGCGTGTCTGAAGTGATGCAGACCAGGTTTAACACCTCAGTGGGAAGTAGGCCTCATTCTCTGCACCTTGGGGGTTTTGCCACAGTAAATGTTGGTTGCGTTGCCTTTTCTAAGTTTGCATTAAACTTCCCATCCCTTAAGTGATGAGGTTCTGCAGTTTCCATGGCAAGTGTGCTGTTTTCTTCTGGCGAGCATAATAAACTCCAGTTTCCCTCCTAATCTGGTGGTGGTGGTGGCAGGAATCTTTGTCACAGTTATGTGGCCCAGAGAGGGCCTAGGAACCCTAGAGGAACTCTGCAAGTAAGCTGTGCCCCTATCTAGTGGGGAGGAAATCTGAAGTGCTTGGGGGTACAGAGACGAAACTGCTGGGTTGGGAGACTGTAAACTGTAAATCTTCCCTCCTCCTTCCAGAAGAAGTGTTAGGAAACTGCCAAGCTCTGTGTACATTGATCGTGCTCTAGAAATATAATTTTAAATGTATTTAAAGAAGAGCGGGGGTAGCCGGAGAGAGAGAAACCTTGCATTTCCAAGGTTTTAAGAAGGAAAGTGAAAATTGCTAGGCTGTGGATACTTGTGTTTTATGTCCCTCTATTGCACGCTCACAAATATATACACTCATTATGTCTAGAAAGCAGGATGCATAGGACCTTTGTTGCTAGAAGACCTGAACATTCCATTTTGAGGGAGAATTCTTTCCACTTTTACCGAGCCTTCTGAATCAGCCCCACAGACTGTGCCTGCCTTTGCTTTCTTTCTCTTTTAGAAAATTGCAGACCACAAAGAAAATGAAACCACCTCCTATGCATTAAAGACATCAGCCTTATTCAGATGCACAATCTTCGGCTTACAGTGGTGCCTCACAAGACGAAATTAACCCGTTCCGTGAGGCACTTCGTATAGCGGTTTTTTCGTCTTGCAAAGCAAGCCCATTGACAGCTTAGCGGATTAGCGCTATTAGCGGTTTAGCGGCTTTTAGCGATCAGCTGTTAAGCGGCTTATCAGCGGATCAGCTGATAAGCGGCTTAGCGGCTTAGCAAAAGGGGGGTGGGGAAGGGGAAAAAAACCGCAGGAACTTGCAAGACATTTTCGTCTTGCTAAGCAAGCCCATAGGGAAATTCGTTTTGCGAAGCACCTCCAAAACGGAAAACCCTTTCGTCTAGCGGGTTTTCCGTCTTGCGAGGCGTTTGTCTTGCGGGGCACCGCTGTATTTAGCTAAGAACGATATGCACTATGTATCAAACGTGGCAGGGATTTTATTGAAAGTACACTTCTTTGCGATGGTGTAGATTAAAGACCACTTCCTAGAAAAGGATAATCTGGGAGTTATACAGCCAGCTTGGAGTCTCCACCTTTTAGATTTTCTTTATAACCCACAGAAGTGGTACAAATTAAGAGTCTCAGATTAAATTCCGAAACCATCTGTTCCAGAACGATCCCCCAGATTTCACTATAGTTTTAGAATGTGTAGCCTGAAGACACTAATCACTAAATATCGGAGATATGAATTGGTATTCTCAGTACTTGTTTTTTCTGAGGGCCTCTTTATATAGTGCATTTTTACACATGAAATGTGATTGCAATAAACAGGTGTTTGAAAAAGTGTGTCCTCTGGGAATGTATCTTAGAGCTGGTATTGGCCGCAGGTGCCTGCTGAGTCTGCTAAACTTAAACTTGTTTTTCTTCATACAGAATAATTGGTAACTATCTGAAAGATGATAGTTAATTTGGTTAGAGTGTGGTGCTGATAACGCTCAATTCCTGTGTGGGACAGCTGCATATTCCTGCATTGCAGGGGGTTGGACTAGATGATCCTCAGGGTCCCTTCCAAATCTATGGTTCTGTGAATATACATTCCTAATTTTCTACTAGAACGATTAGCTACCAGTGCACATTCAATTATGTATGAGTGAGGCAGCAGTTATGAGTCACTTTTTCAACAGATGATAATATTCCTTTCTGACTCCAGCATTTTTAAAGCTTCAGTTCTTTTTTGTATAGGATTTGTAAATGTGATTTTAATTAAGGAATATACTGCATATGATCATCTCCTTTCTGCAGGGCCTTTTGAAGCCAGGATCTTGAGCATCTTCAGCAGATTAAAGCCACAAATCAGGCGTGGGGTACTTTTGGCCTGCCAGGTCTTATGGGACTCCAACTCCCATCAGCCCCCCACAGTATTACCAATAGTCAGGGAAGATGGGATTTGTAGTCTAGCTCCACAGCCACATCTACTCTTATGTATATATTGTGAATGTAGCTGTTAGGTCCTGACTGTTGTGATCCTTTGTAGAACAGCATGGTGAATGTGCTTTTGCTCTTGTGAAAATTATGAAAGTTTGATTATAAGCAGTATTTCTCATTTGGTTATTGAAGAATTCCCTCCCCCCATTCAATAATTTTAGCTGTTATGCAAGCGACGTAAGTTGCATTGCCTTTTCATTAATAGGTGTACATATATCGCAAGAGTCAGTACCCACTCTGGGCTCAATACCCACCCACTTTTTTAAAAAATAAAATGACTGACATTAGTGTCTGAAGGCGAATAAGTGTGTGGGTGATGCTGCTATGGCAATGCTTTCTATTGACAAGCTGTTCAGTTCTGATATTGTCACTTACTGAAATACCGTTAAAATGTAAGGTGCGTGGGTACATGTGCGCAGCACACACACACAGCCTGTCACTCAAGCCTATTTGCCAGCACTGCAGGAAAGAGGCATTCGGTGATGATGCAATTTGAGCGGTTTGTTGCAATCGCTGCAGAACTGCTGGGGAGGTCCTGTTTAAAGAAAAATGTGGTCAGAATAGTTATAAATGGTTGGCAAAAGTGGTCTGAAATGGTTCCCAAAAGTGGAAACAAGAAGAAGTGCCGACTTTGGAAGAATGGAGGACAAAATTAACAGACTATGCGGAACTGGATAAATTAACTGGGAAAATCAGATTCCAAAAGGATCACAGGTTTTTTGAGGACTGGGGAAAATTTACGGAGTATTTGAAAACTGTATGTGAGGACTGTACAACGCTAGTGTGCTTTAAAGAAGCTTTGTGAAAATATAAGGAATATTGCTAGAAAGCAAATAAGGACAGAAATATAGTATTCAATGGCAATATTAAAATTAAGGAATGTGAAGATAGGATTTGAACTACGAATGATTGTCAGAGAAGTTGAGGGAGGTCCAATAAGCTAAAATATGTGATGTGTAAATTGATATGATTGGAGTTTTCCTGGAAAAACTTTAATAAAAAAAAATTTACGAGTTATAAATGGTTGGCTTAAACCTGAAGGGAGGGAAGGATGAATGCTGAGCATTCTAACTGGAGAGAGGGAGAGGCAAAAGATGCCCATAGGTATTGAAGAAAACAGTAGTATCTATTGTACGTACAGTGTCATTCAGCATAGTGCAAGTACCTCAGGAAATGTGAAATACATATAAACAGAATGTTCCCACAGGAATTTTACATGCTAGTGAATTTAAGCCTGTAGGACATTGCAGAGATAACGTTCCTTGATTCTGTTGGTTTCATGTAAATGTAAAAAAGGTTAAAGGTAAAGGGCCCCTGGGAGGTTAAGTCCAGTCAAAGGCGACCATGGGGTTGTGGCGTTCACCTCACTTTCAGGCCGAGGGAACTGGTGTTTGTCCACAGACAGCTTTCCAGGTCATGTGACCAGCATGACTAAACCGCTTCTGGTGCAACGGAACACCGTGATGAAGCCAGAGCACACGGAAACGCCTTTTACCTTCCCATCGCAGCAGTACCTTTTTATCTATTTGCACTGGCATGCTTTTGAACTGCTAGGTTGGCAGGAGCTGGGACAGAGCAATGGGAGCTCACCTCATTGTGCAGATTTGAGCTGCCGACCTTCTGATCGGCAAGCCCAAGAGGCTCAGTGGTTTAGACCACAGCGCCACCCGCACCCCCTGATGTATATGTATATATATGGCTGGCTGAAGCTATTCAACCCATACAGCTACATTCTGGTGATGAATATCACCAGATATTCATCTGGCTAGGCAGAACAGGCTGAGCTTGTAGCCGTGGGGGCATGTTAATGAGCCAATCAAATGGACTTTCTGGATTCAATAAATGGATATGCTATATCTAATCTCTATCTATCTATCTATCTATCTGGTCCACATGGTTGGAATATCTGACCCCTGCATATGCAGGAACAGCTTGTTTTAAATAAGCAGCATTTCAAAGTAACCCACTTCTTGGAAAAACAATTGCTTCTCCATTCTTGATTGTAAGAGGGAAGCATGCAGGGGGGAATTTGCTAACTCGGAAAAAAGTTAGTCACCTCTTCACTGAGGAATCTACATTAAACAAAAAAAATCATTTATCTTTGTTGAAGGTCAGATTCCTTCCCCCTGCAAAAAATATCTGCTGTTGCTAGAAAAGAAGATGAAAAGTTAGGATTTGTGCTTGTTTTGAATGAAGGAATAATCAACAAGCCTCAAAGTCCTACGATGTCACTGGGACTCAGAACTGGCAGTCTAGCCTCACCCTTCCTGATCTCACTATTTGATGTCTGCATTTTTTAAAGGCACTAACATAACCCAAATTCTGCAAGAAGAAAAGCTTAATTAAATCCACATATTTCCATATTAGCATTCTTCTACTAGACATGGGGAAGGCCAAAAGGCTATGCAAAGCACAGAAAATCCACTCTAGTCCTCTCTAAATCTTGCTCCTACTCTTCTTCTGCTTCTGAAAATTACTAGGCATTCAAACTTTTAGGTTGGAAGAGCAATTTAGACACCAGTGGGAAACCAGCAAGCAGGACGTGAGCTCCAGAACACTCTTCCCCTCCTGCAGTGACTGGTACTCAGAAGCATACTGTCTCCCAATATAATCCTTTGTCCAGGTAGCAGCTTTCTACAGCTGGTTTGTGTGTGCACATAAGTTACAGAGCATTGCCTGACCCTAACTAAGCAAGATCATTTGTCTGAAGACAAGGACCGCAGTTCAGCACAGAGCTAGATGTGTTGGGTTGTGGGCTAAGTGCCCAGAGCTTCCCAGAAGTGAGACTGGTTACTATTTGGCAAAAAAGCATGCTTCTCAATGTGATGGAAAGCAAAACATCAAACGCAATTTTGTTTGAAAGCCATAAATTTTTCTCTTTCGTCACTGAGGCTGAATCCTGACAAGGCAGAGGTCCGGTGCCTGGGTGGTACTTGGGCCTGGGAATTGAATAGGCAACTTGTTCTGGATGGGGCTACATTCCCCCTGAAAGACCAGGTAGTTTAGTCAGGGGATACTCCTTGATCCAGCTTTGTCCCTGGAGGCCCAGGTGACCTCGAGTGGCATGGAGTAGCTATGGGTGTTGCTGGACAGAGATAGCCTAGCCATGGTGACTTATGCTCTGGTAACTTCATGTTTGGGTGATTGTGATGCACTTTCTGCCTGTGAAAGTAATCTGGAAACTGGAGTTTGTGCAGAATGTGGCCTGGTTCAGTCTCTGGCATCTCCAGATGGGACTGGGAGCCCCGGAGAGCTACTGCCAGTCAGTGGCTGAGTGACTGAGCTAAATGGACCAATGGACTGACTTCTGTGGTTGTGCATATCCTGTTTTATGCATGATGGTGTATGGACAAAGCTATTTCTGCATAATACCACTTTGAAGGAGACGTGGGTGGTGCTGTGGTCTAAACCACAGAGCCTAGGGCTTGCCGATTGGAAGGTCGGCGGTTCAAACCCCCGTGACAGGGTGAGCTCCCATTGCTCGGTCCCAGCTCCTGCCCACCTAGCAGTTCAAAAGCACGTCAAAGTTCAAGTAGATAAATAGGTACCGCTCCAGCGGGAAGGTAAACAGCATTTCCGTGCGCTGCTCTGGTTCGCCAGAAGCGGCTTATTCATGCTGGCCACATGACGTGGAAGCTGTACGCCGGCTCCCTTGGCCAATAAAGCGAGATGAGCACCACAACCCCATAGTCATTTGCGACTGAACCCTAACGGTCAGGGGTCCCTTTACCACTTTGAAGGTTCGAATACAGTGGTATGTTGGGTTACGAACTTAATTTATTCTGGAGGTCTGTTCTTAACCTGAAACTGTTCTTAACCTGAAGCACCACTTTAGCTAATGGGGCCTCCCGCTGCCACCGTGCTGCCGGAGCACAATTTATGTTCCCATCCTGAAGCAGAGTTCTTAACCCGAGGTACTATTTCTGGGTTAGCGGAGTCTGTAACCTGAAGCATCTGTAACCTGAGATACCACTGTACTTATAAGTGATTTGTTTGCACGTTCTCTCTCCTTCCCTCTCCCCACCCTTCCAGGTTTCATCAAGAAGATGGCCTACAACGGACTTGTTAGTTTTGGACAGCAGCTGGTTCGTCGGAAAGTGGTGGACTGCACAAGTGAGGCCAGCCGGCTGTCACGATGCCTCAACACCTTTGACTTGGTTGCCCTTGGCGTAGGCAGTACGCTTGGGGCAGGAGTCTACGTTCTTGCTGGGGCAGTGGCTCGAGAAAACGCAGGACCTGCCATTGTCATCTCTTTCCTGATTGCTGCTCTGGCTTCTGTGCTGGCTGGACTTTGCTATGGGGAATTTGGTGCCAGAGTCCCAAAGACTGGATCAGCTTATCTCTATAGCTATGTGACGGTCGGCGAGCTGCTGGCCTTCATCACGGGATGGAACCTAATTCTCTCCTATGTCATCGGTGGGTAATTTTTTGTGCTGTTGCTTCAATTATACTGTGCAAAATGCACAGCAGGATCTGTGAAAAACTATTTCATACCCTGTTTATAGCTGCAGTTTCCTTTTCGAGAGTTCAAAGCGCTTTGTGCAAGTTACTATGTTGTAATAGGAAATGCGCAATATATTTGGATAAGGAGGATTCTGTAACAGACTCAGGCTCGGATAGTGAGTGAAGGAGCACTCTCACTAGGAAAATAACAAGGGTGTAATCTAAACCCATTTAAGTAGGCTTACAGGTGTTTAGATTGGGCCATAGTTTCTTGTTGCTCCAATCTTTCTGTGGAAATCCCCCTGTTAGCTTTAGTTACTGTTCCAGCAAAAAGGAGATTTGTGTTTGGGTTCCTCTGTTGGATTGATTTCACAGAAGCAAGCTCTTGTTTTCCCTCCTGACCAGCAATTTGAAGAGTTGGGGAGATATAATCTGAAACAATTCCTCTTTTCCTCTTAGTTAGAAAATTGGTGCTCTCAGAATCCACAAAGGGACCACCTGATAAGGGGACAGAGCACATGTGAACGAACATTCATCACTATGCATACATCTGATTGATTGATTGATTGATTGATTGATTGCTTAAAATGTTGCCATGCTGCTTTTCTGAAACTCGAAGCTGCTTACAAAAAAGAAAAAGAAAAGTAGGATAGTAGTTAAAATCAAGCCAGAAAACACAGAAATTGCCAGTGTTTCATTTTCTGCAACGTAACTAAAGCTGGGGGTGCCTTTCAGCTCTATGTAAAAACATGTAGAGATTTTGAACCCGTTTATTACATTTTTATACCATCTTCCCTTCCATCATCAGGCTGGAGAGCAAGGGCTGCGAAGGCCTTGCGTCTGGCAGCTGCAAGTTCTTGCCTCACCCACCTTCAGAATGCAGAGCCAGGGCCCTGATAGGAAGACTGCAGGGAGGGCAATGTGTCTGTGTGCTTTATTATGGAGGAAATAACTTGTGAAAGATAAAATATAACCTTGATAGAAGAGTGAGTGGAATAATAAGAGCAGGGAACTGTTGGGTGGAGTTCGCTGTGTGTGTCAGATTGAGGGTGTTGGTGGCAAAATGGGGAGGGGGGGCTCTGAGGCAGGCAGAGAGGAAGTGAGATGAAAGGGATAATGAAAGCATATGTAAAAAGAGATCAGGCAATACGTTAGGCCAGGAAGCGAGAACTATAAGAATGTTGTCTCTAACAACTTCCTGTTCAGGAGCAATTACATACACTTTTATGTTTTAAGTGCCCACATTCTGGTCTGGGTGGGTTCTAAGGTAAATACATCTCACCCCACCTGTCTTGTGTGGATGCAGTTGAGACTTCTCTGGAAGTCAGTAGGTGCTGTTTTTAAGGGAAGACAGGACTCAGCGGAGTAGTGCAGAAACTGACTTGAGTCACCACCTATTGACCAGCTCTTGTGAGGAACCTAGGGAACGTCGCAGCGACGTGATGCACGCCAGCCTTCCCCAACTTGTTGCCCTCCAGGTGATGTTGGACTAACATGTCCCATCGTCCCCAGCTAGTCTAGCCAGTGGTTGGGAATGATGGGAGTTGGGAATCCCAGCATCACATCTGGAAGGCACTATGCTCAAGGAAAGTTCATGTACATAAAGAATGTAGGTTGATGAGTCCTAGAAGCCTTATTTGGGCATTATGCTCTTCAGTAGGACGTGCAAGGGGGGGAGAGATGGTGGACGAGCATCCTCTTCATCAGGTGGAGGACGGCTGTCTGCAGCAGGGAGCCTCTTGTTGTCATGGAGACTGCCTGGAGAATGCTGCGCTACTTGGAGCCTACATGGTTTCCTTCCAACTTACGTAGGACGACAGGGGTGCTGGTGCTAGGCAGACGCGTCTCATATGTTCTGTTCACTTGTGAGTATAATGTCTGTATACGACTCAAGTTTAAGGCGGCTGAACGCAAAGTTCTATAGGAAGTTAATTAGGCTATTCATGTGTTCTTTTGAATGCATGAGGCCTTAAACAAGGTAGAAGGGAGCAGGTGTATGTCTGCTCCACCCTTGATGCTGAAGGGAGGTTGTGTGGCCATGCTTGCAAGCCCCTTCAGAGCTTTACACAGGAAGGGTTTGGGGTGTGCCTGGGGTGTACTGGAGCATTGGGGAGTGGCTGCCAGCACATGCATCCCCTGTACATACTTTTGAATGAACTAATAGGGCTTTAGAATGAATAGGGTGAGTGAAAATTGAGGCCCGGTTAGTAGGAGGACATTGCATGCTTAAATGCATTTTTATATAAAAATTCTAGTGCGTAGGAAACTGGCGCATTCAGGAGGGAGCTAGGCCTTTTCCATTGATGTACTAGGGGTTTTGTGTATGTGTGTTTTGGAAGCTTGCATAGAATCTTTAACATGGAGGCAGCAAATAAGAATGTGATAAACCCCGCACCCCGCCCCAATCTGCAGGCCGAAATGGCACAGTCCCAATAAAGCAGTATCCCATAATTATTCTGGTAGTGTAGATTGTCTCTAATACATCAGTGAAGCTCTGTTGATTTTTATTAGACCAAATATTTGTATAGTTCATGCAATTTGATAAATTTATTTTGTTGAACATTGAGGAATTGGCTTTCCTTGTAGTAGTGTCCCTAGGGAAATGGGGTGTTTATTGCCTCATATTCATTTAGAACAACTTATTTTTTTATGCCCAGACAGCAAGATTAATTTAACATGTTGACATTACATCACTTAACCAGGAGCACCTTCAGAGACTTCTGCATCATTATAGCGACTGTGGTTTGAAATCCGCTCAAAGCAGGTTTTTGCTTGGCAGTTCCTGGAATGTAGCTGAACAATGTTGGTCTTTGATGATATCCAAGCTATTTAGTACAGTCTTCCAGTGGGCAGTTTTTGTTGCAAGGAGAAGGCATTTAGCTGTGTGTGTGTGTGTGTGTGTGTGTGTGTGTGTTAAGGTGGGAGGATAGATATTAATGTTTTGCTTGTATTTCTTTAAATACTTGCTGAAGCACAGCATGAATTCATTCTAAGGATAGAATTTGTTTAAGGAGAGAATAGGAGTGGTGGTGTAGGGAAGGGTGTGGAGGGAATGTATCTTGAACTTCAAAAGCTCCCTATTTATTTACATCTCCTTGGTTTTCATGCACATCATTTTAAGGAATTTCCTTGCTTTTGTAGGTGTTTATAAATGTTGCAAAACACAACTCTTGTTGATCAGAGAATTGGCCCTCTCCATAACTTCCTCCTTTTAGGCAGTTCCTCAAAGCTTTGTTTAGTAGCTTAAGAACTGGATATAAGTGCATTCTACGAGTGGTCAGGGAATATTCACAAACAGTATACTGAAGGGTGAAATGTCTTCATTTTTAATACTGCGCATAATCTATCTTAGTCCCAGCCTATAGCGTTCATGTGGTCATCTGGGTTATAGAACTGAGCAACCTGACAGCTTCTTGAATCACTTCCTCCAAAATGGTGCCCCCTAGATATTGAGGTCCCCCCCTACAATCCCTCCCAATTGTCCCCCCTTATGCTTTGAGGTCCCCCCTACAATCAAGCAGTATAAAAAAAAATGAAGTCATAGAATTGTAGAGTTGGAAGGGATACCAAGGGTCATTTAGTCCAACCCCTGCAATGCAGGAATATAATAAAATAAAATAAAATAAAATAAAGAATTGTTTGACAACCCCATTCCCATCAGCCCCAGTAAGCATTGCCAATGCTCAGGGATGGTGGGAATAGAAGCCAACAGGTAGACCTGAGTGCATTAGCCCAATGGGAGTAACTGATGCTCACATGGCTATAGCAGTTGCCTGAAGTCAGTAATTTGGGCCACAGTTAAGGTGGGACAGCACCGGTTTGAGAAGAAGTGGTCAGTCTTGCCTTGCTTCCTTGTGCAACCAGCTTTTCTTGCTTTCCTCTCTCCGGTACTAAATTCCTGGATCCTGAGACTGCTTTCTAATGCTCCAGCCTATGTAAAACTATCTGTGCAGTTGTGTTGCGATGAAAGGCAAACTTTTCCCCATGGGCTTTGCAGCATGGCTGTTGTTTCTATCTGGTCTGCTCACACTCCGTCCCTGTTAACTTTTGAAATGGGGAGACCATATTGGAGAGATGAATTTGTTCTGTGGAATCTGTTGCCCCTACTACCCTTTCTCACCACACTTCTGTGGACCACACCTCTTGAGTTTTCTCAGTAGCCCCTGGCCCCTGTATACTATGCTGCTCTTGAGAAGAACATTTCTTGACCAAGGTTAGATGGGCTTGTGGTAAGATGCCTTAGCTATCTCGCTTTCCCCCGGTGCTGTAAACATTTTAATGGAGTATACTGTTTGTTACAGAATTGGAATAATAATAATTATTTATTATTTATAGCCTCTGGGTGGCTTCCAACAGAATATTAAAAACACGATAAATCATCAAACATTAAAAACTTCCCTAAACAGGGCTGCCTTCAGATGTCTTCTAAAAGTCAGATAGCTGTTCATTTCCTTGACATCTGATGGGAGGGCGTTCCACAGGGCGGGTGCCACTACTGAGAAGGCCCTCTGCCTGGTTCCCTGCAACCTCACTTCTCGGAGTGAGGGAAGGTCCTCGGCGCTGGTCCTCAGTGTCTGGGCTGAACGTTTTGGGTGGAGACAGAACAGAGTACAAGGTTCTGTTCAATAGATTCCAAAGCAGAGGATAGAGAATTGAATTAAGTCAATGAGGGCTAAGCATGTGGAACTCATCCGCTAGAAGTCTTTGAATGGATTTGCCAATAAATCAACGACTATATATGTCTAACCATGAGTATTTGCATAGCCAGTAAAGGTAATTTTGATGGAAAGAGCTTCCCCCATTGCTTATTGTATATTCATGGAAGCAAGTGTATGTGGCAGCCTTGAGGGATGGGCATAGGAATGGGACACGCATGGTGGGGCTGTGAGAAAGTAAAGACCTTCTGGGGGGTATATTCACGAGGAATTAAAAAAGATGTTTAAGATTTCGATAGAAAAGAAGCTGGAGGCATATTTATTAGGCATTTTAGGCAAAGATATACAACAGGATAAGAAAAGATTATTCTTATATGCCACAGCCGTAGCCAGACTATTACTTGCTAGAAACTGGACAGGGGAGACTATCCCCACAAAGGAAGATTGGATAAATAAACTACCATATTTTTCGCTCTATAAGATGCACCAGACCACAAGACGCACTTAGTTTTTGGAGGAGGAAAACAAGAAAAAAATATTCTGAATCTCAGAAGCCAGAACAGCAAGAGGGGATCGCTGCACAGTGAAAGCAGCAATCCCTCTTGCTGTTCTGGCTTCTGGGATAGCTGCACAGCCTGCATTCGCTCCATAAGATGCACACACATTTCCCCTTACTTTTTAGGAGGGAAAAGGTGAGTCTTATAGAGCAAAAAAATACGGTATATGAATTTCTAGGATTAGCCAAACTAACGGCAGCCATAAGAAATCAGTCTAATCAGAGTCTAAGGAAGGAATGGCAATGTTTTGAAGATTATATGAAGAAGCACTGTTCTAAAGAAAACTTATACTTAGATATACTTAGAACAAGTATGTAAAGAGAAACTAAATCAAGGTAAAATTATTAATAGAAAAAAATGGTCAGTATAAGGGCACAATGTAAATAAAAGTGTGCAGTAAAGAATGTCAAGTTTTGGTGGAGGAAAGCCACATGGGTGCAAAATATAGTTGTTTATTAGTATATATGAGTTCAGGTTTGGTAAAATATGGTTTATGAATTGTAACTATGTCTTTCATTTTCTTTCTGTTTGTGAATAATAATAATAAATGTTTATCGGGGGGGGGGGGGATAGTTGCCAACGATTTCCAATCCCCGACCCTAATGCCTTGGATTATCATCTTGAAGAATCCATGTGAGGATTGACAACAGTCCCTGTGTTGTTCCGGCATATAAATCACAGCCCCAAATCTTCCACTGTTAATTTCTTTGATTTACAATTGCACCACATAACCAATTGTGGTTTTTTATGTTTAACAAATTACCCTGAAATCAATGGATATGGTGTGGTATTAAATAAGCAACTAAGCAACTCCCAATTTTTATTCTCTGACAGGGACATCAAGTGTGGCCCGAGCATGGAGCGCAACGTTTGACGAACTCATAGGCAAGCATATTGGAATGTTCTTCCAACAGTATATGTCCATGAATGCTCCTGGTATTCTAGCAAAATATCCAGACGTCTTTTCTGTTTTCATTATCCTGATCTTAACAGGTAAGACAGAGAGAGAAAGCTGGTTTGGGAAGTTTTTCTGGACTAAGAATTTGTTGTCCTTCTGCATTCTCTTTGTTGGCAATCCCAGGAAGAGCAAACACCCTAGCCTTGTTTTCAAAGCTGCTTTGTTTGCCTCAAGTGTCAGATTGACCTATTGGAAAGCTAGCAGAGTTAGGACTGCAGCAGCCACCTTCCCTTTGAAATTGCTTTGATAAAAGAAGGCGCAGTAGGCGCTTTAGTGGAAACGGGTGTCAGGCAGCAACAATGCTTATTACCGTAGAGGAGGAGGCAAGCTGGAAGTCTTCAAACGCTGCAGAAGAACTTGGATTTGTTAACTTCAACAGTCTGCCAATTCCTTTAGAGCTCCAGCCAGGAAGATGTGGGGAAAGAAGACAGGGCTGCCATCATGCTGGTGGATGGCTGTTTATCTTACAAGAGTCAAAACATTGAAAAGCTGTATGGACTTTATTTATTTAGTGAGCGCAGAATTTATTCTTTTAAAAAAGGAGAAACCACCCAGCCTTGAAGACGCATGCAAAATGTGCTGGATATGAAACTGCACAAACTAATTTTCTCCCTGGTATATTTTGGCATTTGTGGAACAGTGGCCCGGTTGAACTTGTGAGTGGATTGCTATTGTGGAAAATAAAAGCCTCCAAAGTTTGTTTTTTATGCCTGAAGCTTCTTGTGTAGGCCCTCTAGTTTGTGGCCATTCACAGCGTTCCCCAACCTAGTGCCCTCCAGGTGTTGTTTGACTGCAGTTAGAACCATCCCTGTCCACTAGTTATGCTGGCTGGGGCTGATGGGATTTTTATGTAAAAAAATCTGGAGGGCGGGAAAATTCTCTGTGGGGGAGTTACAGCAGTAGCTTCCAGGCAGTAGCATTGCTGCCATTTTCCAGGAGGGACGTGGCCAGGACTGAAGAGATGCCCTGGAGGAGACAATTTGATGCTCCCGCTGGTGCACCCAAGCAGCCACTGCCTTGCCCCATCCTCTCTTGTTAAGTGGCAAAAGCACCACTGGCTTGGAAACACTTGCTATGGCTCCATCCACAGGTTGAGCCACTCCTGTACCAGGTTAGAGAAAGCTGCCTTGGAGTTGCAATGTTGCCTTCAATATGGGCGTATTCATAGCATACCACAATGGGTGAAGAAGTCAAATGATTTGTCCATTCAGAGTACTTTCTAATACACTGAATGGGCAAACTGGTTGACTTCTTCACTTCAATTGAATTGGCCCTAAAAGGGAGACCAAACTAACCCAACATTTCTCTAAAGTCCCATATTTAATTGTTAAAAACTCTGTAGATTGTTTCTGTTTCTCGAACCTCTCAGGAGATTTTATTGATTTGTTTGTAACCATTTATAAGCCGCTTAATATTTTCACAGTATTTAAGTGGTGTACAGTTCTTTTAAAGAAACAATAGCATTAATAACGCAGCCTAAATCCAATAAAACGGGGATTAGGGGATTCAGACATACAGATCAGGTTCTGATTGTGCAGGTCACGGAAAGCCTGGGCAAAAAAACCAAGGGTGGAATTTGTATGCCCCTTTCCTCCGTAATTTCTGTGGGGAAGGATGGTTATTGCAAATGAGGAGGAAGAGATGAGAAGAACCAAAGCAAACAGGAGGAAGAGGGAGCATGTGAGCTCAGCATGTTTATGACTGCAAGACTGTATTTGCTTGTAATGTCTGAATCGAGCCTTGGGGCAACTCACTGTGCTAGAAATAATGTAACGGGTTAGCAGCATGGCAAATTGTGCACCCATGAAAGCGCTGATCTTCCCAGAGACAAAATACCTTTGCTGTTGATAGAGCTTGTCTAATTATCCACTGTACATTTTCTAGGACTTCTAACTTTTGGTGTGAAAGAATCTGCAATGGTTAACAAAGTGTTCACCTGTATCAACGTCCTTGTCTTGGGCTTTGTGATAGTTTCGGGGTTTGTGAAGGGATCGATTAAACACTGGCAGATCCCAGAAAACATCACGGATCCTTCACACAAGTAGGTTCAATTTTATTTTAACATGCAGTAACACATCTTTGTAGGCTTATTTGCTAGAATCCTTCAGAAATTAAATCTATGAGTCTGCCTCGATATTTCCAGTAGCAGAGGACTCCTCCTCTTACCATCTCCTATGAAACACTGTGAGGGTTCTTCTCAACCGTGCTAGGGCACACAGAGTGCCTTTTGTCTGCCCTGGCTCAGGACACCGGCCCCTGCCCTGTTTCCTAGGATCAGAGCTTCTCTGCAGAGTTTGACTGCCAGGAGCAGGGTCTGATCTGCAATGCTGCTTTTATATAGCACTGCTCTTCATGTGTGTTAACTGGCCCATGTTTTAAATGTTTGAATATATTGCTGCGATTGTTGTTTTTAGTTCTACTGTTGTATATATTCTGTACATCTTCTGAGGCCCTTCTTTGTGTGCCTCCTCCTTGAGAGGTCCAGAGGGTGGCAATACGAGAATGGGCCTTTTCTGCAGTGGCTCCCCCTGTCTGTGGAACGCTCTCCCTAGAGAAGTTCGACTGGCGCCTTCATTATACACCTTTAGGCGCCAGGCAAAAATGTTCCTTTTTAACCAGGCCTTTGGTTGATTTGATTGACACCCTATGCTCTTTAAAAATGTTTTTTTTGGGGGGGGGGGAGTTATTGGGTGGCTGTTTTTATTTTGGTTATGGATGTTGTGGTTTTATATTTTGATTTTATTCTGTAAACCACCCTGAGATCTGCAGGTATAGGGTGGTATATAAATTCTATTATTATTATTATTTATTATTATATTTCCGGAGGCAGTCCACAAATCCTTCTATAAATAAATATCTTGAGAGGTTGGTGATGTAATGCCACCTTCCTTTCACGCCTGCTACTTGCACTTTCCTCCACTTTCGTCTTTTAGGGAAACATTTCCTTTGCTTAGGAATAGTGGTGACAGCCGTATAGAGATGCTTTGCAATTTCATTCTGGGCTGTGCAGTAGAGTCCTTCTAAGTACATCTGTTGGGCATTCATCACCCAGCCTTGCATAACTGGATTTAGGAGTTGTTGCTAGATTTACGTAACAATGCCTCTTGGCTATGCTTGAGTTAATTAAGCATGTCTGTGACGTTTGGAAACAAAATATAGGCCTTTTAAATTAGATGAGGGATGGAGCTTTTGAAAAGAAATGGGTCCATCCAGGAGACAGAACGTTTCCCCATATGGATTTCGTGCAAGGGCTAGTCTCTGTAAGTGATTGGTTCAGAACCATGGTTGAACCAGAATGGGATGGCAGGAAAAGGTGTTGCTCCACTCGCCATTGACTTTGGCCCTGCCCACGGCCAGCATGTGGCTATGACGAGTCATTGCTGGGGAAATTATGGGGGAAAGTTTCTCTGTCCCTGTCAAGTGACTGAGGGTGGAATACAATTATGTGGTCATTGCTTAATTGGAGTTGGCACTTTCAACCAACTTGCTAGTCTTTAAGGAGCCACAATTCCGTTTTTGCGGGGCAGAATTGTTCAACACAAACAGTTTGCGTATAGATTGTTCTATGCAGCACAGAGCCAAAGTACTCTGCTATTGAACGCACAAAGAAAAATAGTAAAACATTGAGCCTACTTGGAACAAAATGAACTAGGAACAAACGCTCTGGCAACTGCATATGATTATTTTGGGCGTCGTAGTGAAGGCCTTGCCAGGCCAAAATTATTGACACATTCAGTACAGAATTAGGGTCCAAGCCAGCTTTCCCCAACCTGCTGCCCTACAACTCCCATCAGCCCCAGCTGTGCTGGCTGGGACTGTTCTAGTCCAAAACATCTGGAGGACACCAGGTTGGGGGAGGCTGGTCCAAGTGAAGAACTTCTGAGGTGTCCTTTTGATTTTCTTGCACTGCTCTTTGTGAATTTAAGCTCTGCATCCTTTGGCCAAAACCTCTGAAGAAGCAGTCAGATGTTTCAAATCTTCTCTGTGACTTACAAAGTTTTGCTAGATTTAACAATAGGAAATCAAAAATTCTTTTTGAAAAAAAGCTTCTGAATGGTTTTGCAAATTAGCCTAACTGTTTTGTGGTGGTGGTGGTGGTTGTTGATAATAATAAATTTTAAAAAATCTCCAGATAATAACAAAATGTGTTACTCAACCCTATCTGTTTCTACTTGGAAGTAAGTCCCACTGATTTTAATATAATTTCCTGTGTCCACTGGGAGTATTATAGCCTTCGTGTGCTGTGGTTTGTGATGATCTCAGATCTATAGGTTTTGTGCTTTTAGCAGGGTACAGAACCCCCAAAGTTTGTTAAATGTCTTAAACGTTAATAGTCAGTGCCTTAGCCCCAAGGGATTTTGGGAACTGTGCTTTGGACAGGGGTTGGAGTGGGCAGAATACAGATCTAAGAAGAAGAGGAGTTTGGATTTGATATCCCGCTTTATCACTACCCAAAGGAGTCTCAAAGCGGCTAACATTCTCCTTTCCCTTCCTCCCCCACAACAAACACTCTGTGAGGTGAGTGAGGCTGAGAGACTTCAAAGAAGTGTGACTGGCCCAAGGTCACCCAGCAGCTGCATGTGGAGGAGCGGAGACGCGAACCTGGTTCACCAGATTACGAGTCCACCGCTCTTAACCACTACACTACACCAGCTCTCTTAAGTGTCTCTACTAATCTACAGTTCTCAAGATTCATTGAGGGACGCCACAACAGTTAAGCTGTGCTGGATTGGACCCAAAAGCGTGTCCGATCTACTATCCTGTTTCCTATAGTGGCCAGTCAGACACCTGTGGGAAGCCCAGATCAAGACACGAGGGCAGTAATCCTCACCTGGAACTAAAACTGGTGTAAAAGAAGCATACATCTCTACTATAGATGGACCATTGATGTGTCAACTGCATGTCTTGTTGGAGGCAATTCTTCCTCTTGAAATCATCAGTGTTGCAAACTGTCCTTTGAATCTACTAGTCGTGTTGAGAGGAATAACCTACATCTCTTGTTGCCTGTTTTTAGTGAAACCATTCCAGAACATGGTGTTGGTGGGTTTATGCCCTATGGATTATCTGGAGTTCTTTCGGGGGCAGCAACATGCTTTTATGCATTTGTGGGATTTGACTGCATTGCCACCACAGGTAAGGACCCAGGACTCACAGTGAATAAACACTGTACTTCATTATGAATTCTGCCCACAGTTCAGCCTTCTTTGTATGTTGTTGATCATGAGAGCACAAAGATTGGGGAATGGGGGCCAAAGGAAAACGTGGCAGTTCTTCCCTCATTAGCAAAGTTGTGTGTGGACACCTATAAGCTGCGGCAGTCCTGCAAAGAGGAATGAAAGTAATAGCTGAAGAACTTGTTACAGATAGGTAGCCGTATTGGTCTGCCATAGTCAAAACAAAAAAATTCCTTCCAGTAGCACCTTAAAGACCAACTAAGTTAGTTCTTGGTATGAGCTTTCGAGCTTTTGGTATCTGAAGAAGTGTGCATGCACACGAAAGCTCATACCAAGAACTAACTTAGTTGGTCTTTAAGGTGCTACTGGAAGGAATTTTTTTGTTTTAGCTGAAGAACTTCTAGTTGATAGATTGTCTTTTAACTAATTGCTTTTGTTTACTAAATGTACTTTCTGTACAAGGGAGCCCTTTTAAAGATCAGAAGGTGGTAACTTAAGAAAGAACAGTCACTTCTTGTTCACCCACTCAGTGTTTGGGGAAAGGGATTTTTTTTTAAAAAAATGTTTACATTAAATTTGTGAAACAAGCAAACAGTTTTTTGATTCTGTTCTCCAAATCGGCTGTCTTCCTGTGGTCGTGGCTTTAAACACTCCAGCCATGCTTGCACACAACAATAAGCATGGCTTAAAACAATTGCTTACCATGGTTTACTGTGGAACAAGCACTGTGCTAGTTCTTTCTGCCTGATCCCACCTTCCCTGGTGCAAGCGGGATAAATATATCAGGAAGTTGTGACTTCCTGCTGCATCCAAAACAGAGATTATGGTTTGGGAGCAGATGGCAGCATAGTGCTCTTCCATGGCAAACCACAATAAGCCATAAATCAAAAAACCTGTAAACATCAGCATTGTCTTGCCAGTCAGAAGATGTGTACCGCTTCTTCAGAGCACCTACAGTGCTGAAGCCTCTTCTGCAAGGCATAGGCCAGGATACACCAAAGTTTGTCTGGGCTATATATTCTTTTGTTCAAGAAAATATACTTTTTGGTACACACATGGAATCTCTTTCCATAAAGCTAGCAACCTGCCTGGTTTTCATGGCTAAGTATCTCTTGAGTACAATTTCAGTTAATTTAATTGTACTGAGCTGTAGCCAATTTCAGAGTAGACCATTTAAACAGATGGATATGTCTAATATTGGTCCATTGATTTCAGCGGCTCTTCTGCGTCAAACTACTGGGTAAAGTTCACCTATTATATCATGCAGCTGCCATGGAGAGTTGATAAGTTAAGGGCTAAATGACAAAAAAATGCCTAAAATATTTTAAGTTTGACCTTTTCTTACACCCCAAGGCTCTAGTCTGTCTTCCTGTCACTCTTCCTCTTCCTTCCTTCTAGTCAAGGTTGACTTTTGTTTCAGTTCTGCCAACTTCCTTGTGCAGTTTAGACCACTGTGACTTGGTTCACACATCACATTAAACTATAGTTGAAATAAATTGTGGCTTAATGTGAATGAGCAGGATACCATTTGTGGTTTTATGGGAGAGGAGCAAACCACAAGTCCAGGTATGGACAACACGACAAGCCAGGCTATGGCTTGTTTCTCAGCAGCAAGGCAGGAACAGAAGAAGAGTGAAGTGTTGGGTGATTTTGACAGCATACACCAGTTCAATGTTTCCACTGTGTTCTTTCTTCATCATAAGAATGCAGTAAAAGTGAACCACTCACACAGTTCAAGATTCAACAGGCGCTCAATGCAGACTCCTTTTCCGGGAGGAGATTTAGCCTTACAAGTCTATAATGTTAGGTGGATTTAAAACTAGCAAAGTCCTGTAGATCCACATTAGATGTTAAGGGTTAGTCTGTGGGTTCAGCGGAATCGAATGGTAAAGTATGACCTTCATGCTGTATGTGATCTCATGTTTGCATGAATGCCTCCTTGTGACACAAACGTCCTGCATGTCCTGTGTCTGGTCTTTTGTAATGGAGATGATCAGAACTTACTAAGTTATGCATGATTAACTTGACCTCTGATGAGTTTATCTCCAGGTGCAGAATTATAGCCAATTATACTTTTTTGAGCTGTATTCTAGATGCCTATGAAGCGTTAATCTCTTAATCTGATCATAACCCCTCTTCTGCAGTATGTAAAAACCCACTTGCTTCTATATTTAGATATCATGCAATATGGTTGTCATTTTTTAAAAAGGCAGTTCCATCAACTGAATTAAATGCACATATTGCAAAATGTCAGTACGATTACACTATTTTAGGTACTGAAGGAAATAAGGTTTCTGTTTAATTTCTTAATAGGTTACATGCATATCTGAAGAAGAGTTCATTAAATTTCTTTCTCATCAAATTAGTTTGGGGGAGAAAGGATTCAGTACATCTGTGTGACAAGCGCAATAGCAGTCACCTCAAGGAGTTCCAGATTGCAGTCATTCTTATTTGTTTCAGCCTTGCTTGATTATCGTTGTGCAATGCCATCCGGTACATGTCTACTCAGGAGTAATCCCCATAGAATTCAGTAGGACACTCCCAGGTACATGTGCATAGCACAGCATTCATAGTAGACCATGCCATCTAATCAGTTGAATTTTGCACAGTCTGAGACAAGGGTTAAGAGCTTCCTTTGAGAGAGGACTCTGCATTTTATTCTCACTTTCTTTCTCTGGTTTTATTTTTGTTTAGATTAGTTTCCTTTATCTTATTGTATTATGAAAAAAGCTTTAATAAAACCTTATTTTTTAATAAAATGCACAGTAGATTGTTGCTGTTGAGCATCGTATGACCTGCAGGTGAATGAGTTCACTGAAATGCTTTTTTAAATTATTGTGTTCCCTTAAAATGGGGGTGGGCAGAAGGTAAATTTGGATTTACCAATATATCTTTTGGCAATTTATTGAAGATTGCCAAGGATTTCCAGCTCTCTGTTGTTTCACAATAGCAAGTGAAAATTGATGGGGGTGGTGTGGAAAGCTGGTCTTTAGAATCTGGCCCTGTACTAATCATTTCTCTCTCAGCTTCCATGAACCCCACTTGCAAAATAGGAGCATAAATTGATTGCCATTGGCCATGTCTTCATGCTGATCTACTGCACCTCAGTAGATTTATACTGCCTTAGTTAATTGCCTTAATCATTAGAGACACCATTTTGCAACTGTCCCTCTTCTCCCTCTGCCCCCCAACATCACCACCCTTGTTTTGCACCCGGCACCAGCTGCTTATGGTAAAAAACAGCAGCACCCAAAGTAGATCCCACAAGGCTAAATTTTTCCTATGTGTGCCTTCGAAGATCTTAGGTTCCATTAAAAAAATAAAAAATGTTTAGCTCCCATAGTTGATAAATATCAACAAAAGTTGTAGGGTGGAGAAAATGTCCTGGAAAATATTTTTTTTCATATTGAATTTCTCATAGATTGTGTATTTTGTTACTGTAAAACAGTTTGGGACACTTTGATAGGTAAAGCAATACAATGCACTATATATACACAACTAAAATAAAGCTAAAAAATTGACTCTGCAAAATAATATTTTAAAGAACAAGAGAGGAAATGGCATCTTAACAAGTAAACAGCCCCTTCAAAAACTCCCTGCAATTGAAGCTTCTTGGCACCCCTTGAATTGAGGGAGAATATAGGTTCAGCTTCCCCCCCCCCCAATTATTTCATCGGGTTGCAAGGGGAAGATAACGGCTAAAAGAAAGGATTGATCCCATTCATTGTTTCTGTAATAACATTTTCAGTCTTTGTGGCTGTTTTCTTTTCGTAGGTGAGGAAGTGAAAAATCCCCAGAAAGCAATTCCAATAGGAATCGTTGCATCGCTTCTGATTTGCTTTGTTGCATACTTCGGTGTGTCGGCTGCTCTTACCCTCATGATGCCTTACTACATGTTAGATAAAAACAGCCCCCTGCCTGTTGCTTTTAAGTATGTGGGATGGGATGGTGCAAACTATGCAGTGGCTGTCGGTTCACTCTGTGCCCTATCCACAAGGTAAGATGCTGGGACTTCCTTTGCTACTTGCTCAGTGGGGTTTGTGTTCACCTGCCCTGTTGTTCTAAGACATAAATGCCCAGAATACAAAGACCCTTTGAGATTGCTTGTGTTCGCCTCATTTCACAATATCATAGATGCAGATTGTGGCGAGGGGGAGAGACAGAGAGAGAGAGGCTTTTTAAAAATCCCTTCCATGATAGGTGAAGGGTTGTAGCTCAGTGATACAGGAGTGCTTCCTTTGCCTGCAAGATACTCTGTCCTTGTTATCTCCCAGCAGTGCTGGGGAAGAACCCCGCCTGAAAACTTTTGAGATCTTCTGGTGGCCAACATGGATTAATGTTCTTCCACCTTGACTTCCCAGACGTTGCTGAACTACAGTTCTCATCATCCCTGGCCATTGGCTAAGATTAAATATATGGTGACCCAAGGCTGAGGAACACTGGCATAGACAGTTCTGAGCTAGAGGGCAGTGACCTAACACCAGCCTTGCTATGGAGTCAAAAATGAACCATTTCTTTGTAGGAGCTTATATGGCTGGCTAACTAGGCTTAGAATAAGTTGGGATACCTGATATTTCTAAAGCTGGTTTGTGCATCCTGTGGCCCTTGGGAATGGGAAGGAAGGAGAAACATCTAGCTCTCGCAACTGCAAGATGGCAAAACTTTTCCTTTGTCTTCCATTGCTCGATAAATTACAAATCCCTTCTTTAGGTGCTGGTGTTGGTTTCCTAGAGAAAGTAATTTTCCTTAAAGTAGAGATAAAGACTCTATTGCTAGATTGTTTTTGCAGTGATGGTTTGCCTCGTGAATGCAAGATGAGCTTAGGTGATGCGCTTGTCTCTTTCTAGTCTCCTTGGCTCCATGTTTCCCATGCCAAGAGTTATTTACGCTATGGCAGAAGATGGACTACTGTTCAAGTTCTTGGCTCGTGTTAATGAGAAGACAAAGACTCCGATGGTGGCTACAATAACCTCAGGAGCTATTGCAGGTGAGACCCCAAGATCCGTGAAGAAAGGACTGAGTAGCTAATCCTGTTTTAAAATGAGCAGATCGAGCTAACACCCCAGTCCTCGGCACATTCTCATTAGTTCCTCAAATAAAGCACTTAAGTGTTAGGCAAGGAGAATGCCTTGTACTTTCTAGAGTTTAGTGTTGCGATTGCATCTCATCTTGGAATTGCTTTAGGCAGTTCCTTTGTCTGTTGCATCATGCAAAGAATTGGACCAGGATTAAAACATACCCACATGTGCTCTTACTGTTTTTTTTGCTGTTTCCTCTGCCAAGCAGAGCCTCTGTTTAATAAGCAGCCTTCAACAGACTGCTGCTGTTTGTGAAAACAGGACGAGCAAATCTCTTCCGGGGTTTAATTGCTCTTTTTTTTAATGCTGGCCTTGGTATTCATATTTATTTGTGTGGAAAATCAGGCTTCTAAAAGTCACAAGGTGCTTCCACAGATACAAAATGCCCCCTGCTTTAGGAGCAGGGTCTTAGGGCAGGGAGAAGAGCAGTTGTGGTTGTCTCCACTGCCTTCTCTTACGCCTTTAACACTTCTTTAAATGCAGCACAAGGCACGGGACTCCTGTCTTTCTATTGGGTTGCTTGGAATGAAAGTGTGAATAAGGAGTGAACTGTCATGGCTAACTAGTCTTATATATGAAATGGATTTACCCCACTGCATTATCTGTCTCTTCTTTGTCTCCCACCAGCTGTCATGGCCTTTCTCTTGGACCTGAAGGATCTTGTAGACCTTATGTCCATTGGGACGCTTCTTGCTTACTCCTTAGTGGCTGCCTGCGTGTTGGTGCTAAGGTACGGCACAACATTTCTGTGTTACGGTGCAGAGAAGATGGTTCTCAACTGTTCCAGATGCTATTTATTTTAAAATTCCAAAATTGGGACAATGGTGTGTTTGTATTTTTAGACCAACCAAAACATCATAATATAGTGTGCAAGCTTCAGAGCTGTCCTGAACTCTTCATCAGACTAGTTCAGGGATGTGTCACCTTTTTGTCTCCCCCATCCCCCCAGTGCCACATTCACCCTTGGCCCAATCCTTGTAGGTGTGACTCACTGGCCGTGCTCTTTCCTGCTGGGGATACTAAGCAATATTCTAGACAGCCACTGGCTTAGAAGATTTAAGTAGTATTTAGCAACCCTCTCCTTCAGAGTCATTGTTTCCAATGCCCGGGAATCAGTTTGGGAAGAAAACATATTAGGTGAGACTCTCTTATAGTTACAGGTGATAGGATGGTGCTTAATGTGGTCCAATTCTTTTTTTCTCTTAGGTACCAACCGGAGCAGCCGAACTTGGCGTACCAGATGGCTAGTACAAATGATGAGGCAGACAACAACGAGTCCGTGAGCACCAGTGAATCTCAGACTGCGTTTCTGCCTGAAAAGGGAGAGAAGTTCTCCTTAAAAGCTGTTTTCCGCCCCCAAAATACTGATCCTTCCAAACTCTCTGGGTCCGTAGTAAATGTCTCCTCCTGCATCATAGGTAAGAGTTGGCTTCATGTGCGCAGTTGTTAATTTCTTCTCCTCTGGCCTTTCTCCCAACATGTGACATTGATAATGTGGTTAGTTCTCTGTAACGCATGCAGCTGCAGCTTCATTTTGTAAGGTTGATTTGCAAAACTCCCATAAAGCGTAGTGTATGGGTTTGTTTAAATATCAGGAGCTGTCACTTTTTAGATCAGCCTTTCTCAACTTGTGGGTCCCCAGATGTTGTTGGACTACAACTCCCATCACCCCTAGCTAGCAAGGCCAGAGCTCAGGGATGATGGGAGTTGTAGTCCAACAACATCTTGGGACCCACAGGTTGAGAACCACTGTTTTAGATCCTTTGCCAAGACCTAATTCTCCGTTAGAATTTTCCGGTACCCTCCAGATCTACTTGTACAACAACTGACCACTGACAATGCTGGCTGATGGGAGTTGAAGCTGGTGAAGTATTCTGGTCCAACAGGACACCAGCTTTGGGGATGGTTAAGAGAGTCTGCACACTTACGGCCTGTGAACTCTAGTTGCATCTAATTTTGTGCACCCCAGTCTATATCAGAAGATTAATCCTCAGGGCTTGGAAGAGCAACAGAATATGGTTTTGAATGAGCAGCCAGAAGTGAACTGGCATCTGTGTTGGCTGTGCATATAGAAGCCTGTAGGCTATATAGTGCTGTGATAGAGCATCTGATTTACAGTGGTACCTTGGGTTAAGAACTGAATTTGTTCTGGAGATCTGTTTTTAACGAAGCACCACTTTAGCTAATGGGGCCTCTTGCTGCTGCTGTGCTGCCACTGCACAATTTCTGTTCTCATCCTGAAGCAAAGTTCTTAACCCGAGGTAATATTACTGGGTTAGCGAAGTCTGCAATCTGAAGCGTCTGTAACCCGAGGTACCACTGTACATGCAGAAGGTCCCGGGTTTCTCCACATAGAGCTGCCTGGAGAGCTGCTGCCAGTCTGAGCAGAGAACCCTGAGCTAGGTGGACTATTGATCTGACTTGGAATGAGTCAGCTCCCTGTGTCCCTTTTGTTGGATTGGGACATAAGATCGTACTGGTGGAGAGCCAAGTCGAAAATGGATTTGACCTGTCCACCAACTTGCAGCGTCTATTGCTAAAACATATAGGAACAGGGGCAGACTTGCCCCAGAATTTTTGTGCATGCACAGATTTAGGATCAAAACTCCAGAACCTTGCAACGCCCCGCTGCATTTGCTACGAACTTTACGTTCTTGGCTTGATTTTAAAATTACCGTTGCTTTTGTATTCAGTCTTTCCCTCTCACCACCGAATCAGCGCGACAAACATTTGTTCCATGTGTCTTGTTGCCAGGTGTTCTGATTGTCACCTTCTGTAGCTGGACTGTCCTTGGCAAAGATGCTCTGAAGAACGGGAGCCCGTGGGCTATTGCTCTGCTTGTGGCCGTTTTCCTCCTCTGCTTCTTCTTCACAGTGGTTATCTGGAGACAACCTGAAAGTAAAACCAAGCTCTCGTTTAAGGCAAGTCGTCTGCAAGGAATGGGCTGGGGTGGTTCTGGGTGGGGGAAGCAGTCGGAGTCTCTGTTGGCTCCATGCATGGAAAGAGAGATTAATGGAGGTTAACCTGCTTTTTCTAGAAGGGCAGGAATTAGCAAGGCATGGGCAGGGGGAGAGGAGGCGCAGAGCAAACTTTCCCACGCAGATTGGCTATGTGCACCTCCAGCTTGACCTTCAGCACTCCCAATATTCCTTTCTTTTTGCTTCTCATCTGGCAATCTGTCTATTTATGTTTAATAGCGGCCAGGCAGAGGGTATGCAAGGCTGCATTTCTTTTTTTGGCAATCTCAGCGTAATCTCCAAAAGCACCAGCTCCACACTTTGAGATGCAGCCTCTGGAAAGGAGCTCTTGTTCTCTCTTCTCACTGAGCTGCAAAAAAGGGGGAAAAGCCCCACCAAACTTGTATTTCAGCCTTCTTTCTTCCTACAGACTTTTAACCCTGAAAAGGGGATGGGTGGGGATTTTTAAGTATCCTTTGCTTTTCTCTCTCTCTAAAAAGAGAGAGTACCCCAAATACTCCTCCCCCAGCTAAGTACTAGTTTTAAAAGTTATACATGGCTTTTACATTTTTATTTTTTAAAGCAAAGGACCCAGGTGATGTGAAATAAAATAGTAAAGCCAAATGCTCCAACAGCATCTGGAAGGCAAAATTAAACTAACAGCAGACATGAATTCCATTTCCAGAGGAACTTCCTGGATGATGTTATTGCTCTTTTAAATTGCTAATGAATTTTTTACAGGGCCAGTTTTAGGTACCAGCTGAAAGCAAATGATATTCTCATATGCCCCTCCATTGGCAATTTGATATAGGAGGCTCAGTCATCACAAATGGATTGTGCAACCACACATCGATAATGTGTTGTTGGGAACTGGCTTGTCCCAAAATGCCATCCAGAGGCACAACAACCTGGTTTCTGTTCTTTTTCCAGGTCCCCTTTCTTCCCATCCTTCCAATCTTGAGCATCTTTGTGAATGTTTATCTCATGATGCAGCTGGATGTTGGCACGTGGATACGATTTGCTATCTGGATGGTGATAGGTGAGTTTGCAACTGGGCTTCTGACCATGCAGAATGATGGAATTCTTTAAAAAAAATATACATATTCTAAACAGAAGGAAGTTGTGAACAGTGCTACAAGATTTTATTGGTTCCTGAAACAGAGTCCAAATGCCCCCTTCCCACTACTATAGGGCCAGTCCTTCCAGAAGTCTTGTAGCACCATTCAGACACCAGTTTCTGCCTTCATCTATTTCCCACCCTCCGTTATTCTGCCTACTGCAAGTTGCTGCATCCTGCCAGGGGACAGGGCTGGGCTTGGTTCTGACCTTATCTGTGGCATAACCAGGTGGTGGTATTGCTGATTGGAAGACATCAGGCATTTTCAGTGGGAGAGATTAAAAAGGCGTAACGCTTTGGTTTGTGTGCTGTCAGATGACTTCATGCTCTCTCCAATGCTGTGCTCCTTTACCTCCCTCCCTCCAGGTCTGCTTATTTATTTTACCTACGGCATGTGGCACAGTGTGGAGGCGTCTTACTCAGCACCGATGGATACAGAACGAAGTACGGACAACAACGTGGACAGTTGCAAATGATTGGCAGCCTGGTTCCGCTAAAGGACACCTGAGAGCATCCTCTACGGGGAAGGGTGCTTTCCTCTCTGGGACCCTGAAGTATTTTGTTCTGTGGAGTATCAGGTGGGCTTCCATGTCCCACTGCTGCCCCTTGCAGCTTGCTTTTACCTTGGTAGTACAGTTATAAGGGATCACAAGGAAAAAGCCAGGCCTCTGGCACACTTCCAACAACACTGTTATCTGATGCTGGCAGCTTCCCCTCCCTTGTCATAAGTATATTGAAAGATAACAGCTTATCAGTGTGCCAGTTCACTTCCAATGCTGCTATGAGACCAAGCCTTACAGAGGC
The DNA here is from genome assembly GCF_964106915.1 of Podarcis gaigeae. Classification (NCBI taxonomy): domain Eukaryota; kingdom Metazoa; phylum Chordata; class Lepidosauria; order Squamata; family Lacertidae; genus Podarcis; species Podarcis gaigeae. Next base: position 81,059,739 of record NC_139677.1, read on the forward strand.
CCTGCAAAGTAATTCCCCAGGTACTGTCCTTGGATTCAAGTGAAGCAGACTTCATACTGTCTCCAAAGTCACCTGTGTTGGACCACAAAAACCAAGGGGCCTTGCCTAAATGAAAACAACACCCCAACCCGGCCCAACCACCTGTGTGTTAGCAAAACACCCTGCCCCTTGCAGAACTGATCTGATTGAGAAAAGGACTTGGTGGTGTTATTTAATCATTGTACTTGACTTATTTTATGCAGGCAACTCCTGCGCTTTGAAATGCAACGTTGCAACAGTCTTCTGTAGGGTAGTGGCTTGCAGGCTGAATTCTATCTGTTGTGACACAAAATACTTCGTTTAGGCAGCTAACAGACCCTGCTGCTTTTACGAGAAAAGCTTCTAGCTCATGGTATAATTCTGTGTAGAAAAGTGGTTGCTTGTTTGTCCCCAGGGTATATAAATCTGCAAAATTAGGAGTTACTGGCCAGAGTTTAGTGCTTTCCCTTTCTCATCTTGCTCCTCTTCATCGCAAGTTTGTGAGGGGGGTCTGCAGTGTTCCTTGAAGCTGAGAGAAAGCAACGTATGCAACCTTGAATTAATCCATTTTGGAGATGGGATTTGAACCCTGGTCTGCTGGGTCCAGCTCCCAACACTGTTACATTTTTAAATAACTTATTTTTGTGGGGAGGGAGCTTCTGCTAAACTTGGTTCTTCTGGTGCAGGGTAAGAAACAGCATTAGTTCATGGAAGATTTCGGACAAATGTGTCGTCTTTGAAGTAAAAACTATAGTGGCTTTTCACCTGTCCTGCGAGGGCCAGCTTTTCTCTAGAGAAGAGGGAGAAGCATGCAACACTCAGAAGCAAAAGGGAGTGTGCAGTGATAATTTACTGTGCTCAATAGACAAGTTCTTGCCCATGCAGCTGTATGGCAGTTTACCTGCTGAGTGCTGCTTTTGTGCAATGAACTCTTTGAGATGCCACCTTAGCCATGCTGAACTCCAGATAGGATTTTGTGCTGTTTCCAAAGAGTGTTGGTACAGGCATGCAGCTTGAGCGATGCGTCCTAATAACTAGCAGAAGCTTCTTGTGCTTCTAAAGCCATCTGTCAGCCTTCCTGTTGAGTGCGGGTGTGGAAAAAGGTTGGCTTTTTTTGTACCTATGCATAGACTACCCCTTGGTAACCTGGGGCCAGCTGGCTGGGGCGCAAGGGAGTTGTTGTCCAAAACCTCTGGAAGGCCAGAGGGTTGCCAAAGGATGGCATAGACAGAGAGCCACCTCTTTGTAAAAAGAAAAGGAAGAAAAAGTGGGTTTCCAAAAGAAACATCAAGTTCATGCAGATCCTTGATGTAGAAAATAATCCATTGTAAATATTGTGGCTTATTATTATTGTTATTATTGTTATTATTATTATTTTATTAATATTATTATTTTTTCATTGCTGTTCTCTTGGAAACCTGATTTTATTTTTTATTTGATATTTATGTTTAGCCGCTTCATATCTTTGCCTTTGAGGCAAAGGGTGTGAACTTAGAAGAAGGGGAAATCTTTATTTTTCGGGAGGGTTGATCCTATTTTTATGTGAGGGATTCCCGAGGGGGGAAATGTTCCTTTGGGGGTGCCCCCCAGGTTCTGCTGTTTTGGTTTGGCACTTCTTCACTGCTATCACTTGGCCCTGCAACATCCCTTGAGGTCATGGGTACAGAAGGCCTGTGCTGTTGGAAGTTGCAGTACCTGGAGGGCACCAACTTGGGGAAGGCTGTTTGGGAGGGGCAGTATGAAGATGACCTGCATTATGGCACATGGAAGACTTGATTAGCTGGTAAACAAAAGGCCACAAGTGGCCCTTGAGGTGAGCATGACTGATTCCTGGGCAGTGTACAAAAGATTCATCTCCTGTGAAAGGTTTTCTCCTCTCATTATAATAGAATTCACAGACATGCAATCAAGCGGGACGTTGTAAGATTCAGGACAGACCAAAGACGGTACTTCTTCACACAGCACATCTTTGAAACCATGAAGTTCACTCCCATAAGATTAGAGATGGGAAGGCCTGGAAAAAAAACGGAAAAATTGGGGGGAAACCCAGGGTTTTTCCCCAAAGCCATTTTTCTGGGGGAAAATGGCTTTGGGGGGGAAAAAGGGGGGGGAAACCTGGTGTGTCCCCCCCCTCATTTTTCTGGTCCCCCCCCCCAAGCCTTCCCATCTCTAATCTTATGGGAGTGATACAGCGACAGCCACTGACTTGGATGGTTGTGCAAGAGAATTAGGCAAATTCACGGAGAATGTGGTTTGCAGTGGCAGCTAGCCATGGTGGCTCCGCCCTGCCTCTGCTCTCAGAGAAACAGTCGCTGGGAATCACAGGTGGGAAAAGGGCTGTTGTACTTGAGTCCTATTTATAGGCTTCCCATAGGCATCTGGTTATTTTTTAAATTAAATTTCTATACCGCCCTTCATCCGAAGATCACACGGCGGCTTGCAATATTACACTCAAAGATATCATGGCTCCAGTATTCTCGAAAGGCCGTTTGCAGACGGTAGCTTAGTCCTCTCTGACGGGCTAAGGTGCCCTGTGCCTTTCTGGTTTTTATAGCAGTGATTGGCCATGGTGAGGACAGAACAGGCAGCCTGCTTGCCTGATCCAACAGGAACCATTTTGTGGTTCCTCTTAGCCCTTCCACATGTCTGATGGGCGGAAGCCTTCGTGTGTAGAGCTCTGCCTACCTGTTCTCATAGATCCTGGAACTCTGCACAAACAGCCGTCCACTCCGGTCCAGGGTCTGCAAAAGCCTATGTGTCTGCAGTTCCCTCACCTCAGCTTTTGCATTAATTCTTTCAGATTTGTTCCAATGGATCGGCCAATTACATCTCTGTGCCTTTTTAAAAGGCTCATTCTTCTACTACATGCTGTCTTGGAACTTCCAGCTTATCTAATTAGGACGTTCACAGTCCCATGTTACAGAGATTGTGGCTTAGTTGCAGCTTCAGCTCAGATCCCCAGTTATCAGTTGCTTGCCAGTTGTCTGTTGCGTACTCCCACATAGAAATCGCTTCTATGTAGGCTTTGTCCATGTGGAATTCCGTGTCCTCGGTTCATCTGTTGTCACCTTTGCCAACCTAGCACCTTCCAGATGTTTGGGACCACAACCTCCATCAGCTGCAGTTGGAGGGGGCCAGACTGGCAAAGACTGTTCTGTAGTCCCTTGGATCGATTTGTAAAATGTACTCTAATGTGAAGCTGCCCTTGAAAAAGGCTCTGAAACTGTTCTCAAGGCACTGCCAGTTATCAGGCTAACAGTCTGACTTTGCTGGAAGTTAGGTTTCTAGTTCAAATCAAGGTTCTGGTCATCATCTTTAAAGACCTATGTGACAGGGACCCCAACTTAACCTTAGGAGGCGTCTTCTCTCTAACAAACTTCCCTTGCTGCATATTCCACATGAGCTGGATATGAAGTTAGTACCTGTGGCAGGTACTGGGTCCTTAACTCTGGGAAGTGGCTTCCTGTGTTCTGAGCGCCAAAGTCTAGACATTGATAACAGTTCTAATGCAGCAAGTTTTTAGCAGTAAACTTTTATGATCTAGCGTAGCTGTAGTTTTGTCATTCGGTAGCTTATTTTAGAACTGATTTTATGTATTTATTTCTCCGAACAGGAGGGAAAAACAGGGTAAACATCTCACAAAAGGAGCATTAAGTTTTGTACTGTATATCAGCAATTCGTGTGCGTGTCTAACATGGGATTCATGCAAATCCCCCACCCCAGGGAAATGATTAGAGGTTGGAATCCTGACCATGCTTAAAGGAGTGCTGAGTGTATGTGTGATGTCATATGCTACTTCCTTTAAAAAAATAAAATTCAATTTTCTAGGCTAGTGGCTCTCTTCCTCATCTGCTTGCTTCAATTCAGGTGGTGGGATGCTGTTGGACTCCAACTCCCACCAACCCCAGCCAATGGTTAGGGATGGTGGGAATTGTGTACCTCCAGGTGTTGCAGGACTACAGATCCCCCACCCTTGTTCTCAGTAGTGCTGAAACTGGAACCAGGTAGGCTGCACTTGCATAAATATTGGCACTAGGTGAGCTTATACTCGGTCCCTCTTCCTATGGTGTGTAACAGAGAGGAGATGTGGTGCCTGGACAATTCCACCTATTCCTGTTGGACGATTTCGCTAGTACCAACAGGGACTGCTAAATCTCTCTGCTGTGCTTACCCCTGTACTGTTGCCACTGCCAGGCCCTTTCATGGTTGAAGATGGGGGGGTGCTCAGGACGTGGAATGTAAACTTCTGCTTATTGGTGTAGGATTTTGCCACTTGGGGTGGGGATGGAAGATTAGATAGGCTGTGTTGCCCTCATCCCTGAAGCCTAAATGTAAATACATGCAAAGCTTGAGTTTGGTGAAAACCTGATTGCTGCTGCTGCTGCTGCTGTAGGCTTGCTATTGTAAAGAACAGGCCAGCATTTACTGGAGCTCGTCTTTGTAAATAAGTGGGAAACTTTTTATTTTTGTTATGTTTAAATAAGAAGGTGGTTTTGTACAGCTGCTGGGACACTTTGTTGTATATAAAGCTGTATTCTGAAGCATTGCCTTCTGTGTTAACACTCAAAGGAAAAAGACCGAACAGGTATCTTACTTTGTATGAGGTCTTTCACTTCATTGCAGGAGGTTGGGCAAAATGACCATCAAGGTCCCTTCCAACTCTACAATTCTATATGGTTCTATAACAGAACAGCCTGTCCAAAGTAGCCTCTGGAATCAATGGAAGCCACCACCACTTCCTTCAGGAATTGTCTCATTTTCACTGTCTCTGTTAGATCATTTTTCTCCCTGAAGGGCACAAGCCCAGTATGGAAGGGGACGTTTGTGCAAACCCTTAAGTCAGCAAGAGTGAATATGCCTAATGTGTACCCTGACCTCATGCATGTTTCACTTGGAAGATGGTTTTAAGTGAGTTCAGCAGGACTTCCTTCTAGTTGGGTGTGCATAGAATTTGAAACCCTAGGCTAGGATCACACCCAACCATGGCACAGGAACACAGCTGGGGATTTGGTTAAAATCGCCCATATAGAAGGAACTTTGGAAGAGCACGGCAGTACGTTTAGACCTGTGGCTTCATTCCAGCTGTAAAAGTTCACATGGTGGATCATGGAGACCAAAGATCCAACAAAAAGTAATGAAAGTTGGTTTTCCAGTTAATTGTTCACCTTTTGCCCACAAAGTTGCTAATTATTAGAGAGAGAAAATAACCAGTATTAGAAAAACATAGACACTGGGTAGATTCATGTTACAGTGCTTTACATACAATCACTAATTGCCCATTTTTCTGATCTTTTGCAGCTTCAATCATTTATGGAATGGGCAATTTCTCTCTCTCTCTCTCTCCCAACCATTATATACACTAGTGGCCAAAATTGTGGAAACCTTTAGGAAAAAGTGTATTTCTGAGGTTTGATGACTCGTAACACCACTTTATTTTGGATTAATATCATAAAATTATATATCAGTGGAAAGATAGTTTAATGAACAATGTAATGCAACAAGGTTTGTTCAATTATCTGTATTCTATCAAAAGTTATAGCCAAATAAGCAGAAAAAGGAAGCACAACTTGCTTAGGTTGATATGCAGTCGCTTTCCTTCATTTGAATGTTGCCAGTGAGCATGAGGGTTTAGAGAGCCAATCAGGTGTTATGAGTCATCAAACCTCGGAAATACACTTTTCCCGAAAGGTTCCCACAATTTTGGACACTAATGTATATAATGGGAGGGAGGGAGGGAGGGAGGGAGGGAGGGAGAGAGAGAGAGAGAGAGAGAGAAATTGCCCACTCCATAAATGATTGAAGCTGCAAAGGATCAGAAAAACGGGCAATTAGTGATTGATGTAAAGCATGGTAACATGAATCTACCCAGTGTCTATGCTTTTCTAATATTGCTCATTATTAGAGAAAGAAAATAACCAATTTTGTGGGCCAAAGATGAACAATTAACTGGAAAACCAACTTTCATTACTTTTGTTGGATCTTTGGTCTCCAGGATCCTCTCATTCACAGCTTGATGTTCCTTGGCCTACAGTCTACATTGTAGTCCTAGCACCTGTTCAGTGTTGATTTGCCCTGCAGTCTCGTATCATTACAGTGTTACATTGAAATTAAGAGGTGGTGACCTATGGTGAAGTGTTCTCAAGTACTTCAGCTAATGGGCTATGAGATGTGATGTCCAATCAAACCTAACATTTGTATAGCAGAGGCTCACAGTTTATAGATCTGGAACATTAGGGGTTCATATTACTAGTTAAGTAAAATTGACACCGAGGAAGGGAGTTAAAAATTCTAGAAATTTTTGCCGATTGCAAGGTCTAATCCAGAGACTAGTGTGTATCATTGTGTTGTCTGTTGTTAGTAATATGTGGCAGTAACCCTTGCATAGTGGCCTTTGTAGCTGGGGTTGCACATTTCAATCTGTGCTGTAAGATGGAGGGAGGAAATGCATTCTTACCCAGATTATGCAATGCTCATCAAGATTGCATTGGCAATAGCAGATGTGGGTGTGCACCCAAATTCTATTCCAATCCACATCTGTTGTATATTGAATTCCTAATACAGCACAGGCAACTGTGCATGCATTCCGCCAGGGTATCCATGCATATAACACCCCATTGCATTTGTATAGATTGCACAAGAGAGCATGAGATGGCTGACAATTTCTGTTTGAACATTTTACAAATTAACCTTAGTGTAAACTTGACCAGGCTTCACAAGTTCTGGCGATAGCAAAGTGAATATTTTATGCTTTTTGAATGTAACCCAATTGCATGTTCATTAGTTTCCGTTGAAGCCAATGGTGTTCATGCATATCATTTGTACACACTTGAAGTTGCTGCATTTTGAACTGTCCTGTAAAAGTATTACTATTCAGTGCTACTTTGGAGTTCGTTCTAAAAGGTTATGTTTTTTTAATTTGCAAATGTTGGGAAGAGTTACTTATGTCTTTTAAGTGCAGAGGGTGCCAGAATACCCACAGGTTAGCGTTTATGTGCTGATGTATCAAGTGTGAGGACTGGGCTGTATGTGTTATAGGCACATACTGCCCCCCCTCCATGGGACTTCAGCACCATCATTTAGCTGTTTGTCCATACAACTTCATGAATCCATCTCAGAAGATGCATCCATTACAAAGGTTGTCTGGCATTTGTTACGTGTGTACATCTTTAACAGGTGCTTTCATGTGCTAGTCCTTGGTATGTTGTACTTCCAAAGCAAAGGCCAAATGTTGCAGGAACAATGCCTGTTAGTAACAATCCATATATTTCCTCAGGGTTTATATCCTCCTCCTCTTGGCACAAGTCCCAATAAAAAATGTTATGCCGAGATAATGAAACTCTTAGACAGTGGCCTGGTTTTCACATAGCGTTAAGCCATGGTTTGTTTAGCTTAACTATGGTTTGTTTTTACATCCAAGCTCACCCCTGCCAACTAATTAGGGTTCGGGCTCAACAAATAAGAATATGAAACCATGGGTGGTATTCAACTAGGTATTACTTAGAGTATGTCTATGGAAATTAAAGTACCTAAGTAACTCATGTTCATTAATTTAAGTGGTTGTACTCCAAGTAAAATTGAGTTTACCACTATATGGTTTGAAGCTGGCTTATACATTTCCCTTACATCTGAACCCAGAGTCCTTGCCTAATCCTTGCTTCTTTCCTATAGAAAGATGTAGAAAGCAAGAACAGTTGAAAAACGAAACTTGCATAAGGTGAAACAAGCCATGGTTACTACCTGCTGGTCTGTGAAACTGATACTGGTATCTTCAACAAACCATGTTTAAAGCAAACCCTGAGTTACCATTATGAATGCAGCCACTGAGGAATCTTACACAAATTGCATGTGGTCATGTCTGTGTTTCCCAAATGTTGGAAGGGTTGTAACGTGTGTGCCTGGTGACAAAGTGGAGGATTTCCTGTCTTTACGTTGTGCCTTTCAATGTACGTCTGGTCTCAGGAGCACAAAGAATGGGTGTGACACCATTTTCGATTGTACATTACAAATCTAATGGAACGTGGGGTTTCTTCAGGAATACATCTCTTAATAACCAAGAAGCCATGAAAGAATCTGTGCATATTTTTATTGAGTAATATATAAATATATACTTTTTGGTTGGCTGTTCTATTTTTCTAATGATTTCCTCAGAATTTCTTACTGTTGTGATACAATTATTCGACCCCTGATGCTGACTGTAATCCCCACTGGGTTTTCTCCTGCTCCTGTTTCAGTGGAGTTTCTGGTTTGGTTCTTGTTTAGATTTTGGCTCTGCTCTCCCCTCCCCTCCCCTCCCCTCCTGAATATAAAACTTTGTTTTTTAAATGCGAAACGTTTATCTAGAGCACCACCTCTGCTTCCCAGAGACGTTTCTGCCAGGTGGCACTGTAAATAATGTCTCCCTCTTGATGTCGTTTTTGACTTTGGAGATCAGTTTGTTAATATGTGATACAGCATTAAACGTTTCCCAGAAATGCAAATAAATTATGTTAGTTTCACCCTTCCTTTTCCAATGTATTTGTTCATTCCAGCAGACCAGTTGCATGTAATTGCTCTTCGGTGAAAGAATCAAGCTTGTGGAAATGCACCTTTTGCTTTTCAGCATAGTGTTTCATGACAACATGAACAGTGCAACCTCATGCATAGCTGCCCAGCAATAATGCTGTGTGAGTTCAGCAGGACTTTCTAAGGCTGCAGTAAGTATTCTCTTTTAGCAGTCTGATCTAACCAGTGTTCTCACTCTCTCATTCTCTCTCTCTCTCTCACATACACACCCACACCCACACCCACACACACACCCCCACACACACCCACCCACACACACCCACACACACCCCACCTAACAGTATTCTCTTGCACTTAATTGAAATGGATACTTTAAAGCTTCCCGTAGCCACTGTGAGAGACACTCATAGTCACTCATGAGCCCCCAGCATGGTACTAGATGTTACCATAATTGCGTCCAAAAAAGATAGCCGTGTGTCTTAATTTCTCAGTGCCTAGCAGCCTTCTCTACTGCAACGTTCCTCAGATATTTCCATCTCCATCTCCCATGAGACTAACTCTGCATGCCAGCGGCCAGAGGGGAGAAAAGGCTAGCCTATTGCAAATGGTCTCTTATTCTGCTATCTCTCTTGCCTTCAACGGCAACAGGTCAACCATGATAATAAGGGGTGCAGGAAAATGTGAAATGCAATAGTTTGCAGCACAGAAAAGTTGCATTACACAGGGGAAAGGAAGGAAATTGACAATTGTTAGGATTGCTCCATTACTTGTTGTGTAGGCACATACAAGTTTGTAATAAAATGATCTGTTCATAGGGAGTTGGCACAATGACAGTTTATGGGACAGGGTTTACATGCACAGTTTGATCAAGGCCTTTAAATTTGATCAGTTACCTTTAAATTTAAATAGCAAGTACTGAGCAAAATTTGTAAGGTTGAGAGAACAAAGATCCTGAGTGATTCCTTTATACACAAGTCTTCAGTTGTTTGCTTTACTTTTGTAAAACAACAACACCCATCTCTTGCTAAATCCTGTTACCGATAGACCCGTAAAGAAGCATCATAGCACACCAAAGACTAAGGAGCATGTATTTATTATCATGAATATATCACCTGTACACTGTAACTCAAATAATACAAACTTTTTTTCCTGTAATTCAAATAGCCACGTAATTAAGTCAGACCACAAACTCCTGCTGTGTTAGGGAGGGGATGGTCTTCTAACATCCACCATGTGTCCATGGGACACAAATGCAATCAGTACACAGACGTAAAATACCTGATTTTGGTTATTCATATTTATTCCAAAGAAGATCTTTACTGTTCATGTACCTGCTGATTTATTGGGCAGAAATGTGATGTGTGCAAATGAGAGTTCTGAAAAATGTTTCAGAAGTCACAAAAGGGGGGAGTCTTAATCAATCTCTTACTTCTCCTGTTGGCTTCTCTAGCAAGTGGTTTTGTTGGTCCTTTGACATTCCTAAGGTAGCAGGGGCCTGTGAATGGATTTCCCAGGAAGACTTGGGAGGGCTTCTGGGAAAGACAAGTATTTGAACAGGGAGGCACAATTTACTCATTGTATCACACCTCTTCGGCATGTTGTCCAAAACCCAGAGTTGCATGGCATCCCCAAACACAACATGGGGGCTAGGAGGAGGCGGATGCATCACTGGTCTTCAGACAAGACATGAAAGTGAAGTGAGAAGAAGTGTGAGAGCCAAAGCCCAAGGGACTTCCTGGATGATCAACTCCTTTCAACGATACTACTTGGGTCAGTTTTTTCTTGACTGTCATATTCCTCTGATGCTTTAGAAAGCAAAGATGCCTTTGAATGCACAGTCCTATTTGGGGCAGCGGGCAGTATGGTTACTATCCATTTGCTTAGCTCAGGCATAGCCCCATGGTGCCCCTCAGATGGTGGCCTACAACCTTCATAAGCCACAGCTAGCATAGTGGTGTCCGGCACAATGGGAGTTGTAGTTCAAAACATCTGGAGGACACCATGCTGCTGTCTGACAGAATGCAGGGCTGCTTTGGGTATGCCACAGAGGAGAGGTCACACATCTGCCCTGCTCTGGTAAGAGCCGGTTGTGGGCTGCATCCATAGCTGGGCATGCAATCTCACTATAAAGTAGGAAAGATGCTAATTTTCTCACTCTGCACAGTCAGTGGGAAGCACAAACAGAAGCAGTGCAAGCTGCTCTTGATTCCTCTCCTGCTTTATGTGTACAGTCCAAAGCTGCTCTGTTGGATGCATGCATGCCCTGCATGAAAAGGAACTGGTATTCTACAGAATGGTGCCATGTTATGATAGTAGTGTGGGCTGTGTTCCTGGATGTTCCTAGGGCTGGCATCTCAGCAGTTGAATCCTCCTTGAATCTTCCTCTGAACCTGCGTGGAATAATATGCAGCAGGACAGATTGAGATGGCATTTCCCATCTTTTCCATAAGGGAATTTTGGCACAAGTTGCCCAAACAATGTCTTGCCGTCACCACAGTTAGTCAAGTGGGTAGATGGGAGGAAAGGACAATTTCCCTGAGTGAGCTGACCTAATTTTTTTGGCCTTGGCCGCAAGTAAATAGGTAAAACAGGTTTCACACCTGAAATTTGGACAATTAGAAAAATGCCTTCCACATGTTTCTTGTTTCCCTAGAATGCAAGTTACATTTGGTAGCCACAGTTTGCTTGTTGGCTGCTTCTAAGGCAGGGTGTTAAAACATTATTCAAGACCCATGTTACTATTCCTTGCCAGGCCGCCATCAGTTATAGCGCTGCTACAATCTCTGGTTGCTTTCTTCGTGATACTTAGCCAGCTTTGCCCCATCACCTGAGTGCTTTGCGTAATTGCCTAGTACGTAAGTGTGAACATGGTTATCCACAATTAGATTCGCAGTCATTAAGTTCTGCATTTGGGGGGGTGAATTTTATGGCTTCACATGCAAAAAGCATCTGGCCTTCAAGGAGAGAAGCCCACGGGATGCAGTGGTTGTAATGATGTTATGCACCTCCCCCGCCACTGCCCCAGTCCAATCTGCTCCTACTTGGGATCGTTTGTATACAGCAGGGCAGCCCAGCTTTTCATACCAAGCGGGCCACAAGAGGACTTTGACATGGAACCTGTGGGCTGCATACTGCCTTGTTTCGTGGGCTGCCTCCAGCCCTTGCGGTGCCTTCCCAAAGCTGGCTAAGTGAGAGGCTGGGCTTTGGGAAAGAGGTGCAAGGCTCTGGCGGGGTCCTAGCTCAGTGGCTCACGTATCTGGCTTTGGGAAGGCAGCGTAAGGGCTCAGTGTGTGTTTGTGTGTGTCAGATGTGGCTGAGGGCTGTAAAAAAAAAAGGGTATACAGGAAACTGAACTGGGAGCGTTTCACAACTCCCAGATCTGCACCCGCTTGCCTGCAGCACTAGAATAGAGCGTGTTGCACTCTCTCCCCGTATCTCATGTCTATCATCATATTTTTTGGAGTGATGGGGGAGCTGATGGCAGAGGCAGGGATGCAACTTTAGGAAAGTCAAAAGGTTTCGGGTGACCCAGTGAGATAGTTCCCTCCACCTTGTAGTAGTAGCCTTGTATATGACATCAGAAACTGCTTTTAAAGGATGCCTTGGTTGCAGAACTGGCTTGCCAGATAGAGTGCTTAAGAAAGCAAGTTACTTTTCAGATGCCAGCCATAGTTGGTTACCTTTAAGTTTACATAATGCAAAATCATGAAAAGATTCTTTTCCCTCTGTGGACGGCCTCTGGTTTTGAAGGGCCGAATAAGTGAAATGCTTCCAAGCAACTGAATATTAGGTTAAAGTAGAGTAGCCCTAGGTTGCCATTTTGAAGAAGAAGGAGGAGAATAGAATCCTACACCTTTCCCATCTGGATGCAGGGACAACTGATCTGTACAAAGTTAATGGAGGAGAGAGAACTCTAGTCTGATATTAGCATTGACTTGCTATCTTGTGTAGGCCAGCAGAAGCCAAAATCTCAAATCGTATTTGGAAGCATTCATTGAAAATGGAGGTGGCAGATGAACAGAGGAAGGAAGAAGCATAAACAGAGGAACTGACGGACAACCCAGACCCGCCCACCCACCCACAGTGTGGCTTCGCTAGCTTATAAGTGGAGAGTAATACATAACTTACAGAGCAATGCAAGGAAAATGCAAATTTATCAACGCTGTGGTATAACATTGCTTACTTGAGCTTGACAGTAGAAGGTTTGCGACATAACAAGGAAACAGGTGCTGTCTGTGTCTCAAGCAAGTGTGGTAAGGAAACTGGCTAAAATTATATCAGTGGGTCATTGTTGCAACTATCCTACTCTTGAGTTTGCAAGTTGCCCATTATGCGAAATCTAGTCCTGTTGTTTGTGATAAGTTAACGAACGTGGCATGAGCTAATCTAAGAAGATGTACTTGGTATCACAGTATCATGCAAGGTAGCTACAAAAATAAATTTCTCTAAAAAAGAAAGAAAGAAATCAACCTTGTTACTCTGTACATCATGGAATTGGGCCACAGATCTGTGGCTATTGGATGGTGCTGGCTGTCTCGGCAAGCACAGCTGATGCCTAAGGCCTGCATCACAGGCAAGTCATCGACACAAGCACCAAGCAGACTCGCTGAACGAAGCACTTGTGTGGACATCAGGCAGACAGGCGTTTGCCAGTCAGGGAGGTCCTCTGTGAGCTTTGTACACTAACTCCCTCCCTCTCTTCTCCTGGGTGTCCTTTTGGCACTCTGAACTGCCCTGTATTTAAACGATGCAGAGGGATTTGCAAATGAGTTGCGCCCTGGGCCTCCACTCGAGAACCAAAGTATCACATGGCTATCTAAAAACATTTCTTTGCTTAGATGATTCATGCTCCACATCTGTCCAACGCTACGTTCAACGCTTTCACAGTCTAAGTCTATAACAACTCTTTGACACACACGCTGGAACCCAACCCCTATCACACCAAAGACAAGAAGGGACACTGGCTGTGTCCTCTTTGTCTAGCTCATCTTTAGAAACCGTTTCAAGGTCTAATGCTATTGTGACTGCTATGCTACTCTCTAGGGAACCAGCCTACGTTCTAGCAGGCCTGACATCCAATATCGTGCTGCTACTAAATACACATTGGGTAGCAGGGTCGAGATGGCTGGAAAGAAGGCAAAGAGATAGAACAATCCAGCAGTTTGGCCAGTACCAAAACACATAAACATGCCATTGAGTGCTGATAAAATGCCAAGTGTGCAGTGTTGATTGCTATTCTATGAACATGACGAGCCTGAGATGATGTGAGTTCTGGATCTGAGAGATGTGCTCCTTGGATCCTAGGCAACGTGGCGGAGGAGAGCGATAGCACACTCTTGGCCACGTTGCTGTAGGAGGGAGGTAGGAGCAGCTCTCAGATTGCACACTCACTTAAAAATATTGCTGCCTCAAGCTGCTACTTGGGTCCACTGCACAGGTGAGTCACCCCTGTGTAGAAGAAAGAGCCCAGTTCTGTCATCAACAGAAGAGGACAAACCGTGGGTGAAGACCAACAGAGACAGTCTGCCTACTGAAAATTGTGGGTTGGGAGAGCACTGTGGTACCCAGGTCCTTCCTACAGGCAACTGGTACATCACTGTGATAACAGGATACTGGACTAGATGGGCCTAATCCCTCAGGGCTCTTTTTTGTTGCTTATCACACATTTGCCTCTCTACTGAAGTACGCTAACTGAAATCACCCATTCACTCTATGCTTCTGTGGTCACTCCCCCACCCCTTCTTAAAAAGGAGTTGGGAGGCACAGGGTATTGTACATTTAGCCTTGCTATTAATTCAGACTTTGAAAACATCATGGAAAAGCACTTACTGCTGGGGTAAAATGGAGTCATCTTTATAAATAAACATAGGACTGCAACAATGGAGGCCTGCTTGCCTCTTCCATATTTACAGCAGTGGTGAGTGTTCTGATTGTTACCTGGGAAGCGAGTGCCGTGTCTGGCACTGATTAGAAAAGCAATTATTTTCGAAGGCAGTTAACTAGTTAAGAAATCAAGTCGCTGGTATTTGCTTTAGAAAACGTACCACTCAGTGGTCACTTGGAAGGTGCTTCTGTGTTTTTGTAACTTTCTTCTCGTTTGGGTAGAAATATTCCTGGGAAGCTTTGACCAAAAAAAAGGAAAGAAGAAGCATTTAATTTCAGTATAACTCTTAGGCACAAGTTAGAAAACTGCTGACTCATGAAAATATATCAGCACTTTTTGTAGAATCCATTAATATAAAAAAATGCATTTCGGAACAGCTTCAGCTACATATGCAGAAGGTGTGCATGTGTGCCTGACATGTGCCTCACATTATGGGCATGGATGCCTGAGGGCATCCACACGTATCAGCAGCCACTCAACGCACAGAGCTATTCAAAACTCGAACTGGCGACTAACCTGAAATACTGCAGCGAAAAGTTCACTCGGGAGTGAACAATAAGAAGAGTTTTCCCTTGCTTTTGCCTCTAACCCTGGGAGATGTCCCCATGCGTCAGCTGGGATCCTGCTATTCTATGGCATCAGTGTAGCAAGTCCTAGGGACTCCCGACGCAGGAACCCACCAGAGGGCACTGCCTAGTCAAATACAGCTATGCATCTAGAGAGCATGTTGGTAGAGTCACGGATCCCAGGGATCTACTTCTACTGTGGTTAATACTTTCTTAGACGAGAACATTCAGTAGGCTGGGACATTGTCGGGGACAAGTCATCTGATACAGCTGCATGGGGCTGTCATCTTGGCACAGTGCTGACTTTAGCTGGTGTGGGAGGTCCTGAAGACGACCGATAAATATGGGTGGGTGATGTTGGCGACAGCTTAACTGGGCTCATGGGGTCCGACGTCTGAAGCTTCCACAGCAGCTCTTCATTAGTCCTACTTAGCCTCTTCTTTTCCTTGGATTCTTTTTCAACGTATTCCTGGAGATTGGCATTTTCTTCAGATAACTGCCTGGAGAGGGAAACAAGGCACTGTCAAGTCAAAATCAAAATTTCAGAATTGTGGCAAGTCCCCGTTGGATCCATTTTGTAAACTAAGGATTGGGAACCAGGTGCTCTCCAGGTGTCACTGGGCTCCCCTCAGCTCCAACCAACGTGGCCGTCGGACAAAAGGGACAATGGGAGGCCAACAGTGCCTGTAAACAGTCCTCACATCTTGTTGAAAACTCTTTGCCTACATGATTTGGATACTTACCATCCCACTCCTTGGAAAGTGCCAAGAAAATAAAGTCTGCTGTTGCATGGCCTAATATAAATGGGACCTTCAGTGAATGGAAAAGAACCCCACCACCCAGGAATCAAAGATTTTCCTCAGTCTGTGTCACTTGTCTTTAGACTGGTTCATTCACATGTCCATGCCCCTTGAACGTTTCGCCATCAAGTGAATGAGAGATGAATGGGCCATCATGAATGGACCACTTTCAGACAAAATTTTCATCACTTAGTATTTCCTCAAGCACAATGGGTTGTATTCAGTTGCATTCTTCCATTCATGGAGGCTTCTTGCTCCAGCAACGTCCTCCATGGATGGAAGGGGGAGGGAGCGGATTTTTGCAAATTCCCGTTTCCCTGCAGCCTGCTACACTACCTCCCATACTGTTCTGAAGAGTTCCCCAACCATCTGGAGCAGATTTCTTGGGTGGAAGAGGGGTATCAGGAAAAAATGCTCTTCCCTCTCCATTCATGCATGCTTCTATGGTTCCAATAGTCCTCCAGGCCACAGCTGGATGCAGTCCGGTATTCCCCTCCCCCACAACAGAATTAGTTCACACATTCATCTGCCAATCAAGTGTGGAGAACTGGAGTCACAGTCATGCACTGGTGAACTAGCCCCGAGCCATTCTAGAAGACAAGCAGAAATGGGTTCAGAAGCACAGGTGCAGGGCAAAACTGGGCATTTCTTAACAGAAGGGGACATAGTTCATTGGTAGAAAACATGCTTTGCATGCAAAAGGCCCCAGGTGCAATCCCCTGCACAGCCACTTAAAAGGCTCTCTGGAGGCAGGAATGGGACCCCCCCCCCCCCCGAGAGCCCCTGCTAAACAGAGTAATGGACACGAGGATGAGGGATGCCTTAATGGTGAAACACAGTGAAAGGCAACTTCCTATGTTCACCTCTCTTAAAAGCCAGAAAAATCATTTCCACTAGTGACATCCAGACACCAGAGCCTTTGCCTTCACTGAGATAGAGAGTTGCAAGGTGATGCTCCGTGATACAAGAGCTTGTCAGACAGCATCCCTGCTCCCGAGACAGTAAGCAACCGATAGTTTGCTGGAGGAGGAGAACTGGGAGTTAACACAGTCAAGTGGCAGTCTCTTCCAAGAGCCTTTGGAGCAGGGATGTGCCTTTGCTGACAAGTGGTTTTTTTTACCCTTTCTCTCTTTTTTTAAATAATACCGATACCAGCATGTGCCCAAGGACAATTTGCTTTGGCAAGCAGAAGCAAAAAATAAATAGCCCTCTGACTGTTACCCTCCCTCTCTCCTGCATACAGTGCTGGGATTGTCTTTTCGCTGCGTCATCCGAGGCTGACGCCAACAGAAGAAAGAAAGGGTCAGGTTACAGCAGAGATGAGCTTTGAATCAAGGGGACGGATAAGGCATAGGCCTCCCCGGCCACATGAGGGCAGGGGGGAACCAGCAGGTGCTGCGTTGTACTCAGCCACAGGACTGGCTCTCTGGGGACCAGTTCCTGCTGAGGCAGACGGGAAGCTGGAGAAAGGCAGATCCTCAGATATCACCGAGTTCAGCAACTGCAGTGGGGCTTCAGAAAACACAGCAGCAATACTTCCTGTTGCCGGGGGGGGGGGGGGTTGCAGCTGCTGTCACTGCATAGATCCAGTGATTTCTGATACATGTGTTTGCACAACTGGTTGGTTTGGTTACTGTGCTATCCCTGATGGGGGAGACAGATGGGTAGGTCTCTTTCCTTTGTCTCTCCATCCCACATGATTACATTTTCTAACTGGGGCACCTAGCAAAGTGGGATTTAGCCTACGCAAGCCCATGCCCCAAGCAACGCCGTGGCTCCTTCAGGTACTGCAGGAATCTGTTGTATTTTTGCTACGAATGTGGTGCTCCTTCTGCATTTCTCCCCTCCTCAGGTTCTCTGTGAATTTATGAATTCTGTGCAATGTCACGTGCTCTACGCGCACTACCCTAAAAACAAGAATTCTGTATCAACATGCTGCAGGTTTGCACGAGAAACAGCCACAAAACGGACAAAAGCACCCATAAAATCAATGTGGTACGTGGTTGAAGACTGCATGATAAGCCAGGCTCAGACCCCCAAACTGACAAGCGCCCACAGTGCTCTTAAGCGTGGCGTTCTGTGTACAGTGCTAATGTTTTGCAGAGAAATCCATCCTTCTGCAAAGTGTCATAACTTGGAAGTGTACAGCTACAGGTTTCAATATAACGGCTACTCCGATACCCAGAGGTTTTCAGCGTAGATGTTGAAGATCAACTGCTCGCAAATTAAACTTCCGAGTCAGCCCTGATCCGAGGTAAAGGGGGAGCATTGCCAACTCCTAAGGAGGAAAGCTTTGTTTATGGAGGACTCTGTGTATGAGGCAGTGGGTTAATAACAACACGCAATACTATTTAGCACAACCCTAAGCACGCTTACTTAGAAGCAAGTCCCACTGTGTAAAGTGGGGCTCATCCCCCCAAAAGTGTACATAGAATTGCATCCGTAGTGTGTAGGAATCATTCCATATGGATTTTTTCAGGAATCCTAGCAACCCTGTAAGGGAGACCAGTACCAGTATCAACGAGAGCAGAGTCTGAGAAACAGTGGTTTCAGGAAGACCACTTAGGATGCAGCCCTCTGCCCATTTGCTTGGTAATAAGCCTTGCTGAATTCAGTTGGAGTTGCTTTACATAAGACTGTACCCCTAGTGAGTCCAAGGCAGTCCTGATTTGAATCAGGCATTTCCTGGTTCACAGCCCAGTCTCCATCAATGCAATCCTGTGAATGTTTGTTTGGAAGTTACGTTCCACTGAATTTAATGAGCCTTATTCCCAAATAAGTGTGCATAGCCTTCTGGTACTTCAGAAATAAGTAAGTTTAACAAGTTCCTTGCATTGCTATGATTCTACAAAGCAGCCCCACCCCTCCTTTTTTTGGACTAGATTTCCCATCAGCCCCTGCTTGCATGGCTAAAGGTCAGGGCTGATGGGAACTGTAGCCCAGAACATCTGAATGGTACCAGGCTGCTGCAAGTAGACACCAACAGAGTGAGCACACACACACACACACACACACACACACACACAGAAGTGAATTGAAAGCTGCTTGAAATGCCAAGCTCGGGAGCAAACATCTAAACAGACCTTGTCACCACAGTGTTCTGATCAATCCTGACTCTGAGATCCTCATTTTGCTGCTGAAGCACCTGAATTTTTTCTTCTAATATTAAGTTCTTTTCAGCCTGCAATGATAGGAGGGGCAGCTTAAAATATATGTAGCAATTGCAGCAGTAAATAAATAAATAAATAAATAAATAAAGTAGTATTGTACCAATTCATTGCAGCAGAAGTGGCAGCACAGATTGTACTGATGGGTTGTAAACACACAGGAGCTCACCTGCGTGATAACCAGCCTGATCCCAGAGGACGTTGCTGTGTTTCTCCACTTGGGAGAAACACACCTGGTTTTAATTAAGAGTGCCTAGCCAAGAAACAATCTATGCATGTACCTGCTTTAGCAAGGGTTTAACTGCTATTCTTCTTTCCCTACACTTTTGTCACCTCAGACCTTTTCTTTTTCTTGGTCAAAGGACTACATTCCCTCTGGGGCGATTTGTCAGGGGCCACATGCTGGCAGCGGGTCAGGATGGAACCAGTGGGGATGGGGCCAAAGCCCTAAAAGGGGCCAATGAGCATGCTCAGCAGGCAATAAATGCTGATTGGTTGGGGAAAAGAAATCTGGAATCACAGGTGGGTGGGATTGAATGGAGTTTCCTGGGAGAGGTCATGACTGGCTGGCTCCCTGAATAGAGCCATTCTACAGTGCAGTATTTTGTTGTGTGATCTGGAAATGGAAATTCTAGAATGCACGCAGGGATTAATTTTACCCCTGACTTGATGTTAACATGCTGTAATATTTACTGTAGCTATTGTCTCGCACTGGGCTATCACATTATAAAATGGAGTTCCTGCCTCCCCAAATCCCACTGTCTCTTAGCCAAGAGTGGCTTTGAACAGAGGGAAAGAGTAAGAGGTGAAATGGAGATTTAAAAAGTAAGATTCCTTCCCATTTCAAATATACCATATAGGAACATCTTAATTTCTGTATTGCTTCTTAATTTTTATCGTGTGAACTGCCCTGAGATTATGGATGAAGGGTGGTATACAAATTTTTAATAATAATAATAATAATAATTCCTTCCCCCTTCCCAGTTTGCATCTCTAAAATGACCACATTCCAAACCAGAGTTGCCTGCTTAAACAGATTGTCCTAGCTTGTGATTCTAATGCAGGAACAGGGAACTTGCCCTCCAGAAGTTACTGGACTACAACTCCCATCATCCCTGACCATTGACCAATCTGGTTGAGGCTGATGGGACATGGAGTCCAACAACATTTGGAGAGCCACAGGTTTCCTTGTCCCTCCTCTAATGGATGCACAAGCCTTTGTGCCTTTTCACTCCCTTGTGTATTGCTTTCTAAAGAGAGACAAAACCAAGGGCTCACCAGCCTCTCTAGCTCTATGATCCTCTTCTCCTGTTGATGAATGAGTAGATTCTTCATTTCCAAGACCTGCTTCAGGCTACTCATGTCTTCCTCTAAATGCTGGTATGGAGCCATTGCAATCTGAGGCGAAGGAGAATTGACAGTCAAGAAAAAGAAGCAGAGGACTTATGGTACCCAGGAGAGTTGGCAGACTCTCCTCATCCACTCTAGGAGGAAGGCTTTCTGGAGGCTTCCAGAACCTTCAGTATGAGGAGCCCTCCCAGTTTTAGAGACCCCAATAGCTGAAGAACAAACGCAATCCCTCTCCCTTAATTTCAAAATCTAACTAAAGCAGGTTAAACAGAAAAGGAAGGTAAAACGACTGGGCCAAAAGTCACCCCTAGGCCAGGTTATTCCAGCTGTGTGAAAACCTCAGCCTTCCCTCATGGGGCTGAGCGTGAGGCAGTCCATGATGGGCCAGGATCTGCAGAACACTTTCTGAAGACGTTTACTGGAAGTAAGAGTAGCGATGGAAGGGGAACTCTCTTGTTCTTATGAGTCACACTAAGTTCCATAAAAGCAAATCTCATGTTACCTCTAGTTGCTCTTCAGTGTTTTTCTTTAATGCCTCTTCAAATCGTTTTGCCTTGTCCTTCAGAGACTGGCTCTGAAAAGTGAGGGTGTCAACCTGGTCCTGTAATCAAGTGCAAACACAGTTGCCTGTGACGCTTTTACTCGATGCAAGACAAACCATTTAGGCGGTGGCCCTGATGCAGAGAAAGCCAGCCAGCCACAAGTCCTACTGAATTGGCGGGAATAAAATTAGTCATGACTAAGGCCACACCCACACTATACATTTAAAGTGCACTTACCACTTTAACAGTCAGGGCTTCCCCCAAAGAATCATGGGGGCTGTAGTTTGCTAAGCATGCTGAGAGTTGTTTGGAGACTCCTATCTCCCTCACAGAACTACAATTCTCAAAGAACCCTGGAAAGATGGATTGACTGTTAAACTGGGAACTGCAGCTCTGCAAGGGGAATATGGGTCTCCTAACAACTCACAGCACCCTTAACAAACTACAGCTCCCAGGATTCTTTGGGGAAAGCCATGGCTGCTAGGGCAGATCCACACCATACATTTACAGCACACCCCAGTACACATTTGAAGCATGTGACTTCCCTCAAAGACTCCACAGAAATGTGGTTTGTTAAGGGTGCTGGGAATTGTAGCTCTGTAAGGGGGAAACTATACCTCCCAGGATTTGTTGAGGGGAAGCATTGTGTGTTGGATGTGCTTTAAGTAGATCCTTTTGACAAATGATAAGGTTTTGTATTTCAAAAGTGATACTAACCTGGAGTGACAGACGTAGCTTCTCAAAATTCTCTTCCAGTTCTCTTTTTTCCAGCTCATGTGCAGACTTTAGTTCTGGGAAGGAATTAAAAAAATGCCACATTGAGCCATTGTGAAACATCCATTACTCACAATCCTTGGGCAGTACAGTGGTACCTCGCAAGACAAATGCCTCGCAAGACGAAAAACGAGCAAGACGAAAGAGTTTTCCGTTTTTTGAGTCGTTCCGCAAGACGAATTTCCCTACGGGCTTGCTTCGCAAGACGAAACGTCTTGCGAGTTTGTTTCCTTTTTCTTAAAGCCGCTAAGCCGTTAATAGCTGCTAAGCTGCTAATAGCCGTGCTTCGCAAGACGAAAAAACCGCAAGACGAAGAGACTCACGGAACAGATTAATTTCGTCTTGCGAGGCACCACTGTAGTGGATGACATGGGTGGGGGCACTGCAGTTTATCTGACTGCCACCCAATCGCGACATGGATGCTTATTGGAAGGTAGAGAGGGCGGGACAAGGCATGGTGCAAACACAACGGCAGAGCCAATTTTACACTCCCACTGGTGGGTTTGTGCCGCACTGACCTCACTGCCACCTTGCTCCTCTACCTCCCAGTAAATAGTGGAAATCCGACCGACTGGAAATGAGGCCATTGGTGCTGTATCAACACACCCAATGTCAGCTACAGTCCTTCAGTCTTAGCTTCACTGCAGTCCAACTGCCACGTGCCTTGCTCAGCCCCCTACGATGTCCAGGCCAAGTGAAGTCCAAACTTTTTTGGCGTTTAAATACGAGACTGTGTGCTGTTCTAGTCTGAACTACAATGTGCATATATGGTCTGTCTTACTCTGTGAGTTGATGTGGCTTTGCCTCCAGGCTGATTTATTGTTTAGGCCACAACACACCATACATTTAAAGGACATTAAAGAGCCATGGCTCCCCCCCCCCATGGAATCTTGGGAGATACAGTTTGTTAAGGGCACTGAGAGTTGTTAGGAGACCCTTATATTCCCATTAAAGGTAAAGGGACCACTGACCATTAGGTCTAGTCGTGGATGACTCTGGGGTTGCGGCGTTCATCTCACTTCCGGGTCATGTGGCCAGCATAACTAAGCTGCTTCTGGAGAACCAGAACAGAGCATGGAAACGCCATTTACCTTCCCACCGGAGCAGTACCTATTTATCTACTTGCACTTTGACGTGCTTTCGAACTGCTAGGTTGGCAGGAGCAGGGACCGAGCAACGGGAGCTCACCCCGTCGCGGGGATTCGAACCGCTGATCTCCTGATCGGCAAACCCTAGGCTCTGTGGTTTAACCCACAGCGCCACCCGCGTCCCATTATATTCCTGTTACAGAGCTGCAATTCCCAGAGCACCTTGTGAAGAGCTCAAATCAGTCTGAGAATAGTAGCTTTGTGAAGGAAATAAAACCCTCCTAACAACTCTCAGTACCCCTAACAAACTACGACTCCCAGAAATCTTTGGGGAGAAGCTTTGAGTGTTTAAAGTGGTATCACAGCACTTGACATGTATGGTGTGGAAGATCCAGCAGAAAGAACTAGCAGGAGAATCAGGCACTGGCTCTAGCAATAGAGTGGCCAGATGTGGGGGGAAATACAGAAGACTATATATATAAGATAGGGCTGCACAACCTCAGTCCCAGGGGGCCAAATGTGCCCCCCTGGCCTTGCTCTCCACCCTCCATGACTGTTTTTGCCTGACTGGAATTTGTCCTTGAATGGGAAAGATGCCTCTTGCCTGCTTGGATGGGGGATGACAAGATGTGGATCCCTACTTTTTAAATAAAGCTATAGTAATTACAGAAACAGCTCTTGTTATGTACAGCTGCTGCCTGAACAACCCTCAATTCACACTAAATTTAGGAGAAGTCTCTGTTGTGTGCCCATTCCAAAGGCTGCATGGCAGGGACTATGGGAAGTTCTTCTTCAACCAATTTTATTATGGATATGAAATTTTAGTTGGCCCTGTAGTAATCTATGGTTTAATAGCCCAAGGAACTGGTATGGAGAGCGTGTTAAAATTTAATAGCCCAACTAATTGCTCTGAAACAGCGACTCCATAAATAAAACCTATTCACCAATCGGCTGTTTCAGTGACAATTTCATCCAGGAGAGGGGGCCCTAGGCCTGCAAGGAACTCTCACATGGTCCAAAAGCAGCATTTCTGGGGTTCCTTCACTGTAAAATATAACCCAAAACGTCTTAGACAAAGGGGCAGTGGGTGGGTGGGAATTGTTCATGAATATAGTGATAATCCAATTCCATGATAGAGATCAACTGTAAAATGCCTGCCATACGCATACATGCAGAATTTTATTTGTTTGCCGCCTTTCCACGGTTCAAACCATGCTCAAGGCGGCTTACAACATGAAAAATGTGCATCGCTGTAACGTAACAAAAGTTGTGATAAACAATAAACAAATCAATTTAAAAATGCACGACCAAACTAAACAATTTCTACATAAATCACAAGATTTAAATAAAGATACAGGGGAAAAAGCCAACAGCAACAACCCCCTGCCAACAAAACTCGCTAAACAACCCCCAGCCCTAGTGGATTGCCACTTGTAAAATGTTAATATAAACCGTGGCTATGCTGCCTGAATAATGAGAAGTTTAGCAGACATTTAATCAGCAGGATTACATTTTCTCAGATAGATATGCACGTTACTCATGAATGCCAACTTCTGACTTTAAACCCCGCCTTTAAAACTCCTGCTCTGGAACTTCCTCTGCACCTGTTGTGATAGACTGAAGTTCCCTCCTCAGTTCCTTTTGTGGGGCGTCTTCCCTGCCTTTAACTCTGCCCTGTCCACCTTAAGGAGATGGCAGGTCTACCAGGCAGAGAAGAAGGCTGTTGTCACAATAAACCAACTAGTCACAAAGACGCCTTAGCAGCTTGGCATCTTCCTTAGTCAGTGATAGCAGGGGCCATAGCTCAGTGACAACACAGAAGCCTTGCATGCAGAAGGTCATGGGTTCAATTTCTGGCACCAGCAATTTAAAGGGATCTGGAGAGGGGCTGATGGGAGTGACTGCTACACATCTGGGCTGGAGGGGCACAGGGCAATGCAGAATCAGGAATAACAAACTGACCACAATGTAAGCAGGAAAAAATAAAATTAAACATTTAAATATCAGAGGGACTGCAGTGTTCTGACTGATAGGTTAGTGCCCAAACCATTCATAGTATGACTTCAAAGCAGGGGCGGGTTGGGACCAGAGTAATGAAGATAGTCCCACTTACTTCAATGGTGTTTACTCCAGGAAAGTGCATCTATGGAATCATAGCAAAACTTTAATTGGGGGTGGAGGGCAGGGATATGCAATGTACAGGGGAGGGGAGACTGATCAGAATGAAGCTTAATGCCTCTAGTTCACTGCAGTTAAGGCACTTAAGAGGAAGTGAACTTTCAATTTTGTATTCAAAACAGATCAGAACTTACATTATGTTTGAAAGCAAGCAACAAAAATATCTGAAAAGTTTGCAGCTGCTCAAATGCTTGTCTTCAGGAACATATAGTGTCCTGTCCCAACCTCTACATGACTGCACCCACTGTCAGGAGGGTGGCAGCACAGTGAAGCTCCCCCCCCCCATAGCCATAGCTGTTAACGTTTCCCTTTTTAAAAAGGGAAATTCCCTTATTCTGAATAGGATTCCTTGCAAGAAAAAGGGAAAGTTGACAGCTATGCCCATAGCATGCTCCTTTATTTTATTTGTGCACTTTCTCTTATCAGATGTGACCCAAAGCAGCTTACAGATAAAACATTAAACTATAAAGCTGCAGGAAAACAAAGGATAGAATAAAGAAAATCCACACCCAATAGGAAATATACAATCTTGATAGCATAACAATGAGTAGATGTCAGCTGAATCCAGTCAAAACACAGCAGGATCAGATAAAGCCAAGTTATAACCTGACATTGGACAGTATATGGGGGGGCTGGCTGACCCCTCTGGAGAAGGCCCTGCTCCTACTGGACACCTGGCAAACTCCATTCAGTGATGGCTCCTGGAGCAAGGACTCACCTGTTGAAGGAATGCGTACAGTATCAACATGGTCCTTAAGAACATACGATTATCCGTATCCTGCTTTGCTAAGCAGACTTCTTCACGAGTTCATATCTCTAAGTCCAGGAGAACAGAGTATTACCTTGAACTTTGCGCTCATATTCATCCTGAAGCACTGCAATAGCAACTGCTTGACTGTTTTCCATCTCCATCACCACTGCTTCCTGAGTTGTTGTAATGTCTTCCACCTGTTCAAAGAGCAAAGCAGTACAGATAAAGCTAGCGTAGATGGCTCCAAAAGGAGGTTAGACAAATTCATGGAGGGCAAGGCTAGCAAGGTCTATGAGCCATGATGTCTATATGCGATCTCTAGTTTCAGAGACAGTGTAATGGTGAATGAATACCAGATGCTGGGGAGCAACACTGGGGGAGAGGTCCTGCTTCGCCCCAGTGTGGAAGCATCTCAGGGGCACCAGAGTTTAGTTCAGAGATGGGGAACCAGAGGATGGGGAACATCTCCAGATTTGTTGGACTACAACTTCCATCTTCCCAGACCATTGGCCATGCTCTCATCAGCCCAAGAACTACTACAACATCTGGGGGAGAACACATTCCCCATCCCTAGTTTATATGCCATTTTCCCATGGTGGACCTTGCTCAAAACAGTTCTCAATAAATGTCAAAATTCAAATGCAGATTTCCCCAGTGCTATTAAGTGCCCCACCCACTTCTGCCTCTGGCCCCACCCACCCCTGGAATGTGGCCCTCAGAAGTCTGCAAAGAAGGGAATTTGGCCCTCCAGCAGAAAAAGGTTCCCCACTCCTGGTGTACGTGATGGATGTTGATGGCAGGAGGAAGGGAAGCTACTCTAAGGGAAGCCAACAATCAAATCAGGGAGGTGCCTAGATTTGACTTTATCACACACTGTAGTCACAGTCACTGCCAAGAGGACATACAACTCCCAGAGCATGACTGACCTGCTCTTGGTGCTGGCTCTTGATCCTGATGAGCTGTTCTTTGTGATCCTCTTGCAATTGCTCTATTTCGGCACTGTACTGTAACTGCAGCCGCTCTTCGAGAGCACGGAGCTCCTTCTGCTGCTCCCAACTGAGCACCCTCAACTTGCCCTCAAACTTCTTTTCCAGCTCCTCCTTCTCTTTTTGTAATTTCTCATATCTTGCTGCGTTGAGGGCTGCAGAGAGAAGAACCGTTCGTTGAGATGTGACAGAGGAGCTAGAGCGGAACCAACTTCCTGCATCTCCACTACAGAAATTCTGCTTGGCCTGAAGAATTTCAGACCCACAACACTGAACCTGGCCCATGGGCTACGTATGGTGGAGCACGAGGGTTAAGAAATGCCCTGATTTTGCCAGCTGCCCTGGGATGGCAAGGAAGGGCCCACACTGAATTCCAGGACCCTCCTGGAGGATAAACCTTGCTGAGAGATGGGATTTTGAGGAGAAAGGGAGCACTGCATGTTGGCCATGAAGCTCAATGGGTTGCCTTGAGCAACATTCAGGTTAGTACACAGGTATGTGGGGATAGCTAAATGTGGTAAGAATTATAAAACACTTGTGCAGTAAAAAGTTTTAGTATAACAGCTGTATAGAGAAAAAGAATCAACAGCTACATGCAAAAGCAAACAAAAGTTATTACGTTTTGAAAAGATGCCCATACTTTCACTTTAATGCAGCAAAAAAGAGAAACTGAGGCAAATGCAAGGGGGAGGAGTGAGCAGAGCAGGAAGCCCAGAGGTATGGGGGGGGGGGAGTTTAATACCCAATGAGTTTTGGATGTCTCGGGTCTTTCATCAGGGAGTTTCAAAGGCAGAAGTTCAATCTTTAGTTATATTTTATTTTCTCTTCTCCCTCACATTCCCTCCAAATCTGCTCTGGTGTGGATTCTGAGGGTGCATGGAGGGCTGAAGGGGACAGGATAACAACAACAACAACAACAATAATTTATTTGTACCCCACCCATCTGGCTGGGTTTCCCCAGCCACTCTGGGCGGCTTCCAACAAAGATTAAAAATACATTAAAATGTCACACATTAAAAACTTCCCTTCTAAATGTCAAGTAGTTGTTTATCTCTTTGACATCTGGTGGGAGGGCGTTCCACAAGGCGGGTGCCACTACCGAGAAGGCCCTCTGCCTGGTTCCCTGTAGCTTTGCTTCTCGCAGTGAGGGAACCGCCAAAAGGCCTTCGGCGCTGGACCTCAGCGTCCGGGCAGAACGATGGGGGTGGAGAGGAAGAGGAAGATCTGTTGCATGCACAGAAGTCCGTTGCACCAGCAAAACCCCATGCATTTTGTTGAATTAACTAGGTGTTTTGAACTGTAGGGTTACTACTACTGAGATATGCCACTTAGCTGGATGGAGCCTTAGATTCCTACCTTTTTTTAAAAAAGAAAACAACCACCACCCTGATCTCTCAGGTTGAAACATCAACAGGAAATTTAAAGATGGGGAAAATATGAGAGAGAGGAAACAGCTGCGTTTCAATTGTATAGGAATGCTCCAGTCCCTCTTTATCTTGTAAAGGGAAGGAGAGAGGAGGAGAGACTACAGCACAGCAGAACAATGGGGAATGCTGTCAGGAAGCATGTGAATCATTGCAGAAAGATCTCTCCTATCATCCAGGGATCATAACTAGGGTGAAAACCTAAGAGAGTTGCACAGGTAGGGTTTAGCATGTTCTAAAAAAGTATAAATTTTTGTACAGTGCAGAATTCAGCATTCTGAGGATCTTTATCTATTGTTATGCATTTGTGTGTTTCTGGGTCCCCCTAAATTCCTGGGTCTAATGGGTGTCAGAGTTTAATCAATCCTTGGAGTATTAAGATGGGTTGCCAGATGCTGGATATAGCAAAGTGTCAAAATACAGGCCAAACCACTTTTTCTGTGCCTAAGAAATTGCCCGGGAGAAGAAGATTAGTAGGGGACAAAGACAGGGAGATGGGCTATTAGCAAAACAAAGACTCTATGCCCACCAGCAAATGGGGGAAGCCCATCCTTGAGCCCTGAGATATTGTACAAAAGGAGAGCAGTTGGTTTAGGATTTCAGTTTGCTGTGGCATGATTGAAGGGAAAAGGTGTCAGTCTGTTAAACGCGGCAAGCTGGAGAGGGGAAGTCAGAGGGCAATGTGGGCTGACAGTTTGAATCAGAGCCTGCAGTAATGGGAGAAACGGGACCCTCTGGGAGTGCAATGCTTTGAGCTCCTCAGTCGTAGGCTTGGGCTGTAAATATGTGTAAATAAAGCATATATCATAAAGACACCACAACCTCCATTGTGCTTCATTTCCAAAGGAAACACAAACCCGGGGTAAGTGCCTGGGCCCTGGAATATCACACCACTCAGGGTTTGGGGTGGCATGTGTGTGTGTGTGTGTGTGTGTGTGTGTGTGTGTGTACACACACACACACACACGCAAATACACACATATATTACCAGGGCTTTTTTGGTCACAGTATGGAGTGCTGGCACTTCCTTTTTCTGCTGTCCACAGCAGCCATTTTGTGCTTGATGTGTGAGTACCAACACAATTTAAAAAAAAAATCCAAAAAAGCATTTCATTTAACTGTTCTCAGCCTAATGATCTAGGAATGGAGATATGAAGATTGGCTGCACTTGTCTGGCATCCTTTTCAATTTGGGTCTGTCATTGTTATGGCTACTGACTTGTGCAGTGATGTCAAGCAGCGAGACATAGGTTCCCCCCTGCACCTTTTGAATTATTTTGTAAAGCATCGCTGCTCAGTGACTCTCCTGCTAAATGCATTTGGTTCTCTTGTGTTCTGTTTGCTCTCTCAAACTTTTTGCAGGCTCAGTGTCAAGATGGGGCATCCTAGTAGGGCAACCACCTACATATTGTCCAAAAAGGTCCCCCTTTGCATCACCAAAAAAGGAGAGTTGCATCCAAATGACATATGCTAATTTATATGCAGAGATGCAAATTTAGAAGAAACTACAGTCGTACCTTGGAAGTCAAACAGAATCTGTTCTGGAAGTCCATTTGACTTCCAAAATGTTCAAAAACCAAAGTGCAGAAGCCCCATTGGACATTTGGGTTCCAAAAATAGTTCGCAAACCGGAACACTCACTTCCAGGTTTGCGGCATTCAGGAGTCAAAACGTTTGACTCACAAGGTGTTCGAAAACCAAGGTACAACTGTACTGGAATTTAAACAGAATGCAATACCTCACCCCCCTGGCAGGGTAGACGTTGACCAGCTAACCTATAGGCCTGCTGAATCTGCGACCTGCTCAGACATAGCTGCTGGGCCCAGCGAGGCTCACCTCTGATGCCTGGACCCTTGTTTTAAACAGTTACTACTTCTGGGAACTGCCCCTGAAATTTCCCACAATGCCCCTGACATCATGTCACTCTGGGGCATTGTGGGAAATTAAAATAGTGACTCCTGGAATTGCTGCTGCTGAACCTAGAAGCGACCCACCACGACAGCAATTTGGACTCCTTCTTTCGAACTGTGCTGTCATTTGCCAGGTCTAAGCAAACAGAATGAATGTTGCTATCATGTCATCTGGTCTAGCACTGTCTTACTTGGCATAGCTGTCAACTTTTCACTTTTCTTGCGAGGAATCCTATTCGGAATAAGGTAATTTCCCTTAAAAAAAGGGGAAACGTTGACAGCTATGTTAGGTCACATCCACACCAGTGCTTTTTCCCCCTGGGTGTACAAAAGCACTGGTTAAAAAAATGGCACTTACTGTAACAACTTCATGGTGAGTACCAACACCTTTCTTTCTAGAAGAAAAGCACTGATCCACACCATACATTTAAAGCACTCTTATACCACTCTAACAGTCATGGCTTCCCCCAAAGAATCCTCGGAGCTGTAGTTTGTTAAGAATGCTGAGAATTGTTAGGAGTCCAATACAGTGGTACCTCAGGTTAAGTACTTAATTCGTTCCGGAGGTCCGTACTTAACCTGAAACTGTTCTTAACCTGAAGCACCACTTTAGCTAATGGGGCCTCCTGCTGCTGCTGCACTGCCGGAACACGATTTCTGTTCTCATCCTGAAGGAAAGTTCTTAACCCGAGGTACTATTTCTGGGTTAACGGAGTCTGTAACCTGAAGCGTATGTAACCCGAGGTACCACTGTACATAGCAGGAAGCAAACAAACAAATGATCCTAGTGAACAATATGTGGCAGAGGAAGAATGGAAAGCACATGAATCTCAAGACCACATCTTGTACATGCAATGCTAAACCATGGTTTTGTGTTCTGTTTTCACCAGGCCAGTGGCTTGCCTAATGAGCTTCAGGGTTGAGTGGGGATTTGAATCTGGGTTCCTTCATTCTTAGACACTCTGAGCATTATACCACACAAATCTTGCCCATCAACGAGAACTAATAGTATCTGCTCTGCCTGGTCATTTTTTCAAGTTTCAATTTTTAACATTTGTTTTCAGTTTCCATACTCATTTTGAATTATTTTGTAATTTTGCTGCATGGCCACTTAGTGCTACCTACTATATTGCCTTCCACTGTGGCACAGAACTATCTGAATCCAAGCAAAACCCAGCTCAAACTCAGAACTGGGGATTCATCATAATTGAAACCCACTCAAGCTTTAAATTGATCCTGTAATGAAACCTGTCTTTCAACTATCATTCTAATGAGACTGGCACATGGTAGGATGTGATAATCCAAAGATACTCACTGAAGTATGCAAACCAATGACCAACACAGAGACTTTACAGAAAGAATAGATGCTACTATATTGCACATATGTAAGATTTATTTTTTTTTGCCAGTTTCTGCAAAAGCATTTCTCATGTGCAAATCTTAAGTCATCCTAGGCATGAATAAGGATTTTAGTGGAGCCAAAATTGGACCATCCACATACAAGAGGGAGGTATCAACTGGCTCAGGAAAACCTCAAAGTTTGCAGAACTCTGTCTTTTTAAAAAGATGAATGTGGAGGAGCTTCAAAACAACCCAATGAGGAATGAGCATGAGCATAGCCATGGATTGTTGACTTTCTAGGGAGAATGAAAAATGGAAGAAAGGAAATGGAATGGAGCATCTTGGAAAATGGTATGGCTGGAACTCTGAACAGGAACACTTCATCCTTCAAAATGTTGTTGCATGTCTCACTTAAAAAATAATAATGCAAGGGAACACTTGAACAGAAAGCTGACCAATGCACAGAGGCCTGGCATTCATTCCTAAATTACAGAGAACCACCCAGTCTAGCATGGGAGATCTGCACACAAACCAGAATTTGTTGCTTCTAAGACACTTTTATGGCATGCAAGTGGCATGCAAGATACTTCTAGGACACTACATTTAACTAAAAGGACAAAGTGGGTATCCAGCCCCCATGAATGCAGACATAAAGCTGGACATGTGATTGTTCTGTGTTAAAAGAAGGAAACAAAGACTCATGTAGAAATGAAGCCCTTCCAACTCGTATCATTTAAATATCTGCGCATCGTGATTACCCAAGAGCCAGCTCATAGTTTTCATATTTAAGGTCACCAAATAAGTGCAGTATGCCTACCATCTGTAGTTCTGCATCTGTCACGTTCAAGAAAATAATATGCAAATGGTTATAAACATGAAATTAAGTATGCAAACAACCCCCTGGATTATGTTACATGTTTGGTGTGCCTTTCGTTATTGAACGAGATGCTTTATCGCTACTTCGTAGAATGGAAAGGTAACTACAGCCACCAGCCTAGCAGTTGACTCTGCAATTTAAATATTTGCTAGCTGCCAATGCCAGACTGTTCAATACAACCCTGCTCAAGAGCTTAATGAAGTGGAGAGAATTAAAAATCTCAGCCAAGAACAAGTGCATGACTCCAAAAGCGCCCATGAAAAGCTCAACAGCTACAGGAAACCCCACCAGTGACCAGAGCAGCTATCAAGCGACTGCCAAGATATTCTTTTATTTCCATGGAAGTTTCACTTTTGGCTTACAGGCTGGGTGTGATTTTCATAGGAAATGACATTTACTGGACTGAGAAGCGGCTGCAGGTTAAATCGCAGCACTTGCTGTCACAATGTTTTCCCAGCACTAAGCTGATGCTATTTCCCTTTGCATCCAACCTATGGGTGAAGGCCAATCAAAGTGCATTTCTGTTTATAATGCGAGGAAAAGAAAATGCCATCAGTGGAATGTCATTTCTGTCCCCTTTGAATGGAAGAGAGGCAATGGGGAAGCCCAAACGGCAGGTGGGCTTCTGTATCCAAGCCCTTTCTCCTTAAAAGGAGCAACCACAATGATTCTTCCACAGTTTATCAGCCCAAGTGAAGCTTCATTCATTCGTTTGACTCTGTAAGTTGGGATTGTTATGGGCCAGTTCCATCATTAGGCTGAGTGTAAGGATATGTAAAAATATTAGGTTGCAGTCAACTAGCTTTACTCTGAGTAAATCCACTTAAATGAATGACCATGACTAACTTATGCCCATTAACTTCAATGAGCCTACTCTGAGTAAAATGTAGTTGATGATGATGATTTTTTAAATTGACTATCTGCCCTTCACCCCTGGGCCTGTGTATCCCATTTCACCACTGCTGCTTGCCTCTATTGCTGGCAGAAAAGCAGTATCTCTCACACTCAAAGATCTTACAAGATTCCAGGACATTGTTGCCGGCGCCACTTCTCCGCTAGTGGTGGACACTAGGGTGCCTCACAGGGGTTTCCGTCACCTGAGGCAATGGCTTCATTCTGCCTAATGGCTGGGTCAGCCCTGCTTTACCATAAGGTCCTAGGACGGGTTATATGAGCTATTGCCTGACCATGATGGGTAGTGTTTCTGGGCCTGACATGTTCCAAATTCCTAGGTAACAAAGCTTGTAGGTAACTACGCCATTTGTGACTCTTTTAACTTATCAATCTAAGGGTGACCTGAGCTTCATACCCAGTCTCTATGGCAGACACAGAATGCAATTCAAAAGCAGGCAATGTAGATTTACAGGTTGCCATCTGCAAACAGTAAAGATAATGCATGATGAGTTCCACTGTGTATAGTTATGAACCTGTCTCTGCAACAACAAAGAGGTGAAATTATTGTTCCCCTGACAAGCCATAAAAACCTGCAATGAGCTTATTAGATCCACAGAGATTGCCTAGCATGACAGGAAGAAGAAATAAACCATTTTACCAAACATCTGTAAGCAGAAAAGGACATTTTAAAGATTGCTTATTTAATGTCCTACTTACCAACTTCATCTTTGATGTTTGCAAGCTCTGCTGAGAGCTCTTTTTCCTTCACAAGGGCGCTTTCGTTCTGTTAAAACAAAGAGCAGAGCAAGAATGAACAAAGTTCCCACCTAAGAGTTTGCACACCTTTATTTACAAAACCTCGTGCAGTGAACTGCTTAAATCTATTGTCAACGGTTATTGAAGGTACTTTAAAAAACAGCATATGCACAACCATAATTTTGAACTGTAATATTACACTTACAAAGTTTTTTTTTTTTTGGACAGTGTGCTCAAAGGCTCATTTGTCATGGCTTCCATGTAACGCCATCCTATGAATGTTTACTTGGGAGAATGTCAACTGTGTCCCTAGTGAATGAGTTTGGAACTGCAGCCGTAAGTATGGATTTTGCCCCACTCTTTCTGGGCAGAGGGCCACACCTAAATGCTCTGTGTCTGAGCATTTGTTTGTTTGTTTGTTTTGCCTGGAGCTTTCCCTGCAAAAACCCGCTCTTTAAAGCTGAATCAGAGCAAACATCAATTCCGGTTTTCTGCAGATTGAAGCATTATGCCTGACTTAAATGGCATTTCTGTAACTGAAAGATGTATAGGCTAGAAGAGACTGGTGTTATCATCTAATCCTCAAACTGGAACATTTCCAAAATAGGAAAACTGGAGCCAGCAGCTCATTTGATTGTGCTTGAGTCCATCAACTCATTTGATTGTGCTCTACTCCACAAAATACAATATTCAGCATATACAAAACATCATTTGTTTGCATGTTGATTATGTCCATAGCACACATAAACGACTTGCAATGCACACTGCATAGTAGTACAACTAGACATCCATAAAATAATACACACACTCAAAATTGTATCTGTTTGTTCTTTTCACTATTTATATATTTCAGAACAGAGAACTTCAAATGACGGGAGAGATCAGACACATAAAACACATTTGTCTCGACCATACTGAAAAATGCTTGTTAGAACGTAATGATTTTAGTGGGAGATGTTTCACAAGAGAGGTATAAATCACCAGAAGATGCTGAAAGAGAACCCACCAGAGTGTGATTTAGTATAATAGATACCAGGAGCATCACCACAAAAGAACATAGACCCACTTTTGTATATTGCACTGCTATTCCTTATCTTGTGAAGGATGGAAGAAAGAGCTGTACCATGCTGGGCGAGGTCACCACTGATTAGAAGAAGAAAAAGATCAGGAAGCTTTAAAGACATCTGTGGGTAAGAAAGCAGCAATGCCTTTTCAAGTTGCGACTAGAAGAAGCACAATAAAAAAAGCAGTGAAAAAGAATCAGTCAATGAGTTGGCAATGCATAAAGAGAGGATGTTGGAATATTTGGAAATTTAGATGTTATGTCACATCCTATTGGAAAATGTGGGGTCCAGTCATGGAAAGGATTTAGAAATACTGTGCTAGATGCTGACATCTGGGAAAAGATGGTGGCCGGTGATGACTCTGCATCCATTATTCAAAGAGTGGCAGCATATTGCCAACTATGAACTATAGGAATGACTCAATGGCCAAGTTCTTAAGGAGGAATGAAAACCTAATAACTCTGTCAGTGACAGTATTTAATGAACATGTAATTTATGAGAAGCGTTTACTCAGAAGTAAGACTCACTGTGTTCAGTGGGCTTGCTGCCAAATAAGGGTGCTTAGGATTGCAGTCTTAGGGTCTTTCTGAATAGACTGTATAAAGGGAATTCAGAAGCCGTTTGGGTGGGTGGAGGGAGACGGTGGTGGAGGAGAAAAAGTTAAGATGGTCTTCTTCCTTGCACCAACATCACATTGGAGTCTGTGAACTGCCTTAAGTGAAAAAAGAAAATGCTGACTGGGATGGTGAAGGCACTAAAGCCATGTTTAGTTTGAAGCTCATTAAAGTGGCAACAGCCATTTTGGAAGACCCAAAATTCAGAAAACAGCATTCACCAATACAAAGTGAGAAGCTATGAGAATGGCATAACAGTACACTTTAGTGGTATAAAACTGATAAGAAAATAAGAGTATTAAAATATAAGATTATAAAAATAAGATAATAATTAAGTAGAAGTAGTAAATATTTAAAGAACCAAAAGGGGAAGTTGAGGGAAGTCATGGGGAGGGGGCGTTTTCTTTTCCTTTTATATGACAAATGTTATATTGTGTTGTTTGATTGAATATAAAACTGTAAAAATCTTATAAAATCTTTAAAAAAAAGAAATTCACAGTTATCTTAGTTCAGCCTTGTGTTCTAGAACTTGTTTATCTGGGATTGCTGACTCACTGATGTTATCTTGAATAAGCAATGTTACCTTGACAAAGGCAAAGAATCTCAGACTGCTGTTAGTTTCCCTCACTTTATCAGGCTCCTGTGTATCCCAGAAACAACCATACTACTGTTATTCATTCAGTTATTCATTGATGTCAAAACTTTATTATACCTTACTCAGGCCCTATGGTTAAAACCTGGTTATCTAAATCGCCATTTGCCAACCTGGTGGCTTCCAGATGTTTTGGACTAGGGACATGCTGGCTGGTGCTGATCGGAGTTGTAGTCTAAAACATCTGGACTGCACCAAGTTGGTGAAGGCAAAAAGAGTCAATCATTTCTTGCTAAGTGTCTGCATACTGAACAAGGACTCGAAGGACGGTTTTTAACCTTGGCTCTATTTAGGGTGAATTAATAACGCATTCCCACTACACATGGCTTGGCCACCCAACAGCCCACACTTCACTGTTCTTTAAGAATACTGTGATAATATTAATGAAAATATAGTTACTCCCAATTCTCCATCTCTATTTCCTCTTGATAAACAATACGCTTGAGGCCATTTCCTTTGCTTATCTGAAAAAGGCCAAAGGACGTTTGGTGGAAAAGGGGAAAAGACACAAGACATGCTCTGCTTCCCAGAGCAGTTCAGACTGCAGTGAAAGGTCAGAAGCAAGAATGAACATTTGTGAAGTACAGCTGCATCCAGGTAAGTATGATCTACAGAGATAAATTACTGGTATCTTGTGGCCAAGCAGGAATATGGAAATGCCCATCTGAATAACAAACCAGAAGCAGAGATGGGAACCTGGGGTCTATCTGTACCCAAAACACAGTGCTAACCATTCTGGAAATGTCCTTCACAATTATTGGTAGGCTCCCCCCCTCTTTGCCACAAATATTTGTTTTCCAACACTTCATAATGCTTTTTGACAAAGAGCCGATGATGAATAGGATTAGATGCCTGACCTTGCTTTCTCTGAAAAAGTGGAAAGGTTCGGTGTCAGCTAATCTTCATATCAAACCTCAGGATACCTTAGAGGTGAAGCATATTACAATTCCCTGACATGTTCCATTATCTTATAAGTGTGGGCTGTAGATATATGTGATGCAAATGTTGCGCTGATATGAAATGAAAAAGCCTTCTTCATCATCATGGTGTTGTTTGTGGATTTCTGTCTCAGTAAATAAAACCCACAGATCAGAGATGTTACTTTCATTTGAAAATGAGCAAATGCCCTTGAATATTTCCTCCCATGAATGCAATGTTAATATACCTTGAACCTCACACATGATATTATAAAAGTCTCAAACAAAAAGGCCTGAGACTGTTAAATTGACAGTTGTCATATATAATAAGCTTTCATTAAAATGTATCGGCAAACAAAGAAACCACTTTTGTTCCGAGCCTTCACAACACCAACATGTCTTGATTCAAACAATATGCTCTGAACCATACAATACAGATTGGCTGTTTTTAAAATCTTTTAGTTTTTATGCTCACAGTCAGGTTGGCCAAAGAGCCATAAAATGTGAGATTTCTAAGTGCTAGTCTTGACCTTAAAAAGGTAAAGGTAAAGGCCCCCCTGACCATTAGGTCTAGTCGCGGATGACTCTGGGGTTGCGGCGCTCATCTTGCTTTACTGGCTGAGGGAGCCGGCGTACAGCTTCCGGGTCATGTGGCCAGCATAACTAAGCTGCTAATGGAGAACCAGAGCAGCGCATGGAAACACCATTTACTTTCTGCCGGAGCAGTACCTATTTATCTACATGCACATTGACCTGCTTTCTAACTGCTAGGTTGGCAGGAGCAGGGACCAAGCAATGGGAGCTCACCCCGTCACAGGGATTCGAACCGCCAACCTTCTGATCAGCAAGTCCTAGGCTCTGTGGCTTAACCCACAGCATCAACCACATATTGACCTTAGAAATTCCTAATTCAATGTGATGACTTTCATACATTGTCCCATCATACATTGTCCCATCAGCTTCCGCCAACAGAGCCAATGTGATGAGACTTGTAGTCCAAGATCTAGAAGGCTGTCTTAAATCTAGCAGTAGGTATTCCCATCTCCTGGAGGGCTGTAATTACCCACAATAATGAGACAGTACTATGGCCAGCTCAACACATTTTGCTGCCTAGGACAATGGACAAGATGTTGGTCCCCCAATTCTAACAGACCAGATTGGCAAGTGGGTCTTACTTCAACATCCTCTACCTCACCTGAGACCAGCAAGTTAGCTTAGGAAGTGCAGGACAAGAAGCATGGCTCTGCCTGCTCACCACCTTTCTGCATCTGCCACCTGAGGCAGTTGCCTCCTTCTGTGGCAGGATAGGACCGGCCCTATCAATTACCCAGCTGTCTGTTGTGGGGAATCAGGGCTGGCAGCAGCAATGGTCCCTGCTTGAGGATGTTGGGTGTTGGTGCTAGTTCTCTTTCCAACCACACTTACAGTCATGGTAGTTTAGTATCACAAGTGGCGGTGACTGTGATAAAACTAACTGGTTTGTAAAAGGACTAGACAAATCATTGGTTGCTACTTGCTAAATGCAGCCTCCATGACAGGGACAATAAATTTCCAAGTGGGTATAAATTGTTGGGAGCAGCCATCTCTTTGTGCCTTGCTTCAGAGGCATCAAAAAAGAAGGCTAAAAACTGTCTGATCCAGCAGGACAATGCCAATGACTCTGGCATAAGGGCCCCAGGATGAGATTGTAACAAAGGACATTTTACCTCCATCAGGACCCCACTAATGGTGGATTCGGATGATGGAGAGCTAGTATGTGGAAGCTCCTTGAAAGCTCCTCATAGTAAAGGTAAAGGTAAAGGGACCCCCGACCATTAGGTCCAGTCTTGGCCGACTCTGGGGTTGCGGCGCTCATCTTGCTTTATTGGCTGAGGGAGCTGGCGTACAGCTCCTGGGTCATGTGGCCAGCATGACTAAGCCGATTTTGTCAAACCAGAGCAGCGCACGGAAACGCCGTTTACCTTCCCGCCGGAGCACCTTCCCAAACTTGCACTTTGACGTGCTTTTGAACTGCTAGGTTGGCAGGAGCAGGGACCGAGCAACGGCAGCTCACCCTGTTGTGGGGATTCGAACCGCCGACCTTCTGATCGGCAAGTCCTAGGCTCTGTGGTGTAACCCAAAGCGCCACCCACGTCCCATACAGTGCTATAATTGCAAGAGGAAGTGGTCTCAATGGCTTTGAACCCCACTTCTGGTCATCTGAACCTGCCTTATGTTACCCTGTGATGCTCTATGCTCCAAATGACAAACATGTATCGAGCATGCCTGCAATGTCACATCCCCTCTCCAAGTCTGAACTCTCTGCATTTATTACTGTTAATTATTCCACAAGCACTTTGCAGTGGTTTACAGTAATTATCTCTTTCAGCCCCACAACATCCCTATGGTCATTAATATGCACACATTACAAACGACGAGGCCTCCCAGAGAGTTCATGGCTGAACCCAGGTCTCCTTGTTCCAAGTACAGCAGACTCTGTTTTGGCTCAAACATTCTCTCTCCCTCTCTGACAAAATCTAATCAGGTTTGGGAGGGGATGTGCTGCTTAGTCATGGCTGCACTATTTGGAATGCCTCTGGAGCAAAGGCTCCCTTTTCTTAGCATACTGGGGGAAGCCACATAGCTCCTTTAATAAATATTTCATCTGATTCTCCAGGAAGGCAATAGCTTCATTTTATTGCATCTGGGATTAAAAATGATCTGCCATCTGTCTTTCCCATAAAACATCTTAAAAACTGCCCCTGCAGTAGATAGCCAGTCACCTTGTTCCCTGCCCCCACTGTTCTTTTTAGATTGAAGTTCACAAGCCCAACTTATCACCACTGTTTCCCCAAGAGTGCACAGTTTGCCGGGTTCTTTATTAAGCCATACATTTTCCTTCACACGGATGGCAACACACCGCAAGCTATACTTTAACCCAATAATCAGATCAAGAAGAGGGAGCTTCAGTTTGTTTTTCAGTGGATTAGCAAGATCGTCCCAGCCTCAAACAAAAATCTACCAAGCTGAGTATTTCTGCCAATGTCTTTCCTATTAGGCAAATCAAAAGCTGGTGCACATTTTCCACCTGGTTCCATCTGTGAGCTCACAATTCCAAATTAACGCTCACAGTGGTAAATAATGACAAGCTGTGTGTTAGAAATAACTCAGATTCATTCAGCTACCTGTAGATACTGATGTGAACTCTGTAGTGACAATCCATGACACATTTCAATTCAACATGCAAAAGATCAATTCCACCCCACATTCCCTTGACACAGGAGAAGAGCGCAGCACAAAAAATAAAATTTAACAAATGAAAAGCAGAGGCTGCCAAGAGAAGACAGATATTTGCCATGCAAGCAAAACACACATCTCAAAATGCAAGCTACAATCCAATCTGCATTCCACAGGTAACATTAACAGAACACAAAAGCGAAACAACAAATCAAATCAGCTCCAAATCCAGTAGGTCCCCAGTAGGTTACTGCTTCATAAAAACCTAAGTCCTTCAGTTTTAGACTGCAGGGTGAAATGATGCAAGGCACTGCAGTCTTAGGTGAATCTGATGGTTTTGTTTGGTGCTAGCGAATGAGAAGTCAGCACATTATATAAAAAAGATGGACATCATCACAGTCCCTCTCCCCATTTCCCTCCCTCCCTCCCTCCTTCCCAGTCAGCTGCAGCTTGCAAAGCAACATTCTCAACATTAGCTAGAGGAAGAATAAGAGAGAACACAAGGCTAGTCGTCACAGCCCTTTGGATTAAGTAGGAAAAAAAAGGAAGAGGCAGAGTACCGTTTTGTCCAGGCACTGGAGGCAATAATAAAGCTTGCAGCAGCACTGGCCCATTCTGGCAGGCTGGCTGGAAAAGCGGCCAGCTTCATTCAGAATGTCAGGGTGTTTAATTCCTAAGCAGCAAGAAATGTCTTTAAAAAAAAAAGGACGAGAAGGAAAGGAAGAAGATGGATTGCTGACAACTGACACAACTTGTGCGCCTGTGTGTGTGATTCCTCTCCAGCTACCTGGGTTTTCCTCTTATTAACTTCAGGAATGCAGGAGGAGGCGGAGCAAAGAAGAGAACAGCATATCTGAATCCTGGCAGGGAAATGGGAGAGAGGGAGGGACGGTTTTTTGCCACTGGACTCCTCCGCAGAAGGAGGCAGATCAATAGAGAGAAGCCAACGGAATATTTGATCAGTTTCATCATCCTCTGAGGACACCCAGCAGCTCCTCCCTGCAAAAAGTCAGCGGTCACCACACGTCCCCCTGCCTAGCCCAGCCTACTCCTGCATCACTGCCCAATCTGCTGCCTCCATCCTTGCCTGCAGCAGGAGAATGTCAGCTGGCTGAGTGGCTGGGAGAGAACGGGCTGCAGCCGAGTGGTGGAGCATCTCCTTCGCATGCAGAGGGTCCCAGGTTGAACCCCTGGCACCTTTGTGCAGGGCTGAGCATTCTCTCTCCCCCCTCCCCCGGCCTGGGGAAGCCACAACCAGTCACTTGAGGCACAACTGACCTAGTTGGACCAATGAACTGGCTCAGGGTAAGGCATGAGAGCTAGTATAATTGAGAATGCAACACAAAACAGAAAAGGAGGCTATGAATTCAACAGAGAAAGCATACAAAGCATAGCAGTACATATGAGAGGCCACCGTTCCATGGCAGAGGACATACGTCAAGTACGAAAGTTCTCCTGTTCCATCCCTGGCATCACCAGGTTTGCCTGATAGCAGGGCTGGCGAAAACCTCTGAGCCCCCACAGTGCTGTTTCCAGAGCAGACAATACAACTCTTTCTTTTTCTCCATGGTACTATGTATTTATGTTTCAACGTAAATCGCTTGGAGACCTTTTAGGTAACAAGCGACTCTGCATCTAATAACGCTTAGTTTGATAGATCAGTGGCCTCACTTTGACCATCTGATGAATTATTTAATTTCTATACTGCTTAATTAATATATTAATAAATATCTCGGAAAGCGGCGGCGTACAGAAAACTGAAGCAGCAACATACAACATACGCAAAACGTTACAAAAATATACAGCTACATATAAAAATATTACACCAGGACAAATTTACTAATAGATATAAATGAATCTTCCTTCTGACACACCCTCCCTCTCAGCCTCCAGGTTCTTACCCAGGGTTCAAACAAACTCTTAGCTCACCCACAAAAGTCTCACGATGAGAAGAGTTACTGGAAGCAGTGGACATCGCCCTAGTCTCTCACTCTAGACTTGCTTTTGCAGATGGTCCTGCCTCAGGCTTCCCACAGCTGTGTCCCATTCAGCTGTATTTTCCATTACCAGTGCCAGCTGCAGCAGATTTGTTGAGTTTCCCAGGGAATCCAAAGGATAAGAAAAAAGTCCACCTCCACTAGCAGCAAATTATTAAAATATTAACATAAGCAGAGCTGCTATCACACAGCAGTTCATGCTGTTTTCCCAATATTTCCATAACTCTTAATTTATGCATTATATTTGAGCTTTCACATGATGTAGAAGCTACTTCAGGAAATGCAACAGAATATAGTGCAAGTTTACCAATCTATTTCTAAGTTATCTGCTTCCAGAAAGAAATCCGTTTGCAGATAACATGGAAATGAGTGCTAAACTATCACTAGAGTCTGCTGTATTTCCAGAAGTGGTTTTTATGTCATGTGACAGCTCAAACATTATGCAGAAATGAACAGTTAGGGAAAGTTGGGGAAACAGAATAAACTGCCATGAACGCAGCCTTCCATAAGCTTACAGAATGATGTGAAGATACACTGTAAAAGCTCCTAAGTTTTGCATTATTCACTAATAGGGACTAGGAGAAAATTGACTCAGCCCATTGAACCAGCCCTTTCCCAGTCTTCACACTTTTCTGAATGTTGTAAATGCAATTGTTGATGGTTTTGGATGGACCGTAATACACATTTAGATATATGGGGAGCGGCAATGAACCATGGTTGTTAAAAATTGGTAATGGGTCAAAGTTCTAAGAGGGAGAGAAGGGCCATGGGTCAGTAGGGGAACAAAGAAGGTTCCAGATTCAATCCCTGGCACTTCTAGGTAGGACTGAGATTTTTCCCTGTCTGAAGCCCTGGAAAGCTGCTTCCAGTCAGTGTTAACAATACTGAAATAGAATGGACCAGTGGTCTAACTCAGGACAAGCCAATCTTAAATTCAGTCCTCTGTGTTCCCATATCAGTTTGTGGTTTTTTTCCTTTAAGTTCTTTTAAAGCTCTTTTAAACAGACACATTTTTGTAGGGAATTTTACCTGATGCACACATTTCTGCACAACATTTCACTCATATGATGCCTTTTTGCATGCTGTTTTCATTAATATATGCATTCTCACGGACATTACTGCAGTATATGCATTTTTTTGTACTGGAGAACAGCAATGCAAAATTTAGAGAACTGAGTGTTTCCAGTGATGACTGCGTGTTAGTGTGCAGTTTGGGGAAGAATGAATTTTGTAGGCTTACCTTCAAATGCAAACTGAGCCAAATTATGGCACAATGGGTCAGTGTGTCCTGGCTCTCAACCAGGTTGGTGTTCAAGCCCACCCAGGAATGGCTGTGGGCAATATTCTTGCATTGCAGGGTGTTGGACTAGATTAATCCTCAGGGTCCCTTCCAATCCTACAATTATGAGATTCTATTATTTTCCCTTGTCACTGTTTCAAACCCCTTTTAAAAAGATCAGAGTGTCTTAATCACTTGATGGTCAGGACCTACAGGCCCTTTTAGAAGATCTGGTGGTTTCAGAGGATCAAAGGTGGTAGTGGCACAAGGTTCTATGAAGAACGGAGGAAGCAGCCTGGAACCATGTTAACCAGGAAGCCCACGGGAGGCTCCCTTTCCAAGCTATCAGAGGTGCAGGTCACCTCCTCCCTTCCCCCTCCAAAATAGTCTCTGCAATATTTTGTGTGGATTTCAACTAATTAGATTTTCCTTTTTCCATGTCTACCTAGACATGCTTTATTTCTTTATGGCTACGTTAAATACATAATGGAGTCCATAACAGCTTATGACCAGGTTGTGAAGCACATTAGCATGCAGGCATAATTAAAGCCTCGCTTGAAAAGGCTTGGCTTTGCAGCAGTGTTATATGACACTGCAATGCAAATGATTAGGATTGCACTTTAATTGCATCATTTCACCACAGATCCCCGGGGTTTTAAAATGCATGATGTACCCCCTTCCGATTTACTCTGCTGATTTTGTTTCTTTCTCTAATACAAGACACTAAAGCCTCAGTTTTGGTCCACTTCTTCTAGTCATCAGATTGGCATTGCTGCCTGTGTGTTTGACATCTCTGCTGAATCACTTGCTCGCTCCTTCCTTCCTTCCTTCCTTCCTTCCTTCCTTCCTCATTCTACTGTCAAATTTACCCTGACCGTATTTACCCCTCTATCTTTTTCTCCATTGTTTCAATTTTTGTCTCTATGGCCTGCTGTAGAGATAGTAGTAGCTCTCTGCAGCCTATAGTTTGGAAACTGGAACACAGACCCAGGAACACATGATCCTGTCTCCATTATTCTCCTTTTCCCTTCTTCTGTTTGGACTTGACTATGGTTTAGCATTAGATTGGTACCATCATGAACCATGGTTAACACCAACTGGGGATTCCACTA
Source organism: Podarcis gaigeae (assembly GCF_964106915.1). NCBI lineage: Eukaryota > Metazoa > Chordata > Lepidosauria > Squamata > Lacertidae > Podarcis > Podarcis gaigeae. Next base: position 81,104,397 of record NC_139677.1, read on the forward strand.
TAACTGTTGAAAGGTCAGATTGCAATCTAAGAATTGTTTTGCTGTTAATTGTGCAGGCACTAATTGCTTTGGCAAACCATTATCTTTTGGCACCAGTATCTTTAATAGTAAGACAATAGCAATGACCTACCTGACAGAGTTGTTACTAAGCTTACTGAGGTCATTCATGTAAATAAATGATTTACTCTGGCCACTAAGCATCAGAATTATTATTATCCTTCCCTGCTCTACACATATGCTGACTTGTTTTCTGCCTACTCTTCAGCTGATCTCATTTTATCCTATAGAACTTGCACATCTTCTATAAAATTCTCAGTGAACTGTGTCTCATAAGTCAAACTTTTAGACTGTGTTCTCTGCTGTCCTGAATCCCAAAATGGTCTGCCCCATCTGATCTGATAATAGGATCTGTCTTTGGCTACACAAGCATATAGACACACAGTTCAAAGGATGTTGCACTTCAAAGCTATAATCATGTGCTCAGCTATAAATGTCTAAAGTTCAGGGCGGAATAGTTTATTTTAGGTCTCTGTCAGTTCTGTATCATTCAGAAGTCTGTTGTGTTTCATCTCTGCATCAATCTTCAATTTAAAAAAATAAACTGCACATTTACATCTAAATGCATACTTTTAAAAACAAAAATATCACATTTCTAAATGCATTTTGTTGCAAAGTATACATTTCTAAACAAAAACAAAAAACTGATTATAGTACATACTTTGCACCAAGACTTGCGTTGCAAGTTTTGCAGAAGTGAAAAACCCAAAGGTTAACTGTATTCTGATGCATCCATTAGTCCAAGAGGTACAGATCAGGTCAAATAATGTCAGAATTTGCAAAAGGAATAAATAAACAAAGTCCTTGGGCATCCCTAGCTTAAGCCTCATTCAAATTAATGAGGCCAAGTCTGTATCACTTAACCCAGTACAGTGGTACCTCTGGTTAAGAGCTTAATTCGTTCCGGAGGTCCGTTCTTAACCTGAAACTGTTCTTAACCAGAGGTACCACTTTAGCTAATGGGGCCTCCTGCCGCCACCACATGATTCCTGGACTCATCCTGAGGTAAAGTTCTTAACCCAAGGTACTACTTCTGGGTTAGCGGAGTCTGTAACCTGAAGTGTCTGTAACCCGAGGTACCACTGTACAGTTTATTTCCAACCATCCATTCAGAGCCTTACATTGTTACTTACTCAACTCAGTGTGTATATATAATGCAATATATATAGCAGAGTGTAAACGAGAGGAAAACCTCTCCATGTAAATTGTTCATAACCACTGCTCTGGCAGAGCTGTGACCAGGTCAACCTTTCCTTAAGCAGCAGAAAATATTCATAATCAGCTTTGGTCCCCTAATCACACTTCGGAACATGTCTACAAAACCCCATAATCCCTGAATAACATTCACAAAAAGAGGCCTTGTCCACAAAATACTCAGTACACTTTTTTACGTGGTCCCTTTCACATGCACCTAAATGGAACGGAAGAAGCTCTTCTGCAGTGCAATTCCATACGTCTAAAGGATGTATGGGAATTGTGCAGCCACATGGTTTTCTGCCATGCGATTCTCTAGGTTTCTGGAAATGGATGACTAACAATCCTGATGCAATGTTCTCTGATGCAACAATGGCTTTTACCGATAGCACTGCTAAGACAAGTGGCACTTTAATGAACCGTTTTCATACTGAGTCTCGTCACCTCTGAACCCTCCTGCCCAGCTTGTGTTAAGCCATTTGAGAATGAAAAACAGTGATATAAAAATCCTGCCCATATGAACAAAGACAAAAGTTCATTTGTGGTTCTAAGGCCATAATGGGTGCCATTTTCTTAACTGTGCAATATAGTCTCAGGCTCTGAGTCATGAAAGGTTTATGTCTGCAGCGCAGGCAATACGGAAACTTCTTTATTTTTACAGTGAAAATAATAAGAATGTAGAGATGGATTATTAAAGCAATATTGTTAGTTGGGTGTCTTGTGGATGGACAACTAACGAGTATCTGCAGTGTAATCTAATCAGAAACAAGTCACAATTCAATGGGATTTGCTCCCAGGTAGGTGTGCATTGCAGACTTAACATTCTTTGATGATTTGGTACGCCTTCCTAATATATTGATCTCATGCTCTAGCCATTGAAATGTGACACCCTCTACCTACTAAGAGGGCAGAGCAGCAGGTGGGGTTAGTTTTGCATATTGAATGTAGTGAATGAAAGGCAGAAAACAGTTTATCTGGATTTTTGTAGCCTTGGGGGCTTCAACAATGGGAATGTTGGACCTGATACCTAATTTTTAGGAGTTTATGTGAGTAAACAAAGCAAGTATTACAAAGATAACGTATATCTTCCTTTAGGGTACAGTGGTGCCTCACAAGACGAATGCCTCACATGACGAAAAACGCGCAAGACGAAAGGGTTTTTCGTTTTTTGCGTTGCTTCACAAGACGATTTTCCCTATGGGCTTGCTTCGCAAGACGGAAACGTCTTGCGAGTTTGCTTCCTTTTTCTTAAAGCCGTTAATACCCAGCGAATCCGCGCTCCGCAAGACGAAAAAATCGCAAGACGACACAACTCGCGGAACGAATTAATTTTGTCTTGCGAGGCACCACTGTAAAGGGTAAAGGGACCCCTCACCATTAGGTCCAGTTGTGACCGACTCTGGGGTTGCGGCTCATCTCGCTCTATAGGCCGAGGGAGCCGGCGTACAGCTTCCAGGTCATGTGGCCAGCATGACTAAGCCACTTCTGGCGAACCAGAGCAGCGCACGGAAACACCGTTTACCTTCCTGCTGGAGCGGTACCTATTTATCTACTTGCACTTTGACGTGCTTTCGAACTGCTATCTTCCTTTAGGGATGGACAAATATATAAATGTCCATTTCCCTGAGTTTCACCTTTTTCCAGCCTTCAGTTTTTCCCATTTCTGCATCTGCCTGCAAACTTATTTTTAAGACATGAAAATTTCTGCACATTTTTGTTTGCATTTCCCCTAAAATTTGCAATTTTAAAAAGCAATTTCCCCAAATATAATGCATTTTAACATAAGAACAAAAAAGAGTCTGCTGGACCAGGCCAATGGCCCCTCTAGTCTAGCATCCTTTTCTCGAAGTGGCCGACCAGATTCCTGTGGGAAACCCGCAAACCTGACCTGAGCACAAGAGCACTTTCCCCTCTTGTGGTTTCCAGCAACTGTCATTCAGAGCACAGCCATCATGGCTAGTGGCCATTGACAGCCTTTACCTGAATGAATTTGTCTACCGCCCCTTTTCAAGTCACCCAAATTGGTGGCCATCGCTGCCTTCTGTGAGAGCACGTTCCATAGTTCCATATATATATATTTGTATATACAGTCAAACCTCGGTTCTCGCACAGCTCCATCTCCAAACGTTTCGGTTCCTGAACGCCAAAAACCTGGAAGTAAATGCTCTGGTTTTTGAACGCTCCTCGGAACTCGAACGTCTGGCATAGATTCCGCTTGAGTGCAAGAAGCTCTTGTAACCAATCAGAAGCCGTGCCTTGGTTGTCAAGCGTTTCCAAAGTTGAACGGTCTCCTGGAACGGATTACGTTTGACAACCGAGGTTTGACTGTATATTTTGTAGGGGCTCGAGAGAGGCATCACAAAATTCAGAGAAGTGAGCATTTTTAATGATAGCTATGTTTCACTTTGCATATTGTGCAAATTAAGCAGGTTTGCATTAAAATGTGAACTGACAGGATTTCTCCCCGTTCCTAATTTCTTTGATATGTGTGTTCTCTCCCTCTCTCTCAGTCAAAGGAAACAAAACCCTTCAACCCTGGTCTTATTCCTTTGTTCTGGAAAGTGGCGAGCATATAACCATATTTTTTCTTTGACCAGACACACTGGGCTCTCTCTTTGCTGTTACAAGGGGCAGTTATACCAGGAAGCACCATTTGATTAATTATGCTCTTGTATGAAAAGAATGGGAGGGCTTGTAATTGGAAAATATTTTTTTGTTAGCTTTGCTATTCTTTTTATTATAACAATCAATTTCACTTTTTAATCTACAGGCTTGTCAGGCCTTGGAAATAAAAGAGTGCATGTATGGCATGTGGGAGATGTGGATTTCCAGCGAATTAGATTTCTTGAACTAGGCATTTCTGATTATTGGTTATGCGCTGCCTGACACACTGCATACTGTAATGAAGTAAGGTAATGTATATATACAGCTGTTTTGAACTCCCTTCCTGCCCTCTGTCCATTACTCCTGTTCCCCTGGGCTATGCTGACACACTAGACACAGATATGCTCAACACGAGTGCCATTTTCTTAAAATTAACAGTCTAAAACAATGTCACTCTTTTCACACTGCACATGCAGAATTTAGTCTCTGGCACAAGCAATTTTTAAAAGGTCACTTACAGCTTTACAGGGTGAGCTATGAGCCCATGAGGCTGACATACAGACTCTGTAGCAATCACAGCTTCATTGTGTGAAGACTATGGGGGAGACTGACACACTAATACAGATCTCACTCACTGAATGGGATTAGAACTGACCTGGAAGAGTTATGGGCCCTTTCACGAGGTACGCTCAGAATGCCGTTTTGACTCTTATATTTCTTTTGTTTTAGATTATGAGCATAGCTTATCCATCTGACACAGCACAGAAAACAGGTACTTTTAATTCAGGTTACACTGCTTCAATGGCTTTATACAACGAAGTAGCCTATAAATTTGTTTAATAAATGAATAATAAAACCCGGTGAATATATTTTATTGTGTTTCTGTGAAGAGGTTTGAGCTAAAAATCTGCCTTATATACTTACTTTGTTGACCAGGCCTTTGGTAGAGAAGGATCATGAGACGGTGAGGCCATGGTTGCTTCATGACTGCAGCAATAATTGTTGGTTTTTGGTGTGTGTGTGTTATTGTATGATGTGAATTGCAATGTTTAAAGTTTTTTAACGTTAGACAAATAAACAATCTGTTATCAGTCTGAATATGTAATCTAGAGAGAGTTTTAAAACTGAAATCTGAAGAGGCAAACGACTTTGTTAAGCCTGGGGTAATTTTGAGTTGATTAAACTAACAAATTTATGGAACAATCCTATGCATACCTCCTTAGAAATACCATATTTTTTGCACCATAACACTCACTTTTTTCCTCCTAGAAAGTAAGGGGAAATGTCTGTGCGTGTTATGGAGGAAATGCCTATGGGTGGCATGCCTACGGATTTTCCTTCTCTAAAAACTACATGCGTGTTATGGTCGGGTGCGTGTTATAGAGCGAAAAATATGGTAAGTCCCATTGAGTTCAATGGGACCTCCTCCCAAGTACATGCACATAGGATTTCAGCCAATCATAATCATAATCACAATAATATAGTGAAAATTTGGTTATGCAGATCCACATGGCTTGTTATCTCAAATATTCTCTTACTTCTTGGTTATTATTTGCAATAGTGAGACGTTATCATGCTTCATATTAATTGATTGAAATTAATCGGCACTATTATAGCACTGAGACCATTTGTTCATGCTTCATTTTGGTAAAATGGTGAGAGAAGGAGGTCAGAACCAAGCCTTTGCAATAAGAAAGACAGACATGAAAAATATTTTCTCTCTCTCCAGAAAAATAGGGAAGATGGACATGTATATGACCTGGAGCATAACAGCTTACAATGAGTTAACTAATAGCTGGTACATCAAGAGCCTTTCTGATATCCCCCCCCCCCAACTTTCTTGGAGGTCTGTGTAAGACTGAACCTCGATAGCTTTCATTACATATTTCATTGATGCAGCGACAGAGAAATGATGAGAGCTGCAGTCCAGCAACATCTGGGGGGGGGGGCACAGGTTCCCCATCCCTGAATTGGCTGGGGATCCAGAAAGTTATTTTTGCCTTGAGTGGGGGTGAATTTGCCACACCCCAACTCCCCTGGGAAAAAAGACTCAAAATGGTTTTGCCCTGGGGAAGAGCTGAGGAATGGTCAGGTGGACCATCAGGCCAATCGGGATGGAGAGGAAGCCACACTTTGTAAGAAACTGGCTCCACCCACCACCCACCCACACCCCAACAGTGGCGTAGCGTGGGGGGTGCAGGGGGGGGTCGGGCGCACCGGGCGCAACATCTGGGGGTTAGGATTAGGGGCGCAAATCCACGGGTTAGGGGGCGCAAATTACTTGCCTTGCCCCGGGTGCTGACAACCCACGCTACACCACTGCACCCCAACACTCCACTCTTCTCTTTGCAGCTTCTTCCTTTCTTCCTTATGGGATATGGGCTTTGCTTGTTGCCTGCTGAGTAAGAATTTTGAAGAGAGTGCCTGATTGGACTCCATTTTTTTTGCCTACTCCATAGTGCTGGGAGTCCTGTCCTTGGGGGTGCTGTTTTGTATTGGTTTAACTGGTTCTCAGCTTGGGCAGGAAAGAAAAGTTAAGATCTAGTGGGCTTAAAACCAGTGGCATTGTTGGGTTAAGGGCACTCTTTGTCACCCAACGCTGTTTTGGCATTGGATCCTTTTGGCTTGGCAGGGGCATTGGGTGAACCCCAACCTAGTGGGGCCATGCTGCATTTGCCAGGTTCACTTACCCAAGGTCCTTTGCAGCAAGGAGGAAGAATTGCATTCCTTTGCTGCAGGGCCACATGCCTCTAAACATGCCCAGGATTATAGTTGTTTAATTAATAAGATTTTCTTTTTATGGATTTTTATTGCTATTAGAAAAGGCTTTTTCTATATAGTGAGAAAGTCTGCTAGTAACCCTGAAGAATTAAAAGCTAAAGCTTTATCACATGCCCACAAATAATGAGGCCATTGTGGCAAAGGCCAGAATTTACTGGCACTGTAAGATACTGTGGGGGAAATCCACCAGCCACTTCGCATGTTGTTACTGTTTTCATTTCATTTAGTAAAACAAACAAAAACACAGCAGTTTAGATGACAAAAACGTCTAGGCAACTGCAAAGCGCATTCCTAAAACTCCATTCTGAAAGTGTCATCTATTTGAATATTGCAGGTGAACTCAATTTCCTCTCCAATAACAAAGGTATCATCTGTGACACCAGCTGCATGGGGGGCTCAGCTTATCAAATTATAAACTTCGCTTAATTCCTTGCCTGTCACAACCACTCTCCTGCAGTGGAAGAGACAAGCTTGTGTCAGAACCTTTTGTGATGCCGTAGCAAATGGGATCCTTATCCATAATAAGGGTCCTCATCCTTGGAAATATTTTGACAACGGCGGTGACCTAATAATGAAATGCTAAAAAGGAGGGGAACAAAGTAGAAAGAGAAAACCAGGCTGCAAATTCCCACTCAGCCATGAAACTAACTGGGTGACCTTAGGCCAGCCATGGTCTCTTTGCCCTCCTTCCCTCCCTCCCTCGCAGGGTTGTTGTGGGGATTAAATGGGGGGGGGGGAGAACCATGTAAATAATAATAATAATAATAATAATAATAATAATAATAATAATAAATTTTATTAATACCCCGCCCTCCCCAGCCAAGACCAGGCTCAGGGCGGCTAACACCAGGTATAAAAACAATTGATTAAAATACAACTTAAAAACAAGATTAAAATACAACATTAAAATGCAGCCTCATTTCAGTAGAAACTCAAATCAAAAACTTTTGGAGGGATGAAAACGTCAAGTCTTCACCAAGGCCAGCTATCCAGACTGGTCCTATGTGGGCCAGAAAAAGCCAGGGAAGTCTCCAAATAGGAGTTCCATCACAGAAGGAGAAAGGAGAAAGGAAAGAGGGGGAGAGGATCAAGTTGATTCCAAGCCAAAGGCCAGGAGGAACAAATCTGTCTTACAGGCCCTGCGGAAAGAAATCAGATCCTGCAGGGCCCTGGTCGCATGAGACAGAGCATTCCATCAGTGTTGAAAAGGCCCTGGCTCTGGTTAAGGCTAATCTGACTTCCTTAGGGCTCGGGACCTCTAGGGTGTTGCTATTTATTGACCTTAAAGTCCTCTGTGGGGCACCCTTGATCTCCCCTGCGAAAAAAAAGTGGGATAGCAATGCACCAAACAAATAATATAGTGTGTTCAGCAGACCTCACTGAACAACAACCTCTCAGCTGCACCAAAGTCACAGATATTGGGGGTAAGAAATGGATGAATCCACCTAAGCCTACAGAGAACTCCTTGGTGGATGGGGAGGGAGGCATTTGCTCATTGAATGATCTTCTGACGGGTGGAATCCAATGCACTTGCTCCGTTAGTGCAAGGATTTTGGAACTTTCCCTCCTTTTCCTCCTGCTGTGCACACCCTGCAACTTTCCCAAATCTGCTCCAAAGGGTTGGGGAAACCCTCAGGACAGATTTAGGGGGCCATAAGGGGGAGAGGAAGAAGGAAGGGGAGTTCTGTTGCCCAAGCAGAAATCAAAATTATCGTCATCCATGCTATACTGGCTACGACCCTTTGATCGATTTGTGACGTTTTAATCTAGGTTTCAAAATTTGTATATTGTATGCTTCATTTTCCCCCCCTGCAGCTGTGGCCATAAGGATTGGTAGGGCAGAAGGCAGGAGGAGCGACAGCAGGTGCCACCATAGTCAATAGCAAGCAGAGTCCTGATTCTGGTTTTGTCCCCATCTTCCTTCTTGCTGACAGGGAAACACTGTGACGAAGGAGGAGGCGGCTGATAAGGAGTGCCACCTCCTGGGCTGCTTGTGAGTAGACAGGCAGGCAGGTGGGATTGGCTGACGTGGCTGGGACACTGCCCCATTTGCCTTAATGGACTAGCTGTCACTCACTGTAAGGCCGCTGTGAGACACATAGGAGAGTGAGAAATAAAAAGGGGGCAGAGATGGTGAACATAGCCATTTTGTTCCTCTCTCAACTCAGTATGAACCAGAAAAAATAAAAACTGGAATACAAAGTCTTCCATTCATTCCTGACTAAATCATGCCCTTAATGTAGAGGAAATTAGGCTTAAATACTCTTGAAACCCACTGGACACATTAACTGGTGACAATCTGAGAGGGGCAGCTGCAATGAGAGTGACCCTGGGACCCAGTCCTCATCTCCTTTCACTCTGATTGGCTGCAATCAGCACAAAAAATGAGAATTATTATTATCAGTGACTAACAAGCTCGCCTTTCATGCTGCTTGGGGTGGCTCTTGGGCGCTGGAGGCAGGGACGCTGCTACTTAAATAGTAACACACACCAACCCTAGACCACTCAACCTTTGTTTGCAACTGAGCTATGTTGTCCCTAGCTTACATTTAGACTTTTTTCATCAGCAGGTTATCAGAATAGCCGCTGTGTCGTGCCTTACATGACTAGAGCTACAATGTCAGACCATAATCAAATTGCAGAGCAGGCAACCTCCAATTCCCTTCTCCCTGTAATTTAATTAAGCATGCTAATGTTATTTCGGAGGAGTAAACTGCAATGGGAAATGGGACAGTAAGTAATGATGTTTCACATAACGCTAAATGACGTTATCTGCAGTGCAGAAAGAAACCAATCAAAGGGTTTGTGTGGATAACCTCTCGTTTTCTGTCAGGGAAGATACAATCACGGAGTGATGCATTTACAGTGACTGAAAACTTCTGCATTTTTATTGAGCTTTGGTTCAAGATGTAGTTCATTTTGGAAATGAAAGGCAAGACTCCTCCCACATAGACACACCCTATCTCTCCTGTGTGAGTTGGTAGAGCATGAGACGTTTAATCTCAAGGTCGTGGGTTCAAGCCCCACATTGGGCCAAAGATTCCTGCATTGCAGAGGGTTGGACTAGATGACCCTCGTGGTCCCTTCCAGCTGGATTTGCAGTGGTACCTCGGGTTAAGTACTTCATTCGTTCTGGAGGTCCATTCTTAACCTGAAACTGTTCTTAACCTGAAGCACTACTTTAGCTAAAGGGGCCTCCTGCTGCTGCCGCGCCGCCGGAGAACGATTTCTGTTCTCATCATGTAGCAAAGTTCTTAACCCAAGGTACTATTTCTGGATTAGCGGAGTCTGTAACCTGAAGCGTATGTAACCCGAGGTACCACTGTACATCAGTGCAGAGGATTGGTGGTTTTGTTTTTTGTTATTTTGTTATTGATGCAGCCACACGAGTTTAAAAGGAACACATAACTTTAAATTTAAAACATGGCATTCACATACATTTCAGTGAAGTTAAACTATTTTATATTCTAACTGCATCTCCTGAAAACAGAAAGCTGCTTATTATGGCTTAAAAACTGCCAAGACAGTCAGGCAATCTGTACTGCAACAATATATTTTAGCAGAGCATTTGTGAATAGCACCATCAGATTATTTGTTTTTAAAAAAGCATTGTGTTTCATCCTGAACCCAAGAGACAAACAAAAAATCAGCTTTCCATAAATAAAGGGCCAGGCTGAATAGCACCATTTCTGTAATATGTCACTTTAATGGTTTTAAGCTGATGTTTTGGGATGTCAGTTATGTAATTATTTATTGACAAAAAAACCTAATTAAAGGAAATAATATTTGCCGCAGACACATTATTTTTCAGTCCCCAATCCTAGAAAAACAAAGGAAGGCAAGAAAAGTCTCCAGATGTTACATGTGTGTGATAATCACTGTGCACTGCAAACTATTGGCTGACCAATGTTTGCTCAATCTTTATGATAGCAGGTCCCTGTCATCTACGCATTAATGAACAGAGTGCCTCTGAGTGCATTCTGAACCCAGGATCCCCCACCCCCCCGAACTGAGCTTACAGTCCTATCACACAAAAATCCAAAATCCATTCCTGGCCAGCTTTTTTTCCATTGCAGCAGCCTGATTTAGGTGGAATAAGTAATTTTTTTGTTGCTATTATTGAACAGTTGTACATCAGACAGGGGGAAAAAGCCATGTACTGGATGTGCAGGAAACCAGGAGTCCATGCCAGGCCATAATTGCCACTCACCAGGGACAAAGGTAAGGAGTCCTTGTCAATCTACTGCAAATCACCCAGAGATTTCCCAGTAGGTTCCCATCTACATTTTGTCCCAAACTAGTCTATGGTTGCAATGTACAGTGGTACCTCTGGTTAAGTACTTAATTCATTCCTGAGGTCCATACTTAACCTGAAACTGTTCTTAACCTGAAGCACCACTTTAGCTAATGGGGCCTCCCACTGCTGCCGCGCAGCCAGAGCATGATTTCTATTCTCATCCTGAAGCAAAGTTCTTAACCTGAAGCACTACTTCTGGGTTAGCGGAGTCTGTAACCTGAAGCGTATGTAACCTGAAGCGTATGTAACCCGAGGTACCACTGTAACTGAATATCCACCCTATTAGGTCCCATCTACATTATATGTTCAAATAATCATCATCACATTTTAAACAGTCATGGCTTCCCAACAAAGAATCCTGGGAAGTGAGTTTGTTAAGGGTGCTGTGAGTTGTTAGGAGAGCCCTATCTCTCTCACGGGGCTACGGTTTAACAGCCAAGCCAGGGAACTCTGGGAACTGGAACTCAGGCCAAGGGGAATCGGGCTCTCCCAACAACCTTCAGCATCCATAACAAACTCCAGTTTTCAGAATCCTTAGGAGGGAGGCATGATTTTAAAGTGTTATGCTTTAAATGGAGAGCACAGATGGGGCCTCACTGAGAAGAAATAGGGGAACCATTCTTTTACGCACACATTACATGATTTAGCACATGGAACAACATTTTCCCGGAATCCGAAGCTAGCATTTCGCTCAGTGCAGAAACTATGCAAGACCGGATGAGGAATACATATGATGACCAAATCCTAGCACCTGCTCCTCTGCTGCCGTATTTGGAATGAATCAGCAAGTAAATTGCTTTGCGGAAAGTGTGTGTGTGTGTGTGTGTGTGTCCTTGCTCTCAGCCAGCAGGGGGGTGCCTCTGTTCAGCCTAATTGGACAAGTTAGCAGCTTCCAGAGCTTGCAAGCTGAAAAGGTAAAAATGTAATCAGTGCTAATTAAGGGCTAATTAGCTCCAATTTGGAATTGACCACCAGGTGTTCAGAGAGGTGGAGGAGAAAAAAAGGATGCTGTGACATAGACATTATATGGCTTAGGGTGTGTTAGCTCTCTTCCATCTTCCTTGCGGACCCATTTTGCATTCTGTGATGGTAAAAGGGTGCAATATTTTCAGATTCCCATCTGTTTCTGAGCTCTGAGTATACACATGTAAACAAGCCCAAGTCTATGATTCCAGCCTGTCTTTGAACTGAATCCATGCCTCTTATTTAATGCTTCCTATGCCAGCAGCAGCAACTGTCTGTACACAGCAGGACAAGGCCACAAGCCTACAGTCAAATCTATACTTGCTGGCTTTCAAAAATTCAGAAATTTACAGTCAGGTCATATGTGTCCTTACCTGCATGGAAAAGTTCGTGACTGAAATTGGACCTAATAAGGACCTGGATGGTGGGATGCTGGCAAGAAAAGGAATTATACTCACACTCACTTAACACATACTAAGCATGACACTTCTGCTTTGGGGCATACTGCTAACCCCATAACTGAAGCCAAGAAAACGTGTGTGTGTGTGTGTTTATATGATATTTTGGTATTTCCATTCATTCAGATTGCATGCCTAAATGTATGCCAGTGTCAGGACTTGATCAGGACTCTGTGGGTAGCCATTTCTGAATCTAGGCCTGGAGGCAAAGGGAGAAGATGGACATAAGAACCATGAAACATTAGGAAGAACTTCCTGACAGTAAGAGCTGTTCGACAGTGGAATTTGCTGCCAAGGAGTGTGGTGGAGTCTCCTTCTTTGGAGGTCTTTAAGCAGAGGCTTGACAACCATATGTCAGGAGTGCTCTGATGGTGTTTCCTGCTTGGCAGGGGGTTGGACTTGATGACCCTTGTGGTCTCTTCCAACTCTATGATTCTATGAAGAAGGAGTTTGAAGTCCAGTAGGTATTGCTCTTCTGATAAGGCCAAGGCAGGAGGTCCAAGTGCTAGCAATTTCACCTGGCCAGTCCAGAGGTTTTTCTTTGCCTGCCAAACACAAGGGCAAATTCTACATATTCCTTCCCCTGTTGCACCTGAAAAGGGCACCAATACTTAACCAGGCAAAGTTGTAGGGTAATTACCAAGCTTATCCACACTCACCTTGTTTCTCATTCTTTGAAGGCTGAGGTCCATGCTTTAACGCTCTGCGTGTCTCCTCCCCCAAACTTCCCCCGCGAAAACCCAATATTTAAAGCTGAATCAGAGGAGACACTGAACATTAAAGAATAATGGGGCAAAAAAGGGGGGCAGTCAGACACCCAGCTTTAAATTGCAGGCCATGCCAGGTAAGTGTGGATAAGCCCTTAGCTTCTGTATCTGCTCCTGGTTTTCCAAATCAAGCCCTTGGGCTCTTGAGAGGCAATACATACATGGATTCATACTGTCATGCTCTAAGGCCGAACAAGAGATTTAATGCTTTATTACTCAACCATATTCATACTGAGCTTCTTTTAGGGCTGTGAGGTTCTGGGCTCCAACCCTTAGCTGCACCACCAGTCTATTTCAAGGTAATTGGTGCACATGACAATACAGCTAGAAATGTGTTCGAAAATATTTTGTCGTGTTCAGGCAAGATCTATTATTGGAGAGAAAATATATTAATAATAAAGTTGCCGTCTTATTAGTATCTGTATTTCTTTTGGATGTATAACCTCCATTTTTAAATGCAAAACTCAGATGGCTCATTTTTTGCCATTTCAAGATACTCCCTAGCTACCAGAGCTTTAAATATGTGTTAGTTATGTATATTCACAACATTCTGTGTGTGTTTTGATGTTTTTGTAGTCTTCTTAGGTAGATTGTTTATTTTGACAGAGCAGTTTGCAAAATTCTGAATCCTGAAAAAACCCAAAAACCTTGGACTATGTGAATTAATTATGAATTGAACTGGAACAGAATTAGTTCCTTTATAGAGGTGGTAAACTAGAACTAATTCCTTTTTAAAATAAGCTTTCCAAGCACTGTCATGTGCACACTCACCGGTGACAATGACATTTGAACGACATTAAAAGGTTACACAGTGTTCTGTATAGTGGAAGCAAAAACCTGCAACAATAACTAGAACTGAAATTTTGAATCCAGTGGATCTTACCTTTCATTTTGAAATAAAGAAACGTCCTGTGAAGCTTGAAAGTTTCCTTTCATTCAACTCTCGTTAAAACCGACCAGTTAAAAGCAACCAAATTATTCTCTTAGAACCAATGTAGGAAGCACCCTCTGCTTTACCTATCATGCAATTTTATGTTATTTCCCCAGCAGATGTCACTATTGCCCCTTGTAACACAGAGATTTCAGATTTAATTTTGTTGCTTGAAATTGGGCCAGAGTATTTCTTCATTGATTATTTGACTGGTGTAACTTGCCCTAGGTTGGCAGTAACTGATATTAGAGATTTCCCAGTGTCTTGCTACATGAATTGACCAATTCATTTTAATGCTTGGGAGACAACCGTCACCCAGAGCCAGCATCTTCAGCACCAAGGCCAGCGCACAAAGCAGTCAAGTGCGATGTTCCCAACAATATGTCAATAGTTGCTACAAATGCCTATCCAAGGTCAAAGTTTGACCCTTGCTCATTAGTTTGCTAATTAATAACTAATTAACAGACATCAGTCCATGAGCGTGGCAATCACTCACTGTATAAGTGACTAACTGCCTGTGCCAAACCACTGCTTTCATTTCCCCCCAGTTTCAATGCACAAGATAATAGCAAGATCCCCGTTTGTAGAATTTGTTAAGTGGCTGGCCAAGGATTTTGCACATATAGATCATTCTGAATTTTAGCTCTTTGTTTTGTTTCACAGCCATTTCCTCTGCTTTCCTCTCTTGAAGTACTTACATCACTGCTATAAATCAAATGCAAACAATAAAGTTGGCATGCTGCTTATAAATGGATTCTAAAGGAAGCGACAAATTAAGACTATAATATGCACCACCCTAATTCTTCTGCTTTGTATGGGGATCCAGCTATGGAACATTTGTTTACTTGACTGATCTCATTCCCTTTTAGCACAGTACATCACTGATGTGTGTGTGGTTCAAAGACTATGTATAGCCAGAATGAGCCGAGCCATTCTGGTGTTTTTTAGATAAAACATTTAAGTCCCAGTTCCATGGTAGGAAGTAGCTCTGGGGAAACCCAAGCGCGTTGCTGGCTTCTGTCCCATCTTACCTGGCCTTAGAGCAAGTGTGGGGAACATTTGGCCTTCCAGATGTTGCTGAACTACAAGTCCCATCAATCCCATAAAGAATAGTCAATGGCCAAGGATGATGGGAGCTGTAGTTCAGCAGCAACCAGAGCAACAAAGTTACAGATAGGTAGCCGTGTTGGTCTGCCATGGTCAAAACAAAAAAATTCCTTCCAGTAGCACCTTAAAGACCAACTAAGTTACTTCTTGGTATGAGCTTTCGTGTGCATGCACACTTCTTCAGATACGTGTATCTGAAGAAGTGTGCATGCACACGAAAGCTCATACCAAGAACTAACTTAGTTGGTCTTTAAGGTGCTACTGGAAGGAATTTTTTTGTTCAGAGCAACAAAGGTTCCACACCTGCCCTACAGCTTGTTGATGTGGTCCTCTCCGTCCTCAATAACCCAAACTGGGATCTGGATAGCTACCATCTCAATGCTTTCAAGTTATCTGCACCTGCATGGGACAGATTAGATACTATTCTTACCTGAATTCATTGAACCTGCCTGAAAATTTAATTATTTATTTAAGTTCTAGACTGCCCATTGCCTGCTTATAGAAATACTGTAAAACGTTGCAGCAGTTCTCAACCTGTGGGTCTCCAGATGTTGTTGGCCTACAACTCCCATCATCCCTCTGGCCTTGCTAGCTAGGGGTGATGGGAGTTGTAGTTCAACAACATCTGGGGACCCACAGGTTGAGAAAGGCTGGTTTACAGTCTTTTTCTTGCTTTCAGTTTTTGAGTCTCGAAAAAGCATGCACTAAAGCAAAACTCTTTTCATATACTCTCGGGTCAGAACTGCTGCCCTAGGTTTCTTCTAATGGAGATGACTCACATTTCGTTTCTACCTATCGGAATTGTGTAACATGTGAATCATCTCCATTAGAAAAACCCAGGGCAGCACTTCTCACCCAGGAGTATTAAAGGCAATTGTTCTATATTGCAGTCCAGATGTTTTGGACTACAAATCCCATTATGACTGAAAACTGGCCATGCTGCCTGAAGCAGATGGGAGTTTTAGTCCAAAACATCCAGCGGGCATGAGAATGGGGAGGACTCATCTACATGTCTATATAACATGTAAGCGTTGCAATATAACAGTCTTAAGTGCACAATCATAAAAGGGAGATGGCGTTCTACTATCCCAGATGTGGCATTGTCAAGAACATTGGGCTGATTAAATTAAGCTGCTACACTAGTAGAACCAGTGCAATGACTCCCACTAACACAATGGGACTCCCTCCAGCTCCACCCCGCCCCCACACTCCCCTGCACCCTCTCCAAATCTGTTTCTGTCCTCTGTATAGGGGACACATGTTTCTCCTTCGCTGGTAATCTTGGGATCTAGCATTCCTAATGCAAAGCAACAAAGGCTGCAGACACAGCTGCCAACACACAGCCACCACCTTGCATTTTCTCCTGCTTCAAACAAGGTAACCATTAAGCGCCGTCATTTCCACACAAATTGTTGACACTGTGGCATGTACCTCCCTTGTACTGAAGACTGCAATCCTGGTGCAAGATGGATGGCAATGGCTGAGGTTGCCCTGCTCGATATTGTTCCTTGTTTAAACACTATCTCCACACTCCCCCCCCCCCCGACAAAACAGGGCTGGCAAAGCCTAGGTTTTGCATCGGGATCGACATGACATCCCCTCTACCACCTACGCTAACCAGAAGCCACTGGAAAAGAGGGAAATAATATTGCATGGGTTTAGGTACCACCAAGAACATTTAGAACGTGGATAGCAAAAAAGAAACCTTACTTTCTGAAAGAAATGCTGTGTTGTGATAACAAAGACATCAAAGCCGCAGCCTGTTCTCTTAAGTTCCTCTTGGATGCAGCTGAATTTCCTGGCCTGTTCATCACACTTCTCCTTCATTTGCTGGATGAGCTGCCGCTCAGCCTCTCGAGTCTGCAAGTCAGGCTTGGTGGAAAATCCATTCCTTGGAACGGGTGACCTTTGTTTAGGGTGTCCTGCAAGAAGCAATAAAGAATACCCAAGGCTGTAATCAGTTACTTTATATGTACGGACACAGCTTTTCACAGTTATAAGACTCTTGAGACTTGCCTCTATGGTTGTTCTTTTTTGTGTGTTTTAAAGAATTTGCTCACAGTACAAAATAAAAGCACCAGCCCATAAAAACAAAACTTTATGCTCAGGGGGAGGGTTCCAGTATGGCATGGCATGGCTGTAAGTATACGACTTAATAGTTTTATGGATCTTCTAGTCACTACTGAATAGTGTTTCATTCTCTCAGATTACTGTTTTATACGTGTAGTTAGACAAACCAACATTTTCTGGTGGGAAGGCTTGAGAGTGAGGTATGTTATGTGGAAGACTGCTAAGGACAAATTTGGGAGATATTACTTGGCGGGGGAGTGAAGTGAGGTCGCAGCTT
This sequence comes from Podarcis gaigeae, assembly GCF_964106915.1. Lineage (NCBI taxonomy): Eukaryota > Metazoa > Chordata > Lepidosauria > Squamata > Lacertidae > Podarcis > Podarcis gaigeae. Next base: position 81,121,903 of record NC_139677.1, read on the forward strand.
CCATATTAGTTATTTTGTTTAGTTGCCAATGATAATAATAATAATAACAATAATAATTTTTTATTTATATCCCGCCCTCCCCAACCAAAGCCAGGCTCAGGGTGGCTAACAACAATAAAATAATACAACATTCTAAAATCATTTCATTATAAAATTAATTCAAATCAAATTAATGGCAACCATTGGGCTAGAGTTCTGTGAAGATTGCCAAAGGAGGGGGTGAGGCTGTGCCTGGTGGAACAACTCTGTCTTGCAGGCCCTGCGGAAAGGTGTCAAGTCCCGCAGGGCCCTAGTCTCTTGTGGCAGAGCGTTCCACCAGATCGGAGCCACAGCTGAAAAAGCTCTGGCTCTGGTTGAGGCCAGCCTAACCTCTCTGTGACCTGGGACCTCCAAGATGTTTTTGTTTGAAGATCGTAAGTTCCTCTGTGGGACATACCAGGAGAGGCGGTACTCTAGGTATGAGGGTCCTAGGCCGTATAGGGCTTTAAAGGTTAAAACCAGCACCTTAAACCTGATCCTGTACTCCACTGGGAGCCAGTGCAGGTGGTATAGCACCAGGTGAATGTGATCTCGCAGCGAGGACCCCGTAAGGAGTATTGCTACAGCATTCTGCACCCACTGGAGTTTCTGGGTCAGTCTCAAGGGCAGCCCCATGTAGAGTGAGTTACAATAATCCAGTCTGGAGGTGACCGTCGCGTGGATCACAGTGGCTAGGTCAGGGCGAGAGAGGTAAGGAGCCAACTGCTTAGCTTGGCGGAGATGGAAAAATGCTGCCTTTGTTATAGCTGCAATCTGCGCCTCCATGGAAAGGGAGGTGTCGAAGATTACACCCAAACTCTTAACGGACGGTGCTGGCACTAATTGCACCCCCGCAAGAGATGGGAGTTGCCCCCCCCCAATCCCATATCATCCCGACCCAGCCAAAGGACCTCTGTCTTCGAAGGATTTAACTTCAACCGGCTCCCACGTAACCATCCAGCCACAGCATCCAAACATCTGATCAGTGTGTCTGGGGCCGAGTCAGGATGGCCATCCATTAACAGATAGAGTTGGGTGTCATCAGCATACTGATGGCAGCCCAAACCAAAACTCCGGACAAGCTGGGCGAGGGGGCGCATCAAGATGTTAAAAAGCATCGGGGAATCGCACCATGCAACACTCCACACACCAAGGAGTGGCGCGATGACAATTCCCCCTCAAGCACCACCCTCTGTCCCCGACCAGAAGGAACGAGTGCAGCCACTGAAGGACTATGCCCTGGATCCCCACGTCGGCAAGGCGTTGGTCCAGGAGTTTGTGATCGACCATGTCGAAGGCTGCTGACAGATCTAGAAGAATCAGCAGCCCTGACCCGCCTTGATCCAGCTGCCTGCAGAGATGCTGTATATGTAGATCCCTTCCAATCGGGATTCAGACCTCACCATGGGACTGAAACTGCCTTGGTCGCGCTGGTTGATGATCTCCGGCGGGCTAGGGACAAAGGTGAGAGCTGTTTCCTAGTTCTGCTGGATCTCTCAGCGGCCTTTGACACCATCGACCATAACATCCTTCTGGACCGTCTAGAGGGGCTGGGAGCTGGGGGCACTGTCATACAGTGGTTCCGCTCCTTCCTCCTGGGCCGTGTCCAGAAAGTGGTGGTGGGGGGTGAGTGTTCAGACCCCTGGGCTCTCACTTGTGGGGTGCCTCAGGGTTCTGTCCTCTCCCCCATGCTTTTTAATATCTATATGAAGCCGCTGGGAGAGATCATCAGGGGGTTTGGACTGCGTGTTCATCAGTATGCAGATGACACCCAGCTCTACCTCTCCTTTAAATCAGAACCAGTGAAGGCGGTGAAGGTCCTGTGTGAGTGCCTGGAGGCGGCTGGAGGTTGGATGGCGGCTAACAGATTGAGGTTGAATCCTGACAAGACAGAAGTACTGTTTTTGGGGGACAAGAGGCGGGCAGGTGTGGAGGATTCCCTGGTCCTGAATGGGGTAACTGTGCCCCTGAAGGACCAGGTGCGCAGCCTGGGAGTCATTTTGGACTCACAGCTGTCCATGGAGGCGCAGGTTAACTCTGTGTCCAGGGCAGCTGTCTACCAGCTCCACCTGGTACGCAGGCTAAGACCCTACCTCCCCACGGACTGTCTCGCCAGAGTGGTGCATGCTCTGGTTATCTCACGCTTGGACTACTGCAACGCGCTCTACGTGGGGCTACCTTTGAAGGTGACCCGGAAACTGCAATTAATCCAGAATGCGGCAGCTAGACTGGTGACTGGGAGTGGCCGTCGGGACCACATAACACCGGTTCTGAGAGATCTGCACTGGCTCCCAGTACGTTTCCGAGCACGATTCAAAGTGTTGGTGCTGACCTTTAAAGCTCTAAACGGCCTCGGTCCTGTATACCTGAAGGAGCGTCTCCACCCCCATCATTCAGCCCGGACACTGAGATCCAGCGCCGAGGGCCTTCTGCCAGTTCCCTCATTGCGAGAAGTGAGGCTACAGGGAACCAGACAGAGGGCCTTCTCGGTAGTGGCGCCCGCCCTGTGGAACGCCCTCCCATCAGATGTCAAAGAGATAAAGAATTACCTGACATTCAGAAGACATCTTAAGGCAGCCCTGTTCAGGGAAGTTTTTAATATGTAATGCTGTACTGTTTTTAACACTGATTGGGAGCCGCCCAGAGTGGCTGGGGAAACTCAGCCAGATGGGCGGGGTATAAATAATAAATTATTATTATTATTATTATTATTATTATTATTATTATTATTTGGAGTTTTGTGGTATTTTTGTGTTTTATTCTTATTTGTAAGAGAACATTTTGTTTTTCTGTTATTTACGCTGGTTTAAATATGCGTTTCATACTTGACATTCCTTTCTAGCATTTTATTTTGATATTCTGTAATGTTGCATTTAATGCTTTAAGGCAGGTTGTAAACCACTTTGATAAAACCACAAATATAAATGGGTATATATCAAAAGAAGACAGAGCTCTGTGTACCACATGACTTGGCCTGCCACTAAGGTAACTTAGTTTAGTTAGAAAATATGTGGAAAGAGTAATTTAATATTTAACTGAAAAAATTATGTAAGGTTGTTTTTTTCTTTGCATGTGTGGATTTAAGATACTGTATGATGTCTATGAATTTCAATAAAGGTTTTTTTTTAAAAAAAGGTAACCTGCTGCCCTCAGGTGTGATGGAAGATGCTATACGGTTACCATTGTTGAAGTAAGATTCTACTGCTAGTCCAGTTGAGGTATGAACATGGAATAGTAGGAGAGAGCCACCCAGGGCCAGCCCAAGACATTCTGGCACCTGAGGTGACCCACAAAATGGCACTGCTTCCCCGTGAAGGAAGAAGGGAAGGAGTGAAGATTGACACCAGGAACAAAGGGGGAATAAGGATCTACATCGGGATTCACTGGCCCTGCAGATCTTGTCACCTGAGGTGGTTGCCTCACCTTGTCTCATGGGTGGACCGGCCCTGGAGCCATCTTGTCCTTCACCTCAGGCAGCAAAATGTCCTGGGCTGGCTCTAGAGGGAAGAACGATTGTCTCCAACCAAAGCCTCATGTGCACTATATGTTAAAAGCAGTAGAATACCACTTTTTAAATAAACAGCCATGGCTTCCAGCAAAGAAACTTGGGAGCTGTAGTTTGTTAAGGATGCTGTGAGTTGTTAAGCTGCAATTCCCAGAGTGCTTTGACAGTTAATCTTTCTTCCCAGGGAACTCTGGGAACTGTAGCTCTGTGACGGTAGTGGGGGTCTCCCAACAACTGTCAGCATCGCAGGACGCTTTAGCCCATGACAGTATTTTTTCATGGTCTCTTTTGAGCAGCAGAATCCATTTGACACATCTGAAGCTATATAAGAACAAAAGGATTCAAGCTGTCTTGCAATGCCATGGATAATTTCATAGAGCTGGCATTGGGAAAGAAAACTCAGCTCCGGGATGCCTAAGAGACGCTGAATAAGGAATGTGCTTTTTCTCAGGTTATTATTCAAGAGTAGAACTTAAAATATCCATGCATTCATGTTTTAAATCAACTATGCTACACAGGCAAGACACATCCATCCTGCCATTCTTTCACTAACAAGTGACAGCTAAGTCGCCCCACAAGAATTCCCCTTATGTGGCATGAAAGATGTCACTGTGAAAGTGCAATGCTTAAGTTTAACTATGACACACGCACATATTTTTTAAAGGATCTACTTATTACCCATGGAGTGGTGGTAGCTCCTGATGCTGTCACTGTGTTGGGGGGAGAGAGAGATGCAATAGCAACTGGGGTTGGGTTATCACCACTGTCTTGCCTATCTCACAAGGGGATCAGAAAAAGGGTACAGTCTGTGCATCAGTCTGCCCAAACCTGGCACCCTCAAGATGTTTTGGACTACAACTCCCATCAGTCCCAGACACAATGGCCAATATTTAAGGATGGTGGGAGTTGCAGTCCAAAAACATATTGAGGGTACCAGGTTGGTGCGGACTATTTGGGAGCTGATGCACCACTTGTTCCTTTATGAGATAGGCAAGTTTTTGTCAGTGTTGTCTCCTACCCAGGCTGCCATTGCTTATCTCCTCCTCAAGCACTAGGTTGGGGAAGGCTGATCTATGAAAAGAGTTATGTATTTCCAAGGCCTCACAGTGGAAGGTTTTTATCACTTTCCTGGGAGGTCAAGTAAGCCCCACTATCCCATCAGACACTCCACATTTTTTATTAACCACAGTTTACCTTAACTGTGGTCTGTCAAAACAAGTGAACTTCTTAAACTGTGGTTTGAAGTTGGCTTGCTTTAACAAACCATAGTTCAGATGGACTGCAGTTTTTCCACATTCCGACAAAATGAAAAGCTGTGGTTAAATAACAAAAAGAGAGAAGATAGTTTCTGTAGTCCTCCTCCTGTTTGTGCCAGAAGAGGGCAGGTCTGAGGCTTACCTCAGCTTATTGCTGTCATGATAAGCCATGGTTTATCAAGACATGTTTTATCATGATTTTGAGAAATTTTACTATTAGTTACCCCAAATGGACACTCCAAAAGCCATGCAATGACATTTACACAGAAAATAAAGGGGGGGGTGTAGTCAAGCCTGAAATAATTAAATAACCCTTTAGCGTATTGATGCTGAATCTTCAATGGAGACTGCAAATGAGTGGGTTTGTGTTTCACATAACTGTCCAGAAGAATAAATAGAATTTTATCACAAGGCTTCAAATCTCAAGGAATTCACTGACCTCATTTCTAGCAACACAGCAAGATAAAAGCACTTGGGTTTTATTTCTTTTTAAAAAGAGATCCAGCTAATACATACAAGTCACACTATGCAGTCTGACAGGCCAAGAAACACAATTATTGTGAAACAGTACACAGTTTGGCAGTAATTCCAGCTAGACCTCCCAGCTGCCCTAGATATTTCTACCACCTTTCTACATAATTGTTTTTTACACAGCTGACCTCCACCTTCAAACAGAATCTCCTGTGGCCCAATGATCTGCCACAAGCCTCTTACAAACTGCAGGTGCTGAAGAGCACTTGCAACAAATTTATCTAGAAAGGGTGAATGGGAAAACAGTCTAAGGAATGGAAAATCTTCTTCCCAGTGACATTTTAAACACCAATATGTATGCTTGACTAGAGATGTGAAAAAGCATAGATTTCTGTTCTGTTCTGTTCTGTTCTATATTTGCTGTATGCAGTGTTATTTCTGTTCTGCTGCAGTTCACCTTCATGAAAACTACATTTTTGCCCCACTGTCTGCTATGGTTAGATTTTACATAATTAGTTAATTAATTAATTAATTAAGTGATTCCACACCATTCATCACAATGCAGAGCAAACAAACTGCAAATGGGGGGGGGGGGAGTCATCAATTACACATTTGTATATATCATTTGCGGACTGATCAACAACAGCAAATTCCAAATACATTTGATGGATTGGTTTCAATTCCGGATATGGGACAAATAAGTGAACATAGGCAATTCCCACTCCTATTTCTGTTGTCATCACAGTCTCTGACATCTCTAGGCTTAAGGCTATATACAGCTATGGATTCCACAGCAGATCTTCAGAGAGATCAGTGGATGAAGATTTTTGCAACATTGTAAGGCATCATATCGTTCCTTCGGGGTTGATCTAAACATTACAGCCTTGCGCAATGAATGCAACCTTTTAAATAATATTCAGCTGAAGATGCTCCTTATAGACATTTTTTCACTGCAACACTGTCTGTGTTGCAGCTGCTGCCTACAATGGTATTGCCTTTGTGCAGCACAGATGTGCCAAGCAAGAGTTCCAGACAGAAAGGACAAATGGGGGGAAAGGGGAGGCAGTGGCTGCGTTTGCACATAGTACTAAGCCAAGAGGTGTGGCTTAATAAAACATACTGTGCATGAATTGTGTACTCATGCACATAGCCAGATTGCTCTTGCTTCATATGTCAGATGGATTTGTTATCCTCAGATGGATTTGTTACCCAACTGTGGTTTGTTTCACCCTAAGAAGCCATGATTTGCAAGCCACAAGTAGCTATATGGCTAAGGGCTAGCTAGCGATCCTGGCTTGTTCAGGTTAAACAAACCACAGTCCTGAGTTTAGTCATCATGCTATGGTGCTTTGTTTTATCTACTCATGTCTACTACATTTGTTTTTTTATTTTGTAGTTTTATGCTGTGAACTGCCTTGAGATCTATGGATGAAGGGTGGTATACAAATGTAAATAATAATAATAATAATAATAATAACAAAGTCAGGATAAGGACAGTGTGTGACAATGACTGGGTTTCCTGCACTGTATGGTTTATTAAGGTGAGTAGCTTGACTTGCTACTACATTTAAAAGTGACCAGAGTAATTGGCGTATTTTTGTAAAGGCGAGGACGCGGTAGATTTGGAGTGCCAGTTCAAAGCTGCCGTTGCGGATTTTTGGCATTTAAGAAATTGTTTTCTGTTCAGAGAGTTAAGTGGGAGGTCAGGGTGGCTTGTGTTAGCATACGGGCCAATTATTTCTATGCCGCCTTTGCCATACTTTGGATATTACTTATAGCTGCTCCAAATCTCTGCTGTACCTGCCGCTGAATCCCTCTAGGATCAAGCTGCCCATCTTCCCTATGATTATGGATAAAAGAAACCACAGCAGGGCTTGGAGAGACACATGTTTCGTCTCTGAAATGCTTAGAATTCACTCGACAACAAAAGTTGTATAATAGCAAGGTCAGTGAGGCTGCTTCACAGTGACTTCCTCGAGGACTCCACAGCTAAATTGGCTGGGATTTAATTAAGGAAAATTCCCTGAAATTTTGTCCATCGTCTTCGCCAATTCCCCACAGCCTTACAGTATTTGAAGTGCAAGCCTTTAAGTTGTCCTTCCAAATACTCTGAAATGTCCTTGTAATTTAAACAGTGGTTTTTGTCCTTAGGGATAAACCTGAACTCCTCTATTCACCTGGGGCTAAAAGAACAACTCAGTATGCATATTCTGTCCCCATTCTGCTGTTTTCACAGAGGACAGAAAATGCACTCCTGATGCCGGGACGAATTCCAAATTCCTTTCTGCCACGCTCCTTTAACAGCTGTGAAATTCTGGGGTGTTACGGAGAAGCAGAATGAGACATATTAATGGGTACAGACATGACTGCTATAAAATATTTTCATTCACTTGAACAGAAAGGTTTGGATTTTTAGGATAAAATAATACAAGCAGTATGTCTACCGGAGAGGAGAAAGAAAACACTGAAAAGCCTTTCCGATGGTTGGATCCAGGCTTTGGCATGCTTTGAATAGACACATTTATTTATTTAAACACAATGGGACTTAAATAAAGTTAAGTTGGTGTTGGGACAGATTCAGAAAGGCCCTCCTAATACCCTGAGGTTTTAGATAACTACTGCCTGGTAACGAATATCTCATTCTTGGACAAGGTGATCAAGATGGTGGTATCTGGCTAGCTAAATGGCCAGATTATTATCCAAATGAGATTCTGATTAAACATACAGAAAAAAATATTTCTGACAGTAAGAGCTGTTCGACAGTGGAACAGTCTCCCTTGGGAGGTTGTGGACTCTTTTTTCCTTGGAGGTTTTTAAGCAGAGGTTAGACAGCCATCCGTCCTGGATGATGTTGTAGCTGGGATTCCTGCATTACAGGGGGTTAGACTAGATGACCCTTGGGTCCCTTCAAACCCTTCAATTCTATCCCAGATAAGAGAAAGTGCTTCTTCACTCAACACATAGTTAAACCATGGAACTCATTCCCACAAGAGGTAGTGATGGCCACCAATCTGGATTGCTTTAAAAGAGGATTAGACAAATTCATGGAGGATAAGTGGACACTAGTTGTGATTGCTAGATTCTTCCTCCACTGTTCGGGGCAGTAAGTCTCTCATTACTAGGTGCTGGGAGTCGTAGGTGGGGAGAGAATGATATTGTGTTCCGGTCCTGCTTTTGGGCTTCTCACAGGCATTCATTTGGCTACTGTGTGAAAGAGGATGCAGGTCTAGATGGGCCATTGGCCTAATCCAGCAGGCTCTTCTTGTGTGCTTATGAAGATAGGAGCTATACAGTGGTACCTCGGGTTGCAGACGCTTCAGGTTACAGACTCCACTAACCCAGAAATAGTACCTCGGGTTAAGAACTTTGCTTCAGGATGAGAACGTGCAGCGGCAGGTCCCATTAGCTAAAGTGGTGCTTCAGGTTAAGAACAGTTTCAGGTTAAGAACGGACCTCCAGAACAAATTAAGTTCTTAACCCAAGGTACCACTGTAATGCAAAATGTCTGAAGGGCACCAGGTTGGGAAAGGCTAGTCTACTCTAAGGCTGAAAGAGTCTCAATACATCACAATGCAGCAAATATGTAAAGATACGTATGTAAACCCATATAACCTTCAACCCTCTGCAAGAACACATGAGGAGAAAACACAGTGCCTGAAGGTTATTATGAAGATTCAAGTACCATTTTTTTAAAAGACTGAATGGATGTCTCCTTGAAATCATTTTAACTCCCACTAAATTGAGGATAATTTGTTTTCACTTTTTTGAAAGATTGGAAAAAAGCTAAACAAAGGGTTCAAGCCTACGAAAGGATGCAATTCTATTTCAAAAAGTGTCTTTTGGGGTCAGGTGAGACTGTGGGTTCAAAAAAATCCTATTAATTTTAAGTAATAAGTCACCATCTAGGGCAAGGTTATGGATGCCTGAGTCCTGCTGAGATAAATGGCACTGAAGCATGTGGAATTTGATAATGGCTTATGGCCGCTAAGTGCTATTGAAAAGGCTAATAAAAATATTTCCAGTATTAAACATCTTCTGGTACTCCATGTCAAATTCTGCAACCCCCAAAGGGCTGTCAAAATAAACTTTTGATTTGTTAATTGTCTAAATTTTAACTGATAAAAGTCAGTTTAGGTTTTGCATTTTAATAAAAATAGCTCTGAATAAAAGGATATACTTTCCGGGTTGTTGTTGTTTTAGATTATGCACATATATTCTGCATTATGGATTATCATAGGATCAAACTACATTAAAAAAACTATTTAAAACATGTATGCACCACATAATTGAATAAAAGACCTCAAAGCAGTTTACAAATAAGCAATCAACTTGCACGTTTCTTTTAAAAATAATAATAAATAAATAGCCACTACAGGATGCGTGTGTGTGATTGTGTTTGCACACACACAGCTATCAGACCCATAGCACATGGAAAAGTTTCCTTAAAACCCACTGCATGGCCCAATAAAAATAATTAAAAACACAATAAAATCACTACAAATTCCAATAAAATCAATAATAATCAACTCAATGGAATCTTCCCTTGCAGAACTAATAGTAGGGGTGTTTACGTTTGTGTGTGTGTGTGTGTGTGTGTGTGTGAGAGAGAGAGAGAGAGAGAGAGAGAGAGATTTTTGTCAGGAAAACACAACCCCCACCCACATATCACGGTCCTGGTCCTGATCCATACAGTAGCAATGTACTTTTTTTTAATGCACATTAATTGCCTATATGCAATCAGTGTTACACTTCACCTAGTCCTTAGAAGAGCACAGCCTTCAATGCAAGAAAGAAAGAGGTATAGCTTTTCTTTGATAGTGCCTACACAACCCCCCCCCCACTCCTGATGGCTTTTGTAAGCTCTTATATAAAAATGTAATTTAAATTTGATTTATTGGGGTCATTTTTTTATAACCTATCAGAAATGTTCCACTCAATTAATCTAACTGATTAGTAGCTAAACATTGCAGCCCGACAGAATCACGTATGCACAAAGCTTGGTGCATTTGTCTCGTTTCTTCCTGTGGAGACAGCTGCTCTGGCCCACCCCTCCCCACCTATTGGCTTTCCAATTATGGAACAATTTAGAATACAATTTCCGCAATTCAGCGGTGGGTCTGTTGACACTGAGCAGAAGGAAAATGCTAGGTGCAGTCATGTATCTGGCGCACAGGTGCCAATATATCAGGATTATATTTGTCCTCTGAAGGTAGCTGTAGAAATAACTGAAATTTTGTAGGAATGTAATGACCCATTACTGCTATGAGGGGTTTGTTGCTGCCACCGCCGCCACTGTTAAGAGTTGTTAATTGTTTATGTATAATCATGTGTTTCAAATAGTTTGCCTTATTTTAAACAGTTAACAACAATGGCTTATTCCATTCAAAGACTTAACTGGACATCATTTGCTTGCCAAGTGGCATAACAGAGTTTGCCTGCTGCACAAGCTGCAAGTTTGAAGTTTATTATTTCAGAGAATCATACAATTCTAGAGCTGGAAGGGACCCCAAGGGTCATCTAGTCCCATAGGAGCCAACTCCTAGGGGCCAAGGTCCCTCTAAATTTGATGGGCATTGCCATTCAAATGGTCTTGTGATCTATTATTTATTATGTGGAGAGGGACTTACCTGCCTCCCCCAACATTTTATTTAAGTTGGCACCCTTGTCTAGTCCACCCGTCTGCAATGCAGGAAACATAGCTAAAGAATCCCTGACAGATGGCCATTTATCATCTATAGATTTTCTGTTCATGTACAAATCAGTGTAAAGAACCCTCTTCCTCTCGCCCATTCCATCAGAGAACCAAATCAACAGTCATATATCATGTTGAGATGCAAACTCCATGGAAATTCAGAGCCATTTTAAGCTCCCTTACTGACCTGAGAGTCAAAACCAGAAGTGAACCAGCACATCAACAACTTGCTCCTCGCATCACCAGCAGAAAAGTCAGAGGGGTATCCAAGCAAGTTCACCTCTTGATAATTTGGTTCCCATTCCTTTTACAGTGGTACCTCGGGTTAAGTACTTAATTCATTCCGGAGGTCCGTTCTTAACCTGAAACTGTTCTTAACCTGAAGCACCACTTTAGCTAATGGGGCCTCCTGCTGAGGCTGCGCCGCCAGAGCCCGATTTCTGTTCTTATCCTGAAGCAAAGTTCTTAACCCGAGGTACTATCTCTGGGTTAGCGGAGTCTGTAACCTGTAGCGTATGTAACCTGAAGCATATGTAACCCGAGGTACCACTGTACTAATGAGATGTCAGAACTGCATTCTCTGGGTTTGGGAGGGACTCACTTACCTGACCAGGACTACCAAACTCATGGGTCATTAGTACGGTGCCAGCAGGTGTCTATGTGCCTGCTGAAATTTGGCTTGAAAACTTGTTTGGCTTGAAATTGACTTGTTTCGAATAGAACAGCTTTTGGTGTATGCTTCCTTTCAATGGCACAAGTTTTTGCCGACACACAATATTGATGCACGTTAAATATTGGCAAAGTTCAAACAGTCCTTAAAAACAAGTGTGTTTGGTTTATACATACCTGGTGAGTGGAGCTTGGTGGATGATACAACCAGTCTCTTAGGGGATGAAACTGTGGGTCTGTTGGCCTCTTGATCTTTCTGTACTTCTTTCTTGGAGCCTGTTGAAAAGGTTAAGACAACGGATGTTTGTTTTGCATGTGACTGAATGGGAAGCATAGCTGTGTGAAAGGGCCTTCATTTTCTGCCTGACTGCAATTACATTAACACTTTTCATGTGCCATATGAATGTTCAATTGTACATGTGACAGGGAAGGGAAGTGCGGCAGGTCATGTGGAAGTTGCGGCAGGACCATTAGATATGATTGCACCAAGACCTGCGTTCCATGCATGCACACATGTGACACACACACTCATAAACACAGGTATGATGCATAAAGAGGGCTTTAGCAAATGTGGAATCTGTGAAACAGATTCCACATTACTTCTAGGTAGATAGGTTTAGAAACAGGTTGACAAGTCATTGAGCATTTTTAAGGACACATTGTCTGTTGTTTAACTTAGGCATTTAAAACCTATTTACTTTCAGGCTACATAACAATGGGCAGTAATGGGAGGGGGGAGGCGGAAACCAAGGTCAAATTGGGCAATCATTTCAGATGAAAGATAAATGATGCTCAAATAATACATTTTTACATCCTTCTTGTGCATGTACAGGGAAAAATGACAAATAGATCAGGCGTATTTTACTGCAGGGTATATGAACCTGGAGCTACTGTCACAATACATTAAAAACTCGCCATCTATGTGATATGTATCTTCAGTGACTTTAAATAAAGAGAATGCTAATAATGAAATCTGTGGCTCTAATGCTTTGTAACTGGAAGAGAAACAAGCATATTTTTTTGCAATTCTGTATTTGGATAATTAACTTATTTCATTAAATATTTTATTCTGTGAACTGCCCTGAGACTTCTGGGTATAGGGTGGTATAATAATAATAATAATAATAATAATAATAATAATAATAATAACAACAACAACAACTGCTGCTGGCTTCTCAAAACTTTCATAATGTCTGAAAGAGCACATGGCGCAATATAACCCACTACTATGCATGTCAAAATGTGAGTTCTGGTTAAGTCCAAGCTGCCATCCCAAGGACCATTAGGGGTTGGATTCGGTGGAATTTCAGCAGCCAAACTGTCTGCAAAGTTGTAGCCAAGGAGTTTATAATGTTGCTGAATGGGTGTGTTGCCATAAGAAGGGTATTCAAAAGATGTCTGAAGGTTAATAGTGAGAGCAGGAGGCTGGACTAGATGGACGTTTGACCTGATCCGGCAGAGGCCTCTTCTTTGGTTTTTTATGGGTATATAGTATAGTATTAGTATAGTAAGCCGATTACGTATGTCAAAAAATGGCCACTGTGTGGCTACCTGATATAAGTTTGAATGAAACCACCCTCAGAAACATTATTAATGGAGTTTGCATGCTACCTACTAATGGGGGGGGGGGGAGAGACTTGTTTTGCCTTCTGCAGAGAAAGATAAATAATTTTAACTTTTTTGCCTTCCTACCATCACCCCAATGCTCGCGAGCAGTCATGCCCTTCCTAAGTAATGAGCCATTACTGCACACACTGTTTGAGACAAGATGAGATAAGCTAGAAATATGAAAAGGTTATGAGAAAAGAACAATCCAGTTCTCACTAGAGAATTACTCGACAAGATGGAAATAACATGAATAAGTAAGCAAACAAGGACCGAACTGTATATTTGTCAGCCTAGGAAGATTCATTTTTTGTTCTTTTCTATTTCTTGACTTTGACTCTTTTGCTAGTAATTATTTTTGTCCTTTACCAACCAACCGAAAGTAACTTATTTTCCTGTACTTTTTTTGTCTTTTTATTAAAAAGGCTATATATGTACGTAAGAGTCAAAGTAGACCTGATTTTAAGTTTTAGATCACATGCTTGCAAAAAGGCCATGTATCTTTGTGGGGGTTGGTGAGTGGTGATTGTGGGCAGCTGACATACTCTTCTTTTGCCCAAGAGAGCCATTGGAAGGTTAAGAGGAGGCAGTGGATCATTGCTCCAGCTTTTCTTCCCCTTGCTAAGGCTGCAATCCTAGCCCCAGTTACCTCGGATTACTTCCCTTTGGATTTACTTCTGAATAGACAGGGTTAGGATTGAAAATTATTTTCTCCCTTAGAAGGTTCCAATGTGGTGCAAACCACCCCTCTGATCCAGTTCAGGGCATGATTTGGCAATGCAGATAATTGTCATTAAACATTATTCCTGAGCTTTATTTAAAAAAAAACACCCCTCTCTCCATAAACCTACTGGGCAGATTCTATACTATATTCTTTTATAGTAGGTTGATTTGATCATTGACACAATGGAACAAACCATTTTGATCCATTCAGATTCAATAGGAAGTATGTTCTTTTCCCAATTATTTGTGACCATTACCTTCGCACCAGTGACAAGACTAGTTCCCACATCTAGATCATTCTCTGAGATAGCATATTTTAAATAAGCAAGTAAGAGTACCTTAGTTTCCAAAGCTCTTGACCAATATTTGCCTTCTCTCTTGAAAACTACCAACTTTCTATAAATAAAACATGTCTCACAACATTTCCTCATGCAGCACAATTATTTCACCAGAGTATGAAAGGACAAATCCCATGCTTTCTCACTCTGCCCCCCCAATCTCTTATCTTCCCTCCCTCCTCTTCCTCTGTAATCTTTTTCTGTTTAATCTTTGACATGCCAGCAAAGTATGCAAAATTGAGAAAGTTCCAAATATGCATAAGTGGATGGTGTAATACAGTGAAATCTAATTAAATTTACTCATTTCATAGAGTGGAAGAAAAGCAATCAACTCCTGTCATCAACGCAATTTGCATGGCAATTATTTTCTAATGTTGTTGTCCCATGCTAGGCGCATGTCTTCTCTCTCTCTCTTTTGTTTTGTTTCTGACGGTCTGAATTGCTGTGGTGCAGCAAAACGGTGAGATACTAGTTGTGTTAATTAAAGATTATCGGTACCCCGTTGCCTAATTTAGATGACAAGCAGATCTCATGAAAATACTAGATCTGCTATCTACCCGGGATTTATATTTCCCTTTTAAATGAGATTGTATAGGAGGAACAGTCCTCTTCTAGGAAAACCCAACACATGACATATTTCAAATGGAACTTTGCAGGGTTGCATTCCTCTCATTAGGATGCTTGAAGCTGTTCCTTTGCAAATGAATTTCCCACTTACACCTTGTTAAAATGATGCACTTTCCTCCGCTATGCATGCATTTCAAGTGCTATGGTGAAACCCTTCCTTTCAGATGTTTCCTATTTGAAGCTAAATGGCATGCAAGGCAGTTCACCCACTGCTATTCATTCCATACACCATGGGGAATAATGAGGGAAGAGAGATGTAATATTCTAGAGCATTGGCCCAGCTCAAACATACTTTTTCCTTTCTGGAGTCAATCTCTCAAAAGCCATTTCTGTTTATTTGTGGCAGCCACTGGTCGTAGTCACCGCAATTCTGCACTTTTAATATTTCTTTATTATTATTATTATCTGTAACAACTGGGACTTGCCAAAAAATATTGCAGTGTGGTGTATTCCTGTTCAGGGTTCCCAACAGCCACCCATGCCCTATTCAAGAATACTCCATTAGATCCTGTTTCCCCCTCAGCAGTCAGCATTCCATGACCTCTGAGGACGCTCAGTTTTCACTGACCTGTTAGGGGGGCTCCCTTTCTTCCCTTAATGTTTTATCCTCAAGTTTTCTTGTACTTCAGGAGACCTCCATTGTTCAGCCTGGACACTGAGATCCAGCTCTGAGGGCCTTCTGGTGGTTCCCTTACTGTGAGAAGTGAAGTTACAGGGAGCCAGACAGAGGACCTTCTCAGTAGCGATATCTGCCCTGTGGAACGGCCTCCCATCAGATGTCAAGGAAATAAAGCACTATACAATTTTAGAAGACATCTGAAGGAGCCCTGTACAGGTAAGTTTTAATGTCTGATGTTTTATTACATTTTTATATCTGTTGGAAGCTGCCCACAGTGGCTGGAGCAACCCAGCCAGATGGGTGGGGTTCAAACAATAACACTGTTGTTGTTTCCCTGAGTTTACTGGTACTTCCCTATTGATCATGTACAGTAGTGGACAGCGTGCTGGTCTGAAGATACGTGACTCTTGCTGCTTACTGGGATAAGGAAGGGTGAGGCAGCTGCCAGGTTGGTGCAGTGCAAATTCACTGGCTGAGCCAATCCAGTGCTCCTACCAGTGCATTTGCATGGTGCTACCCTCCCTGCCACCTTGCCCCCTCCCCCTACTGGAAAGCAGCAGTGACTCACCAGCCAGGAGGTCAGGTGAGCGCCTCTCCTTTACCACACCGTCCACTACTGTGTGTGGAGCTCAGCTTGTGAAGGTGGAAGAAAGTTGGCCAGTGTGGTGTAGTAGTTAAGAGCGGTGGACTTGTAATCTGGGGAACCGGGTTTGCTTCCCCGCTCCTCCACACGCAGCTGCTGGGTGACCTTGGGCCAGTCACACTTCTCTGAAGTCTCTCAGCCCCACTCACCTCACAGAGTGTTTGTTGTGGGGGAGGAAGGAAAAGGAGAATGTTAGCCGCTTTGAGACTCCTTCGGGTACTGATAAAGCGGGATATCAAATCCAAACTCCTCCTCTTCTTCCTCCTCCTCCTCCTCCTCTTCTTCTTCTTCTTCTTCTTCTTCTTCTTCTTCTTCTTCATGCTTGGTCCTCTTTTTAGATTATGTCTGTCTCCACCTTAAAATGGTGAATTACTATAGTCCAAGAGATGACATTTTGTGGGAATGTGATGTGGGGTCTGCCAGTCCACTCTTTCCTACCAGAGAATCACAGTGATGACAAGCTCCAGGAATCCTGCCCTCTCTGCTGGGCAGAAGAACTAATGGGGTGATGGGCATCTTGAGGCTCTCACCCATACTTGCTGCTTGTGCTGAGCTGAGATTGGCTTGGCTTCTTCCCACAGAGCTGATTGCCTAGCAGAGGTCACCACCAGCACTCTCATTGGCTGGCTCTCGTCTCCCTTCCTCACAGTGCTGGCTTCTGCTGCCTCTCCCTTGCCCTCTGTGGGTGCTGTCCCACCCAACAGCTGACTGGTGGTATGTGCACCGCATGAAGCACCTGATCGAGACATTAGAGGCTGGGTGCAAAACAGTCCCGGGCTTTAGCCCTGTTAGCTTGGGAGTCAATACACCCCTGGTTTTAAATCTGTGGATTTTACTCCTTGGTCCTCCATTTCAAATCAATGAGCTGCTGCAAAGCTTCTTTTCCTGTCTTCTGCTTTAACATGATTTGTGATTTTATAATGGTACAGTATTGATTCTGTCTCATTGTAATATTCTTTTAATCTTTGCATGCCACCCAGATATATCCATTTATAGGGTAGTCTTTAAAGTGCATAAATAAATACTATAAATAATAAACACCTCCTTCACACAATGAGGGTGGTCATGGTGTATACACATACGTAATGGACTGAGGCTCGTGATATGACAACATAAATGCATCCATTTCTCTCTACTTCAGCATTGGCTTCTTTAAATCAATAAAAAGTAGGATTCATTCATCTGGATATGCCCTCAGGTGTTGTGGGGGAGCGATCACAGCTCAGTGACAAGAAGAAGAAGAAGAGTTTGGATTTGATATCCCGCCTTTCACTCCCCTTCAGGAGTCTCAAAGTGGCTAACATTCTCCTTTCCCTTCCTCCCCCACAACAAACACTCTGTGAGGTGAGTGGGGCTGAGAGACTTCAGAGAAGTGTGACTGGCCCAAGGTCACCCAGCAGCTGCATGTGGAGGAACGGAGACGCGAACCCAGTTCACCAGATTACGAGTCTACAGCTCCTAACCACTACACCACACTGACTCTCTCCCTGGATTCTCCAGCTTAAAAAGGATCAGATAGCAAGGGAAAGAGCTCTGCCTGAGATCCTGGAGAGCTGCTGCCAGTCAGACCAGACAATATTGGCCAAGATGTACAAATAAATGGATCCTGCATGAATCAGCTTCCTTTGTTCTCCCTATTAATTTCTTTCCATCAGAAAACAATTTTAAAATAGTAATTAGAAGAAGCTATTCTACCTCATATTTAGACTGATTTGATCAATCTTTTCCTCTATGAAATGGGAGGAGAAAGATCTCAACCCGACCTCAGTGCTTTTCACGGCTCATATGCTCTCCCATGAAGCTGATGGATCAGAGCCCAGAGGCAGGAAGTCTCAGGTTAAACTGTTTGCACAATCTCAAGTTGGTATCTGGTTGGCAAAAACCTCTGCCAGAGACTCTGCCAGTCAGAGTAGGCCATACTGGGATAGATGGAGGCAGCTCAATGCATTCAACTCAGCCAACAACTTCCCATCATTACTTATAAGGACAGATAACCCCAAACAATTGTACAAAGATGTGCTGATTTGCTGAGCCTGAGCTAGGTGCATTCTAAGATGGTGGTGGTGTTCTGATGACTCTCCCCATGCTTTGAAATAATGCATGAAAGGGGTTGTGGCCCCAACCTCACCACTGACATCTGCAGCAACCATTCCTCTTTTCCATCTGTATGGTTGGCCAGGGTGTGAAGGGCTCTGCATATTTGCTGATGTATGCTCTTCCATATGAGGCAGGACTGGTTGGGCCAGGGTCCCCCCTCGTGTGGAAGAGAGATGAGGCTAGTCCATGTGCCCTCCTCATGTCTTTTTTTAACGTGTGGCAGGTATGTGAACCTCCTGCCATGCAGGCCTATGGTAGGGACGTCCGTTTCAGTTTCTCTTAGTTTCTCATTATTCCAGTCTGAAGTCCTCCACATCCCCACATCAGTTTGAGGTGTTCTTTAAAAAAAGTCTTCATAAAAATTCACCATCTTTTTAGTTAGCACAAATTAGTACAAATTTAGTACAAATTAGTCCCAATATACACATTTTTGCAAATTAAAATCTTCCCTAATATAATGCATTTTGTATGGTATTTTTCCTAATACATGATTTTGTATGCACACTTTATCCTAGCAGATCACTGGGCATTTTGCAACTGCATTACAAAATTCAGAGCAGTGAGAATTTTGAAGGATTGGTGTATTTCGGTTCAGTTGTTTTGGAAACTGCGAATTAGGTAGGTTCCCCTTTGAATGTGAACTGAATCAAATTTCTCCCCTATCTAACCCCAGTTTATAGTTTCATATTTTTCTAAAGCTATGTATTTTTTAGGTACCAAAATTGTGGAGCTGATTCCAGATCCTTATTTCCAGGCTTCACCTGCTTCTTACTGGGGGCTGCTTGATGTTTTGATTTCCACCAGAAGAATGTTGGCAAGTTTCTTACTAGCATTTATGGTTTTCAGAAAAATGAGACTGGCAGCCTCACTTAACACCTCCCCCAGAATGGGTATTTATCATTTTTTTTCTGTTGTCAGAAAAAACGGACTGTTGTCAGTGGCTGACAGCTGCAAGGGCAGCCAGCAGGGGCCGAAAGGAGGAAGGGGCAGATTATTCCTTAATGAGTTCTTGAAATATTTTGAAGTGAGGTCTTCTTTCTCCCCTGCCTTGCCTTGTTCCATTATTGCCCCCTGATGACTACTGGTGGAGATAAAGCTACAATGACAATGCATGTTTGCCCAAAGCCAAATCCCGGTATAACCAGCCATTTCTCTAATGCAATACATCATCTATCTAGAAGAATTCAAAACTTCCTCTCCTTTCAACAGCAGGCTTGATGTCACTGCTGGCTGCGCTCTTGGCTTTTTAACCTGTGCTTAGATAAGTGTCACAATTAAATATCAGACCTGACATGAAAACAAATAGCAGTGGTTAGACAACATTTGTTGTCTTGGACCAGAGAGCTCTGCTGTGAAAGAAACACTATGCTGTCTTCCTCCTTTCTCCAGCTCATCTTTAGCCTTTTTACCCCTTCTCTCTTAATTTAATAAAAAATAATGATTCCCAAACCACCTACTTGTGCTTTCTCACCTTAAGTAATGTGAAAAATTGACAGGAATAAGCGTGATAGAGCGTGTATAAGAGAGATAAAACAGCATCAGGCGAAGCTGGCTTATATTGAGGAGGACCACTGGTCCATTGGGATCAGTACTGTCTACATGGACTGGTAGCAGCTCTCCAGATTGTCAGGAAATGAAAATAAAGCTGCCAACATTGTAATGCAGCTGTAAAAATCTATGGCACGACTACATTTGGAATACTGTATATAGTTCTGGTCGCCTTGCCTCAAAAATTATATTAGATAGTTGAGAAAGGTTCAGAAAAGGGCAACCCAAATGATCAAGAGGTCGCCGTGTTTGGGACTTCTTAGTTTAGAAGAAGACAAGCAACTTTTTCTCCTTCTCTTATAGCACCACAACAGTGGTGGATGTTGGAAGATTCAAGGCAGACAAAGGAAAGAATTTCTTCATGCAGCACTTAGTGAAACTATGGAACTTGCTCCCATAGTGATGGCCACCAGCCTGTATGGCTTTAAAAGAGGCTTGGGCAACTTCATGGAGCAGAGAGCTATCCATGGCTTGCTATGATGGCTAAGCTCTGCCTCCTTCGTCAGAAGCAGCAACGCTTCTGAATGCCAATTGTTGGAAGCCGCAGTAGGAGAGAGTGCTCTTGTGCACAGATCCTGCTCGAGGGTTTCCCACAGGTATCTGGTTGGCCACTGTGAGAACAGGATGCTGGACTAGTTGGGCCACTGGCCTGATCCAGCAACGGGACCATTCCCAGTTCTACCAGGAGATGATGGGGATTGGACCTGGGACCATCAGCACACAGAGCAGATGCTCTACCACTGAGCTATGGGCAGTCCTCACAATGCTAATTACATTACTGTTAAATCGTCGTTCGGTCCCAGCTCCTGCCCACCTAGCAGTTCGAAAGCACTCTTAAGGGCAAGTAGATAAATAGGGACCGCTTTATAGCGGGAAGGTAAACGGCGTTTCCGTGTGCTGCGCTGGTGCTGGCTCGCCAGCTGCAGCTTCGTCACGCTGGCCACGTGACCCGGAAGTGTCTTCGGACGGCGCCGACTCACAGCCTCTAGAGAGAGATGAGCACGTAACCCCTGAGTCGGACAAGACTGGCCAGTACGGGCAGGGGTAACTTTACTTTAAAGATAAATGGCTGGTTTGCATTATCAAAAGGAATGGTGGATGCAAGCCATATATTAGCCCTATTTATATCTGAGCTAGTGTGATTAGAGTGTTGGACCAAGACCTGGGAGTAAAAGGTAAAGGTAAAGGGACCCCTGACCATTAGGTCCAGTCATGGCTGACTCTGGGGTTGTGGCGCTCATCTCGCTTTATTGGCAGAGGGAGCTGGCGTACAGCTTCCAGGTCATGTAGCCATTATGACTAAGCCGCTTCTGGCGAACCAGAGCAGTGCACGGAAACGCCATTTACCTTCCCGCCAGAGCGGTACCTATTTATCTACTTGTACTTTGACGTGCTTTCGAACTGCTAGGTTGGCAGGAGCAGGGACCAAGCAAGGGGAGCTCACCTCGTTGCGGGGATTCGAACCGCCAACCTTCTGATCGGCAAGTCCTAGGCTCTGTGGTTTAACCCACAGCGCCACCCGCATCCCTCAAGACCTGGGAGACCAGGGTTCAAATCCCTACTCAGCCGTGAAGTTCACCTTAGGCCAGTCACTCATTCTGAGCCTAACCACCTCACAAGGTTGTTGTGAATATAAAACAAGGAGGAGGAGAACTATGTACGTCACCTTGAGCTCCTTGGAGGAAAAGTGGGATATAAATGTATTAAATCAATAATAATAACCCCAAGGGAAAGCAAAATGCCAAATGGCCAGAAGGTAGACTGGTGTGAATGACAAGCAAAATGACCAATGACCAGAAGATAGACTGGTGCAAATGCTTCACAGGGAATTTTCAGGGAAATTAATACATCCAAAAAGGACCATGCATTCAGGAGGAAAGGATGCATTAAACAGTAGCAGCTGTTTACAAAATGAGAAAGGATTTGGTCACCACCCATAACTCAGAGCAGAGCCTGGTGCCCTGCAGGTGGAAGAATTCTAAGTGCCAGAAAATGAGGACCAAGACATAACACACATTTTAGGAACATGCACATATATGTATATGTACATTATACGGACTCCGATATGCATGCTTGAAAAGCTCACCAGCAGGTGTTGCGGCAGTCTTCGGCGCTGGAAGTAAACTCCTACGGGCAGCTGCTGCGTTGTTTGATGCCTGTGGTGGAGTCCTACTGGCCCCCTTGAGTGTTTCTTTAGAAGGCTCAGCTGCCTTAGGAATGGTTTGCTCCTCATTTCCAAAGTTTGAACCTGCGGGAAGCCAAAGCCACACTAATTAGAACTTCATAAAAAATAGATACAAATTGCTAGATCTGTATTTGCAGTTTCAAACCTTCACCAAAAATTTTTAAAAGTTTGCTGCTCCAAAATACTTGGGTAATTATGAAGTTAAATTGTACTTCCTTTGGAGTGGATGTACTGCATCGTTTTCAATCAACTCCGCGGGAAGGCTACATACATACCATACATTTAAAACATGCACACATGCACACATACACCAAGAATCCTGGAGACAGTAGTTTAAGGGTGCTGGGAATTATAGATCTGTGAGGCGCAAACTACATTTCCCAGGATTCTTGAGCGGTGTGTGTGTGCTTCAGATGCACTTCAAATGTATGGTGTGTATGCAGCTATGTACAAAGAGGAATGGGATGTGGGTGGTGCTGTGGGTTAAACTACAGAGCCTAGGGCTTGCCGATCAGAAGGTTGGCAGTTCGAATCCCTGCGACGGAGTGAGCTCCTGTTGCTCGGTCCCTGCTCCTGCCCACCTAGCAGTTTGAAAGCACATCAAAGTGCAAGTAGATAAAAAGGTACCGCTCTGGCGGGAAGGTAAACGGCATTTCCGTGCGCTGCTCTGGTTTGCCAAAAGCGGCTTAGTCATGCTGGCCACATGACCCGGAAGTGAGATGAGCACCGCAACCCCAGAGTCATCCGCAATTGGACCTAACGGTCAGGGGTCCCTTTACCTTTTACAAAGTGGAATGGTAAAAGGCTTATTTACTAAAGGCTTCATTTTTTTCTACTTGGTCTTCTGAGAACTAACATAGATGAGATGTGAACAGGTCTACTTTTTTTTAAAGCAGTCATTGGAGAAGGAGGAGATGCTCCAACTTTGATCAGAGCGGTAGTGCCAGGAAAGAAAGCACTTAACCTTACCACTGGTAAGGGGGCCTGAGAGCCCACTGCCCAAAGACATCAGCCAGCACAGTATCTGAGTTGGCATAACAATGGGCATTATATGTATTTATATGTCTTTCAATGAACTGAAATGAGCGAAAGATTATGAACTGTGGGGAGAGAGAGTGTGTGAACTTGACAGCTTTTTATTATTATTATTAGTTGCTATTTTGGTAATGTTGTTGTATAGATTATACATGCCCTATTGATTTGTTAATCACATAATATGACTTTTGCTGTAATTGAGATGTTTAGCTTTTTTTTAGTTGCTACTTTGTTACTAGTGTTTTATAGATTGCAATTGTTTTATTGGTGGTTTTCTAATTATTTTAAAAAAATATGCTGTATTTGTGATGCTTTATTATGTACAAAACACCTGGAAGGTACCAGGTTGAGGGAAGACTGCTGTAGTTTCATTGAGAGTGTGCAAGCATTCCTGCATCCTCATCTTGCCTAGGGAAGGGCCTCTTTCAGTAGAATAGTAGCTGTGCTTTTGATTGAAAAGCAAACTGGCTTATGTTTGCTGCAAGAAAGGGAAACATATCCATTTCTCTGCCTGTGATTTCAGTTTCCTACTATATTACTAGGAAACAAGTGCAAACTGCCATTCTCTCAGAATGGAACCTTGCATTATGTGTTTTTTTTTATTATCGTTTTCCAGTACAATCTCTTTCAATCAGCACATTCATATTGATCTCATTCTCATATCTAATCACAAATTATCAGGCTTTGCAACCCCTGTATATTCTCTTCAGCTGTTTCCCACCCCAGAAAATAATCCCTGCTGTGCTCTTCGAATATGCATGGAAATCAGTGCTTTTAAAACATTTTCTAAAAAAGGCCAGCGCTGGGAGTAAATGGGATGCTTAAGTAGACTGAGAGATTACAGTGTTTTGTGGCTTCAGTGCTCGCAACAGAATGAGGGGGGAGAGGTATAAGGCAAGTAATATACTGTACAGAATTCCACAGAAAAACTACTGTATTGTGCTTACTCTCATCATATTTAAAAGAACACAATGCAGTGCTATTTATATGCCTGTGCCTTTTAGAGAAGCAGTCACCCTATCCATACATGTGGATTTGGTTGCAGGAAAACATTGCCTCGGTTTGGCGCTGCAAACTTTAAATTTTATTATAAATATATATCCATTTTAGAGCAAGAAAGAAAACACATTTCCAGCCGAGGCAGGTGTGTGAGAGACGTGTGTGTCTTGGCTATAACTACACACACCATCATAAAGTTTGCTGTTTACGTGTGTGGGTCCCAGCTGAAAGCAGCACATCCGAAGCCGGAATGGATTCCTACAAACATATTGGGCCTTTTCTCAAATAATAAAGCAACATTAAAAATTCAAAAGAAAAGCAACCTGCTGTAGTCAAAAGAGAACAGGAAAACCACAGGCCGATGAGCAGGAATGATTATTATTCTATGTAAGCAAAGATGTTTTGTTGCAGAATTGCAAAGAACAGATCACAATTAGCAAACAGTAATTAAGACATGCAGTCTCAAGTCACCTCTTAGATTCTATGGCAGGCCTCTATGTAATATGCATGCCACATTCCGCAACCCAGCCTGACACAAAACACCAGTCAAGTACTGCAGCATATAGGATGTGAGATTAATGCACTTTTACACACCACATGTGTACTAGAGAGCTAGGTAAGCGGCATTACTGCCAGCAAAGATTGGATGTATTAATTCTATATAACCTGACTGGGCACATGTACCAACAATGTGCTATCTTTAAAACATTTTCTCGTGTTCTAATTTAGATTTGTTCCCAGAGGTGCTCCACTAATTCTTCTCCAAAATCTCCCCTCCCCCCTCATTTTACTCTGAATGAAGTTAGCATAGTCTATGTATTGTCTTATGCAAATTTGTGCCCACTTCTGCTAATGTGACAAAAGTGTCATAGGATACTACATTTATTTATTTGTTTATTTAGAAGTGCTTTTAATTGATCTTGCTTCAACGCACTTCTTTCTTAAGTTACATTTTACTGCTGCAAACAGGCTTAGAATTTATATGAAGGGTGGTATAAATACATTGTTAACAAAATAAGTAAATAAATCTCATTTCAAATGAACTATCCACATAATCTTAATGCTATTTATTATTCATGGTGTTGTGATTACTAAGCTCATTTGGACAGCTTGCCTATGGAATCTCTCTCCCCCTCTCTGGCCAATTTAGCTTAAAATTCAAATTAGGGAAGAAGTTGCCTTCAAGAAGAAAATGTTTTATTATTATTTGCCCAGTAGAATATGTGAAATGTCTTTTTTATTGAAAATTCATGTGCTTATCTGTTATTCTCTTATGTGAAATTTATTATACAGAGAACACTTCAATTTACAAATCTGGCTGGCTTCCAGCGTGGAAGTCATTCTTCTGTTTGAAGTATGAGGTGTCAGGGGAAGTTACATAATCTCTTCTGAGAAGGCTCTTTCATTACCAACGCGGGGGGGGGGGGGGAATGCCTTTAAAGTTATTTAGTATGAAATGCAGCTTTGAATAAATACTGTTAGCATTTGAAATACAGCAGATGTAGTGACTAATTGTAGCATTATCGTAGGAAGGCGGAAAGGCAGCCCCAAATACGACCTCTTTCTGCACCAAACAATATTGTACTAGGAAATGCCCACTATATGCAAACTGATCTTCTTAGTGCATACGTTTTGGTTCTGCAGACAGACAACATGAGTCAAGGAGAATACCCTCAGAAGAGAGGAAACTTTAAAAACAATTCCGTATCTGACAAAGAAGGTTTTTGAAATTGTGGGCTAAGAACATAAAGAACAAAGGAAGAGCCTGCTGAATCAGGCCAATGGCCCATCTCAGTCCAGCATCCTGTTCTCAGCAGTGTCCAACCCGATGCCTGTGGGAAACCTGAAACAAGGGTCTGAGCACAAAGGACTCTCCCTTCCTGTGTTCCCAGCTGCTGGCATTTCAGAAGCAACGCCTTTGACTATGGAAGCTGAGTGAAGCCACTGAGGCTAGTAGACTTAAATAGCTCTCTCCTCTATGAAGCCATCTAATCCTCTTTTAAAGCCATCTAGGCTGGTGGCCCTTACTGCCTCCAGTGGGAGTGAGTTCCAGCATCTAACTATGTACTGTGAAGATTTACTTTCCTTGGATATCCAAACTGTATTGTCATGAAAGGGAGAAAATGCACAAAGAAAAGTTTTTCCTCCATGCCATTCTATAATATTGTGTCATGTCACCTCTTAGTTGTCTTTTCCCTAAATGAAAAGGTCCCAGGTGCTGCAACCTTTCCTCAGTGAGGAGAATGCAGAACTGAATATAGCGGTTAAATTGTTTGTACATTTGTTTTATTCGGTATTACATATACACGTCATGTTTCCTCCAATAATGTGTGGCTTACATGGTTCTTCCTCTCCCCATTTCCTCCTAACAACAACAATCCTCTGAGGTAGGTAAGGCTGAGAGACAGTGATTGGCCCAAAGTCACCGAGTGAACTTCATGGCTGGAATTTAAACTCTGGTATCCCAAGATTGCTCAATCGGTAGAGCACAAGAGTCTTAATCTCAGAGTCATGGGTTTGAGCCCCACATTAGATTCTTACATTGCAGGGGGTTAGACTGGATGACCCTCAGGGCCTGTCCCAACTCTACATTTCTATGGTTCTCTATAACTTTCAACACAATCTGAATTAGGAGCTAGTCTAACAACTATACCATGCAGGCTCATCATAATCCTAGTCTCCCAAATTTTGTCCTGCTTAAAATCAAACTGGCAAAATTTGTTTGAGGGTGAAACCTATGTTGTAGACAGTAGCTACTCAGTCAGGAAACATTGCCATCAGTTCCATAAATGACTTTTCCAAGGACCACAACAATACAAAATGAAATGGGGGCTGGCAGGGGGTGAGTGGGCAGATAGGGTGTCACAATAACAGTGAATTAAGTTTCTGTTGCTCAGAATAATAACATGATACAGCTTAAAACTAAAAGACACAAATCCTATGCCAATACTGTAAGGGGAAATATTTCATGCAAAACACCATTGTTTACATTTCCCTGTTGGAGGGAAAAAATGAACACAGCCTGCAGCATAGTATTAAATATGTATCCCATAATTCCTGGCAATATGGTTTGCAATACATGCTGCTTGAAACAGCCTCTAACCTCCCGAGAAGTAGCTGTAACACCAACAGACCGAAGGTCAGGTGAATGGACGCACCATACTAAATGCAAGTTTAGTCTACTTGCAAAAGTTGATTCCCATCACTGAAATGAATGGGCTGGAATGCTTGCAAGGGTTCCATGTGTGTGGTGGAGTGCAGAGAGGTTTTTAGATTGGGACAATAGTATTCATTTTTGGACAATCAGCCTTTAAGGTTACTAGACTGTGCCTTTGTAATCAACACTCAATATTTAGCCTTTGAGTTTATCAGCCAGCAATCAAGAAGCTTCATCATGTCATGTGGCTATCTTGAATTTAGAGATATAACAGAAGAGGATCAGGGACAGAAAAGAGTTTGCAAAAAGAGTAGTAAGAAATGGTACCAGCCCAATCTATCTTTTTCTGGAAACACAGACCCAGAGAGGGAGATAAAGCCGACTGATCATTTTATTCCGCAGGCAGCTAATATCAGTGACTGATTTCTTCAAGTCAGAGTTCACACTTTATGATTATTGCAAACGGATGTACATTTTCAAGCAAACACCTGCGCAGCATCCTGGAAGTCTGATAAGCATACAGATGAGGCCTCTGAAGAATTTCTCAGAAGAGTGCAATGTTTTCAAGATTATTTCATGATTTTATAAAATTAAGTCCACTGTAAGAGGGACGCAGGAATAAAATACGTAAAATACCTACATCAAAATTGCTATTATTTTAAAGCAAGAGTATGCAACAAATTGTATCAAATTTAAGCAAAAGGTTCTTGTATTTTTGTATTCAGACAAGCTAGCTTAAACCCACCACCTCTTAATAAAATGAGCCAGTGTTTATTATTAACAGTAAGACAATGACATTAATCTTAGTGCATACAACAGATGTTTTCTTACTACTGGGGGAGAATATATTTTCATATTCATCTTTTATATTTCTACCCTATTTCTAAGTATTCTACTTTGAGGATATTCAAGACAATGTACTTTTCCAAAAAGCAACTTAAGCCCATCATTTTAATGGATTCCAGGTTGCAGGAGTAGAGGTAAAACCAGCAAATAGGGCATACACACCATACAGTCAGTCACCCCTCCCTTATGAAAATCCACCCCCATATAAAAATGTTGGGGAATTGTTTATCCTGATATCAACAGTACAGTACTTTCAGCAGCTTGGATAGTGGAAAGAAGGCAAGAAAGTGCTGTCAGAGTGAGACCTATAGATTCTCAGCTACACCAGTGTCAAGAGCAGGAGTCAGCGAACATCAGCAATAAAACACCTGGAGTCAGTTAACTCTTTATTCAAGAAATGAAAACAGCTTAGGCCTAGTGGTCACAGCAACTCTCCCCAATAGGTCTTGCCATAATGAGGCAGTTGCGCGGACGGAGTCCCACCACTCCCTGAGGTTCCTTTCCCAGTAGCCTACGGCTCCGTCGTCTTGTCTCTCATTGCTCCGCTCTCTACATACCTCTTCTGGTTCTGAGAGCCCAAGAGGGAGGGGAGCTAGTCACAGCAGGAAGGGGAGATTCCCTGGCTTCTTCAGCAGCCTGCTTCATCTCTGTCTCCTGCATCCTTCTCCTCTCCTACCTCTAAGTCTGGTCTGCTCTCTGCCACAGACTCTTTCTGCTCACTAAACCCTGTTGCCTCTTCAGCTTCCGATGCCTCCTCCTCCTCCTCCTCCCCCCAGTCTTCTCCCTCTTCTCCCTCTGACCACTCATTGTTGTCCCACCACAAAACCCTAGGGGGGGGCTCCCCAGCTGATGTCTCCCATCACCCCTCTGCATCCAGCCAGTTTGTGACAACTAGGGGCAACATAGCAAGTCTTGTATTAACATTCCCCAAAAAACGATGGCTCTCAGAGCAGGAGTTAAATTGCAGCCCACCCTGGTATAGCGCAAGGAGCAAAGCAGGTGCACTGAAATGCCGCATCCCACCCCCTAAAAAAGAGCCAGTTCTGAAACTCTCCAAGTAACCCAGTTTCAAAAGTGTATGGGAGCAATCAAAGCACAGAAACTGCTTTGGCTGTCATTTTGACATTCCTGGACGGGACCCAAATTCCTGCATATGTCGGTTCTCCAACACGCTATACATCAGCAGCCATCTGCTTTGTATGGCAAGGTGCCTACTTTGATGGTGCAATCCTGGTTTTAATAGGAGAGATGTGCCCATGAAAAGATATAATAGACACCACATCTTCTCCTTAAGGAGCTCCTCCCCAACCAGAGCCCACACGCTTATCGCAAGGAAAGCCATTTGTTGAAATTGTATATCCCCAACAAATACCCGTTCCTGCTGTTGCCTTTAAAGAACATCATTAAAGAATCATGCTTCCCCTAAAGGCATGTAGAGGCACAGCTCAGATTTGAGGGGATGCTGCATGTTCAGCGCTTCCAATCCCTATTGTGCAGCGCCCTGAGAGAAAGCCTCAGCTCAGGCTAATGCTCTGCTGGCCTACAGAACTAACAAAGGCCACTGTGGAAACAGTGTGGGCCACACAGTCTGCATGGCTACTGCCCAGCTTTGAATAAAGATAGCAAATGGTAGCTGCTTTTTCCAGGGATGCTCCACATCTCTTTCTGTTACTGCATACACACCATACAGGTGGCGCTGTGGTCTAAACCACCAAGCCTCTTGGGCTTGCCGATCACAAGGTCAGCAGTTCGAATCCGTGTGATGGGGTGAGCTCCTATTGCTCTGTCCCAGCTCCTGCCAACCTAGCAGTTCGAAAGCATACCAGCACGAGTAGATAAATAGGTACCACTGCGGTGAGAAGGTAAATAGCGTTCCCGTGCATTCTGGCTTCTGTCCCGGTGTCCTGTTGCATCAGAAGTGGTTTAGTCATGCTGGCCACAAGACCCAGAAAGCTGTCTGTGGACAAACGCTGGCTCCCTCAGCCTGAAAGCAGATTTGATCGCTGCACCCCTTGGTCGAATTCGACTGGACTTAACTGTCCAGGGGTCCTTTATCTTTACCTTTTCAGATGACACAACCTTGATGGCAGAAAGTGAGGAGGAATTAAAGGACCTTTTAATGAGGGTGAAAGAGGAGAGCGCAAAATATGGTCTGAAGCTCAACATCAAAAAAAACGAAGATCATGGCCACTGGTCCCTCCTGGCAAATAGAAGGGGAAGAAATGGAGGCAGTGAGAGATTTTACTTTCTTGGGCTCCATGATCACTGCAGATGGTGACAGCAGTCATGAAATTAAAAGATGCCTGCTTCTTGGGAGAAAAGTGATGAAAAACCTAGGCAGCATCGTAAAAAGCAGAGACATCACCTTGCCAACAAAGGTCCATATAGTTAAAGCTATGGTTTTCCCAGTAGTGATGTATGGAAGTGAGAGCTGGACCGTAAAGAAGGCTGATCGCTGAAGAATTGATGCTTTTGAATTCTGGTGCTGGAGGAGACTATTGAGAGTCCCATGGACTGCAAGAAAATCAAACCTATCCATTCTTACGGAAATCAGCCCTGAGTGCTCACTGGAAGGACAGATCCTGAAGCTGAGGCTCCCATACTTTGGCCACGTCATGAGAAGAGAAGACTCCCTGGGAAAGACCCTGATGTTGGGAAAGATGGAGGGCACAAGGAGAAGGGGACGACAGAGGACGAGATGGTTGGACAGTGTTCTCGAAGCTACCAGCATGAGTTTGATCAAACTGCAGGAGGCAGTGGAAGACAGGAGTGCCTGGTGTGCTCTGGTCCATGGGGTCACGAAGAGTCGGACACGACTAAACGACTAAACAACAACACCACCACCAGCGGCAGGAAACTTCATGGGTCCAATTGGACAGCATTTCATTCATTCATTCATTCGGTCAGTCCATTAGTCCACTGCACCATGCCACACCCATCTGCCCTACTCCTGATGCCATTTATGAGTCCAGGTGTGGGGCAGGTAATGATGCGTAAAGTAGGGTACCAACAAACAGCTGATGAGAGCTGCCTGCAACCCCTTGTGCTTTTGCCCATGTGATTTGATTTCAAATTGCCCAGGCAAAGGGAAATACTTCACCTGATATAATGGTGACCTCTGGTGATTTACAGGGTGCGTGGTCACAACCACCTGTCAAAATGACTCATGGGGGGTTGGTGGAGAGGAAGACCCATCCCACACTGGCTGCAAAAGTTTCCCCACCCCAGTCTACACCCTCCAACAGTGGCTTTCCAGTGGCTCAGATGGAGTTCTTTTCTAGCTCTATTTGGAGACACCAAAGATTGAACCTGGGTCCTTCTTCACAAAAGCCTGTTGCTGAGCTACAACCCTTCATATCTATAGGGCCAGGGGTGAGGAACCTCTGACCTATGGGCTACTCTTGACCCACCAGGGTGTGAGTTTGATCTGCAAGGTCCCAAAGACAGACCTACCTGTCAATCAGCGGATACCAATCTGATGGGCAGGTGATGTCAGTTGATGGGTGCTATGTGTTCATTCTGCATTGGCTGTGTGCAACACATCACCTGGAAGGAACTAACACATGGCCAAAGCAGCAGGATTTCAACTCCTGCTCTTCAACTGATGGGGTGGTAGTGGTTTGATCCAGCTCACATCTTTGCAGGGAGCAGAATTGATGCATCCCCTGATCAGCAGAGATAATCCTGCTTGGTGCTGCTTCACCAGCATGTTTCCCTGCAGAGAATGCACTGGTGAAGCAGGTCCCCAAAGAGAGCAGGACTGAAAGTCTCTGCTCATCAGCTCATCAGCGGAGTCTTCAGTCCTGCTGGGTGATGCTTTGCCCTGTGGGGAATGTGGAGAGGAGATACAGATCCCCACCTGTAGGATGTCTTTACAGATCTGCTCCACTCTGTCAATAAAACCTGCGAATATTAATGCAATTTATCTAGCCAGAACAAAACAGAGCAGCTATAGTGCTGCTGGAATTTCTGTGGCATGAGTGGATCAGATAGACAGATGGTGAGCTGGCTATCATTTAGGCTTTAGATGAACGAGAGCCAAGCTGGGATGCTTTAGCTGCTTGGTTAGGCTGATTTTAAATTCCCTTCTGGCTAATGTAGCAATCAAGCATCTAATGTTTGGGATGCACTGCAAGCCCACTGCTCAACCTCCTCCACCTCTGCAGGCTAAATTTGACTGGTGGATGGTTCCACTGTCAAAGTTGAGGAGTCCCCACACTTGATTTAAGGTGGGCGAGAGACCTACCTTTATCATGAAATAAAGATGGAGGGCACAAGGAGAAGGGGACGAAAGAGGATGAGATGGTTGGACAGTGTTCTTGAAGCTGCCAGCATGAGTTTGACCAAACTGCGGGAGGCAGTAGAAGACAGGAGTGCCTGGCGTGCTCTGGTTCATCGGTCACAAAGAGTCAGACACGACTAAACAACAACAACTTTTCTAGAATCTGCATTCAAGATTCAGGGGAGCTGCAATATGTTACAATGCAAGCTTTAGAACTTCAGATTCCATGCATTTTGTGGGGGAATAATTTCATTTCATTTCATTCATTCAAAACATAGGGGCCTCAATCCAACACGGAGCTGCCATGTGTTATAAGCCCATTAAAAATAATGGCTTTATTCATGCCTAACTGTGCTGGACTGTGGCCCCTGGATTCATTGCTTTCATGATAATATTAATATTAAAATGTAGATTAGGAATTAATAAATCAGTCCAGTTATTAGCTCAATCTAATGGTAGTTAAGGGTGCTTGCGGCGGCTGAGATTTTAGGAGGTTTTTTGCTGGGTTGTTTTAGCATTTATTAGTTAAAAAGCAATTCAGTTTCTCCAGTAAGTAATTTAGTTTCTTAATCTATCGCCTTTGGAAAACAAGGTACTAACATTATGAAGAGGCGCCTGTATAATTACATGGCTCCTTACTCAAGCTATTTTTCTTAATTAGGACATTGGCTGATAAATGCATTTGCCCATTTATCGCATGTAAAAATTGTGGTATGGTATTAAGTAGAAATATCCTATTAATTTCAGCTCTATAAAAATTTCAGTAGTTAAGTCCTTGAGAAGACTATTGACTGTCTAGCACTTAAGACCTTGAGGAGATTATCAATGAAAAACGTATTAATATATTAAGCACACTGGCCTATTCAAGCAGCAAAGTTTCTGATTTTGTGCAATCTCACAGTCGCCTTTCACAACAATGCAAGAAATTGTGGGTGCGATCAAGTGTGGTGGAATAGAAAGCATAAAGAACTGTTAAAGAAGTACAAATTGTTCTATTTTTAACCTTTAAAAAGGCCCTTTCCTTTTATATCAAGAGCTGTGTTTAATCAACTATGCCAAACCCAGGAACTGAGAAAGGAGAAAACAGAATTTTGCCTGCTACAAAACACAGAAGTGATGCCCCAGTCCTCAGATACTGTTTGTATGAAGGCTCTGGTGTAGATAAAGTTTCTTAATTGAGCATATCTGCATTAATAGATATGATCATCCTATTATAAACCATAGTCTGAGGCCCCAATATAGGCCTCTGGAAACATTTGAGCTGGTAGTACAGTGGTACCTCGGGTTAAGTACTTAATTCGTTCTGGAGGTCCGTTCTTAACCTGAAACTGTTCTTAACCTGAAGCACCACTTTAGCTAATGGGGCCTCCTGCTGCCGCCGCGCCGCCAGAACACGATTTCTGTTCTCATCCTGAAGCAAAGTTCTTAACCCGAGGTAATATTTCTGGGTTAGCAGAGTCTGTAACCTGAAGAGTATGTAACCTGAAGCGTATGTAACCCGAGGTACCACTGTATTGTTAAAGATAACAGGGCAAATATATAAAAAAAGGCAAACACTTTTATTCATTTTATGTGCATTGTGCCATTCCTCCAAGGAGCTCCCATATTATGAAAAGGTTGCTGGCAAATGAGCAGCATAGGACTGAGGAGTTGGAAGTGACCATGAGGATCATCTAATCCAAGCCAATGCAGGAATATGCAGCCATCCCATATGGAGATCGAAGCTGCGACCTTGGCATTATTGACACCATGCTCTAACCAACTGATTGAACGGGGATTCAAACTCAGGCCACATTCAAACCATACATTTAAAGCACTATGGTTGCACTTTAAATGCTCATGTACCAAAGATTTGATGCTATGGGTCCCATTTTCCTCCTCACCACAGCTTTTTCCTCACTCTCACTGCTCCTGCTAGTGCAGTAACAAGCACACCCATGTCAGCCAGTCTGATTCAGAAGTTTTCCTGCAAAAATGGCATTTTTCTCCTGCATGTTCTCCTAACAAGCCCAAGGCACAGCAAAGGGAGTCATATGGTTTCATAACCACAACGACCTTGTGAGGTAGATCAGGGCTAGAGCTTCACATCTGAGTGGCGATTCGAACCCAGGTCTCCCCTCTCCGTGTCAGACGTTCTGGTTGACACTGGCTCCTGCATGATTCACTCTCACGCTATTGTTCCACTAATCCTTAGAACAGGAGAGTCTGATGGAAAGTCAATTTGGTGTCTGCCTACTCTGATTTTTCCAAAACCGAGAAACTCAATCCTATCAATCATATGAAGTGCTGAGAAGTCTTTGCAGTTATTTGACAGCCATGTCTTAAATTGCTAAGGAAATATACAAATGATAATAATAAGAAGCAGTCTAGATAAGAAGAGATCTTTACCCCACTCTTGATGTTGTGCACAGTCTCAGGTTAGAGTACCTCCACCTCCACTGCTATTGCTTGAGGTATAGTATTACAGTAGTAATTAATTAATGAAATCCACCTTTATCTTGAAACAGCTTTCATTTCTTAAACAGTTTGTGGCAACTACTGCTGTCTGCCTGGAGGGGAGAAGATGTGCAATGCAATGAGTAATTCATGAATTTAGATAGGAAAGGAATAAATTGTTTTGTAAAATATTCATCAAATGCTACTAGGTAACTGTTTGCCAGGTTGTGTGTGTGTGTGTGCGCGCGCTTGTGCTTCTTTTATGGAGGCTGTGCCTTTTTATACATTTTACAGACTTGCAGAAAAGCCACCCCATAAACCTGGAAGTACACCCTCCTTTTCAGAGCATTTGACACATATTGGTTGTGTACACATCATGTCCATTTAAAGCACATAGCTCCCTCCTCATCCTGGGAACTGCAGTTTGCCCTCACAGAGCTACAATTTCCAGCACCTTTAAACTACAGTTCCCAGGATATTCGTTGGGGGAGGTTGTGTTCTTTAAATGTGGTATTCCATATGTTATTGGACTCCAGCTTCTATCCTCCCTGACCATGGGCCACGCTGGCTGGGACTGATGCGGGTTGGAACACAACATATGGAGGGCCACAGGTGTCTCGGCCCTGGCTTATGACAACCTTATATGGATGGGGGTCGAGAAAATAACAGCATATTTAAGATAACTTAGTGAATTCATGACTGAATTCATGGCAGAGGTGAGATCTGAACTGGTTCCCAACTTTTAACCACATTGCATCTCCACTATACTCCCTCCATGCTCCAAAGCTCCAAGAAACTGCTAATGCAGATATTTTCAACCTTTTCAGGACCCACTTTTAAGCCAAACATGCATTTGGGGAGGCCTTTATATTAGGATCAGCTGGATAACTTGTTTGGTTACAGCATGGTGCTGATAATGCTAATGTTGCAGGTTTGAACCCCATATGGGAAAGCTGCATATTTCTGCATTGCAGGGGGTAGGCTAGATGATTTTCAGGGTACCTTCTAACTCTACAATTCCATGATTTGCAGGGTGGTGATACTCCAGTTGCAACCCACCTTGGATCAGGCTGTGACAGTGGGTCACGACCCACCAGTTGAAGGCCGGTGCTCTAATGCACGCACGGAACTCTTGCACAATGTTGCTTTACATTGTCTCCCGTGAACCCTCTGTTCAATATATCATCTATCTATCTATCATCTATCTATCTATCTATCTATCTATCTATCTATCTATCATCTTTGCTTATTATTTATGGAGGTTTCTACCCTGCCCTTCAAATTCCCAGTCCAGCTTACAAAAACATCAGGAACACAACAAAAATAATGTAATACTCCAAACCAATATAGTAAAGGCAACAAAGCAAAAGAGAGAAGAGTAAAAACAATCAGCATGGACAAAACAGATTTGATTAAAAGGCTTGGGAAAGCAAGAAGGTCTTTGCTTGGTGCAGAACTCCAAGGCCCTCCTGCTGGAAGAAAGGCTCCCAGACATGGAATTAAGCCTCGGTTCAGCAGAATTCACTCACCTATTTAGATGTCCCTTTCAGCGCTTTTCATTCAAGTTTGGTATTTTTGACAAACTAAGGGCTCGTCTACAGTTCCGCTTGTCTTGTGCTTAGAATGCATGGGTCTGGGCCCACCACTTTCCCCCAGAAAACCCACTGCTTAGCAAGCACTAGATCAGAACAAATGACAATCCATGGAAAACCCAGCCGCTGTTTGTTCCGATTCAGCGCTAAACCGAGGACTTCCCCAGGGAGAAGTGGCAGGGCAAATGGGGGTGTAGATGAGCCCTGAGGCACAAGCTGGGCAAGACACTATTCATACATAAACACACATGTATGCACACCCACGGGACCCAATCTGGACGGGTGGGTAATAGGGTTGCATCCCGATTCCCAGATGTGTCTGGAAAAACCCGGACATGTGGCAGCCCTAGTGGGTAAAGACAGCTTTGGTCCTTTGCACTCTGCTGGGGTCTCAGTCTGGATCACACACACCCTTCCTCCGCTCTTTGCATTGGAAAGCTTCCATTTGTGCCAATGGAAGATTTTCTTCTAAAGCAAATGGCACAGGATCAGGATCAGGTCTATGGAGGGGAAGGGAGGGTTTAAACTTTTTAAACCTCCTGCCAAGGTCCTAATCCCTATCATACCACCACCAGCATGCCCACTATTATTATTATTTTTAAAATGCTTGTTGAATGCATATCTCATTTATGTTCAGACGTTGAGGCTGGACACACTTACTCTGCCTTGTGAAGGCAAAGTTCCTAATCACAAAGAGGATTTTAAGTTCATTCACCCAAACACACAGAGATTCCCCCTTCAGATACTTCCTCCCACCGTGGGAAGCTCTGAAGATGAATGCAGCGACCCTGAGGACCAGGGCTCTTTTTCTAGAAAAAGAAGTGCTGCAACTCACCATGAACACCTCCCTCATTCTTCTCTTAGAGTGGCAATGGTGCCCACCTGAGAGGTGCCAGGATTGAGTTCTGGGCATGCTCTAGCTGAAAAAAAAGCCCTGCTGAAGACCCCAACGCTCCCTGCTTTAAACCCATATACATTTGCTCCTGATCTCTGAAGAGGGCTCCAGCTTGATACTAAAATGATAAGAAGAAACAGTGAGAATTCTTATCCTGAGACTGAGGAATCCTTTCACCATACAGTGTAATTTGGCCATGAATTGTATTCAAGTGCAGCAATTTAGTATTCTTCTTTGAAGCTCCAACAAACACCTACAGATTATATCTTTGTTTTGCCTACTCCAGCTATCAGGCTGTCTCTTAAGCCACCTTCAGCTCTCCCTTTCTCGCTTGCATTTATTCCAGGATGCCTCGCTTTATATCTACATACAGTAGGCATATTACTTTCTTAGTCTCTTGCCAAGCAACTGATGAAGTAGAGTGTAGCTCAGAGGTGGGGAAACTGTGGCCATTTAGATGTTGTTGGACTGCATCCTCCATCATCCCCAGCCAGCATAGCCAAGGGTCAGCGATGATGGGAACTGTATTCCAACAACATCAGGGGGCAATCACAGGTTCCCCACCCCCAGGCAGTGAGAAGGCATGCCACAATAAACCCACTTTGCAACAGCAATTATGCAGACATGACAACTGCTAGCCAAATACTTTCGCATTTTCAGCAAATCTTTTTGTATCCTAGGGAATGCAGGAATAGCAAGATAAAGATTTGGCTGCTGCAGCAGCTTCTGCTACATCTGGAAAAGTTTCCAATTTTAGCAAAAAGCAATTGGGGTTTCATCAAGAATGTTTCAAGGCGCTCTAGTTCCTGAGTCCCAGGAAGGCTCAGCCAGATGTCCACAGTATTTACTTTTCCAGCTGTTCTTTTCTGTATTGCTTTCAGTTAGCGTGTGAGCAATTTATCCTCTTCTTAACTACTGTGTGAAACTGTTACCATAAATGCTTCATGACTTTAAAAAAGAAAACACTGACAGAGTGGTTTGTTGCAGTTACCCTCACATAAAGTTCTGCAGGGGCTCTGCCGGATAAGTCCAGGAGAGTCCAGGAGAACTCTTTGTTTTCAGAGGAAGCTCCCCGTCTCATTTCCCCATTTATATTTACAGAACTTTCCCAAACACTGAAATGCATCAGGCAAATGTAGTCTCTGTGTGGTTGATACACTGGAGCCAAGTGGTGGCTGCTTTTCCTCGGGGCTGATAGGGCAGAAGGCAGGGAGCCCAACACTAGGTGGCGCCAGAGGCAGAATTGTTTTCTCCATCTTCCTTTCTGCTGAGTTCTACATGGGCAACCCTGAGACTAAGGAGGAAGAGGAAGCTGGCAGGCATATACCGTAAATTTCGCTCTATAACACGCAGATTTTTTCTCCTAAAAAGGAAGGGGAAATGTCTGTGCGTGTTATAGAGCAAATGTGTGGTCCCTGGAGCCGAAAAATCAAGCAAAAATCAAATCGCGGGGCTGCACGCTGCACGGAGAAGCGAAACTTGAAAAGAGGAAGCGGCTGCTTTCCTGCATTCTGCCTCAGGGTCTTACTGCCCACCCTCCTCTGTTTCCTTGCTGTGTTTGCTGAAACGGAACAAAGAGCAGGGAAAGCCCCTCCCCTCCAGGCAAGCTCCGGTGCTGCTGGGGGAGAGGGAGAGGGGGGGGGAGGGAGGGAGGGAGGGAGGGAGGGAGAGAGAGAGAGAGAGAGAGAGAGAGAGAGAGAGAGAGAGATGGCTGGCTAGCTGGCTTGGGTGGGGGAAAACTTTTGCCTTCCTTTCCTCCCTACCCCTCTCCTGCATTCTTAGCCAGCTGCTTCTCTGCACACCCCTCTCCTGCTCCTTGTCCCTTCTGTGTTTTTCCTTCCCTCCCCACTTAAAATGTGGTTACAAAGCATAGATCCTCAGGATCTTTGCATTGGGTCACCCCAAATTCACCATCAGATCACATAGCATGTCCATGGCTACAGCCTGCCCCCCCAAAATCACGCACCCACTGTTGCCTGGGGCTGCAATGGTGCAAAAATGTGCTTTAAAAGCATGGATCCACATGGATCCTCAGGATCTTTGCATTGGGTCACCCCAAATTCACCATCAGATCACATAGCATGTCCATGGCTACAGCCTGCACCAAAAAAATCACGCACCCACTGTTGCCTGGGGCTGCAATGGTGCAAAAATGTGCTTAAAAAGCATGGATCCACAGGGATTCTCAGGATCCTTGCATTGGGTTACCCCAAATTCACCATCAGATCACATAGCATGTCCATGGCTACAGCCTGCCCCCCCAAAATCACGCACCCACTGTTGCATGGGGCTGCAATGGTGCAAAAACGTGGTTAAAAAGCATAGATCCACAGGGATTCTCAGGATCTTTGCATTGGGTCACCCCAAATTCAACATCAGATCACATAGCATGTCCATGGCTACAGCCTGCACCAAAAAAATCACGCACCCACTGTTGCCTGGGGCTGCAATGGTGCAAAAACGTGGTTACAGAGCATGGATCCACAGGGATTCTCAGGATCTTTGCATTGGGTCACCCCAAATTCACCATCAGATCACATGTCTGTGGCCACAGCATGAAGCCCAAAAATGATACATCCACTCTTTCATTCAGAATGTTTTTTCCCTTGTTTTCCTCCTCTAAAAACAATGTGCGTGTTATGGTCAGGTGTGTGTTATAGAGCAAAAAATACGGTATGTTTCACAGGAACATAGGAAGCTGCCTTATACTGAGTCAGACCATTGGTCCAAGCAGCTCCATACTGTCTACACTGACTGACAGCAGCTCTACAGGATTTAAAGCAGTAATCTCTCCCAAACTTACTTGGAGATACTGGGGATTGAACCTGGGACCTTCAGTAGCAGAGGTGTTTCCCCGAGTAGAGGTAATGGGTTGAGCACAGGGTCTAGAAGGGGAGAACTGAGTAAAAAAAAAAAAGTCAGATTGTGTTTGTCTATGCCACTTCTGTCTTTGAGGAAACTCTGTATATAACAGGGATGTGAGATGGGGCGCTTCACCTGACATTTTAAAAAAGGGGAAATTCCTGTTCATGTGCAGCTCTATTCACACAGAACTTTACAATTGTGGCAAAGTTCTAAAATTTTCATTTGAAAGACATAACACTTTTTAAATTTAAATTTTGGTCTTGGGGCTACTTTTCAGTAAAGCAATGGGCAAGGCTAGTTCATTTCCCCTTGGATAATTTTAAGCTGCACATGAATATAAGTGAATATAAAGTTTTTATCCTCTTGGATGATTTTAATGCAAGAGTTGGGCGAGATTTTGATCTGTGGTCTGGGACTATTGGGAAAGAAGGAACTGGCAAAGCAACCAGAATGGAATCTTACTTTTGACTATATGTGCAATGCACAAACTTAGTATTACCAATACACTCTTTCAATAAAAAAATACATTTAAAACAGGTACCCTTGGTCAAACCACTGCACATCTTAGACTATGTAATTTTCTGAGCTGAAGATTGCCATGATGTGTTCCTTACCAGAGCTATGATGAATGCTGAGGACTGCTGGACAGATCACCGATTAATACGTTCCACGATGGCTATCAAGGTTATACCTCAACACAGGATTCAAGGAAGGAAACCAAGGTGCAAAATAACACTCAAGCCCTTCAAGATCGTATTAAGTGGGATTGCTTCCAAACATGTCTTAAGCACCATCTGCTTTCTGAGTTCCCCAGTAACACTGAGGAACATTGAACCAAGCTAAAAACATCCATTATTGCAGCCTGTGAACAAACTGTTGGATACCAAACCAAGAAACAGCAGGACTGGTTTGATCATGACAGTGAGATTAAGTACGCTGAAAGCAAAGAGTAAGGTTACCATAACTTCCATCACAGAGCTTCAGTTTGCTGATGACAACGTAGTGTGTGCACATTCAGATGATGACCTCCAAACCATCCTAAATATCTTCAACGAGCTTACAAAAAGCTTGGCCTATAGCTTAACATCCAAAAAACCAGTGCTGCACCAACAAGCACAAAACAACCCCTCTGCTGTACCACAAATCCAATGGTGTAATGCTGGTGTAATGCTGGAAAGTGTCTATCTCTTCTCCTACCTGGGTCATTATCTTTCCACAAGAGCTGACACTGATGCCAAAATCTGGGCATCATCTGAGTTCTGCGAGTGCAGCTTTCTCCCAATTGAAGTGCAGAGTGTTTGAGGACCAGGACTTCCACAGGGAAACAAAAATGCTTGTTTACAAAGCTATTGTACTACCAACCTTACTGTATGCTTGTGAAACATGGACCACTTATAAACGCCATCTCCAACTCCTCAAAATATTCTATCAACAGTGTCTCTGAAAACTTTTACACATCACCTGGAAAGACAGGCAAACTAATGCTAGTGTACTAGATGAAGCAAAGATCACCAGTGTTGAAGCAATGATTCTTAACCTAAATTTCGCTGGACTGGTCATGTTGCTAGATGCCTGATTATTGTCTTCTAAACTTAAGCAACTACAGTGGTACCTCGGGTTACATACACTTCAAGTTACATATGCTTTAGGTTACAGACTCCGCTAACCCAGAAATAGTACCTCGGATTAAGAACTTTGCTTCAGGATGAGAACAGAAATCGTGCTCCGGCAGCGCGGAAGCAGCGGGAGGCCCTATTAGCGGTGGTGCTTCAGGTTAAGAACAGTTTCAGGTTAAGAATGGACCTCCAGAACGAATTAAGTTCTTACCACTGTACTCTATTCCGAACTTAAAAATGGAAAGTGTAATGCTGGTGGTCAACAAAAGAGGTTTAAAGACTCTCTCAAGGCAAATTAAAAAAAATGTAGTATAAACATCAACAATTGGGAAACACTGGCCCACAAGCACTCCAATTGGAGAACAGCCTTTACCAAAGATATCATGGACTTTTAAGATGCTTGAACATAGGACAAAAGGGAGAAATGTGCTAGTAGGAATGCACGTTTGGCAAACCCTCACCATGACCAACTCCCACCCGGAAACCTGTGTCCCCACTGTGGAAGGATGTGTAGATCCAGAATTGGCCTCCACAGTCACTTATGGACGCACTGTTAAGACCGTGTTCATGGAAGACAATCTTACTTGGCTACGAGTGATCACCAAAGAAGAAGAAAGGTTTTTTTGCTTAGTTCCACTCCCAGACCGGTCACAGCCCCACCCTAAAGTCAGTGGGCTTTGCCCTCAGATCTGTCAAAATCTACTGGGGTCTATCCCATCAGAGATGTTTTGGGCTCCATCTACTTAACCAGAAGGCCTAATCCCAGGCCCTGCTCTGGTAACTATCATTCACGAACTGGCAACGTTCACTGCTAAAGCCCTTTTATTAGCATGGAATAACTAAGACTCACACTTTATCAATTCATCTTCTCTAAGGTGTTAATTAGTGTGCATAGTCAATTGTGATAGAAAATACATTCTAATACTTTCAATTAAATTCATTGAGCTGCCTTTAAAACACAAACCAAAAAGCAAATCATATAGTATAATATTGTTTTTAGTTTATCACCATCAGGCCTTATCAATTAACTATTAGTTCTTTTCTCTGGCCACTAGAGGTCAGCCATTATCCTGACAACATTTGCCAAACCTAGACAGTCTAATTGCTTTGTTATTTCATTGACAAACAGATCAAATCAAATCAAGCTTGCAAAGGAGGAGAGGAAAGGCTCAAAGTTCCAGTCTTGACCAAACAGGCTTAGTGTAAGATGAAAATTGTTAGTATTCTTTGGGATACCTTGTGTAATTCAAACTGCCACAAGGGATTAAAACAAGAAATGTTTTTGAGATACTTCCTTTCCTTTTTTTGATTTTCAATTATTTGTAATGTTTTTCTTCTGTAAAAAGCCATTAAAATTAGCTCATTCAGGGTAAAAGTTGATTTGTATTTTGGATAACATTTTGTTGTTGTTTGGCTGCTGCTGGTGGAGGAGCTCATGCACTTTCTGCCATCCCTCCACCAATGACAGGACCATGGATGGGATGACATCGCTCTCACCCTGGTCTTCCCCCAGGGGTTCATGACCTGTTTCCCATCAACTCCCCCTGCTAGGATTCCTGTTGTACCCAAAATGGTAAGTCTGTCCTTGAAGGAGAATCACTGAAGCTATCGTTCTGAAATTTTGATGGGATGAATATGTGTGAAATTTGCATCCAAATATTGCAGAATATCAAAAAGTTACAGACTTTTCCTTTGGGTAATCAGAAAACCTTTAAAGATGCACTGCATCTAAACGCCTGGATTATCTTCTCACAATTTGGCAGGCTTAATCTGTTTGGGCGGGGCGCCTTTGTCGGTAAATTTCATCTGGCCAAAAGGATAAAAAGTTCTAGTCCTTTTTAGATTCCCCATGACAGTGAATGGGAGACACTTATAGCTTCTTTTCATACAGAGCAGCTTGGAACATGGCACACAGCTCGAAGTGGAGAGAGCGCAGAGCAAATCAGAAACAGATTAGGATATTACAAAACACGCAGCTAGAGATACATGCACATTGCTAGTATCTACTCTCGCTGTAATCTGGGAACAGAGTTTCAGTTTGCCAATTCTTAAAAGACACAGCTACCTGTGCCTGGAATGCAAAGAGTGTATGTGAAGCTAAGTAAATTTGAATTTTTTAAAAAAAGGAAAGAAAAAAAATATTTTGCAATCAGTTAATTCAGATTCCTTTTAATGTATATTTATTAAACACAGAATAAATACAAATCGGGCTCTTTCATTTTATATTTCTCAAATCTCTAGTTGTTACCATTTGAATTCTGCAAAAATATTTTGAAAGGATGTGAAAAAGAGACCAACTCTACAATCTATCAGCAACAGCAGGATCATCTTTGGATTTATCCCAGAGATGCCACTTAAGATGTCAATATATGGGGAGGACAGGATTCACAAGGGTCAAAGGCCTGCTCTTTGATCTATTGAGGTTTAATACTGAATGCTTCATTTCCTTGTTATAACCTATGCAACCTTGATAGGTTAAGGTTGCAGTCCTAGGCACATGTACATTAGAGTAAGCTGCACTGAACATAGTGGGATATGACTCTATAAACATGCATAGCATAATCACACTGTAAATTGTAAAGAACAAGCATGGGGGGGATGTGTACATTTCTAAGAACATTTATTGTGGCACCTATGTATATTTCACAATGGCCAGAAATACTGGTGCTCTCGTGAATTAAATTACATGTGAATTTTAAGACTGGGGTTTCCCCCACACCCCACAAATAGCATTTTTAGCCAACACAACAAATTTGATAAGGGATTGGGTAGTGGAGCAGACATTGCTG
Organism: Podarcis gaigeae; assembly: GCF_964106915.1. Taxonomy (NCBI): domain Eukaryota; kingdom Metazoa; phylum Chordata; class Lepidosauria; order Squamata; family Lacertidae; genus Podarcis; species Podarcis gaigeae. The sequence goes on from NC_139677.1 coordinate 81,166,411, forward strand.
TACATGCTAATTTATAGACATCTCTTGAAGTGGCTTTCCTTTAGGGCAAGTAGTTAGAAAATGAAAGGGTCATGTTGAAAGGAAGATAATCAGATGGGCACAAGTACATGTACTATTATAGGCTAGCTGCCAGAATTGTTTTTAATGATTTAATACCTGGTGTAGCACTTAAGCAGACATGCCAATTCAAGCATGCGTGTAGATGCACCAGCAGATTTGCTCCTTTGCTTAGTGCGGTGAAGGATTAGAGACCAAAATATCTGCATTCAAATTGCACGAATATAAGGTTTGCCATATGGGACCGGATCAATGGGGCTTCAAAGCATGAGACGTGACTCTAATAACAAGCAGTCTTTGATGTTTTAGAAAAAGGACAGACATCTCTAATGAGCATGGCCAATTGTGCAATGGCATGACATAAAGCTATTTATTTTAGGAGTCTTGCTTAATACTGGTAGACTGCAGATAGTTAGCTTTTATTTTTATTCTATTAATTGATTGACAGGTGGATTTATATCCCCTTCAAATAACATTTTGCAGGGTGGCTAAACTTTATGCGTTTGTTCTGTATCGTAAAGAATATACTGGGCCATTTTCATTTGCAGATTGTGCATGAAAGGGAACAGAGTCTAAGCATGACTTACTGACAGCAATTTATGGGACCTCATGGATCATTAAAAAAACAGAATTTCCCCATCATCCTGTCTTCTCAATGTGATCATACAACATCCCTCTTCCTAGAATAACATGGCTGACTAAGAGAACAAATCTACCATGCTACCAAAGTTGTTTTCATTATGAAACACCATTTCCAAGGTTTGAAATTTATCCTGCAGAGAGTGAGTGAGTGTGTGAGAGAATTTACCCTATAATCTCAGGTATTCAAGGACCAATTCTTTTACAGCATGTAGTGCTTTCCTATCAAAATAGCAAAAAAGGGTGTTTTATTCTACAGAGCTATTTTTGAAACTCTAATAGAAAAAAAGAAGAACAACACCTGAAGTTACAATATAAAGGTCACATCATTAAAATCAATGGATGCCACCGCAAGAAAGGCACACAAAGAACAGCCGTTTGTGAGTGAATGGCTTGATTGGGATTGCAGGTGGCAGGTACATGTTTGTTGATCAACAGCGCCAAAACATGATGAAAGAGAACAGGGTGGTGGCCGCAGTGGTGGAACGGGCTGATGCTTATTGTGGTTGTCGGAAATGCCACATTTCATAAGTGCTATTTGATCATTTTCCAGCCATCTAGGAAAGCCAGACTACATACTGACTACATAATATAAAAGGAAGCCTGTGTTGTTGTGAGATAAGAAGAGTCATTTCATGCCAGTCTTTTGGAATTTCATTGGCATCCTAGTGCCCTTCAGGGCAAATTCCCATCATTTCCAAACCTATCCGACTGAATCTCTTTAATGGAAATACCTCCCCTCTTGCTCCCATCGTTTTTACCGTGTTTCACTACTTGTTTGCTATGATACAATACAATACAATACAATACAATACAATACAATACAATACAATACAATACAATACAATAATCTTTATTGTCATTGTCCCATACAGAACAATGAAATTGGAAAAAAAATCTACATAAGACATTCAAAACCAACAAGCCTGCTATCCCAGTTATCCCAGCTATCATCAAAAGCTGGTTCAGCACCATAAATAGGGGTCCGTTCAGGATCCCAGTCAATGAGGCATCAGGTAGTCAGTGCTGTGATGCCACACAACTGTCCCAATCCGATTGGCAATGTGATGATTTCACAGGGCTGGTAAAGAATAGCGGTGTGTGTGTGTGTGTGTGCTCTCTGTTCTCACTCTGAATGAGTGAACACTTCCATACCTCCACACCTGTTTTAGACCACACTGAAATCGGAAGCTGCTTTTTGTAGCTGATGAAAAGTGCCCCGCCTTTTGGGCTCAGTACGAACAAATTGTATTTCTGCAATACAATGAATGTTGTTCTCTTTAATCCCTGCATCAAAGTAAATAACAAATGCAAGTTGAATATGATATAAAGCTGAGAAGATAAAAATCAGAAAAGCTAAACAGAGTTTGGATTACTTTGCAATTCAATATTGCATTGAGTTTTACATGCATCTACCTGCTCTTCTCCGAAGAGCGGCTTGAGGATGATGGCATGACTACTTTGCCTGACACCCCCCCCCCCCGCCCCATTAAAAAAGCTTCAGGGGAAGGATGAAATCAGAAACAGCAGGGATCAATCCAAAGGTTATTTGAGGCAAGAGGCTGCTATTCACTCTCCTTGAAATCAGCAATGCCTTGTTCCAAACAAGAGCAACTGTACTGACTTAAAGGGTCATGGAGAAGGAAAGTAGCACGAACCTCTGCAAAGAATGTAGTCTATGAAATATTACCAGTTAAGTTAAGGGAATGAAACCTTTCTGCCACAATGGTCAAATAATAAGACCATGAAAGGATGAAAGGCCACATCTTATCATTAAAGTCAGAGGAAAGTGTCAGGAAGATGAAGACAAATGGAAAATCGCAGCTGGAACTGGAGGCCTCCATGTTATGACATCTGAGGTGTCAGTTTGCTCTGCTTCTATATGATGTGAGATTGTCATCTTAATTAGACAGACACCAGTAGTTCTGGTGCAGGGTGACATATTCCACACTGATGCTCAGCTTAATGGTGCCTTGGCACTTGTCAGACAGGTAAAAAGTACAGACTCCAGTACTCTTGAAAGTTGGTGTAGTGTTGCTAAAAAGGTAAGTCTCTGGTTCAAAGCTCATCATGGTCAGGCACCTGTCAAGAGTTTACACCCCGCTCTCATGGACTGGCTGCACACAGAGGCATGGTGGGAGGCACCAGCTGAGGAACCCCCAAGGGAAGAAGGCTCAGGACCCGGGAATTAGTGGTGGGGAGATGACAAGTGGTCAGAAGGAGAAGAGGGAGAAGACTAGGAGGAGGAGGTGTTGGAAGCTGAAGAGATAACAGGGTTTAGTGAGCAAGGAGCAGTTCAAAAACAGAGGCAACAGAGGAAGCAGAGGCTGGAGAGGAGGGAAACAAGAGGCAGAGATGAGACAGGCTGGTGAAGAAGTCAGGGTGTCTCCCCCACCTGCTGCAACAAACTCCTCTCCCCGCTGGTCTCCAAAAAACCAAAAGAGGTATGAAGAGGAGGAGCATAGACAGGTGCACCAGCAGAATCTCCAATTTCTGGGGCAGAACTCGGGGTGGGACTTAGTGAGTTGTGGGAAGGCAGGGGCCTTTAGCCTCTGCAACTGCCTCCTAGGGACAAGCTCTACTGAAAAGAGTTGCTGTGCTCATTAGGCCTGGCACTCCTGAGCAGACTTTGTTTCTTTTAATAAAGACCTAACTTCACTTACTCTATGTGATTTATTGCTGACCCACTCCTGACACGCACTTCTGTCACCCAGTCTTAAGACCCACCCCCTTGGACCTGTTCTTCCTCTCACCAATAGCAACCTGCTGTTTCACCTGCCTCTTGCTCTGGCCCAGCAGTGAAAAGGTAGAACAGTAAAGTGACAACTTTTGTGGAGGTTACGTTCAGGGAATCAAAATTGTGTACAGTCAAAACACACTGGGTTCAATGGCGGGCAGAATTGCCAAAGTCCTTTTTTCCCAGATGTCTGCTCTCTTTTTGCCCTCTTTTAAGTTTTAAGTTTTTAAAAATTGCCAAGCGCATAAAGCTGAATGCACACAAGTTAAATGCAAGTTAAAAGTTCATAGAACTGTTGAGTTGAAAGGGTCATCTAGCCAGCCCCCTGCAATGCAAGAATCTCAGCTAAAGCAGCCATGACAGATGGCCATGCAAGCTCTGCTTAAAAACCTCCAAGGAAGGACAGTCCACAACCTCCCAAGGAAGTTGGTTCCACTGTTGAACAGTTCTTACTTTCAGAAAGTTCTTCCTGATGTTTAGTAGAGATCTCCTTTCTTGTAACTGAAAGCCATTGGTTTGAGTCCTACCCTCCACAGCAGGAGAAAACAAGCTTGTTCCATCTTCCATGTGACAGCGCTTATGATATTTGGCAGTGATAATGGCAGTGATGCAGTAGACCTACTGAAGGAAGGGGTTCCTGATGGGGGACCCTCCAAAATTGGGAGCGAGCACTGGTTGTTTTTGCTTTTACAACATCATGTATTGAAACTACAAAGATACAAAACATATAACCAATGTCGAAAAACTAAAAAAGATAATGCAGGTGAGGGTATTGCTTATTACATCTGATAACACATCATTAGCCATTACAGCTAGAAGGAGAAAACTGCATTGGTATTTCCCTAGCTATTCAAAGGCCACAACTAGAAGAAAAGGAAAGGAAAGGAAATCAGGTCAACCAAATGGTTTTGTACTAGTACGATGGATGTCTCTTAGAGTCAGATTTCAATGTACTGCAGACAAAATAAAAGGGTGCCAGGCTGCACAGTGTTTTATGAGTTAAGATTTACTTCTCAATGCCTTTATATTATTCATAATCTTCTCACCAACACTGGATCTTGAGCAGGGACTGGATGGGATGCTGTAGAAGTGGATTTCAGGTAGTCAGTAGGGGGTTGGACAAAACAACTTTTGAAGTCCCTTCCAACTCTGTGACTCTATGAACTTAGTGGTGATAATGATATTGTCTTTGGCTTCAGCTACCCTATTCACCAAGGGACGTGGGTGGCGCTGTGGGTTAAACCACAGAGCCTAGGACTTGCCGGTCAGAATGTCGGCAGTTCGAATCTCCGCGACGGGGTGAGCTCCCGTGGCTCGGTCCCTGCTCCTGCCAACTTAGCAGTTTGAAAGCACGTCAAAGTGCAAGTAGATAAATAGGTACCGCTCCGGTGGGAAAGTAAACGGTGTTTCCGTGCGCTGCTCTGGTTTGCCAGAAGCAGCTTAGTCATGCTGGCCACATGACCCGGAAGCTGTATGCTGGCTCCCTCGGCCAATAAAGCGAGATGAGCGCCGCAACCCCAGATTCGGTCACGACTGCACCTAATGGTCAGGGGTACCTTTACCTTTACCCTATTCACCATATCCTGACTTTTGTCAGTATCAGCAGAAAACTGTCAGCCTCCTTTGTGGTACCACATGCCGTCGGCATTATACAAGGCAAGCCATTCGGTGGGAAAATCAGTGCACAGCGATGAACTGTGAACTTCACGGTAGAAGAAGCTACCTCATCCCAAGTCCACCAAGACCCAAACTGCCTGTTCCAATTCTCAGAGATCTTCAAGTTCTCAGGCAGCAGTTCCCCCTAGGCGTGCTCCCTTTTGAAATGAAGATCCCAGGGATTGAACTTGGGCCCTCGCACATGCCAGGCTGCACACAAAGGAGCAGCCAGCCCCTCCCCAGCTGAATAGCATAAAAACAGGGAACATAAGAAATGCAAGGGAGGAGATTGCCCCATTAATCTCATAGCCTAACTTCTGTCATTCTTGCTTCTCTCTCTCTTTACACTGCAGAGCACTCTGCCTCCACAAAACTATAAAAGCTTTGCAACATTCACACACACACACACACACACACACACACCAGAGAGAGAGAGAGAGAGAGAGAGAGAGAGAGAGAGAGACTGAAGATTGAGAGAGGGAGGGGGAGGAGAATGAGATAGTGCCCAGGGCATCACCTCCTTTTTCATTACCTGCCGCAATCACCAGAACAATTACTTTTGCAGCTGCGTCCTTTACATTTCCCAGGATTACACCTCCACAATATCCACAAGTACTATTTCAAGCAAATCAATATATCAACTCAATAAGTGATTTCTTTTTTTCTTTTAAAAAAGCAAAATGCCTTGTGTTTGGCACATTCACTGGCCAGTAGACATACACAAACGTTATCAAATGATGAGTGTTGGGGTCAGAAAGGGATGGGAAAGAGAAAAAGAAAGAGACATTGCAAGACAACAATATCTTCCAAGCAACCTTTATGTGTAGCTCTTTTCTTTTCATTTTGGCCACTGCCTCAAAAATGATGTGAGCAAGGAGGTCTTTTGCTATTTTGAAATCCTTAACTGTACATTATAGTTAGTCTTTAAAAAAACAAAACAAACCACATGCATATACACACAAACAAATGCAGGAGTGCAGGTAAGGCTGCAGCTGAAGAGGAAAGATGAAACACTTCCTTTGATCTTAACCACCTTCTTGTCTTGTGTGACTCATTATTGAGACCTCTTTGATCTTTGTTTGATTGCTTTAATCCTTTACACTCTTTACACCCACCCACCCCAAAATTCAGGGCATTCCTTGAGCATCGGCAAGCAGTAGTGTTGGAGCTTTGAAACAGGTAAGCATTTGTCAACAAAACAGCAGCATTTAACAAACTTAAAGCTTGAACACTCAGATCAAGCACATTAAAAAAAATGGAGTGGAATGTTACTGTGACACAGAAACAAGGAGAATTGTCACTTATAGAAGTATTAGAAAACTTACAGCCTGTGATCTGGGAAAAGGTAAAGCTTTGGGGGGGTTTTTTGGTTGGTTGGTTGGTTGGTTGGTTGGTTGGTTTTTTTAGAAAGAGTCTGGCTGACATAGAAGCTTAAGAATGTAAGATGAGCCCTGCTGCATCAGACCGAAGTTTACAGCCCAGCACCTGATTCTCACAGTGGCCAAGCAGGGAGCTATGAGAAGCCTACCAGCAGGACACAAGCAAAAGCCCAAGAAGCCCAGAAAAAGGAATGGGAATCTTCTCTCACGTAGGCCACAGTCTCCAGATAACCTTGAAGTGTTTAATCCATTTGAACTTCCTTCAAACACTTGAAATTTATACAGAGGTCAGAGAACCAGTGTGGCATTGTGGTTAGAGTGTCTGACTAGAATGCAGAAGACCCAGGTTCAATTCTTTGCTCAGCCATGGAGCTCATTGGGTGATCTCGGGCCAGTCGCTATTTCATCACCCAAAGGTACCTCACAGAGTTGAAACATTTGAGGTAGGGACATGAGTAGATAGTGTATCTGGCCTTGAGCTCCTTAAAGCAGTGGTACCTCGGGTTAAAAACTTAATTCGTTCTGGAGGTCCGTTCTTAACCTGAAACTGTTCTTAACCTGAGGTACCATTTTAGCTAATGGAGCCTCCCGCTGCCGCCACTGTGCAATTTCTGTTCTCATCCTGAAGCAAAGTTCTTAACCCAAGGTACTATTTCTGGGTTAAGGTAAAGGTAAAGGTACCCCTGCCCGTACGGGCCAGTCTTGACAGACTCTGGGGTTGTGCGCCCATCTCACTCAAGAGGCCGGGGGCCAGCGCTGTCCGGAGACACTTCCAGGTCACGTGGCCAGCGTGACATCGCTGCTCTGGCGAGCCAGAGCCGCACACGGAAACGCCGTTTACCTTCCCGCTGGTAAGCGGTCCCTATTTATCTACTTGTACCCGGAGGTGCTTTCGAACTGCTAGGTTGGCAGGCGCTGGGACCGAGCAGCGGGAGCGCACCCCGCCGCAGGGATTCGAACCGCCGACCTTTCGATCGGCAAGTCCTAGGTGCTGAGGCTTTAACCCACAGCGCCACCTGCGTCCCGCCCCATTCTGGGTTAGTGGAGTCTGTAACCCGAAGCATCTGTAACCCAAGGTACCACAGTAAATAAATAAAGAGGAGAGGGCCTGGAATTCTGCTCCAATCATTCTAACATAGAAAAAAGCCTAAATTATAGAATTGTAGATTTGGAAAGGACCCCAAGGATCATCTAGTCCAACCCCCTGCAACACAGGAATCAAAACTGAAGCATCCACGACAGCTGGCCATCCAAGCTCTGTTTAAAAACCTCCAAGGAATGAGAGTCTACAACCTCCCAAGGAAGACTGTTCCACTGTCAAACAGCTCTTACTATTATGTAACGACAAATATTTATGCTTAGCTAAGCAAAAACAGTATGGACATACTTCACACGCCAGGAAGCAACACAGAGATATTTTTACTTCCTTCAGCAAGCTGATTGCCCTTTCAAGGGTCATATGTGACCTCAGAGTTGGAACATGGTTGCAGAGAGAAGAACTGAATTCTCTGTGTGTCAGGTGACACACACTGCGAGTTCCATCTTCCTTGGGCAGTATTTCCCCTCCCCACTCCTGAGGGCCAACCTTGACAGGTGAGTGGGATAACCCACCTGTCAATCACCTGATGATTGACAGTGCTTCCACCTACTTGTCAAAGTTGACCCTCTGGAGTGCAGATCTGGACTGCTGGGACAAAAAGGTTCATCACCCCTGGTTTACATCAAGTGCAGCCTTACTCCCACCTGGTACCCTCCAAATATTTTGGACCACAACTTCCATCAGCCTCAGTCAGCATGGCCAATGTTGATGACAGGAGCTGTAAACCAACAACATCTAGAGGACACCAGGCAGAGTATGACTAATCCAATAATAAAAGCACATTAAGCAGGGAAACATGCAGCAAGCAGGGAAAAGATTGGGGAGATAATTTGTACAACTCACTCATTGAGATTTCACATCATAATATCTGGACCTATATATTCAATCAAAATAATTTGTAGGAAACTTATCATGAATGTGTAAGATTCTGAGGTGCATGTTTAGTATTTCCTTATGTCCGACATTTGACATGGCGGATCAACACCTCAGAATCCTCTTTATAACAAGCAGGGAAAGCTGCTGATTCAGTAGGACTTATCAGTAATCTTCAGCATGGAACCCCCCCCCCCACTGATATTACTAAAATATTGCTGCATTGTTTATGCTAATAATAATCCTAGATGTTATATTTAGCACAGCGGATGAAAAGATTTCGATTTAAAACACACTATGTGGGGGAAATCACAGCTTATTCATACGGATAATAAGCTGTGGAGGCCTGCGTTAGGATTCAATCACAGCTTATTCAGGATCCAATCAGAGTTATCCCATTACAGTGGTAATTATTATTATTTTAAATCCCCTGAAGTGCTTTGCCTCAGGTTAAACTGAACTCAGAACTTATTCAAGAAACTAACATGTCCAGAAATTTAGCCTACCTATTTCACCATCTCTGAACCTGACCTTACTCAGATTATTTTTTGGTCAGCGCCCAGTGATTTTCACTCACCCCTTCTTCCCTGGCAGGGCCCTGTACGTACATGAATATTATTTGCTGGGCAACACAAGCGAGAGAGTGCTGTTGAACGAGTGTGCTCTTTGTGAGCTTCCCATATGCATCCGGTTGGCCTCTGTGATAATAGGATGCTGGACCAGATAACCCTTTGGCCTGAACTAGCAGGACTTTCCTTAGGTTGTAACTCGCCGGTTACTTGGTTTAGGATTCAGGCTCACTGAACTCAGTGGCACTTTTGCACATACATGCCTAGGACCATGCTGTTAGTCATGCATCACAGTTTGGGATGGGCCGTACAATTAAAGTATTCCGATCCTTTCCTAATTATCAGATACAGTTGCTTCTCTTAACTCCACAAATGTCTCCATTTATTACTTTCCTCCTTGCAAACTGCTAACTGCAGGCTTGAAAAGTTCTCTCCACTGGTGCCAACACACAGAGGCGCAGCTACCTGCTCCGGCACCCGGAGCGGCATGGGGGCGGAGCTAGCCTCCTGCCACCCGCATGTCAAGCATTGGGGGAGGGGCTCTGCTAGCCTCCTGCACGGTGTCTGGGGAGGGGCGCCGCTAGCCTCCTGCCACCCATGCAACGAGCGTGGGGGAGGGGCTGCGCTACCTTCCCGCGGCAAGTGTCTGGGGGCGCGGCGAGCGTGGGTGGGTGTGCAGCAATGTCGCCCTCCCAGGGATGGCACCCAGAGCGAGCTGCACCCCCCCACACACACCTTCCTCTGCCAGTGCCAACACACCCACCCCACCAACTCTTGCCACACCACACCCTTTCCCCTGATATTTGGCTGGCAGTCTTGACCCCGCCGCAAGCATTTCAGCTCCAAATATTTTAGAGTTTTATTTTTTTTAACCGCTTGTGCCACCACAAAGGCTGAGCTGGAAGCAGTAATCCAAAGTGACATCAACATTGTTCCTGAACTTATTTCACCTGCTGCCACACACACACGCACAAAAACCCTTCAAACAAAAAGCACTCTTCAAAATCGCATAAACACAAGGATAGGCTAAGGCTATGTATTCCCATGATTACAGAGAATGTTCTGTAAGGACGAGTTTAAAAACAAACTTAACCTTTAAAGCGAAGAGAGAAAAGAAGCAGGGAGTCACATGGCTGAACAATCATTTCAGTGGGGAATTGACTGTTGCTCTGTGTAATCTCAACATAACAATCCTCAATTCCCTGGACACTTAAAGAAAGCCAGTTTGGTTTCTAAACAATGTCTAGGTTTTTCTTTTTTCAAAATATTGATGGCAGGGCACTGTTCAAAACTCAGCTTCAAGAACTTTCTAAACATAACATATACACTGGTCTCATTTTACTTTGGGACTAAAATGCAGATATTTTAATGGCAGAATGTTTGCTGGGATTTCAGATCCGTCAACACCTTTTTAATAGAGCATTTAAACTCAAGATGTATGGGTTCATGTGAATGGGAAGTGGGGTTATTGATGGGATGGAGGGAGGCACCTGCCTTGAGTGGTAGACACTCAAGAAGCAGTGCCCACCTCACCCCACCACCCGCCTCATCGCCTTTGCTGCCAGTGGAGAAGTGGTGCCTGCAGTGGCACCAGTTTCCAACAATATCTCATGAGATATTTTGAAGAAACCTTGTGAGATCTCATAGAGCGCATGATATGAAAAGAGGAGCTTCTGGCAGGATGGCAAGGGGGCATGGCAGCAGGGAAGTTGGACATTCCTGTTCCACCTCAAGCGGTGAAATGGGATGCACCACCCCTGCATACAGTGCAGACATCTGACGGAAGGGAGCTTCCGTACTATACATTTAAAGCACTGTTATCTCACTTTAAGCATGGTTGCGTACACGCTATACTTTTAAAGCACATTTCCCCCTTCAAAACATTCTGGGCACAAACTTCAGTGCCCAGAATATTTTGAGGGGGGAAATGGTATGTCTGTGCGGTGTAAACTGCAGTGTCCAGAATTCCTTGAGAGAAAGAATGTGCTTTAAAGGTATAGTGTATATGCAGTCATGCTCCAACGAATCCTGGGAACTGTCGTTTGTGAAGGATGCTAAGAGTTCTTACGAGGCCCTTCTTCACGTCAAAGAGCTGCAATTTCCAGAGTGGTTCAACAGTCAAACCTTCTTTCCAAGAAACAGCTTATGCTTAAGCAGCCCCAATTCTATTATGAGAATAGCCCCAAGACAACCAGTGAGAGATTCCCCCAGATATGGTGGTCGTGGGGAGATGAATTATGGTTATTCAAGCACTGAGTGTCATCCCTTCTTCAAAGCTATTGGAGAGACATGGTTGTGTAGTGATTAGAGTGTCAGACTGGAACTGGGGAGACCGCATTGCAGGCATGAAGCCAAAAAATCAAGAATGAAACTTAAAATGGGGAATTTTTTGGTAACTATTCTTGGTCTCTCTCCCCACTCCCCACCCCCAATGAGTCTTAGCCCTCCTGACCTTTACTGGCTGATGGCCCCTTGGCAGAAAGTCATTGTCTATCATCTGCATCAGGGTATAGTTTTCATGCTATTTAGCAATCTAGCATGAAGAGTGGGTAGATAACACAGCATGAATGAAAATTACACACAAAGACTGTTGCTGCTGGTGATTCATTATATATCTTTTCATCTTGTATGCCAAATGGCCTACTTTCCCCAAGAAGACCTTTTAATTTTGGGAATTTAGGTTTTTTTCTCCCCCTTCCAGTTTAACACATTCCCTCTAGTATGTCAGTTTCCATCTTCTAGTTAGTAAATCCCTCCAGTCTTTCTTAAGACATTTGTAAGGGAAAAAATGTATTTTGTGAAGCTACATTAATGAAATATGAATTAATAATAGGAATTCAAGTCATTTGGCCTCTTTCTTTTTAGATACAGTTTGAGTAATGGAGGTCTCTTTTGAAGACAGACTCTTGAGAACGGATCAAAAACATTTAAAAATAAATTAAGCACTCAGCACTTTGAAGAAACACAATTAAAAAGTAGCACATAACCCAGTGCACATGTTGGAACAATATTGTGTAGTCTGGACTAGTTTTGAAGAATTACATGCCCTGTGCTTTAGGAAGCAGTAGAGGACCAGCAGATTTGTGGCACTTATTCTTTAATAGTTAAAGAGCACACTGTATCTTTTCTCTCCCTTCCTTCGACATACAGTTAAGGACAAAGAACATTCTCTCACAGATCTGCCATTAGGATCGCTGTCATAATTCTGACAGGTTGCAAAATACCTCAAAGGCATTCCAACCAGCAAAGACAGAATCCTCAAAGTGCCAACTCCAAAGTAATCCTATCACAGGCAAAGGAAAACTGTTCAACTGCATTTAAAATCGAACTGTCAGGATGTGCAGTAATAAGAGTAATAAGGGAGACACCCTAAGCTACTGGGGAGGGCAGCTGGACTGTGGACCTCTCTCCCTGCAGGTGGAGACCAAGGTTCTTGGCAGAATGAGAAGTCCAAAGTCATATGCCCCCACTCCTCAGTGTTTCAAGGGTGATAAGGCAAAAAGATGGCAGCTGGGGGCAAGTCAGGGTCTTTTGGGGTGCATGTGTGATGGACAGACCACTGGGTCATCAGCCTGGAGACCCTGAGCCAATCATGGCAGGGAGGAGGACTGGCCAATCAGGAGAAAGTGAGGATGGTAAAGAGAGAATTTGATAGGCTGGTGGACCTGGCTACTAGGTGTGTTTAGGGGTTTGTCAGGAAGAACAAAGCTGTTTAATTTTCTCAGGTGGCAGAAAAGAACATAGAAAGAGGCTAGAGGTACAAAGGAAAACTACCCTTGTTCCAAACAGTAAGAAACTGTGATAAACGATTCCCAGTTCCACTGAGGCTTAGTAAACTATCGAACCCATGTGTTTAACTTTGAAATTTGAGCCTGCCACACAAGGCCCTCAGGGCTTTCCACATTGTGGTTTACCAAAAATAACTTTAAGAAAACACTCAACCCACATTTAAAAAGTTACAAAAATGATATAAAGCGTTGAACTGAGATAAAACAGTGAAGGATTCATCAAAGTGATCTGGTCAAAATATTCATACATATTCACTTCCAAGTGAACTGCTATAATGTGCTTTAGGTGGGGCTGTGTTTGAAAGCACAATGTTTGTTTAGAGTTTGCTCCAAATAAAGTGGTCTGGTCGCCATCCTTTGCCCTTCATGCAAAGAGTACATCTTGCACAGCACAATCCCAAACATAATTACTCAGAATGAAGCTCCATGGTGCTTTCTTCCAAGCAGAAATGCATAGGATTGTAGCATTAGGCTTCGATTCATTAGGGGGTGGGGATTTAGGGGTTAAACCATTGTTATTACAACTAGGAATTAATTAAATCAATACTGAAAGCACAATAATTTGCTTAAATGTTCATCGTTCTCTCCCTTTACTGTTTTGAATCGGTGTTATGTACTGAGTTGAATAGGATTCAGAATACGCAGTCTGATTGGTCCTAGAACAATAGGATTCAGAATGCAGCAGTCTGATTGGTCCACAGGAGCCACCCAATCCAGCTCCAGGTGGAAGTGAATCTGCAACCTGATTGGCCTACAGGAGAATCCCAGAATTAGCCAATCACGTGGGGCCCATTGTGTAAATAATGTATATAAAGCAGACATTCTGGGGGAACTTCCATTCCTCCTCACCACTATGAGCTGAATAAAGAGCATGAAATCCACTCTCGACTCCGAGTATATTTCATTGGTGACAAGGATGGGATCCCGCTGAGCTGACCACCACACACAGCAACGCAGAACAGAATTTGATGGCCCATTATACAGCCATGCTTTCTTCTTTATATATTGCCTGCTTACCAAAAGCAAGAGGGACGCGGGTGGCGCTGCGGGTAAAACCTCAGCTCCTAGGACTTGCCGATTGAAAGGTCGGTGGTTCGAATCCCCGTGGCGGGGTGCGCTCCCGTCGTTCAGTCCCAGTGCCTGCCAATCTAGCAGTTCGAAAGCACTCCCGGGTGCAAGTAGATAAATAGGGACCACTTACCAGCGGGAAGGTAAACGGCGTTCCGTGTGCTGCGCTGGCTCGCCAGATGCAGCTTGTCACGCTGGCCACGTGACCTGGAAGTGTCTGCGGACAGCGCTGGCTCCCGGCCTATAGAGTGAGATGAGCGCACAACCCTAGAGTCTGGCAAGACTGGCCCGAAGGGCAGGGGTACCTTTACCTTTACCTTACCAAAAGCAAAAATAAAAAATCCACAATCATTCTTAATGCCTTTTACTAAGATGTATAATAATAGGAATAACACAATTTAGCCATAAAAGTTAAATAATAAAATAAAACCCATCACTGATGCCCATGCCGGTCAGGTTCAGATCAGCTATTCAGCTGCGCCATCCCTAATAATCTTTCCTGAAATAATAATTCAGCTGGTGCTTCGTTATATGATTCATCGGTTGAATGTCACCAGCGATTCTGCCAACACTCAATGACAGACCACATGGTAAGACTGAAAGACGGCACTGTCATGAAGAATTTTTGTTAAACAGAAGGTAGTAAAAAGTGTTTCATCTGCTGAACTAAATATTAAAAAACACACAACTGGCTGAGCTTCTGGAAAATGTACCATTTGGTATGATACCCATTATTTCTATTGCTGTGCCTGCACTATTCTTGAGCCCAGAATGAAGAGGTACATTTTTACTGTTTTGAGACATGGCTTACTTCTGTTTCTGCAATATAAAGGATCAGGGAATGATGGATTGCAGGACTTACCAGTCTATTGTTCTCTTTATTCCATTTATTTCAGAGCAGCATACATGCTTCCCTCCTATTATATTCTCACAACAACCCTGTGAAGTAGGTTAGGTTATAAACAATGGTGGCTTAAGGTCACTGACTGAGTTTCATGTCCAAGTGGGGATTTGAACTTGAGTTTCCCCAGTCCTCCTACAAGAACTGGTGTCTAAGCACTAGGCATTTCCCCGCCTCTTTCTCCTCCGCTGCACGAGTGGGATTCGACATCATAAGAATTCAATAGAGATGCAAGGGTGAGCTAAATTTAACTGTCAGATTTCTAAACAGTTATGTATATTAATTTCAAAATATAAGAGAAACAGAATCTACAATTATGTTTTGAATACTGATTTTTTTTTCCCAGCATGAGGGATGGAGCACAAAAGAACCCATGGTCAAAATCACCAGCTATTTGGATGAATCAGCTATAAACATAGAATGTAAAGACATGTCTGCAGCTGTATTTCCCCTTGAAACCATCAGAAAAGATCTAGCAGTAGTCATGGCAGCAGCAGCAATTACTTTGGCAGTGGATCTCTTGGAGAACGTCTCTCCCCAGCAAGGCTTCCAATCTCCCTGCCTAATAATATAGTTAAGATGGGCTCCTTCTCCCACTACTTGCTTCTAAAGAGATGAAAAACACTGATCCTTCTCAGCAGTCCTTCTCAAAACTGGTTTTGAGAGAGATCCACCAGTTGTATTGTACTGAGAGAGATCACTGGAGCATCTAGCTCAGTCCAAAGTTTCCCAAACTTGGGTCTGCAGCTGTTTTGGGACTACCATCATCCCCGACCACTGGCCCTGCTAGCTCGGGATGATGGGTGTTGTAGTCCAAAACCAGCTACAGACTCAAGTTTGGGAAACCCTGATCTATATACTAACCAGTAGCAGCATTCCAGGATTTCAGATTTCAGTCTAACTTGCACCTGCCAGGGGTTGAACCTGGGACTTTTTGCATGCAAAGCGAATGTTTTGTCATAGTCCTTCATATTGGTCTTTCTAGAAAAATACCTAGCCTATCTTACTATGCTGCTTTTGATCCCTGTTTCAATTGGCTGTGAATTCTGGTTGTTCTTTGGATTTTTCTTTCCACAAGCCACTTCGAATGGCAAGGAAGATGGAATGCGTATACAGTGGTACCTCGGGTTAAGTACTTAATTCGTTCCGGAGGTCCGTTCTTAACCTGAAAATGTTCTTAACCTGAAGCACCACTTTAGCTAATGGGGCCTCCTGCTGCTGCCGCACTGCCAGAGCACAATTTCTGTTCTCAACCTGAAGCAAAGTTCTTAACCCGAGGTAATATTTCTGGGTTAGTGGAGTCTGTAACCTGAAGCGTATGTAACCTGAAGCGTATGTAACCCGAGGTACCACTGTATGTAAAATGAGTAAATAAATGGCTAGAGGTGGCTGCTCTGAAGCAAAGCCACTCAGCTCCAGACTTTGGCTCAGATCGCAGATTATGCTAAGCCGCAGTTTGTTTAACAAAATATGAGCCTGACACACATGTTGTCCATAGACAATCAAACAAACCTCCCTACTCAGTCTCAGCCTTCACACACAGGGCTAAAGTCAGTTCAAAATACTCAACAAATTAACATTGTGCACTTATACATGGCTACTCAGAAGGAAGTACCAGTGAGTACAACGGGCCTTACTCTCAAGTAAGAATGCACAGACTGCAACCTATCATCTGTCTTATTTATTATAGAGGTGTTCTACATCATTAAGTGTTATGTCAAATTAAGTGAGGCATTGCACATTCATCAGAATTAAGTGCCTAACATACAGCCTGATTCTGTGCATGTTGACTTGGAGGATGTAAAAAAGAACTAACTTCAAAGTAAGAAGGATTGGGGCCTTATTCTAATGAGTTAAAGTGACATTTTGAACAATGGTTTGCATTGACCAAATTTCTCTAATTCTTATCTATCTCATTGTCATGCTTTTGTTTGTTGCACACACTTCTAAAACATTTCTAACTGTGTTAAGGTATTTCATTGTTATCAGCTTTACAGGAGCTAGTAAGTTACACACACGCCAGGACTAATCAGATTATGTGGAAATCAGTCCCATTGATTTCAAGGGTGAGACACATTTAACTCTGCCTTTCTCTGCTCTTGCTGGACTGATAAAGGCTAGTTTATTGCAGCATCTTATCATTTAGAAGCCAGTTACACTTAACAAGTTCATTTCCTGAGAAGCAATAATTCTTGCAGTTCACAGTTTGCTGCCTGGAGACTCCTAGAGAAATACAAAGCAGGTCAGCAACTTCTTACCAGGGCTATTTGGCCAGAATGTGTAGAACATTTACAACAATTTTGCATCAGGTTCTGCTTATGCCTCAAAGACTGATAATATGCAGACGTTTCCTACAGTCCGATCTTACCCTGTTTAATAGCTCCAGTGGTTAGCTGGCAGGATCTTGACCCTGGCAACCAGGAAATACCGGTAACATCCTTTTACCTGGCTCTTTCTCAAAAGGAAGAGAACTGCAAGAGTTTTGCTTAGTCCCCAAAGTCTCTACACTTGGTTTCATCAATGCATTTATCTTAGCTTTATGTAGCTGTTGCTGTTGTTGTTTAGTCGTTTCGTCATGTCCGACTCTTCGTGACCCCATGGACCAGAGCACGCCAGGCACTCCTGTCTTCCACTGCCTCCCGCAGTTTGGTCAAACTCATGTTCGTAGCTTCGAGAACACTGTCCAACCATCTTGTCCTCTGTCGTCCCCTTCTCCTTGTGCCCTCCATCTTTCCCAACATCAGGGTCTTTTCCAGGCAGTCTTCTCTTCTCAGGAGGTGGCCAAAGTATTGGAGCCTCAGCTTCAGGATCTGTCCTTCCAGTGAGCACCCAGGGCTGATTTCCTTCAGAATGGATATGTTTGATCTTCTTGCAGTCCATGGGACCCTCAAGAGTCTCCTCCAGCACCATAATTCAAAAGCATCAATTCTTCACCGATCAGCCTTCTTTACACTCACTCAAAAGGCCCCAAGAGCAAATGCATTTCTAAGACATGTTAAAAATATATATGTAGATGTAAATATACACACTCATACCACTTTAAATGCGGGGGGGGGGGGGTTGTACTGTCCTCTACAGCCCTATGGATCTTGGTTGTAAGACTGAGGTTTAGTCAGGGGAGGGCTAATGGAACAAGCCGAACTGCCAGACATTACCCTGATGGTCCTTGCAGAGTGATGAATGACCCTACTTTCTGAAGCAGATATCTCTCAATGAATGAGTATGCTTCTGAATACCAGTTGCTGGAAACTGCAGGAGGATAGAGAGCTATTCCTCTCAGGGCCTGCTTGTGGACTTCCTACAGGCATCTGGTTGGCCATTGTGATAGCAGGATACTAGACTAAATGGGCCAAAGGCCTGATCCAGCAGCCTTGGGAGGGGGGCTATTCTGGAAGGAATTGGGACTCAGTTCATCTTGGAACTGAGCTGGAAGCACATAAAGTCTTGTTTTGCTCTCTGTAAGAATTCAAAACAGTGGCTTTGGCAGTCCCCGTAGAAACCTAACGATGAATTTTCTAACCTACACTCAGCCCATGTATATATGTGTAAACAAAATCATATATCACGAAGACATCACAAGCCTCCAATGACTTTCCTTCCAAGGAAACTGAACACAAGGTATGCGCTAAGAGCCCTGGAATCTCATTCTTCGAAGGCTGAGGTGTGCATATCGCAATGTTAAGGTTCTCACCACAGTCACAAGGGTGCAGTTTAGCTCTGGTTGTAAAGTCCCTGTGATATTTGTAGGAAAATTGCATTGGGGTAAAAAGTAGCCACCAAGCTGAAAGAAGAAGACACCAATTAATTCCTCGTTGTAGCAGCTAATAGCAAGAACCAGTGGCTTGGATCAAGACATGTGTGCATGGAATTCTGTTTGCACAACAAGGCTCTTCCATCTCCTTGTCCCTACGGCAGTCACTTGCACCTGCTGAAAGGCCACTCCTGATGATCAGAGGACCCTCAAAATGGTTTGGGATACAGCATGAAATGCAGGAGGAGGAGAGATTCACAGAAAGTGGAGAGCACACCCTTGTGTAGATGTAAGTGGCTTCTGCCTGCACAAGAGACTATGGCTCCAAGCCTATGATTTCAGAGATGGTAACAAGCACAGTGGTTTCTGTTGCTACTGAGACCAGTGGGGCAGAAGGTGGGGAGGCCAGCAACACAAATTAAAATATTGTGGATCCATTCTGGAGCTTTCACAAAAGTTGGATTTTTGGTGGTAGAAGAAAAAGCTTTTTTTAAGTACTCCAGAATACTAGCTGAATAAAGATGTCATGCAGCAGAACACCAAAACATCTGAAAACACACACACACCCCAGCAACTAGACCATTATAAATGGTAAGTGCAGAAAGGTCTGGAGTATTTTACTAGGACTGGAGAAACCTGGGTTCAAATTCTTAATCCTGCTCTTTCTGGGCTAAATTGAAGATAGGAATGCAGTTATTCAGCAGCTTCTGCCCTTCTGAAATGTCCCGGTACAGTTCCCAGCTCAAAATATGTTTTAAAATGTGTATATTGAGACAAAATATATATTTAAAATGCAACAATTTTCATGTGTGTGTTTTTAAAAATGTGAAAATTAACATGGAAACAGGACAGAACTGATTAATGGATGAAGACATACAACAGACTGGAAACAGGATGGTGTGCTCTTCCCTTTCCCTTCATGTAAAATAACCAGGATTGGCAAAATTATTTTAATTTAATTCAAAGGAAAATGTGAACATTTAAATCAATTTTCTTTTCAGAAATGATAAGTTCTTCTCACTGCATGCAGTCATCAAGTTTAATTTAGCATTTTTATTGCTTTCGGTTTAATGCCATACTTGTATGAAATAGCAGGTTCACATAATAATTTTTAATTATAGCAGATGTTAAGATTAACAAGCACAAAAATTCACTTATGCTTCTTGAACACAATGTTGGGGTGAATTCTTTGAATTAAATATATATATATATCAATTACACCTCATATATGACCATAGAACAACCAAGCACATTGATTTTTATACATTTATATGTTGTTTTAGCAGAGGCACAAATATATAGTTTGTGCCACATTCACAGTCTGTCATTACTTTTTTTTTTTTTTAAAGTATCATTGCATTTGTGAATAGTATTACTGGAGGTTATTTTATCAGTTAGAGCATACACAATTATACTGAGCAGGTAGACATTTTCTGGAGGAAATGTAACCCAGCTCCAAAGTACAAACAGAATATGGATTTCAATCTTTTTTTCCTAATGATGAATATCAACTCCCCAGAAAGAAATCAACTCAGCATTTATTGTGCAGGAGCAATCTACAAGCTGCTACTGTAGGCTAGCTATATTTTGTTATCTAAATTCATTATAAACTGAAATAAGTGAGACAATCACAATCAGCAGTGATTGCAGCTACTAGTATTGGTAGAATATATTTATGGGAAGGAACGAAGGAAGGAGGGACTGGAAACCAAGCCTTATGAAGAACAGTCAAGATAGTTGGGTATGTTTGGCCTAAAAAGAGGAGACATCTTAAAGGGCTGTCAGATGGAAGATGTAGCAAGCTTTCTTTCCCCTGCTTTGGAGGGTAGGACTCAAACCAATGGCTTCAAGTTACAAGAAAGGAGATTCTTACTAAACATCTGGAAGAACTTTCTAATGGCAAGAGCTGCTCAACAGTGGAATGGGCTCCCTCGGGACCGACACTCCTTCCTTGGAGGTTTTCAAGCAGAAGTTGCATGGCCGTCTGTCATGGATGTTTTAGTTGAGATATCTGCATTGCAGGATGTTGGACTAGATGACCCTCAAGGTCACTTCCAACTCTGATCAATTTTATGATCAGGAAAGGTGCATCACCAAATCCAAGAGAATGCAAATGTGGTCCACCAGCAGAATAAACAAAACCATTAGGAGCAAGGAGGTTTCCTTCAGGTAATGGAAGCCTTGCCAAAATAAAAAGAAGAAAAGACGAAAACCAAGTTGCACGCAAACGCAACCCAAAGTGCAAGCAAACGAGAAATGCAAAAAAAATTTGAGGAGCACGACACCTCTCACCAACAATTAAAAATTATTTAATATAAATTCAGTGCTATGTAATTTACGACCATGTGATGTAGTGAAGGCCACCAACACAGGCAGCTTTCAAAAGGGATTAGACAGATTCACTGAACATAATAGCTGTATGCTATATGTGTGTATGTGTGCAGAGACAGAAAAAAGGTGAGTAATAAATGGGAATGTTATGGAGGTATATAAAACTGCAGAGTGTGGAGAAAATAAAGAGAGAGAGATTTCTTTCTGCTATTGTTGTTGTTTAGTCATGTCCGACTCTTTGTGACCACATGGACCAGAGCATGCCAGGCACTCCTGTCTTCCACTGCCTCCCGCGATTTGGTCAAACTCATGTTAGTAGCAACCTAATAAATTCTGCTTTACAACCTAATAAATCTGAATGTCGGGACAATTCAGGGCAGACAAAATCTTCATGTAGCGCATAGTGTGATATGGGGATAGCCACTGATTTGCATGGCTTTAAAACAGGTCTGGGCAAGTTCATGGAGGACAAGACTATCAAAGGCTACCCATCACAATGACTGTATTACCTTCTGTGTCAGAAGTAGTAATGTCTCTGAATACTAATCTCCAGGGAACAGAAGTGGAGAGAGCTATTGTGCTCATGTCCTGGTTGTGGGATTCCCATTGGCATCTGCTTAGCCACTTTGAGAAAACAGACAGGGCTGATTCAGCAGTACTATTCATCTGTCTCCAGTGCCCCAAAATTTCAACCTCATTTAGGATTTCAGGGTTTATTAATTCGGGGGGGGGGGCGGCTTGGGCTAGAAAGCAGTATATAAAAACCCCATACCATACCACAACATTAATTTGAATTTCTCTTATCACTAAGAAGATTTTGCCACTTACCAGCCATCTTTGAATTTGACTTTTCCAGCATTAAAGCAATGTGGGCATTTCATAAGCCCATAGTTAAACAAAGTTTCTTTTACGTAGGTGTCTATAACTTAATGTAAGACATTTTGGGGGCAATCTGGCAATGGGCTCTAAATCCTTTTTCCTGTTAACCTGACAGCACCATTACTGGAGGATTACAGCAACTTTCTGGCCAAAGAAAATCTGGTGAAACAAAGAGCCAATAGGAACCCATCTAACCTTATATAACTGTTGATTCTGGCCTGTCTCATTAGTTTGGGGAAATTATTTCTTGGTTTCAGATTTCTGCAGACCCTGTATGAACTTCTACTGAACTCCTGGTTTGTCTGCCTCCAGGCTGTTACTCCTGAGAGTGCCAATTGCTCTAATTTAGTGTTAGGAAAGGGTGCTGAAAATATACAGACTGTGACAGTTGCTTGTTAATATTAGCACTTTATTTCTCCCAAACCATTTTTCATTAGCCTGGGAGGGAAAACATTAGATAAATGCTTGGAAAGCAGTACCACAAAGGCTGCTCTGCTCATATATTCTTGGACATTCTATGTATTGGGAAGATATTTGTTGGAATCAGAGAAACATAAAAGCCTTGGGACAGAGCAGAACAGCAATGCTAAAAGAACTACACTGAAAGATGCCTTTGATGTTATATTTCAGTAGTGCTGCAAGTGGAAATCATGAAGAATGTACTGAATATTTTGCAGATAAGCAGAAAACAGCCATTTAAGAAGAAATGGCTGACGGGAAAAGCATTATCTTCTAAGAGTTGGGAAGGAGTAAGACAAGGAAGGGGGTTCCAGTCTGAGAGGGGAGGTAAATGGTAGTGGGAGCCTTAAATTCAGACACTGGTATTATCCACAAGATCACAACCCTTAGGGCATTCTCAGCCCGCTCTTAAACCGTGGACTTAGGGCAGGTGTGGAGAACTTCTGATCTTCCAGATGTTGCTAAAACTTCAGCTCCCATCATCCCTGACCATTGGCAATGCTTGCTGAGGCTGATGGGAGTTGTGGTTCAGCAACATCTGGAGGACTAAATGTTCTCCACTTGGCTTAAGGCCACTCTTGGTCTCTGCCATTATAGACTTAAGAATCCCATTTTACTGTAGGGCAGGATTGAAGACACCCTCTCCTTTCCCTTCTCCACAGGCCCAATACTGTTCAGAGCAATCATATAATTATAATATATAATTGCAATCATATAATTAATGTCACATCTACTTTGGCCCACCGTGTGTCTAATTGCCATTGGCCATTCCCATTGGTATGTTTACACTAATAGCCACAATTAAAGGAAATGATTTGTTGCTCAGTAGCAGTGCAGAGGCTTCATTATCTCAAACAGCAAAAGAGACAGCAAACCTGGGTCTGGGCTGCACCACTCCAGGCTTGAGGTATTGGGTGTGGTGGAATCTTCATACCAAAAGTGGGTATAGAAATTAAAGTTGTCATGGAAAAAGGTCCTGAGGTTTAGCTGTTAATTAGAGGCTTTCTGGCAAATGGAAGATCAAAGGGGCACTGTGCATAAGCAAACGGTTCATTCATATCTCTACATTACCCATTTCCCACCTTGTTTAAAGGGGAAGTCATATATGACACCTTGAGCTCTTTGAAGGAAAAGTGAGGTAGAAATCTTAAAGCTTAGAATTTCCACTTCATTTAGGACGTATTTGTTTGAGTCCTGCATTACATTGCTCCCCATTTCTGAAGCAAAAATTCAAATGACACTAGAGAAATTTATAATGGGTTTTCACACGCCTTCTGCAAAATAAAGATTCAGAGAAATTGCATTATTACTGTGTAAGCATTAGCATTTTCAAAGGGATAAGGAAAATATTTGATTCCCAAAGTATGACAACCGAAATACTATCTTAATTCAAATGCTTGCAGTGGGACTTTAAAGAGAATTACAAAATTACATTACCTCAGGAAAAGAGTTACAAAATGTGTTTGATGGTTGTTGGGTTTTTCTTGCTTATATTAGCATGGGAAAAGAAAGACACACATTACGATGTGTTATGGTGCAACATTTTGACAATTATTGTAAAAGTTCTCTGCTGCTACAGTTACACATGTTCTGTGAACCAAAGCAGCAGTGCTCCAGTTTGATAAGAGACTGTTATTTTACAAATTGGCCCTTGCTAGCAATGACATTTGTTGTTGTTGTTACAATTTGTATGCGGCGTCCCCATCCACTGATCTCAGGGTGCTTCACAACTAATTACCTGATATGCTGTATATTTGATCTGTGGGTATGCAGGTAAGTATTAACAGGATTACAGACTTAGTCTTCATTTCATGAGCCTGCAATGGTGTGGTTCACAAACAAGTAAAAATAACATATGAGGCATGCATAACTCAGTCGGCAGAGCATGAAACACTTAATCTCAGGGTCATGGGTTTAAGCTCCATATTGGGTGAAAGATCCCTGCATTGTAGGCGGCTGGACTAGATGACCCTTGTAGTCCCTTCCAACTCTACAATGCTATTACTCTATGGCTGTAAAGTAATACAGTTGCTTTCCAATATACAGCCTTCGAAGCTAAACAGCAGCCTCTGATCCCTATGTTCAAAGTCTCCCCTTCTCAAGCTGTAAGGGGTACATATAAGCAGAAGTTCATGGGATAGATGACCCATTTGAAGTGGAACTTGTTTCCCAACCTGATTCCCCTAGCAAGGGTGCATTATTTCTTGAGATGTCTTCCAGATTTCTCACAACACCTCTAGACATAGGCACACCCGCATGCAAAGAAGACCATTTCAGTCTTAGGAATGTGAAATATTAAATTCTTTCTCTTTGTGTGTATGTCGGTATTGTGAGTGTGCAATCATGTTCTATTTTAGTTTGTATAACTTGAATGGTACACAAAACACTTATATCAACAATCAGTGTAAACGGAACAGCTATCCTCACTGACCTCATTAGTTTCACAGTACTTACCAATTGCCCAGACTGTTGAGTGGCTGAGCCTATTGTTCCATATATCTAGGATCCTTCAAGCCTTTGACAGTCTTCTATACTAACTAAGGAAGTTAAGAATGTTGGGTGGATATCTTTTATAGTAATTCTAATCAATCCCACTGACTAACCCACACAGTTTACTGTCCTGTGTCCCACTGAAGAAGTGATATTCAAAGGTCAGTTCACAGCACCCAATGTAAGCAACAAGGAAGATTAAATTGATTCCTACATAGGGACTGCACAAGAGGTCCACTGGTGGGCTTGCCATTCAAACCCAAGTGTGTGAAGGAGAGATTGGGCCCACTGGCCCTGCCCCCTGTGTCACCCCACCCACTGACCTGGCCTGTGGAGGTTCTAAATCATATGGGGAGCTAAATCATAGTGGAAGTTGTAGCCAAGGTTGGCAAATGCTGGTCTGCAGGAATACACATGAAACTGCAATATGCAGTGGGATTGAAACTATTTAGGGTGTTAGGAGATGACAGAGACTTTTCACAATGTATGGGGAAACCACAGATGAAGGAAAAGAGAGTAAGAGAAAAGTTTAACCTAGAAATGACTTTATTTGTCAGAGAGATTGCCTGGTAATCTTTGGGGACACACTGACACAGAAAAGATGAACTGGGAGTATGCATTACATCGGTATTAATAGTTACTATTGCTCCAAACAGAATTATATGGCATGTCTTCTCTAAAGACTGTTTTAACGTTATTGAAGCTTCTCCTCCCACTTATTTCCTACCCCATTACTTTCCAAAAATGGGTCAGCTGCTGTCTGTAATATGGATAAATCTGGCAGGGGGAGGGGGGAGAGTCAGCACCTTTAAGGAAAAAGCAAAAACCTAAAAGTAGTACTCCAAGAGTTGTACTTACAGGGGATTCAATGAGATTTTGACATACAGAACTGTCACAGGAGCAAACCCTCATAAACCTATGATATAGGATGACAACAGTGTGATTTCTCATATTTCTATAAAGCTTTCAGACTAAGCCACCCCAAGATAGCTCATATAATGATTAAAAAAACATAAAATACAAGTAAAGTAAGATTTTTACAGTTACCAAATAAAAACTGAATTGGCAGTCTAAAACACTGCTCAGGCCAGCATAGGAAATCAGATTAAGCTATTTAAAAACAGAGGCAGCAACACCATGAATCCCTGTAAACTGAACATTTAGAGATTTTCCTATTTTTGACAGGTACAATTTCTAGCTTCGTGGTGCTGTGTACGATGGTATGTTGTGGGCATATGGATCACTTTTTAAAAAGCAGGATGAGGCTACAGTCCACACCCACCCATACCCCTTGTACTGGGCTGGATTTAGTGGGGGTGACCCTCTGCCCAGCTAAATTGGGCTCCACCAGCCTCTGCCCACAGAATGGCATTTCATCATCATCATGTTTATTTGCATGCCACGTTCCCACAAAATCATGCCCAAAGTGGCTCACAACATCTCAGCTGAACCACAATACAGGCGGCAATCATTGCTTGTGTGGTTCCCTTCATGAGGTTCCATTCAATCACACCCCCATTCTGCCTTCTTCAGGTCCAAAGGGACCCATGTGTCAATTGGATGTGCCTAAAATGGTCGCCACCTGAATAACAGTTCATCTGTCACTCCTCTATCTATTCCACCATGTGAGAAAAAACACCTTTAGTGTGTGTTTGGAATAGTCAAACTTTCAGCCTATAGCCTGAAGTGATGGCATAAACTGGCCCAACATATGTGTGTGTGTGTGTGTGTTTGTTTGTTTGTGTGTGTGTGTGTGTGTGTGTGTGAGAGAGAGAGAGAGAGAGAGAGAGAGAGAGAGATATGCTGGGTAGGTACATCCAGGCTACTGACACACTACTCTAAATTGTTTAAAACCACTCCAGACTTAAATGGGTTGCGTGCATCGTGGCAGCCTCTTGGTTTTATGAGAAGAAATTAATTCAGGCATGAAAAAGAAGTTATGAAATGCAGGCCTTTAAGGAATAACTTACCGCTCCAATATTCAAGATGTGTAAATTATTTAGCTTTCCTCTGCACAGTTTCATTTTTCAGCTGTGGAGGACTCATATAGAGCTCTCAGCATTAAAGGCACTGGATGGACATTAGGAAACATATGCAGCCTAATCTTATTCATGTAAACTTGGAAGGACATACTACTGTCAATTGAGTTATGATTTCAGGCTTAAATTAAAAATAAAGAGTGTGTTTGGGCCATTCTGTTTCTGCTACTCGACTCTTTATTCCGCTGTCACTCAAACTGCCACCATTCCCTACTTCCCTAATTTCTACTCACATCTGACGCCCCATAGAGTAGAAGAGGGGAAACCTAGGAAAATTATAAAGAGACATCAGAATAAATAAAAATATAGTTCAGCATCCTTTTTCCTGTGGGCAACCTTGTTCTTCAGCAATTGGCGTTCTGAGACATGGTGCCTCAGATGTGAGACACATCATACAGTATATCTACCAGGACAAGTAGCATTGATAGCATTTCCCATGAATCCCCCTTTAAAGCCAAATTGGTCATCACTACATCTTATGGTAGCAAATGGACTTTTGTCCATCCTGAATCTTCCATCATTCAGCTTCATTACTCACCTTTTCCTATAGGTGAGTTGCTCCAATTGCCCTTTTCTGCATCTACTCCCACTCTACAATATCCTATTTGAGCTCACATGCCCAGAATGGTACACAGTACAGTAGTACCTTGGGTTACAGACGCTTCAGGTTACAGGCTTAGCTAACCAAGAAATAGTACCTCGGGTTAAGAACTTTGCTTCAGGATGAGAACAGAAATCGTGTGGCATCAGTGGGAGGCCCCACTAGCTAAAGTGGTACCTCAGGTTAAGAACAGGTTAAGAATGGACCTCCGGAATGAATCAAGTTTGTTAACCCGAAGTACCACTGTATTATTCCAAGTATGGTTGTATCATAGATTTGTATGAAGGCATTATGACACTGGCCATTTCCTTTCTCTTTCTTAATGATCCTCAACATGGACTTAGAGCCAACGTGCGGTTGCTGTGAAGAAGCACTCAGAGATGGAGTTTTGAAGTCCAGACCTGTGCCTAGAAACACAGGACAAAAGGAAGTCTGCGTAAGCAAGAGATCCACTGCATCCTAAAATGCTCATCTGACAAATCTTGTCATAGGATTGCTCCCTTAGTTCTCCAGAGAATCGCACTTCTAATCCAATACATTTCACTAACATTCTTCACTATAACATACATATTTTAAGCATTACCACCCCCTAATACATACCCTCTATACAGTATTACATTAGAGGATTTCTATATTATCCTCTTGTGCGTTTTTTCTTCCAAAAGATGTGAATGTGTTAAATTCCCTTAATCTTTCCTCTTAAGTGGTTTTTCACTAATCCTTATTAGGTCTACATTTGTGTCATTAAATTCCATCATAGTTATGTTTCCCTCCCCCCCCCCATTAAAAATAATGAGCCTGGTGTTATATATGTCACTTGAACAAGGCTCCATTGAAGTGAAACAATTGCTTCTTTCAGTTTTCATATATATATATATATATATATATATATATATATTTGATATATATATACTTGATACTCATTTACTTCCTGCTTTGACGTTCACCACTTTTGCTCAAGCATCATATTCTCAACTAACGCACACTGTCAATAAATTAGGATTTGTAATTATTTGCAAAGCAGTTCTTAATATTGCTTGTCGGGACGAACGGCTGTGTAAATATAAGCTCAATTAGTGCATTGCCTGCAAGGTGGCTTTTCTTTTTCCTAAATGAAAGCTCATGGTTGCAAACCAGACTCTCGATTGCGGGGCTTGAGTGTCTCAAATTTCAGTGGCAACCTGTGCGACACCAAATTCCGCCCTCCCCCCGCCTCTCACTTCCGTTGGAGGGTGCAGCACCTCCCGCAGTGCCCAAGGAGCTCTGGTCAAACTGGTCTCACTCCCCTAAATGTGCACATGCCACATGTTGTGTGTGTATATACCCAGGTGGTAGTTGTGTCATACTGCCCTCAGCCTGTTTTGAGTTTTCAGGTCAATTATTTTAGGGGGAGGTAATTTCTTCCCAAATATAGGTGATTTCTGAGGGAGTGAAACTTTTTGATAGGTTTCAAGGGGCTTGAATACTTCTGTTGGCAAGTGGTGGAGGTTTAATTTTATTATATATTTTAAAAAACACACTTTATGATTTCTTTTTTGTTGCAGTAAACCATAGTGTCATGATGAAGGTTCATCTTAGGGGAAGCCAGGGTGGCTCCTGAGAATTGATGTTTCCCTCCCTCACCAACCGGAATGCATTTCCTCAGAATGACTGTGGTACACCCTACACAAACCCCAACCTCTCTCACCACCAAAGGAACACAAGTGAACAGCAAAGAACCTGCACAAACAATGCTGACACCAAACCCTACATATAGTAAGTAAAACAGACACATCGCCACCCGACCCCACACATCTTCCCCCCCTCCACCTCTTTCCCCCTTTTCTTCCTAATGTCTCAACAAATGAAACTGATTTGTAAAAAAGTTACATGGGTGGGGGGAATACGAGAGAGAGGCATTGCGCACACTTTTGTAAATCAAGAGAATCTTTAATAATAAAAAAGATAAGACAGACCTGCATTGAGGAAGGCGGAAGTCTGTCGGGAAAGGTAAGTAATTGGAAATTAAGAATATGGTGGCATAAATTTTCTTTTAAGAACTTGTGGCTTTATGGACGTATGTATGTTCTTCCTTTTTATTATTTTCCATTTTTTAAAAAATAAAAATTGTGCACCATAATTCCTTATGGTTTTATTGGGCAGGGGAGAATGGTGGGAGAAAGGGGGGGGCATACCGGTTCTGCAGGAACAAAACTACTACTGTTAATCTCAATGTTAATAGAATAAGAAGACGAAGATGAAGAAGAAGAAGAAGAAGAGGAGGAGGAGGAGTTTGGATTTGATATCCCACTTTATCACTACCCTAAGGAGTGTCAAAGCGTCTAACAATCTCCTTTCCCTTCCTCCTCCACAACAAACACTCTGTGAGGTGAGTGAGGCTGAGAGACTTCAGAGAAGTGTGACTGGCCCAAAGTCACCCAGCAGCTGCATGTGGAGGAGCGGGGATGCGAACCTGGTTCACCAGATTACGAATCCACTGCTCTTAACCACTACACCACACTGGCTCTCTTCACCACAGGAGATGAAGAGAGGTAGCAAAATGCAGCAACTCAGAAAAGTTGGTATGAAGCTCGTTTGAGAGATCCCAGAATAAAAGGACAGAAGTAGGGGCTGAGTGAAGAAGGCAAGAAATGGTAGTATTGCTTTTTTTAAAAAAACAACAACTAATGTGGATCAGCTCATGGTTTCAACAGTGTCAGGTTCATTTATTGAAAACTGTGGATTCGTGTCTCCCTAAGAAGTTGCCAAGCCTGTCATCTTTTTAAATGGAATTTCTACACTATATGTAGGAAGTAATCTTCGGGTTGTACCACATTTGAGAGTAATATTAAACACAGTAACAGGGGAAGATGATGAAGATTCTGTCTGTGAAGAATTTGATACAAAACACATTGAGGGCTGGATATGACAAGAGGCAAAGGAGGAAAGAGCACAGTTTGGCAAAAGTTTTTATCTGTACTTTAATCCAGCTATCTAGGATGGATTTCATACAAATAAGGGTAGCAGTTGAATAAAGATAAAAAATAAGTTAAAGCTGTCAGACAAAAAGGCAACACACAGGAGAAGGTTTGGTGTGTGCATTTTTATAATGCCTTTTCTAAGGGATTTGTTTCAAACCTAAGCCAGAACAATTTAGGATGGGGGAGCCACTTTGCAGGAAACTAATGGGCAGTAAATGCTGGAATTAGAAGGGGAGTTAATATGGCAGGCCTGATGGCACGGTTTGATAGTAGCTTAAGTAGGAGAGGCCTTAAAGTTGAGGTCAGCTGCAGGGCATCGGAGAGTGACTTGAAAGGGAAACCAATTGAAGGGACTCTAAGAGAAGGGTGACAAGGTTAGAAAAGCAATCTGGGACAATAATCTTGGTGGCAGAAACCGCACATGGATGGATTTGACACAGGCAACGGCAGCTCAGCAAACAGTCCCTTCAGGATCCTTAAGGCACAATTCAGCCCCTTGGCATCTGAATAAACGTTCTGCTTTGAAAAGCCCATGGAGCTTTGGAAATTAGTCCTATCACAGTTAAGGCAAAAATAGATGGTTACCGTACTTGTCTATAAAATATTGAGGAATCATGTTCAGGTGATCAAATCGCAGTTCAGAAGGCTGAGATGTGCACAAGCTGTGCTTCCCTTCATGTGAGCAGGGGAACCACAGTGCACTCTTAACCTTGTCCACCCAGAAGTTAAGTCCCATTGAGTTGAATGGGGCTTACTCCCAAATAAGTGGGGCTGGAATTGCAGCCCCAACCAGGAAACTATAGTTCAGAAGCAACTGTCACGATGTCAGCCAAATGTTGCTGAAGTACAATTCCCATCATCCCTGGCCATTAACCATACAGGCTGGGGCTGATGGGAGTTGTATTTCAACAAGTATTTGGACAAAACCATGTTGTTACACTGCATATAGGGTAATTAATGGCTTCAAATCAAGTCTAAATTTGAAACTGTGGCTGAACGTTGGCTTCCCTATCCTGGCTTGTTTGAAAACCATTAACCATAGTTCCTGGATTGGGCACAGGAAGTTAAACTGTGGCTTCGTGTATTGCTTTTCCACTTTGGCAAAAGGAGGAGCAAAGTGACTGCATGCAATTTCATGATACTCATACATATATTGGCTTATTCTCCCAAGAGGCAATCACCCGAACACTGTCTGTTCTTTGCTGGATGGATTGTTCAGAATCCAGTTAAACTAACAGAGGTTCTTGTTCTGCCTTTGGGTTTCCGTCTGGCATTCTAGATAATAGACACACACACACAGACACACAGACACAGACACAGACACACAGACACACACACACACACACACACACACACACACAGAATATAGTTTAGCAGACTTCAATGAACCAGTATGAGAAGATTGAAATGCACTGTATTCAGCACAAGAATTTTAAATTATGATAATAAATTTCAATAGATTGATAGAAAATGATAACAGTGATGTAAAACAATGCCATAACTAAGCCTTAGGTAAGGAGATTTAAGAGGAACCGAAAGATAAGTGTAGGTATAGATAAAATCAAGCATGGAAAAAAGTAATACCCTTCCCTTCAGTTGTTCTGGTCAAAAAGGAGTGAATTTTCCTAAGCTACTGACAGCCCTGATCCCCTGCAGGAGAGCCGGACAGCATCACCCAAAGCCTAAGAAGAAAATGGACATTGCGAATACATTTGCTGTGTGCGTGCAACATGCAAAGGTGTGCAACACACCCATCTTCCCACAATTAGGACTAAACTGTGGCTCAGTGAGACCATGTAAACATAAGGGTTTGTGGAGAGGAATTTGCAGGTGATTTACTTCTCCCTGTTTTTGTTCTTATTTTGCTGCTGCACTGTGGTGAACTAAGCCAAGGTTGTAGCCAACCAGGAGCTAACAAACCAAACCAAGGCTTGTTATTGGCTGCAGCTCATGGCTAGTGAGGAGACAGGGCTATTAAAAGTCCCACTTGGATGACATTCTAAGTCAAAACTTAGTTTAACTTAGCACAGTAGCAAAAAGAACCAGGGGGGAGCAAAGGGACTAATAGGAGGGTAAACAGCAGGCCGGGACATGTGTGTGCAATTTTTGACAGGACAACAGCATGGAGAAACTCAACATCCCAGTGCAATCCATCATTACCTGAAAGCAAGTCTCAGTGATTTAAGTGAAGCCTGCTTGCAGCAAGTATGAGGATGCAGTACTCATCCCTCCTGCATAGTGAAAAATTAGTTATAGTTATAGTTAACTCCTGGCTGTGTCTTGAACTTGTCAAATGGCACCTCGGGCCACAGGTTTAAATAACAGCTGGCAGAGCCCACTCCTAACTGCTTTCCATATCATTTCTTTGGTCACCCAAAGTTGTTCAGAAACTCTGCTATGGTTGAGGAGAATTCTGCAGCTGGGGATGAAAGAAGCTCCATTGGGATTTAAAAGTTTGCCCTGCACCACTGAGTTTGATGGATTGTGACTGGTGCTGAGTGAGCATCCTAAGTAGTGACACCATGCAGCTGGAATTTTGAAAATGCTCAGGTGCACAAGCTATGAGGAAACTTGTTACTCAAAAACATAGATAAAGCGAGGAGCTCTGGACACTCTGGCCCCGACTTGGTGGAATACTCTGTCACAAGAGACTAGGGCCCTGCGGGACTTGACATCTTTCCACAGGGCCTGCAAGACAGAGCTGTTCCGTCTGGCCTTTGGTTTGGACTCAGTCTGACCCTTATGTTTCCCTCCCCTTATGGGATATAAATAAATTATTATTATTATTATTATTATTATTATTATTATTATTATTATTATTATTAAAGTGCTATCTGGGTACAAATGAAGGTGTGGAGAGACCAGATCAGGGGTTGTGCCTGCTCACCACTCCCCCAGCCTTCATGTGTTAACTGAAATATGCTTGTACATTATCTATGCCACTACACCCAAAAGTGTGTAAGCTTGTGTATGCATGGATTCAGACCTTGGAAAATGAAAGCCTGTAGGATATGTGCAAATGCCGCTCTAGGATTCATGGGTGGGGAGAGCAGGCATGGCCTTGAGCATGGAATAATAGAGTTGGAAGGGACCATGAGGG
The DNA here is from genome assembly GCF_964106915.1 of Podarcis gaigeae. Taxonomy (NCBI): domain Eukaryota; kingdom Metazoa; phylum Chordata; class Lepidosauria; order Squamata; family Lacertidae; genus Podarcis; species Podarcis gaigeae. The sequence continues at coordinate 81,199,787 of NC_139677.1, forward strand.
TCATCTTGCTCAACCCACTTCACCTAATGGCTAAACAGGTCTTACATCCCATGGAAATCAATGAGTCTGTATGATTGGACAGTAACTGGTAACTTATGGCCCATCAGACATTGTTAGATTCCCAACTCCCATTAACCCCTATCCAGCAACCGGTATTCAGGATCATTACTGCCTCTGACTGTGGAGGCAGAACATACCCACTGTGGCTCGTAGCCACTGATAGTCTTAACCTCCATGAATCTGTCTCATCCTCTTTTGAAGCCATCCAAGTTGGTGGCCATCACGGTCTCCCATGGGGGTGAGTTCCATAATTTAACTAGACAAAGAAGTCCTTTCTTTTATCTTTCCTGAATCTTCCAACATTCAGCATCATGGGACATCAGTAAGGTCTGGGTGTTATGAGAGAAGGTGGAAAACTGTTCTCTATCTACTGTCACTATGAAATGCATGATTTTATAAACTTCTGTTCGGTCACTCCTTTCTCACCTTCTCTCTAAACTAAAATGTCCCAACAAAAAGCTGCAACATTTCCTCAACAAACAACACAGGTTTCCAATTTTCAGTAAAACCTTTCACCCAGACCATCAAGTTAACTGTTAGAGGATCCTTTCTCAACCTTCTTTAAAACAAAACACACACAAAAAGCGCAACATTTTAAATTCTTCCCACCCTTTCTGACTGTTTTCCCATTAAAACTTGATCCCATGAATGTTCCTGGAGAAGTCCCATAGTCCAGTGGTTCTTACTCACAGGAAAATGTACAGTTATACCTAGGGTTGAATATACTTTATGTTGAGCGCATTTGAGTTGTGCTCCGCGGCAACCCGGAAGTAACGGAGCGCGTTACTTCTGGGTTTCGCCACTTGCGCATGCGCAGACGCTCAAAATGACGTCACGTGCATGCGCAGACGCTCAAAATGACGAAAAGCGACGCGCGTGTGTGCAGACGTGCCGTCACTAGTTACGTTTGCTTCTGGATGTGAACGGGGCTCCAGAACGGATCCCGTTCGTATCCAGAGGTACCACTGTACATAGAATAAACTCATTAGAATAAACTCACATGTAATTACCACAGTGGGTCATCGTCCCACCCTTTAAAATAGCCTTCTTACAAATGCATACTAATTCTCTTCAAAGCAAAAAATAAACTGAATGGATGAAAATGCAATTATAATGACTCAACAGTATTTTGAAAAGAACATTGTGCAGATGTAGGCAGCTTCCATTATGCCAGAGCAAGTTCCCATGAATGGGAGCACTGAAGAAACAATTTGTGCTGTTAAAACGTGGGTGTGATAAATGAAAGCAGCAAACTCTTTATTCACCTGAACCAATAAATAAATAAATATTACATACGTTGATAAGCACTTAGGTGCATGAGTACTATCCTTGGCAGTCATCCTAAAATGCTCTCATTCAGGGTCACTTACTTTGATAGGTCTGCTCCTGGAAGAGGTTGTGGTTGTCAGCCAAGGATGTGTAATCAGACAGTCTGTTTTGCAGAGGAAGGAAAGGTTTTCTTTCGGAAGGACACAGTGTTTTCTTTTCAGAGTGAAAGCAAAATATTGCAAGCTAAATTTCTTGGTTATAATTTTTTAAAAATAAAATATACGGTTTATTATGCCTTCTATTCTCTATTTCTTATTGATTTCTCCTACTAATAAAATACAATTATTCTTTCACTAGGATGACAGAGCACTTTAATCCACTTAAACAGCTGGACTCCCTGATGCAAAAAATACTAACAGTCTTTTTGTGAGGCGACCTATGCAACATGAGGGCAGGAATGAGAGAGAGGAAAGAATGGTATGTGTTGATGACAACACTGTCTACAAGATGTCTGCAATATCTCTGCAACCATGAGGACTAGTTGAACTTATTGCAAGCTCTAATGTGATGGTTGAAGTGTCCCAGGAAACTGCTGTGCGGTAGTCTATTATTAATCCAATGCTGAGTGCAATCCATCAAAAATTAGTAAGTGTCAGCATGAAATTATAATGTAAGGATTACAAAATGATGTTCTATGGGAACCTGAAGCATTTGCTTTAAAAATTATAGCTTTAGAGGCGGGGGAACTTAGTGTCGTAAAACATTCAGTGAACTATACCACAGTTCATTGACTTGGGGCAAAGAAATAATGCCTTGAAAGGTTTTTCAGCATAATACCTCTAGATTAATGGCAAGAAAGCTATAGATTAGCAAGACAGAAAATGGAAGAGAAGGCCTATACTTGGACCTGTCTGTACTACATTCTGAGATAGCGCTGAATGACAGTAAAAAATGTTTTATATTTAGAACTAAGAGAACTTCTTGCAGCAATGAAAAGCCGTGACAGCTGAAAAATGTATGGCATTTCAAGTATACAAAGCACTAGTAGGCACACAATTTGCCAGTCGTTCCTCAATAGCTCTGCAGGGCAGGCTAGTATTGTTATCCCACACCAAAGAAAGGAAAGAGCGAGTACTGGTTTGCCTAAGAGCCATTTCACACAATACATTCTTTAGGTATCCACCTAATGAGTTTTAAGTGTATACCTAAAGCATAAAGTAAGATTATGACAAGTATGGCTTCCACACAATTAGCATTGCTAGGGAGCCACCATCCCAGATGACTGTATGTTTGGTGGGTTGTCTTTTGCATAATGTGTAAAAAGATACCAAATGCAGGGCTGCCTTTGGGTTAGATGTGAACCTCCATGCTGGTAGTAGCCTCCCCACTTACACTCCCAGCTGTGGGCTTACCTGGTGGCAGAGGTAGCAGCTGGGAAGCAGTCCATGTTTTCAATTTATCTGCAACTTTCCAGGGCAATGGAATGCCACATGCTCCAAAACACTGAAGGGAAATGTGAGTGTGGCTTCCAAGTCTCCTGCCATAGGCTAAATAGATGGACAGGCCAAACTGCAGCAGTACGTTCTGCTGGTTGACAGGATCTGGAATGAGTTCAAAGCTATGGGGACATTTCTAAGAACATAAGGAGAGCCTTGCTGGATCAGACTGAAGAACCATCTAGTCCAGCATCATGTTTTCATAGTGCCCAACCAGATGCCTAGAGGAGGCTTGCAAGCAGGAGCTGAGTGTAACAGTACTCCCTCCACTTGTGATTCCTAGCACCTGCTATTCAGAGGCATACTGCCTCCAACAGTGGAGATAAAACATAGTCACCATAGTTAGGGTCAGGGACTTGCTGGCCAAAGAGGAGTGGTGAGAGGCACCAGCTGGGGAACCCCAAGGGAGACCTTAAAGGAGGAAGGCTCAAAGCCAGGGGACTGGTGGTGGGACACAGGGGAGCGGTCAGAGTGAGAAGATTGGGAAGAGGGGCTGGATGCCGAAGGGGCAACTGGGTTTAGTGAGCAGGAAGAGCCTGTGACAGGGAGCAGTTCAGACGCCGAGGCTGAAGCAGAAAAGGGAGGTAAAGAAGCTACTGAAGAATCCAGGGAGCCTCCCTCTCCTGCTGTGACCAGCTCTCATCTGCCCTGGTCTCCAAGAATGTGGAGTAATGAGGAGAGCAGAACAGAAGCCAAAGGTGCGCAGACATGTTCTGAGACTGGTTGGGAAACATCTGGGAGAGGAGGAGCCGTAAAGAGGGTGGAAGGCAGGGACCATCAGTCCTGGCAACTGCTCCATAGGGGCAAGATCTGCTGTAAAGTATTGCTGAGTTGTAGGTTTGTTTCCTTGAATGAAAAGTTAGCTTCACTGACAACTGGCTCTGCTACTTTGTGATAAGATGCATCTGACTGCAGCCCTGATAGCCAGTCACCGCTGACAGCTTTATCCACAAATATATTTGATCCTCCTTTAAAGCCTTCCAAGTTGGTGGCCATCACTACATCTTGTGGCAGCAAATTCCATAAACTAACTACACCTTATGTGAACAAGTATTTCATTTCCTCTGTCCTGAATCCTCAAACATTCAGCTAGATTGAATGGAGCTGCTCCTAGTATTATGACAGAAAGGGAGGGGACTTCAGCTTATCCACTTTCTCCAAACGGTGCATAATTTTATACACACCTGTCATTTCCCCCTTGCCTTTTTACTTAACTAAAAAGACCCAAGTTTTGCAAACTTTTCTGAAAGTGGAGTTGCTTCCAACCAGGAACTTCTCATGAACTTTAGTCACTGCAATGTAATCTCTAGGTTTACAAGGCACCCTCCATATCCTCCCCCCATTTAAAACAATGAACATTTGCTCATTTTAAAATTTAACCCATCTATATTTATGTACCACAAAACAATTTTTCCTAACTAGTAATATCAGGACTTAAAATCCATTCTTTTCTTTTCTTTTCTTTTTTAACCCACCATCTAAAATATTTAAAGATCCATAATTCTGCTTGGAAAGCCACGATTCACACTAATGAGCAGAGAGCACAAGTTTGCTGCTATCCCATTTTTGATAGCTCACTGACTTTGTTTAACACTGCTGTTTAAAGTGTGTGAAGGATTTCTCAAGGGTAAACCCAGCAAATGGAAATGTGCAAACCAGAATGAGTCCCCCTTCTTCTTCTTTGTTGTCAGGAAATTGGTTTCCGATAATCTCCAGAGGTAAAGAGTATACATTAGAAGCACACATCCAGACATTCACCCCGAAGAGCTGCAATGTTATGCAAAATAAATGATGCATGACTATCATTATGTGATTTGCAGAATGCACGGAAACATCTGGAATCAGTGAAGCACATCTTCTAAAAATGCAAAGGAGTACGCTGATTTGAACGGGGGCAGGAGAGAGAGAAAAGATGAAAAGATTAAGATGGATGCCTGCTTTTCAGTCAACGCTAATATAAAAGCTGATAAAATTGTAGTTTAGTGGTAACTAGAACATGTCAATCCCATCGTCTGCAGGCCAGCAGTTAGGAATAGCATGCTGTGGCAGCAAATAGAAATGTACCCACCACAAAGAGGCATAAATAAAAAGGGGAAAGTGAAACAGAAATTCACAGGAACAGAGTCGCAAGACTTATAGAAATTAAATGGAAGACTTCTAATGCCAACAGTTTTCTATGCTTTGGACAAGGAATGTTTAATACTAATGGGTGGCATTCAACCAAGTTTTACTAAGAGTAGATCCATCAAAACGGGCCTAACATAGTCATGCTCATTAAGTTCAATGAGTTAAATCTGAGTAAAACTCGAATATGAACCAATGTAAATTAATGATCAAGTGTTAAAGGTATTTAATACACAAAAAATCTGCACACAACAGTATTTGGTTCTATGGTGTTACAAAAGGCAATCCATTCAAAATGACTTTCAGACTGTGTAATTTTTTAAAAAACCAAACCAACAGAAGCCCTGGCTAGAATTCAGTAGCACCAAGAAAGCTTGTGTGGTTAATGCCGTGGCTGATACTTGCCTAGAAAGGCAGGCAGACCCTTTTTGATACTCACTAGTAGTTCGAAAGCACATCAAAGTACAAGTAGGTACCACTCTGGCGGGAAGGTAAACGGCATTTCCGTGTGCTGCTCTGGTTCGCCAGAAGCGGCTTAGTCATGCTGGCCACATGACCCGAAAGCTGTACGCTGGCTCCCTCGGCCAATAAAGCGAGATGAGTGCTGCAACCCCAGAGTCGGCCACGACTGGACCTAATGGTCAGGGGTCCCTTTACCTTTAGTGATAGGAAAGGGTGAGGCCCCCGCTCAGAGATACTTCCCAGTTCCAGGGGTGAGTGCATGCAGTGAAAATAGGTCCTAAGACTGAACCCTGATGAGTTCAGTCTCCGTAAAGCACAGGTACATCAGGAAGTAAACCATGGTTTAAACCATTAAACCATGGTTTAGCTCTTCCGGTGCAGCTGTAAGGAAGCCTTCCCTTCAATTTTAGATTAACTGCAGCCAAAGCCATGTATGGGTGCCATGAAAGATGCAAGATTCCATAGAATCGTAGAGTTGGAAAGGACGATGAGGATCATCTAATCCAACCCTCTGCAGTGCAGGAATCTTTTGCCCAACCTGGGGCTTGAACCCATGACCCTGACATTAAGAGTCTCATGCTCTACCAACTGAGCTATTCATCCAGCTATTCGTCTAGTGCCCATTGGGACAACTATGGCAGAAGTCAGGGAGACCAACAGTAGATGGAGTCAGAGCTCAACCCTCTGATTGGTTGCAAGTGAAAAGGCCATCAGATGAGGGATTGGCTGAGGGCAGACTGAGGTTGACTGAGCAGTGCCCCATTTCCCCTAATGGACTAGCCTCCAGTGCAGGTAAGTGTACTCTGAATAAGACGACTTTTAAAATTGTGGGGGGCAGGCTGGAACTCTCCCTATGTTGCTGCCCTACAACTCCCATTGGTCCCAGCCACAGCTGTTGATAGTCAGGGATGATGGGAGTTGTAACATCTGGAGAGCTACAGGCTCTCCACTCCTGCTTGAAAAGATAGCGACCAGCAGAGATCTTTTAAAGATCTTGAGATTATTCACTCTCCTGGTAGATTTCTGTTCTTATTCAGATTTCAAAAATCCCCCAAATGGGCTTTTATGTGTTCCCCTTTGGAGCTGAACACACAGTGAAATGTGGCTCAATGATAAGATGCTTCTCTTTCTCCGAGCTTTTCTTTCCCCGATATTCAATCTACACTTCCTTTTACGTTTTATCCTGTAAAACCACTAAACATAGTTAATACCACCTGGCACCTCTCTAAATCATTCCTGCCTCACTGATATTTATAGCCATCAAATGCTAGCAGGCAATCATTATGCTCTCCCACCCCCCACCCCTTCCTTGTGTGTGTGTCCCCTCCCCCCCCCCCCCGCTTTTTAGTTGAGCCAAACATATTTAGGGCTTTTCATCTCCCTGTATACTGCAAGTTAATCCTTCCAGCTTCTTAATCAGTTCTGAAGCTCTTCTCTGAATTCTTTCCAATTTGGTGGCATTTTTACTAGTAATGAGGAGCTCAGGGAGTGGAATAAGAGAGGCACATCTATTATGCTGGCTTTCCAAAAGCCAGTTAGAAGACAGATGCAAGGTGACAAGTCCTTAGGTGGGATATCAGCACGATTGTCCTCAGGAAATGCAGCGAAAAGGCCTGCTGTAAGGGAGCAGAAGCACAGTTGTGGCCAGTGCATGGAAATGGACAGTGCTCAAAGTTAAGGACTGCGGCCAGTCGCCTATAAAACCTTTGCTGTGCTTCTGAATAACACTAATGAGTTCAAATTTTGGTTCAGTCCAAAAGTCTCCTTTAGCTGGCAGCCATAAATGCAGCTACATGGAAAAATGAGGCAGAGTAATTAACATGACAATAAAGCAGAAGAGGTGGGTTAATAATGACAGACAATAGGGGGACTGTCAACTATGTTGTCTGTTGAGTTAAAAGTATAAATGGATCTTCCAGATGTTTTTGTTATTATTAAAAGTGAACGGATATGTATTGGATATTGCAACTGACTATCTAATTACCGTATTTTTTGCTCTATAAGACTCACTTTTTCCCTCCTAAAAAGTAAGGGAAAATGTGTGAGCGTCTTATGGAGCGAATGCAGGCTGTGCAGCTATCCCAGAAGCCAGAATAGCAAGAGGGATTGCTGCTTTCACTGCACAGCGATCCCTCTTGCTGTTCTGGCTTCTGAGATTCAGAATATATTTTTTCTTGTTTTCCTCCTCCAAAAACTAGGTGCGTCTTGTGGTCTGGTGCGTCTTATAGAGTGAAAAATATGGCAATTTGTTTAATTTGTGTTCTCTGTCATGTTCCACTTTTTATTGTAGAGTTGAATGGCTGGCAATGGTGCTAAGCAAGAAATATTTGGATTTGGTCAGGGTGATGGAAGTTGTAATTCAACAATACAAGGTTGCCATCCCTCGCATTACAGCTTTAGATGTAAAGAAACCTCTGTGAACCATAAGTAAATCAGAATGTGCGATGGCTGATGAGTCAGATTTGAAGTGGCTGTCACCTGACAGTGGTAACACTTTTTATCTACAGCAAGCCGGTTCAGAAGTTCAAAATCCTCTCTTTGAAGATGCATAATAAATAAATAAAATTCAATAGAACTGGAAACAAAACACCTTGGTATGGGAAGCAGGTTTCGACCTCCAACTTCCAGGGCTTTACTTCAAAGCAAAAGCTGCCAAGCAAACTTTCTGTGGATGTGTTTTATCAATAACTTGGAGGAGCATATCCTCCCCCGTCGCTCAGCGCAGACACTGAGGTCCTCCAGTGAGGGTCTTCTGGAGGTTCTCTCACTGCAAGAATTGAGTTTACGGGGAACCAGGCAGAGAGCCTTCTTGGTAGTGGCGCCCACCCTGTGGAACACCCTCCCATCAGATGTCAAAGAAATAAACAACAATCTGACTTTTAGAAGACATCTGAAGGCAGCTCTGTGTCAGGAAGTTTTTAATGTTTGATGTTTTAGAATGTTCTGATATAAGCTGTGAGCCGCCCAGAGTGTCTGGGGAAACCCAGCCAGATGGGCAGGGCATAAATAATAAAATTCTTCTTATTATTATAAAAGTGATTTCATTTCGGTCCTAAAAGAACAGTAACATCTTTCCCTTTCATCTGAAAGTGAGTTCAGCTGTAAACAAAGCAACCAGTTATTATGGGTGCAATTCACACCCCGCAGTGCCATTTACTTTAATGGAAGACTACATCTTGAGATTAAAAAACCCACCTATCTATCTAGATTAACATTTATATCCTTCTTTTATATATTGAAATCTCTCTCTCCACAAGGTTGGAGAGGCTATCACTCAAAAACTCAGTGATGGGCAGAAACCCAGTCCTTAAGAGTAAGGGGCTCCTAAGTTGAGGGAGTGAAATTTTCCACCACCCTAGCATTTTCTGGGAATCTATGGTCTTTCTTCCACCATCCCACCCCTTAATGATATCCCAAAAGCTATAAAGTCTGCCCTAGTGAGAGAACCACTGCAGCTTTCATTCTGAAATTCAACAGGCTTCATCCCCCTCAGAACGGTTGACCATGCCTCCAATTTGCATTCAGTTTCCCATGGGAAAAGGGGGAAAGTTATAGCTGTTTTTAGATTCCCTATTGTGGTGGGGAGGGGAAGCTGTACTTTGTTTTCAAAAGAAAACATTTGGTTTTGAATAGCTAGTTGGACTGGAAAGACAAGGAGCAGCTCCAAAACCATTTGGGCTCTTATGAAACAGATACAAGACAAATGCTGGTGCTGGTGCATACCCCTGGTAGATGCATAGGAGGAAAGTTAACCTCTTTGTACATCATATATGTGTGCAGTGGAACCTCGGAAGCTGCACGCCTTTGAACTCAAATGTTTTGGCTCCCGAACGATCAAAACCCGGAAGTGGTTGTTCCGGTTTTTGAATGATTTTCGGAAGCCAAACGTCTGGCACGGCTTCTGATTGGCTGCAGGACGTTCTTGCAGCCAATCAGAAGCTGTACTTTGGAAGCTGAAAGGTTTGGAAGCTGAACGGCCTCCCGGAATGGATTCCATTTGACTTTCAAGGTACGACTGTACTGAGATTCCCCATAAAGATTGTTTTCCATGCTTATGATAAAAACTCATTGAAATCACCCAGCTGACCAGCCTTCTAAATGAGAGAACAAAATTCTGAGGTGGATGGACCAACAGTCTGACTCAGTATAAAGCAGCCTCATCTAATGCACATGTTCCGCTGGGTAATTATTTATTGAATTTTGCCAAGTATTTACTTTACATGTATTATTCATTCTGTTACCATATGTGCATTAGCTTTAATTATATTCATTTTATTTATTTTTTATTTTGTAAAAGAGTTCACAGCAAACGACAGAATTACCTTCCCACTGTGCACAGATAAACCAAGAATTGGCAAGTTCATAGTTACTTAGAAATAAGAAGATGAAAATGATCATAATAATAATGATGATGATGACAATGATGAAAGACAGAAAGCAGCTGGAAGAGCGTTGGAATTTTATTATGTTCATGCTTTCATTTACTATTTTCATGCTCATTAGGGCTTTTTTGTAAGATAATGTAAGATTCTGGCTACTGAAAAAATTTCAGAGGTTAAATGAGGATGCTGAATAGGAATAGCTGAAGAATGTCAGCAAAAGAAGACAATATTCATCAAAACCAGAGGGGATAATTCTTCATGAATAAAAAAATAGTTTATACATTAAGCTGTATGGCATGTTAATCTGACCCTGCTGGATTCAGCAAATCTTAGGGTAGTCTTGAGGATCTAAAATGGATAGGAGCAGTGGCGCAAATGTTTTGCTCTGTATAACCTTTGGCTGCAGAGACACTGACTGGCTAAGGGGCAGTGTCCCATGCGATCCAGGTTCCACATGCAGATAAGCACACTGTGAATGATATGGATGTAATCTAATATTGGTGTGATGGGGAACCTGTGGCCCCCTCAAATGCTGTTGGGTTGCATGTCCCACCACCTCTGATCATAGTGGCCAGGACTGATGGAAAACCAACAACAGCTTCTCCATCCTTGGAACAGTGGCCAGATCTGTTTTCTCTGGGGAAAGATGCAGTTGGTGTCCCAACTGAAATGGAACAAAAGTTATTCCTAGCTACAACAGTCACCTGGCCATCCAAAAGCAATGTTGTATTCAGGAGCACCCCTCCCCCAAACTAGTCCTTCGGGGACAGAGCAGCAGGCAGTATTTCCAATCCCCGATCACCATTTCAAATGAATACTTCTGACTCGAGTAAACCTGAGATTTCTAGCCTACATCTAATCCATAACGGTGCCCAGACACAGGTTCAAGATCTCCATAGCTTTATTGACTACCAGCTGCAAATGAGAGAGAACTCAGTGCCATCGCCATATTGAAAGCACCATATTCCAGAACTCTGGATGAAATCTCCTAGCAATTTTATGTAGGTGTTAAATACAGAACGAGGGACAAAACAGTAGCCTGAGGAGCACAAACAGTAGTTACCCAGCACCATCTTCTGGGAACCTTTAAGATAGGACTGGAGTCGCCAAAAATAGTGCCTGCAAGTCCCATAGCAGCAAGAATCCCAGGAGGAAACCGTAGCTGATGATGGTATTAAAGCTGCTGAGCAGTACAGCAGAACTAACAGGGATACATTCCCCATTATCTAGTTCCTGGTGCAGGTCATCCACCCAAGTGACCAAAACCCAGCCTGACCTGAGTTTGGAAAGTATCTGAATAACCAGTCTCATCCAAGAAAGCCTCGAGTTGAGTTGCCACCATTATTATTCCTCTATTTTGCCAACACTGCATTTCAACAAACCATTTAATTTCTTGCAATTGCTATTTTGAGTGTGTGGTCCTTGTTAGAGGCTTAGGCTTACCAGTGTTAGAAACTCAGATAAGCTAATCGTCAAATGGCACCTTAAACCTAGTTTACAGTCGCCACCATGGAATGTTTAGGCACCATATTTTTCTTTCAATGAGACTTAATATTATTATTATTCATTTCATTTCTGTACCGCTGTATATTTTTAAGAAAAAAATATCCAAGTGGTTGACAACACATTAAAACATCCAATAAAACAATCCAGAATAAAACAAATTCAAAGTGCCAGGAAAATATTTAAGATCCTTCACTAAGGGACATTCTGCTTTCCCCATATTTATTTACTGACTTAATTTGTAGAGCTGCCACATCGCAGAAGTACTCTAGGAAGCCAGTGTGCTGTAGTGGTTAGAGTGTTGGACTAGGACCTGGAGGGTCTGGGTTCAAATCACCACACAGTCATGCAGCTCACTGGGTGACCTTAGTCACAGCCTCTTAACCTACCTCACAGGGTTGTTGTAGAGATTAATTTGGGAGGGGGGTGAACCATGGACTCCTTGAAGAAAAAAGTAGGATATAAATGCAATAAATAAGCTCTTGTGTTTACCTGCTTAAGAAAGCTGGAGGGACAGCCAGTCACCAAACTAGCATCCAGAGACCCCCATGTGGTTGCAATTGGACCCATGCCAGTCGGACCCATGCCACCTGGCGCATGGGGGATTTCGAATACCAGGTTGTACTTTTAAAACCACATTTAGAGAGAGGGTGAAATATTCTAGGCTTTCCCCCATGAGTTACTAAAACACATTCAAGATCTCCAGGGTCCCCACGACGTCAAACAAATCAAAGTATAAATAAACCAAAGGCAAAACACTAAAAGAAAAAAGAAAAACACTACTAAGGCCTAGATAAGCAACATCCTCCACTATAGTCTAGGAGGGTAATTAAGAAAGTTCAACAAATGATTTGATTAAATAAACTTCCAGTGTAGGCCTGAAGAATGGCAGAGCAAACTTTACATCAAAAGCTCGACAGAACACCAATAGTAGAACTTTTAAAAATGGGTTACGAAGGCATGTAATTTACTTGGATTTGCATAAAGCTATTGAGGAGGTCACACACAGGGGAGTATTAATGAAAACAAGTAATTTTACACTGAAATGGAGAGGCCTCTTGTGGATTAAAAACTGAGAAAAGAAACACCAGGGGGGATTAAATGGTCTTTTGCCATGATGAAAAGAAGCGAATATGTGGGTGCTCTGAATATTAGAGTTGGCCAATGAATTCCGCAATAATCTTGAGCATAAAATAGGAACGATTGAGATAGAATGTGCTGATGACACAAAAATAATTTGGGTCAGAGAATACAAGTGAGGACTGAGGAATTCCGGAAGGATCTAATCAAGCAGGGCGGTTGCGCAATAAGATGGCAGAGATAAATTTTAATGAAGGTAAAGGTAAAAGGCAAATGCTTACGAGGAGGAATAGTTTTGGTTTCAGCTGTTCAAAGAGACTGATTACCCAGCACATCTCAGCGGAAGAGCCGGTGCCTGTTGCTTTATAAACGTCAGCAAAGATGGAGGGGGGGGGGGGGAGGATCTGGAAAGTATAAAGCAGAGATGCAGAAGCTGCAGCTCTCAAAATGCTGCTGAATTCAGTCTCTCATCAGTCCCAGCCATCATCACCAACAGGCAAGGATGATGGGAGTTGTAGTTAGGGTTGCCACCCATTCCTTTAAAAAACTGGATTGTCTTGTTTTTGAACAACAGCATCCCCTGACCCATTTTAACTTCAAACAATATGCCTTCTGCCCTGTTTTCAAAGTCATGAAAAAATTAAATCGTTTCCTCCTTTGTGTGCTCACCCTAAATTGCTTGTCTTGCACAGCCTGTCTTCCTAGACACATCGGAAGTTGAGCCTGCCCTCCAAATCTGGCTGATTTATGCTCCAGGCTAGCCAATAGAACTCGCCAGTCAGCAGGCTCTTCTGGGTTGGGCTGAACTCTGGCCAATGGCTTGAAGAGGAGAGCAAAACACTTCAAAGCTAAGTCTCACTGTGCCTCTTACTATGTGTTTAACTTGTAGTCCAGCAATACCTGGAGGGTCACAGGTTCCCTGCCCCTAGAGTACAGGAAGAGAGCTATAGGTCAGTAGAAGGGACATCAGTCCCAGGTTCAATCCTTGGAATCTCCAGGTAGGGCTTGGAAAGACTCCTGATAGAAACCCTGGAGAGCAGCTGGCAGTCAGTGCAGACAATATTGAGCTATAAGGTGCAATGGTCAGACTCTATATCAGGCAGTTCCTGTGTCCCTAAGAGGCAAAGCACAACTCAGCTTTGCCCTCTCCTCATTGGGCCCAGCCTCCAAACTGCAGAAGATGCATTGGAACATCAAATAAAATGCATTATATGTATCATACTCCCCCCAAAATTGCACGCAGCATATGTGTTAATCTGACAATACCTAGCTCACATTTGAAATAGCTGGCAATCAACATTCTTTGCTGTAAAGAAAATTTCCACTGGTTAATTAACAAAAATTTGCTGTCAGCAACTGTAATATTGATTTGTCCTCAGCTGCAAAATTAGGAGCCCCTATTCAAACAAATTCCCTCATTTGATTCAATGCGTCACAGTGTTTATCAGGTTTTGTTTCCAATATCCCTACTGACATGCAAACGCCTGGAAATCGTGTCGCTGCGTTTCATAAGCAGAGACTAGGCCCATTCAGGGATGCTAGGAATGTCAATAGCTGTTAACTACAAAGAGAACAGAGTCAGTCTCCTGACTCCCTAGTAATTAAACTGCAAGGGAAAGAAAGCAATCAACAGGAATGAAAAACTCTGATGAAATGGGGAGTATGTTATTGTATTCATTTGTTTTATCATTTATTATTTTATTACATCTCTGTGTACTACTATTGTTGACCCTGTAATGAATAGATTTTAGAATTAAATGCAACAAAGGCTCTTACCCAGCCAAGGCACCAGCAGGAGGACTGTGATTAGCATCTGATTCAATATCCCTTTGGAAACCTCCACCATTATCTTCAACGCTGTTCTGGACTGTTTCCCAACCCTCTGGAGTGGAAGCAGGGGCAGGGGCATAAGGCGCTATAGGGCAGAGGTGGGAAACTTCAGACCTGGGTGCTAAATGCATCTCTCCAGGGCTGTCAGTACTCTGAACTATTTGAACCTGCAATAAGGCCTCTATTGTCTGGATGGTGGTGGGGGTTGTTTGTGTGTGTGTACCTCTGACTTTCGCACAACTGGAATATTGTCTACTGTGCCAAGGTAAGAGTAACATCCATTCTCTTGCTCCACCCACTTTTACTTCTGGCCCTGCCCACCCCGGCATGTGGCCTCCAGAAAGTTGGTCATGAGAGAATACAGCCCTCAGGCTCAAAAGGTTTCTCACCCCTGCAATAGGAGAAAGTGGGAATCAGCAAAAATCACATCTTTCCCTTCAGCCAAGTGCGGCTTTTGCTGGGTCAGTGATGCACATCGTATTGAGTGAATATGTTTCCAAACAATAGATATGGCTATAATATTATCTTCCTGCTTAGTTACGGTCCTCTTTGCTGTTAGCCTCTTGGTACACTTAGAAACCCTTACCAACAATCTGGAAAATTAGGCAAGGCCAGAGATACAATAGTGATCGTTAAAGCTTATTTTCTGAAACAGGAATTGAAATGCACAAGTCTATCAACCTGCAGACACTCAAAGGTAAGATTCCTGTAAAATACAGAAAGTAACCCCATCACTAACCTTTGCCTAATAAGTCTACCGAAAGCAGAGTTATGTTTAACCATTTATTACCCTTCAACATGTCTCATGTCAAAGTAGAGACATCACCTTGCCAACAAAGGTCCGTATAGTAAAAGCTATGGTTTTCCCAGTAGTGATGTATGGAACTGAGAGCTGGACCATAAAGAAGGCTGATTGCCGCAGAATTTATGCTTTTGAATTATGGTGCTGGAGGAGACTCTTGAGAGTCCCATGGACTGCAAGAAGATCAAACCTCTCCATTCTTAAGGAAATCAGCCCTGAGTGCTCACTGGAAGGACAGAAGTGCCTGGTGTGCTCTGGTCCATGGGGTCATGAAGAGTCGGACATGACTAAACGACTAAACAACAACACCTTTCAACATGAGTTACTAAGGAAACGTCTGTATTTCCCAGTGAGAAAGGAAAATGTGACCATTCCATTGACATATTCTTGAAAACAACTATAGTCATTTCTGTACCCAGCTATTATGCAGCAGCTACAGTGTCAAACCCTGATGTCATGAGCCAGTTATTCCATCAGGCTATAATTTGCATCACTACTTTCAGGCAGGAATTTCAGCCTACCAATATTA
Source organism: Podarcis gaigeae (assembly GCF_964106915.1). NCBI lineage: Eukaryota > Metazoa > Chordata > Lepidosauria > Squamata > Lacertidae > Podarcis > Podarcis gaigeae. Next base: position 81,215,324 of record NC_139677.1, read on the forward strand.
GGTTTCTGGCCTTCAAGTCCACTTACTACCTTACTGCTGGGTTTTGCCACTCTGTCTTCCATGGAATGTGGTTTCCATGGAAGACACAGCTTAAAAACATGTTTCAGCAGGAATATCATGTTCCCTGATTTCAGATTTCTTGCTTCCTCTTTGATACTGCAAAATTCAAGGTAAATCTGGGCAAACTTTAAGCAAAAAACTTGGGAACAGAAAGTTCCGTCACCTAAAGGCATATGCTTTGAGGGCCTAAAAATATTGACAGGGCAATCTTTTGCATTTTTTAAAAAATTCATTTAAAATGCTTTTATATACCACTTAATATATCAAAATTATTTTTCTTCCCAGTTTAGTGTTAGTAATAGTATTGTTAAGTTCTGTCCACAACTAGCACTGTCATCATATGAGATCAGTTGTTACATTGTTTTCCTTTTTATATGGTTTTGCTTCTTTTCTCCTCTCCTCTCCTTTTAAACACGGCTTTTATATTTTAATGTTCAGTATTTTAAAAAAATGTTCAGTAAATAATAATCGTTACACAGGTGTAAGCCCCATAGGTAAAGGTAAAGGGACCCCTGACCATTAGGTCCAGTCGTGACTGACTCTGGGGTTGCGACGCTCATCTCGCTTTATTGGCCGAGGGAGCCAGCGTACAGCTTCCGAGTCATGTGGCCAGCATGACTAAGCCACTTCTGGCCAACCAGAGCAACGCATGGAAACGCCGTTTACCTTCCCGCCAGAGCGGTACCTATTTATCTACTTGCACTTTGACGTGCTTTTGAACTGCTAGGTTGGCAGGAGTAAGCCCCATAGCACACTTTTATTTGGAAGTAAGTCCCATTTAAATTAGTGTGACATCTGAGTGAACACAGATAGGCTTATGCTGTCAGCTTCCCTGATCATAAACTGAATGCTGCTTGTGCAACCCTCATCATTACATAGCTATCAGCTAAGGCAGGGGTAGCCATGTGGTCCTTTCCATATGCTGTTGGACTCCAACTCCCATCAGCCCCAGCCAACATGGTCAACAGTCAGGGATGCTGAGAGTTGTAGTCCAACAAAAACATCTGGAAGGCTACCCGCCAGTTAAGGCAACACTTAATTTCTATTTTATCATATGGTTAGAGCATGGTTCTGATAATGCCAAGGTCGCAAGTTTGCCTTGCAGGGGGTTTAGACTAGATGAGCCTCAGCGTCTCTTCCAACTCTATGATTATGTGATATGCTTCTAAGAAGTTTAGAATGTAAAGCTTCATTCACTTGGATTTTTGTGCAATTGTAGGCAGACTTTTATAATGTAACAGATGGAGTGAGGGGGAGTTTAAAGATTTGCAAAACATCTACTTCATAATGAATATATACATGCCACTTACATTTCTTCAGTTGAATGCTTTCCTTACTGTCCGCAGAAGCATTTTCAAACATTAATGAAAATAAAGGCACAACATAAAACAGTGTGTATATTAGAATCCCAAGTATCTCGTGCAAAAAAATGCCATCCAAAGCTGTAGCCGCTATCATTATTTCAGCCTCTTGCTCCTAGCTCTGAAGCATCCTGCTGCTACATGCACCACACAGCACTTTATAAGCATTTTCTTCCTAGTTAAGCATGTAACTAGGAAATAATCTTCCTAGCAACCTGGATATAAACATACAGCACAAGAAGAATAAGTTATTAGTAGGCAAGTAAACTTGGTTACCTGCCAGGAAGGAACGTATGAAAAAAAGGTGTAGGTAGAAAAATAGAATGGTTGCTGAAAGGTTTCTTTTGTGAAATGGGCTGTGTTTTGCCAGGCTCTCACAGTGGACTATAGACTGCTTTCCAGAACACGTACCTGGGTACAGCAAATAAATGTGAGTACAGTTGCCATTTATGATCAGGTATTCCGGGTTGCAGTCTAATTCCTACATAGAAATTGTTTCCTTTACAGGAATTTTGCATCACATGAACCAGTCTTATTTGGCTATTCAAACTATTTCAGAGCTACAATTCCCAGAGTTCCGAGGAAAGAGGGATTCACAGATTTTGCACCCCTGGTTTAAACAGATTGCTGAAAAATAAAAATAAAGATTTTTATAATGAAAAACTCTCATTTCCTCTGTAAGTGGCTCTAGAAGCATTAGGAACATGGAATTTTCACAATTCTCCTCAGAGCTCTGTTTGGCCTAATTGTTGCGGTACAGTTATTATTATTGTCCTCATGCCTTGATTGGACAAACTGCATGGTAGAAACCTGACATGCTAAGAACTAAAAACAGGTGGATACCCCACAGAGTAAATCTAATTCTCCAATTAGATCATGGAAATGTGAACCTAAATGCTGTCAATACATATTGATTAAGCAAATGGATACAAAAAGGGTAGCTGCTCAATGATGGGAAATCCCTGCTCTCTTCGAGGACAGGGTTCCGGTTTCGCATTAATGATCCTGTTTCCAGATGTTGTATCTCTTTCCACCATCATCTTTGGGAACAGCTTAAAAGATGCTTTCAAGAAAGAGCCTCCGGACAAGTGAGGAATAAGTTCCTCTCTGTCTCTGAAGGAAGCTCAGCATTTAATGCCTTTTGTTTATAATGGGGAGTGGGGCGGGTGAGCATCTTCCCTGGGGCTGGAAGACACTCCCTGTCTGAAATCCTAGGAAGTTGCTGCCAGTCAGTGTTGACAATACTAGGCTGGATAGTTCAATGATCTGATAAGGCAACTTCATAGGTTTTTACCCTTGTAGGATTACTGTGTGTACTTCAGAGTGAAAGTTCTTAAGGTATGGCTTATATGGTACTCTGGAAGTAGCCCAATACAACTATCTCCTTCCTCCAAAATGATTGGCCTGCAGTAGTTGACAAATCACCGTTCAGCTGTGATCCAGATTATCAGCGATCATTCATTCACATAGTAACTGGGAATCTCTAGTTGAAGTTCTTTGAGATTTCTACTATCATTCTGTTATCTCACATATTTTACGGAATACTTAAGAAGAGTTATCAAACTGCTGCTTCTAATTCGCAGATTTCTATTGCTAGAGTAGTGCAAAAACAGAGAGAGCCAGCAGTTACCCAGAGAGAAACAAGACTGTTTAGGCTCTTTGCCAGATTGCTGTGGAGACTTGATGGCGCATGTAGCAAACAACCCAAGACAGCAGGTGTTACCTTTCTGACCAAATTCTTCATCGTAATGCATTGAAAGTATGTTTAGACATGCTATACGTTTAAAAAAATTAGCAGCAGACTGCTTTCTTGCTCTTGATTCTATTCTCACAAACCTTTGCAGTGAAAACATTTGAGGAAAATCCCAATCTAACCAAATACCTTGCCTCGACATGAGAGAATTTATTAGCAGCTTAATATAAGCATTAAAAAGAAAATGAAACATGCTCACATCAAAAGGCAGGCACAGAGCTCGTGAGCCTTTCTAAGGCAATAAGCTTTCCTTAACCTCCAATTCTCCTGTTGTGGGAACTGCAAGTCACTCAATATAATAAGAATATAACTGGGTCAATAAAATGGGGTCATCCTTCACTAGTAAGCCTCACAAAGTAAGTTGTGGAAGAGATTACTGCCACGTTGAGATGGGATTCAATTTAGTTTAAGATTATGATCATAATTCAACCGTATCTTATTTGTTTTCTTTTGTGCTATTTGAGAAACTTGAGATTTAAAAAATCTAATTCAGATCATAGGATAATATCAATGATGCGTTTCTGCCATGATGCTTTAATAATATCCCTGCAACCTTCAGTGTGAAAGTCTCTTAAAGCCCTTTAGACACAACCAAATAATAATAGTGTAATTAAAGAACACTTCCAGTGTTGTGTGACCATAGGAGACGCTTATAGTAGCCTTACTGAACATGGCGCCCACTAGATATTTGTTGGACTACAACTCCCATCGCTGGCAATGCTGCCTGGGGCTGATGGGAGTCCAATAACATCTGGAGGGCACCAGGTTGAACAACCTTGCTTTTCTTTAATCCTGGGCCCAGCTATCGTGAGTCCAACAATACTGTCAGGTCAGGATCAGATTGGCGGGACCAGATGGAGGAGGAGGATCAAATGGCAGGTGCTGAATTGTGAAAATGTGGTTTGGAGGAGACAGAGCTCTCCCTTTTCCACCTTGACATCAGTCACTTTGGGAGGGGAAGGAGGGATGCTGGGCCTCCCCACACTCCTGCAGACCAGAGAGACTCAGCGGAGGCTGGAAGAGCTTTGCTCAGCTGACGGCAGAGTGAACAGGAGGTGGCAGCCATTGAACAGAAGGCTGAACATGAGGGTGCAGCCTTCCCAGATGGGAGCAGACCCATGCCCCGAACCAAGTGTGTGCTTCCAGGTTTGAAATTCCCACAATGTGAGAGAGTCTTGTAAATGAGCATGCCATGCCTCTTCTTTAAAAGCTTGGCAGGAGGCGTGAGGAAATTCTGGGACATCTTTGTTGCTTGCTTCTAGTTCTGAACTCGTTGCACCAGCTCCTGAAACCCTGAATCATGTCTCCTGAGCGCTGTGTCCACTGCTAAGCCTGTACTGTTATTCGGCTGAATAAAGATATTGTTGTGAGTTTTGGGGCGTTAACTTGCATGTTGCCCAGGTCCCTTCTAATTCCTGGATCCATCTGGCAAGGATTAAAATATAATGGGAAATATAGGGCTTATCCACACTTCCTTTTGTTCTCCCAGGGAAAACTGTTCTTTAGTGCTCAATCAGAGCAAACAGTACGTTTGTTCCAACTCTCAAGCTGAAGAGCCGGTAAAGAGCAGAAAACCACTCAGCACTGTGCTTTTTAGGCCTGGGACAAGCAGAAGTGTGGGCAAGTCTTTTGCCAGGCAAATTTATTTGAGAGAATGACCATAGTTGCCACCTAAGGACCACCATTAGTATAACAAAAGGAGTGATGATGCCCTCTGGGCAAATGGGCAGGCCTTCCCCCTCCACACCTGCCTGGCACTTAGAAGGACAAAAGCCAGAGTGTATGTGAGCTGGGAGCAGGCTGCAGGTGGAAGCTAGAGAGACAGAGCCATGCTTGATTTCTGCTGGAATCTAAGGCTGTGACTATGGGAGAAGCAAGACATTTTGGGATGTTAATGCTGTGAGCTCTTCCACCTTAGGCTCGGGTTGTATATATGTGTAAATAAACCATATATCATAAAGACACCACCATCTCCAAGAATCTGAGCGCCGCCATGGTAAAAGTGGGGCAGTGCCCCTCCCCCTCCCAGAGGGTGGCAAGGCAAGCTCTGGCTGTCCACAGGGCCTACAGGCTCTCCCCTCCCAATTCTCCTCACCTGTCTCATCCTAAATGCAACAGTGCAGTTGCATTTTCATAATTCCCACTATTTATACAGACACCTTGGTAAAATTGACAGTTCCCTGGGGAGACCTATGCGGATGCACTGAAATCCACAATTCTGTTTGTTAACAATATTCTGGCTGAAGTCACAACATACCAACTAGGGTGGAAATTTTGAAACAAAGGGGGGAAATAGAGCATATTTGCCAAAGCATATTTCTGAGCCATTTCAAAGCTCCCTCACTCAATCCCTTGCATACTAACTAGAATTTTTAGCATCATGTTTAGTTTATGGATGAATTCTTCTCAGCTTCATACAGAAGAACTGGTTCAGTAATTACAAGCTTTCTGTAAGAAACGGGGGAAGAATGTTCCTCCCTCAGAGTTCTCTTTTTAATTCATAAAATAAACACATATGCATTGATAGTTCAACACACATGTACCTTATCATGTTGTCACCTGGAAATAGTTGCATTGATGGCTCGCCCTCCCAAAACAACATACCTGGGTGCAATAAAGGAAGGATGGAACCAAAAAACAATTGAGGAACTTGACCCAAACAGAGGAGATGCTCATCAACAAAAGTAAAAAGAGTTCCTGCTGGGACTGACTGAAGTCCCATCTGGACCCATTTACAAAACAATCACCTCTTATAAAACACTATTAGCAGAACAACTAAAAAAATAAGCTAAGCAGCAGACCCACCCAGAACAAAAGATCCAGAAACCATATTCTTATGTTCTTAAATGTATGGTGCAAATGTGGCCATAGAGGTAGACTGGGGCCCCTGTATGCTTGCCTAGCACATGCCTTCACACCCCTTCCCAGCTCCTTGTAGAGTGTGCCTCTTTGGCAAGCTTAGCACATTCCAACCTTCCTCCAGCTCATGGACAATGTTGGGTAGGAGACAGGATGAGCTTTGCCACATCAGAGACTAGGCTAAAGGCATGAGCCCCTTGCAACCCCTTTCAGCAGGCCTTGCCCCTGTGCACATTTAATGTGTGAAGGGGGCTGTAGCTTCAGAATCATCAATTAGAGCTATATTGAGATTATGAACCTGGGGATGTGTCTGCTGCAAGATGCCCTAGCTAGCCTGAATGCCAGCCACCAGACACGTGCAGAATGTTATTTTGCATGCTCTGCCGGAGAACAACTTATTTTCAGGAAGTGATGCTTAACTCATAATACATCTAAGCATCACAAGACGGACCAATTCATATTCTGAATTAGGTAATTACAAACTTTGGCAACATCTCTACTGACAAGTGTATTTAGTTCCAGCAACTGAAGCTGAATGCAGAGCTCTGTAAATGGCCCCCAACTAGGGGAAGAAAATGGAAGGCTCTAATGTGCTCTCTGGTGCATGGTAATTAAGGAAGAAATATTTTTTGCAGATTGCGCAGTTCACGCTGGGAAGCTTCTCCTTTAACCTTCTATCTTTTGAATGTTTTTAACTTGCATATTTCATAGAATTAAATGGCAAAACCTTTCTGCTGAATTCAACTGTAATCTGACAAGCAGACTATATGCCTTGTTAACACAGATGATCTCTGCCCATACATCCTTAATTAAGACTAGAAAGCTGGCATTCGCTGTTGCTTAAAAGAAAATGTAGATCAAAGATATCCAAATGTGAAATGAATATTTCAAAACCTTGCATCCACTAACCAAAAGTCTAGGGAAGCCAAGTGTCAAAACCCCAGAAGTTAAGCTTGAAGGCAAAAATTCAAACAGCCAATGTTAACTAGGCATTTGCTGGGCCTTGTTTTTTTTCTTTTCTAAAAGAAGAAAGTCAAAATGCATTTATTTATAAAAAGTTTTTAAATGCTACCCCAAGCAGTCCCTGATATCCAATACAATGCAAAAATGTACCTTTGGGAACACCTTGCCTTGTATACCCCTGCCTGGTAACTTTGATCATTGGGAAAGAAACTCTTAGTAGTGTCCTGTGCCCAAGAATTTTGTCTTATGTCTACTAAGACCAGGGTCTTTAGTGTGTTGGCACCTGCTCCTTGGAATGCACTCTAATGAACATCAGGCAGGCACTACAGTACTGGCATTTAGGAGACTGCTTAAAACTCATCTGTTCACCCATTATTTTTCTTAATGATGGTGGTACAGATTTTTTCACACATCACAAAAATAAAGTTAAGTACCGGTAATATATTTGAAACTAAGCACTACATTAATAAGAACCATAAATACTGAGTATCTGCCCTACCACAGGTCATGGTGAAACTGGTGGCTAACTTTCTCAGCACGACCTAACCATATAGCTATAGATAGATATAGATTTTGAATTATGGTGCTGGAGGAGACTCTTGAGAGTCCCATGGACTGCAAGAAGATCAAACCTCTCTATTCTTAAGGAAGTCAGCCCTGAGTGCTCACTGGAAGGACAGATCGTGTAGCTGTGACTCCAATAGCTTGGCCACCTCATGAGAAGAGAAGACTCCCTGGAAAAGACCCTGATGTTGGGAAAGATGGAGGGCACAAGGAGAAGGGGACGACAGAGGACGAGATGGTTGGACACTGTTCTCGAAGCCAGCAGCATGAGTTTGACCAAACTGCGGGAGGCAGTGGAAGACAGGAGTGCCTGGCGTGCTCTGGTCCATGGGGTCACAAAAAGTCGGACACAACTAAACAACAACAACATAGATATAGATATAGATATAGATATATAGATATAGATGGAGAAATATTTTTCATGCCTGGTGTCAGATGTCTGCCCTGTCATGGGGAAGTGGAGAGTAGTGCTTACTGTGAGACTTTAAATGTCACCTAAGAATGTGCTGGTTGGGCCAGAAGACTGCTGGACTGCTAGACCCAGGAGTCCCTGGGTCACTTTTTCTTTAATTGCATTCAAAAGATAGACCTGAAAGCTAATGGGAACTATTTGTTTATTTCATAAAACTTATACACTGCTTGATTGTAAAAACAAAAACAAGTAACGAACCCTCAAAGTGCTTTACAAAAGATAAAACATTAATATCAAGATGAATTTGCAACCATGCTTTAAATTAAATTACTAAACCAGCATAAAATTACCTCAACTTTCTAAGCATCTGGGTAGGCTTGTCCAAACAAGTATGTTTTTAGCAGCTGCCGAAAAGAGTACAGTGAAGGGGCCTGCTTGATCTCAATAGGCAGGGAGTTGCAAAGTGTAAGTGCTGCCACACTAAATGATCAAGTTGTGACAAATGTGGAATGGATATTATGTGGCACCTGTAGTAGTGCCAATTTCGCCAATCAAATAGGTGAAGTTGGCCTTTGTGAGGTAAGGTGATCTTGTAAACTGGTCCCAAGTTGTTAAGGGCTTTATATACTAACTGTAACACCTTGAAATTAGCTTGGTAACTAAGAACTGCCTTGGGAACAGTCTTATAAGGTCCACTTGTCATTCTACCGTGTTTAATATTTATATGAAGCCTCTGGGAGACAGATGCCATCAGATAATGGTGACACTCAGCTCTACATTTTGTTATCAAGTGAATTTAACAATAGTTTATTTAGTGCTCAAAGGCTTTTCTCAGTCTTGATTTCATACACTCTATCTCAAGTCAAGCTTTGTGAGGTAGGTCATTAGTAATCCAATTTCAAGCTGCAAAATATATTAACTTAAAGACTGTATGTTGTGCTGGGAGACCTGTTATTGATCTCATGACCATTTTAAAAAACTAAATAAAGCTGAGGGGCTGTTAATTTGATTAGGGGACTGGAGGAGGGTGCTTAATCCTTTTTCCATGACAGATGCGTGTATTTCTCCCTCCACAAAGTAATAGTCAGCATGAGGGTGAGAGATCTAGACTGGGAGAAAGGGGTGGGTATCTCTGCTCTCCATGCTGGCTTCCCAGTCAAATTTAGCTCCCCTCCCAACATCTATCATCACAAGGGGAGCCCCAGCCATTGAAGCACCTCAGCCCCACCAACAAAGTGTCATGGTGGCAAGCATGTTAAGCTGTGTAAGAAGGGGCTGTTTATTTGCCTATTTGCTTTAGGAGTGGGAAACAGAATCCTGGACCCCCGGCAGGGCATTTTGAGAGGTGGGTGGGGCCTCATACCCATCAATCACTTGACACCAGATGACTCAGCCTTAAAAGATTCCTTGGATCGCTAGCTTGGATTGAAGTCTGTGATGCTAAGGAGGGCTACAATTGGCCAGTGGTTATTTACCAGTCATAGGTCATGTGTCATAGGATAAGTTGGTGAATGGGAGGTGGATTGGATCGCTGAGGTTTACAATTTTCCACTTAAAGAGTTATGAAGCTCAGGGACATCTTTCAGTCCAAAAATTGTATGCACGTCAATGGCAACAATCACAAAAGCTGAGCATATCTCAGATGCTATTCTATACAGGTATTCCCCCCGCATGACCAGGTATATGTGTAGTGTCAGACATAAATAAATAATTCAATTAGAGCTGGAGGGTCCTCATGGCAAGACCCTCCCTGGAGCCTGAAGAGGATATCAGGGAGGGCGGAGGAAGCCCTGAAGAAACCAGAGGTGCAGCTGGTGCCCAGGGTAGCTTTCCTGCGCATCCTCCAGCAGCCCTCAGAGCTTCAATTCTAATTGTGGGTATTTTGGGGATACAGTATTTTTGGTAAGGATTGAAGAGAGAATGGCAGAGAGGGCGTTTAAAAGGTGCTACCCACTTTACAAATTCACTTATGTGCACAGGGGCCAAGAACGTAACTCCATGTAAGGGGGAGCCACCTGTATACTAAAAGCTAAGACTTCTCAGAGTGTGGACCACAATGGAACCATCGTGGCACAGCAAGGGAAGGGAGGAGCAGGCTTGGGGAGCCTCAAAGTTCGAAGAAGTCCAGAAAGTCATAAACAGCTCGATAAAGACTAAACACACTGAATGGGCATGAAATCCTTAGTGATGGGGCTTGGGGGTGGGGAGAGAACCACCATGTTGGTGAAATGGAATATCCTACTAAAGGGTATAGCTAGCTATGATTTTCCCTCCCAAGTGAGATTAGACAGGGACCCTCCTTGCTGAATTTTTGGTGAATGACCAAGACTTCTTCCAATGGGAATTTTTAAGGTAGCGTTTGGTTTTATGATAAATTCTTTTCGTTTGATTGTCCCATTTTATCTGGATTGTTGTTAAGTACACTGCCTAGAAATGAAACAAATTAAGGGGTATATATTTAATGCTTTGAATAAGTAAACAAACAAACAAACAAACGACAATAAACAAACAATGTATGGCACATGATGAAACATTTTGTTGCAAGGTTTTGCACAAAAACAAGCCCTTAAAAAACATATCAAGGAGATATGTTTATAGTAGGTGGTTTTCCACCCCCAGAAGAAACCCTACCAAGGAGATAAATCAATAGTAGGTGTTTCCCTATCCCAGCCCCCTTTGCTGGGTATTTATAGGCCTGAACAGTGAGTTTGAGAAATCTACCATGCAAAATTTAAGGTTGCCAAGCAACAGAACTCTGCCACCACCTGTAGCAAATTGAATGTTTTATTTTCCCTCACAGTATGCAGAGTTGACTCATGTTTTTAAAAAAGAGATGAAACTGAAAGTTGTAAACAAGAAATCGGTTAGCAAGCAGACATGTGTTTCTGCAAACTACTGGAAATCATCACAATGACCTAACTTAAAATTTCTGGTTTTCTGATACTCTTCCATATTTCGGAATACTTCAACAATGCACTAATTACCGTATTTTTTGCTCTATAAGATACACCAGACCACAAGACGCACCTAGTTTTTGGAAGAGAAAAACCAAGAAAAAAAATATTCTGAATCTCAGAAGCCAGAACAGCAAGAGGGATCACTGTGCAGTGAAAGCAGCAATCCCTCTTGCTGTTCTGGCTTCTGGGATAGCTGTGCAGCCTGCATTCACTCCATAAGACACACACACATTCCCCCTTACTTTTTAGGAGGAAAAAAGTGAGTCTTATAGAGCAAAAAATACAGTAATCTTAATATACTTTACTCCAAGGTGTGTGTGTGTTTAGTGTGCAGCTAGCAGAACATGTGAAGTCTGAAAAATGTTGTGCAGTTGTTAGTTAATAGTGTGCGGTTTGAAAAGGGGACGGGTTAGACAATTATTAAGCACTTGTATGGCAGGTAATTTCAGGGACAGCATGGACACAAATTATGTCAAGGCAGAATGCCCTCAGTTTCTGTACTTAAAAGAAATAGTCCAAATTAACCACAAAAAACACCCTCTTTTGGGGGCTGGAACCTCCCCTTCTTCTCTTGCATCTTCAGGTAACAATTGGTTGCATCCTTGTACATATCCTCCTTTTGTGCCTGCTATTCACTGAGCTAAGGCAGATTCAGGAACAAATTATCACTGAACAGTCGCTAAGAACTACTTCTCGGGAAGGACTGACATTGATGCAGGAGGGAAGCAAGAAGCAAAGCACGCTTTGGGTTCTCTGCACTTTTTGTGTGGGTGGGAAAATCTGCTTTGAAAACTCCCTGCTTTAATGATCACAGAGACACTGTGAAATTTTACTCAGAGTAAACCCATTTAAGTTAATGAACAGGACTACGTTAGGTCCATTAATGGGTCTATTCTGCACTATACATTTAAAGTAGTCTCATACTCCAATACAGTAATGACTCCCTCCCTTTAAAAAATCTTGGGAACTGTAGTTTCAGGGTGCTGAGAGTTGTTAACAGACCCCATTGGTATCACAGACTTAGAATTCTCAGAGTGGTTTAACAATCAATCCCTTTTCCCAGGGAACTCTGGGAGCTGTAACTCTGTGAGAGGGAATAGTGATATCCTCAAAACTCTCAGCACCCTTAACAAACTACAGCTCCCAGGATTCTTTCAGGCTAGCCATTGGCTGCTTAAAGTGGTACACGACTGCTTTAAATGTAAGGTGCATCTACAGCCTGAGTTGAACACCACCCTCTTTCTCAATCAACCTCCCCCAACCAGGTCCCTCTAGATCACGGGTGTCCAACACAAGGCCTGCGGGCCGAATCCGGCCCGCCAGACCTCGTCATGTGGCCCATGTAGCCAGCAATTCCTGGTGTCCGTAAGGGCCGCCCCCTTCCCCCGCAAGCCCTTTTATCAATGACAAAGGCAGGAACGCTCCTTCCGCGCCTGTCCAGCTCTGCAAAAGGCAACCCTTTCACGCGCTTGATTTGCATCCCAACCCAGCTGCGCGGTGCCCTTTCGGGTTTCTCCCTCTCCTCCTCGCTAAGCCCCGAATTGAGCCCGCCCTCCGCTGTCAAGGCCTGTCTGGCTCGCAGTACCTATTGCGGTGCTTGCTTCTAGGAAATGCAGACTGCTTCCCGGCTCTCGACCCTCGCTTTGCCCGCTTGGACGGAGCAAAGCACACGACACTGGCTGCGCCATCGCGGGGTTCACGCGTGTAAGAGCCGCCGCTGCGCATGAGGCTAGGGATCCTTCTCTCCCTCCCTCCCTCGGTTCACCTTTGGCCCTGATCGGAGAGGCCTGATCCCGGGCCATCGCTCGCTCTTCCCTCTTGCACGAGTGACTCACACGCCGCCGCCTCCTCCTCCTCCTCCTCTCCTCCCAGAAAGGCAGGCTGGATGCGGGAGGGTCGCTGCACCTTTAAAGTCCTGCACATTTTCTGCAGTGTGTACAAACACCGAGGTCTAGCCGCAAAGTTAGCAAGCCTAGGCCCTTGTTAAGGTGGGCTGGAGGAGGGTTGGCTCGGAAAGCCGCGTGGGTCGCTCTGTGCGCGCCCCCCTCCAAGCAACCCACGCGCGACAGGTGCTGACTGAGCAAGGTCGCTGCTGCAAAAAAATAATAAAGAGAGCACGAAAGCAAAACCCATGCGCCAGGGGAAGCTAGGCTGGAGGAAGCCGAGCAGCGGCGGTAGACACATAGTCCTACAGATACAACCGGCCCTTTGAGGGTGACCAAACTGCTGATGCGGCCCCCGATAAATTGAAGTTTGACACTCCTGCTCTAGATGTATTGGACCACAATCCACACTTTGGCATACAGTCCCCTTGAAATCAGGAGGGTAGCAACAATTTGTTCTTTTCAGCTTCCTTAGACAAGTTATTTAATCAGGCATTTTCTGGGTAATAAAGTTAGATACTGCTCCAGTTGGTTTTACAGGCAGATTTAATGTATTCTTATTGTTTTAACCTTGCATTCTGTATTTCCGAATGGTGGCCAGTTATTATTATTAAAATAAAAGACCAAACTCCCATCAGTCCCAGCCAGCATGGCTAATAGACAGGGATTATGGAAGGAGTGGTCCAAAACATACAGAGGGCACCTGGTCAATAACAGCTGCTCTTAATATAGCTATCTGAGAGTTTCAGGTGTATTTGAGGGGAAAGGCCATAGCTCAGTGGTAGAGCATTTGCTTTGCATGCAAAAGGTTCTATGTTCAATCCCTGGCATCTCCAGATAAGGCTGGGGGAGACCATTGTCTGAATTGCTGGAGAGCCACTGCCAGTCAGTGCAGTCAATATTAAGCTAGATGGACCAATGGTGTATAAGGCAGCATCTCAACTTCCTTTGCCACTGAGGGTCATGCCCCAGGCTATGATTTTTCAAGTGCTCTTACAAGACATTTATGTTTTAACAAGGCAGCACATGACCTACATAAACCATGACTCAAAATCTGAATGCGAGCAGTCATGCTCTCCCCGCTTCCAGAATTTAGCTTCTGGAGATTTTTCCACCAACAAGAAATGCTCCATTTCTACAATCTGCCCCTAAGCCTACTTGTTTACGACTGAATGAAAACAATAAGGATGCAATCAAGCTCTTTTGAAATCAAGGCAGGCTTTGCAGATGACTTCAAAGGGAATGAATTGCACCCCTTTTCAATCATCTGTATGGAACAGATGGGAGAGAATAGAAATATATCCACTGGAATTTTGCAAACTGATCCTGTGCATGTTTCAAGTATGAGAATGTGAACCTTTCTATGAGTTTCACCAGAAACCGAAAACATAAATTACAGTTAAACACAAGATTATTAACAATATAATTGTCCGGATAATTTATTTTTATTACTGAATAAATTGCTGTCTGCAAATAACCCACCTGGTTCTTGAATTCAAAATGCACTGGTTCAAATGCATACTTCTGCTATGGGCATCAGCTTTGGCATTTACTTCTGCAGAATGGCACTGCAGCAGTTTCCTTTCTATATGGTTGTTGTTGAATTAAATTTCTATACCGCCCTATACCCATAGATCTCAGGATGGTTCACAACGTAAGATTACAATATAAAAACACAAAATACATAATAAAAATAAGAATAAAATGTAAGAGATCAGCTGATTCCCAGAAGAGGGTCTCAAGATGTCTATGCACCTCTCCAAACATTCTGGGCACTGCTATTTGCCTCCCAACAAAGAAGCAGCTTCTAAATGTAATTTCACTTTCTATTGCCAGCTTAGCCATTGACACAAACAGTGTGTTCTCCAGGGTGAAGGTCTATCCAGGAGACCTGTCCACTAGGCATCTCAGAGGGCACAACCCTAATCTGGCTATGGCCCCCATGTGCCCTAGAGTACCTTCTTCCACTCCAGTGTGGAAGCTAATACCTTTGTTGTCTGCAATGTCAGGGTATAGAGACCCTGCGATGCTACATTACTGCTTTTATAGATGCCACCTTTCAGTCAAAATGAAGACCCCAAATTGTCTCACAAAGAATATGAACACAACTGCTAATACAAACAATACAGCTGATAACTTTTTTATAAAAAAACCTTACAATTTCAGAAGTATTAAAAACCAAAACCTTTGTTTTCCTGCTGAAAAGGATAATACTCAAGAGGGGAGGCTAATATTTGGTCCTCGAGATGTAGCTGGACTACAGCTCCCATCATCCCAGACTATCTAGCCTGCTGGTTGGGGTTGATGGGAGTTGGGAGTCCAGAAATTGGCTTCTATTTACCCTGACAGGCTTCTCTGGAAGAGGGGCTATAGCCCCTCTCTGTGCCACTGCTGGCTTCATGCCTAGCTGCTGCTCTCCCGACAGTTGTGTATGGAGTTGCTGCTAGGGCCGTGAACCAGATTTGGCCAGGGCCCAAATCCCAAGCGAAATCAGGCCTATTCAGAGGGCCTTGTTTGAGCTGGATTGAGACAGCCCCGGATTGCTACAGGGTGTGTATTGGGACGTGAAGCAGGAAGAAGAAGAGGGCATGAGTGAGAAGGAGGAGAAACCATGAAAAGGAAAGAGCCCTACCATGTGGCTGCATCTTCATGGGAGAAGGCTGCATTGTCCTCCTTGCCAGGCCTCTCCTCTCCTCTCCTTCCTATTCACCGAAGAAGCACCACACGCAATGAGATCTTAGTGGGAGGATCCGATCTTGTGCAGTGCTGCTCCTCTTCTTCATATGTGGCTTCCATGAGAGTGGCGCCTTCACAAGTCGCTTTCTTTTCATGCAGGGAAGTAATTCATGAAGGAGGACCACAACACATGGATGTTGGGAGTTGTAGTACGCTCCATAAGTTCCCCCACAAGTTCAGCACCCCATAGAGATAGGTGCTGCGATCAAACCTAACCAGCTGAGCAGAAGGAAAAGTATAAATGAAACCATTTACACAGCTACAATTCATCAAATATATTACTGTTTTTAATTGTCAATTATTTGTGTCCTAGGCCACAATACTACGCAGATTCTGTTGGAAGTAGACTTAACTGAAATCTATAAGATTTATTTCAGAGCAAATGTACTTAGGCTGCCCAAGGTAGTGATGGGAATGTTTAATATAGAAACAGCCTTTGTGTGCTTGTGTTCTGTTCTTCAAATTTGACTTTATGTCATTATTGTCTTAACCTTTCATAGTACACAGCTATATTACAAATACAATTTCCAATTCAATAAGTGCATGCCTCTTGAGGCCTGACCTTTAAAATTATTTCAGGCAACATGTAGATTGTTGTTTGAGGTCAATATGAAAGCCAAGAGATGTATAAGTTTTCATGGGCCAGTTTTTCCTTCTACGGTAATTCTGATTAGGCAGCTCTTCCAAATTCTAGGTGTGTGTGTGAGAGTGAGTGGGGGAGCTGAAAAGGAACCAAAAACTCCCTCCCTGAAAACCACTGTCAACCTCCCCACCCCCCAAAAAATACAAAAGAGAGGAAATGGTTTAACCCCCTATTTCACTGCTGCCACTCCCCTTACTTGGACAGAACCTTTGGACTGAAAAAAGCTCTAAATAAAATCATAGCTTTCAATAAATAAATAAATAGTACAGAAACTGATATTGCATGCCCGTGTTCCATGTGCACAAATTAACATGAGATGACTCTTGCTCTTGTGACAAGAACTGTTGTGCCCAGGACCTGCTTGCAGCTTCCCCACAGACATATGGCTGGCCCATAGGAGCCAATTCCTAAGGACCAAGGTCCCTTCAGCCTCCCGATAAAATATTTGAGGGGGCCAAGCCTCCAAGTTAGTAGGCATTGCCAGTGAAATGGTATGTGTTTGCCGTGTCATGCGCTCGATTACATGGTTGGGGCTTAACTGGCCCCACCAATATTTTATTCAAGGTATCATCCCTGCCCGCCTCCACGATGCTGGGCTAAGATGGGCCACTGGCTTGATTCAGCTGTCCTGTCTGAGCACTTGCCACAAGAGATGCAGAACCTGAGCACAACAGCACAGCCAGCCACCCTGCCTCTGTCTTTGAACACCAGGTGTTAGAGATAAGCCACAAAGGAAACCCTGGAAACAAGACCGATGGAAACAAGATAATGTGGCCATATGTCCTGCTTTACAGTGGACGGTCCTATATTTGGAAGCCCTTGAAGTTGCCCATCAACAACTTTAGCTGTTACATTTTAAATTGGCATAGATATACATAAGTTTGCACATGCAAATTATTTGCAAATCTGTGTCTCTGGGCCACTCTAGCCCAAGGCCACAAACTGAATACAGGGCACTCCCAATTTACGTGGATGTTTCGTTCCAAGGCATCATATGTTTAAGTGAAATTGCGTATATTTGAAACAGCCTACAGATACCCTGTTCCACCCCCGTCGCACCTCGTTCCACCCCTTTTTGTGATGTTTTTGGGTTACTTCAGGATTTGGCGCAATGCACACATGCGCAGTCACGCACATATCAGACATACCTAAAATAGTCACTGCTTGTGCAAAGGTAGGGGTGATATTTTGCATTGGCAGTGCTTAGTTTTAGTTATTCTACACTGCGTGTCATTCCATTGGGTGATTTGAATCCATACATGTCCTGAGGTGTGAGGAACCAGGGAAATAAATGTGGGACAGGAACTTGAGGTGCTACACAAAAACACAAACAAGCCTGCATATTGTATTCAAGCCCGAAGCTACCAATTTGCAATGGAATTTATTTCTCTCCTCTCTCGTCACACTATGAAGAGATTTTGTAGTCGTGAGTAAAAATAAACTAGTTTGTTTCTCTGCCATGAATCACATGGAAGTGTTGGGGAGTGAGATGTAAAAGAAAGCACAGATGGTCTGTCAGGGTCAGTGACTAGGGATGAATGGGCCGGTTGGGGATATGGGCTCATCTCTAGCACACCTGTTGTAAAAGCCACAGTGAAGAAACATTGTGAAAGGGAAACCCAATTGTGGATACCATGCCTAACACCCTGTAAATCATAGGTGATATTTGCTCTTGCTCCAGGCTCAATGACACATCTAGCAGCTCTTTGGGAGGAACAGAGTTTTGCCAAGCCGTTATATTGCATTCAGAACACTAGAACTCACCAGCCACCCAGATATTTCATGGTTAAAATCTAGAACTGTGTGACAAAGGGCTCATTTTCACACTGCAAGCGGTTTGGTGCATCTATCCTATGGCTCCATCCTATGCAGCACAGAGGTTAGGGTAGCCGCTTATGCATTTGTCAAAAGAAAGGAAAAGCATCAGCAAATAAGAGGCATCAGCAAATTTCCATAAGAATTTCACATGCTAATTTATATGTATAGTAAAAAAAAAAAAAAAAGGTAAAGGTAAAGGACCCTGGACGGTTAAGTCCAATCAAAGTTGACCATGGGGTGGTGGCGCTCATCTTGCTTCAGCCAGAGAGGGCCAGCATTTGTCTGCAGACAGCTTTCCGGGTCATGTGGCCAGCAGGACTAAACCGCTTCTGGCGCGTGGAGGACCGTGACGAGTCCCAGAGTGCACAGAAATGCAGTTTACCTTCCCGCCACAGCAGTACCTATTTATCTACTCACACTGGTGTGCTTTCAAACTGCTAGGTTGGCAGGAGCTGGGACAAAGCAACGGGAGCTCACTCCACCACGCAGAATCGAACAACCAACCTTCCGATCAGGAAGCCCAAGAGGCTCAGTGGTTTAGACCACAACGCCAGCCGCTCCCTACATATGAATAGTATAAATGCATGTTTAGAAAGAATTACTATCATCTAATTAGGAATACAGTACTTTTCATCATAGTGGGAAGCACTTAGGAAGTGTAGAAAATGTAGAAAGTTGCTTATACCAAGTCAGGCCATTAGTCCACTTAGCTCAGTATTGTCTACACTGACTGGCAGCAGCTCTCTGTGATTTCAGATGGGACATTCCCACTCCTACCTGGAGATCCTTCAGTGAGCTCCATTCTAAGGGCCCTCTCAACCAGACCTTATTTGCTAGTAATGGAAGACCACATTTACAAAAGTTGTCTGATGCAGTTATCTTCCATGCTCATGGAATGGAAGACCTAAATTTGACTACAAGGACAAATCATTTAGAGCAGGGATGGGGAATGTATGTCCCTCCAGATGTTGTGGACTCTGACTGCCATCCATTGGCCATGTTGGCTGGGGCTGATGGGGAGCTGGTTTCTAACCACATTTGGAAGGGCACAGGTCCCTCATCCCTGATTTAAAAGAACTCAAAAACAGTGTTAGAAACAGATATAAAAGCTAGCAGCTAAATGGCACCTTAAACCTAGGTTATGGGCACAACAATGGAATGTCTAGGCCCACTTTTTTAATAACAAGAATACAAAGCTGAAAATGAATGAACTGCCGCTAAAATATTATGTTCACTTTTCACATGGTCTAGTCCTTCCCCTGCCCACCCCCCTAATATTCTTAAGAGGGTCTCTCCTCCAGTCTTCAGAGAGTAGCTGGAAGTGGGGAAGCAGAAAAAGGTCCTCATTTCCTTCCACTCTGCAGTTTTAATCTGAAATCTTAGATGCAGTACTGCATCCAGAGCTCAGAAACTGCTCGTGCTAATGAAATTCCCTGTCACAATGGGAGTTTTTCAAAACAACTACGTTCCATTAATATTGGTTTCACATACAATATGAGAATTTGGAAGTCTACTTTTCAAGTCTACTCTGCAAGTAAAAAAAGATTTGACAAAGAGCACAATTGTGGAAAAGTTAAAATTCCTTAGACACTTGGCCTTTATATATAATGCACTCAGTCAACATTGGAACTATCAAGAGAGGAAGAATAATTTACCCTCAAGGCACTTCCAAGTTTCTAAAAATAATATTCAGGCTCACAGTTGTCCTTTCATTGGGGTAAGCACCTTCAATCAAACTATAAAACAGCACTGTCCATCTTTGCACGAATACTGGGTCTGTACTGTTGACTCAATACAAGACTTTCAGTGAGAGATAAGCTGCTTACAGGAAAATACTCCTTGCAAAAGAGCAACATAAAATAAGAATCTCATTACTTATTACAGAAAAGTGAAAAAGCAAGGAAGTAATTACATTTGCCGAGTAAGGAAGGCTTTGTCCTTGCTGCGAAGAAAACAGAGTTACTGCATATCCACTTTTCTTCAGCAGGGTGCAGTGTACAAATTAATGCTTGTGGTGATTGTTATTAAATCTTCACTGGAGGGCAAAGCCCGCAAGCTCATGTTAGGCTGGTCACTCAGCAGTAAGGAGGACACATGTCGGGCGCATTTTTAATGCAAACTGTAAGTAGTCCAAGAGTTTCATATGAGAAATGATTCTTCAACAGTTTTTGAAAGGAGGACTCAGCTCACGCCACCAAGGTCTTAAACTAATTCCTTTCTGGATCTACTGCAAAAACTGTACTCCATACTGTGATGATATAGATTTGGGGCTGCTTTAGACCATCTTTCTCAGTTTGCTCCTGATTTATGTGTATATGTAAGATGTGAAAGAGGCAAATGGATGGGTGGGAACGCAGTTAGCCTCATTCAAGCATTCAAAGCAGGAACAGGGTTGTATCCAAATGTGTTCTACCTAAAGTAGGCCCACTGAAATTAATGGATCTAAGTTAGTTGTGGGCATTAATTCCAATGGGTTTACTCTGAGCATGACTAATTGTGGCTACTACTCAATGTAATTAACATGCCTAGGGAAGCAGATGCCACCCCTGACTCATACACATTCATTAGAAATTCCACAAAGACCCTAACGCTGGGCAACTCTACAGATGTAATAATAAATGCTTGTAGGTTGGGGTGGAGCTTGCCACCCCCATGCATTCATTATTCCTATGTTTATCATCTAGTACAGGCATAGGCAAACTCGGCCCTCCAGGTGTTTTGAGACTACATTTCCCATCATCCCTGATCACTGGTCCTGTTAGCTAGGGATGATGGGAGTTGTAGTCCCAAACATCTGGAGGGCTGAGTTTGCCAATGCCTGATCTAGTAAGAATTGACATTATATAGTATGGTTGCGGCCCTCTAAGATTTCTTTGCCACCTTAGAATATGCTACATGAGCTTTAAACTGCACACTGCTCTTTGCTATTGCCCCTTGTATGCACAACAACAACAACAATTGCTTTCAGCTCTCTGCAAGAAATTTGATTTATGCCAATCTACAGTTAAAAGTAACCACAATACCTTTCAATAAAACAAAGCCAGGCATATCAAACAATAAACCAACACAGATAAGAACAACATAGCAAGGGGAACAGCATAAAATTGGATACAAATCAGGACAAAGAACAAGAATTACAGATTATTTATTTCCTCGATCACTTACTTTTACTTCACCCTTCATCAAATCATGAAGGTGGCTGATAGATAAAAACATAAAATTGAGATTAAGGGTGAACTATTAACCCCCCCACCGCATCTCCAAACCTGTAGCCCATGCTGGCCAAGGTGGAATTGTTGTAAGAATTTCCTTCTACACCACCTCTTCATTACCCAGGTGAGGGAACAGCTTTTAAATAAAACATGGAACCAAGAGAATTGCAGCAAGCTTCAGCAGATCCAGTTAGGGACCTGGAGTTTATTAGATACTATTGCAATAGGACAGAGCTCAGCTTACCACAGAAGGAAGGCAGATCACTGTCGGAGCCTAAAGCTAGTGTACCAACAGAATCTGGAGTTGGCCAGTGCCATTTTGCAATGGCAGTGGGACCAGTTTGGGATTCAACAGATTCTGCGATGGCTCTGCCTCTCCCTGCTCCATTTTCGGCATTCCCACTGGCTGCTCACAGTGGGGACCCCGCAGGTGCCTCTTCTGCCTGCCTGCTCAATAGGCGGAAGGGAGAGCAGAGTGATGCTAACACCAATCCGCAGATAGAGGCCAACAAGTCTATGCGGAGGGACAACTCTACTCGATCCAATTGTTCCCTAAACTAGAAAAATCTCAAAAGCAAATGAAAAGTCAAAGGCAGCAATACAATTGGCTAACAGCACCCAATTTGCAAATTGCACATTAAATCAGTGCACACACACACAAACACCAGGTGAATAAACATTTCTTCACTATAATCTTATGCACACTTACTGTGAATAAGCCCCATTAAAGACAGTAGGCCAAACTTCACAGGCAACATGCATAGGATTTTGCTGTTATTCTAGCCTGGAAAGTAAGAGTTTCAAAACACATGAGGAGCCTCCATGGGCAGAAGAAGCTTCTTACTATAGACAGTTGCCTTGTGGAAGGCTTTTAAAATGGTGACGGATAAGGATGAAGTTTGAATGAAGAGGATGAAGAGTTTGGATTTGATATCCCGTTTTATCACTACCCTAAGGAGTCTCAAAGCGGCTAACATTCTCCTTTCCCTTCCTCCCCCACAACAAACACTCTGTGAGGTGAGTGGGGCTGAGAGACTTCAGAGAAGTGTGACTGGCCCAAGGTCACCCAGCAGCTGCATGTGGAGGAGCGGAGACACAAACCCAGTTCCCCAGATTACGAGACTACCACTTCTTAACCACTACACCACAACTCATCCCCACTACCTCTCCCTAATGCGACAACACCCCCATTTCCATAATAGTTGAAGACTGCTAACATCATCTGAAAGATAATAGTGCTGCCCTGCCTCCACAAAAGGGGGCCACCACTGAAAAGACCCTCCTCCCTGGTTGTCATCCACCTAGTGTCTGAAGATAAGGGTGTCTCCAAGCTGTTCTTAAATTTCAGGCATGTTCAAATGGAGGAAGCTGGGAATCTGTATCATAGCCTGTAACCATGATGGATTGTGGGGAATGGACCTGAATTTCCTAGGAGTATTTCCCAGCTTCAGTAAATAACAAGCCTGAAACAAGTTACAGAAACATCAACATCTCCCTTACACAGAATTTTCCCATGTTTCACCTGCCCAAAAGCAAGGACAGTAAAAAAAATAATCCAGTGATTTATTCTATGGAACAACACGGACACTGCACAATACTTGTGAAACACACACACACACACACACACACACACACACACTAAACCATAGATCTGGTTCTGCTCTACGTTCCTACATACCCAATACCTACCAAATGCTAGAATATAAATCTCTAAGTTAAGTTACTAATCTGTCCACATAAGAGCTGATAGTACTCTCTTCAAATCTAAACTTGTACTTAGACACTGGGGAATTTGTTTATATAAAACAGTGCACTATTCCCCCCTCCTTCCCTCTCAATTGCGAGTTGAGAACATGTAAAAAGTCACGTGCAAAGAGTCACACTGTGCAAATTAAAAATCTCCAAGGCTGTTCACACTATGCAGCCTGGGTTAATTTTCTCATTCTTGCATATCAAGAAAATGGGGTCATGTTTGGATCGTGCACACAAGCCTAACCACCGCAAAATTATCTTCTAATGATACTGACACCACAGGTACGCCTTAAGGCTAACTACATGGAAGGCAACTTGCATTTTTTCCATCACTGTATCCAGGGGAGCAGCGTAAATGGTTGTTAGCAACTGAAGGCGGTGCTACTTTGGGTGTCTCATGTGTCAGTTCCCAACACTTTCTGATAACTACCACCCAGGAGGAAAATTACATGCAATTTCCCTCGCATTGTATTCACTTTTGAGTTTGTCAGTGGGCACGGACATGTCATTTTCCTACCACTTTGAGATTAAAGCCTACATTAAATGGAAAAACCAAAAATCAAAAGACTGTGTGCCTCATGCGCGACGCACAGTGCTCACAAGAGGCGAGATGTTTATGGCAACATGCAGTCTGGGGTGAGTCCCCAGAGACTGTCAGAGAGCAAGCCTGGAGGAGTAATTGTTTAAGCGGCCATCTCTCAATTTCCCATTCACAGCTAACTGACTTGTGGCAGTTTGCTTCTTCCATTTTCGTGCTGGTCGCCTTCAGACCACCTGGGGAGTGTACAGAGCTGACCTAAATTTCATCTTGCCCAGGCCAAAGTTGCAAAATGATCGTGGGAAAGATCCCAGCTTAACCCACAGTTTGGGAAAGAGCTTGATCTTTTTTCTTTTTCTTTTTGCTGTATTTTTGGTGTGGTTTCTTTGGCAAAATCATAATGGGATCAAAGATCAGTGCTGCTTTAAAGACTTTTCTCGCCCCCCCCCCATGTTAAATTATCCCTCTTTTCCTAATCTTATCTGATTTTTTTAATATTCTTTTTTCAACAGCACTGTATGAACGTTCTTCAAATCATCACTTTTCTGTTCACCTTCCATGCTTTATACTGCCAGTATATAAGGCACAACTAATCCATTTTGAACAGTATGAGACTGAGTGACTAGAGACTGCAAAGTTACAGGGCTTTGCTCTCAACGTGTATGAACTCACAATATGGCATTATTATTATTATTATTATTATTATTATTATTATTATTATTATATCAGAAAGTCATTTGATTTGTACATGAAGGGAAATTGAAAAGTGGAGTTTAGGGATAGGGGATAAATTAGATTCAGTTCACATTTCAAGGTGAACCTACCCAATAGATGTAATAATAACATAAATAAACAAAGCAGTATGTAAAACAAAGGACAGCCATCCTTCAAAATCCACACCTTTCTGAATTCTGCAGTTCTCTCAGCCAAGAAATGGGTGCATGAAAGCACATATTCTACAGGGATAACCCAGCCTCATTTAACCAACATGCTTAAGTCGAATTAACACAAGAAGGGGTTAATACCATAGAGTAAACTGTCCTGCCAGGCTTAGCTATGCCCACGTCCCCACAGCTTGGGAGAAAACAAGTAATCAAGCCTTTGTTCACTCCCAGTCTCCCCGAGAAGTTCCTATACCAATAATTTCACCACTTTAGAAATAAACTAAGTTTTGCTGCCCATGAAACCTTATAAGTAAACTATTTCATGAAAAACAGATCTGCCTATCTTTAGAAAGGATGAGTGAGCTCTGCTCACCTCTGAGGGGAGCGTGTAAAGGGGGGGGGAGGTGTGACCACATCTACTTTGGCCATGCTTTTTTTTTGCTGGCCTCTGGTGGCATGTGGCCTCTGGATGGTGGACCAAGAACAAATACTGCCCTCAGGCCCTTAGCTATCACTGATCTATGGTATCTGCTGCAAAAATTAGGGGGGAAATCAGCCTCTGAGATTTATTAATTGCACAGTTAAGCACACTGGATCTGCAGCGATGTTACCTACTTTTTTGAAATTGGAATTGCTTTCACATTTTTCCCAATTATGAAAACCATGCTTGCATGAAAAAGCAATATTATTAACAGTTTGTTTTCTTCCATGACAATGCATTTAAACATTTACTGCAGGCTAAAAATCCACAGGGCCAAACCATTGGATATGCAGTATTGGCTGTGTCTAACTCAACACCTGGGGGAAGGCATAAAAACAGCACTATCATTTTATTTATGTATCGAGTGTTCTTCCTCAGGCAATATCTGTTTTTCCATCTGCATTTCTGTGCTGGAGGTCCACAGATGAAAGAGGGGTCCCATTGGTTCACATGAATTTAGGTGCCTCTCAAAAATCTGGTCTAGCACATTGTATTTTAAGTGGGATTTACAGTCCAGCACCATCCAGAAGACCACATGTTCCTCAGCCCTGACCTATATCTACTTCCATGAATATATCTAATACTTTTTAAAAATAAAAATATTATTCTTGTCCTAAAAGCTAAAAATCCTCAAGCGGTTCAGCTTTTCTGCATTGGCAAAGTGGTCCCCCCTCCCGCCGCCCACTGATCATTTGGGTTGCCTTTCTCTTTTACTTAGAAATGCTTTGACCTCGCTGTCATATATACAATATGGATCATTGAGGGGGGAGTAATTTATCGTACC
This sequence comes from Podarcis gaigeae, assembly GCF_964106915.1. Lineage (NCBI taxonomy): Eukaryota > Metazoa > Chordata > Lepidosauria > Squamata > Lacertidae > Podarcis > Podarcis gaigeae. The sequence continues at coordinate 81,240,984 of NC_139677.1, forward strand.
AATATAAACACTGATTAATCATCCACCATAGATATATACAGGTGGGCAATCCATCTGAAGATAACAAATTACCCTTGACTCAGTCTGGGTGGTCTCTGTGAGAGAAGGAAGATTGTATCCTTACCTTTCATCAGTATAGAAGGTTTCCTTAACATGAGGTCCTTATTGAACAAAAGCAGGAGGTGATTGGGGAAGTGGGAAGGGGCTGAATCTAGCCTATGCTGTTGAACTGCTGATTAGCTTAAACAAAAATTGCCTTCACACAGCCCCAGATGTTCAACTACATACAGCCAGGTGGATACATTCAGAGGCTATGGACTTTGTTCACATATCTCTCCATTCTAGATTGCAAAAGCTTTTCTATATTAATAATAAAAATAATAAAATAATAATTTTATTTATATCCTGCCCTCCCCAGCCGAAGCCGGGCTCAGCAATAAAAGTAACACAGCATTCTAAAATCAATATTCTAAAATCATTTCAAAATCAAATGGCAACCACTGGGCCAGAGTTCTACGAGGATCACCAAAGGAGGGGGTCAGACTGTGCCTTGGCCAAAGGCCTGGTCTTGCAGGCCCAGCGGGAAGATGTCAAGTCCCACAGGGCCCATGTCTCTTGTGACAGAAAATTCCACCAGATCGGGGCCACAGCCGAAAAAGCCCTGGCTCTGGTTGAGGCCAGCCTAACCTCTCTGTGGCCCGGGACCTCCAATGTATTGATTTTATTTATTTGAGGTCCTCCAATGTATTTATTTTAAGGTCCTCCGTGGGACATACCAGGAGAGGCGGTCCTGTAAGTACGAGGGTCCTAGGCCGTATAGGGCTTTAAAGGTTAAAACCAGAACCTTAAACCTGATCCTGTACTCTACCGGGAGCCAGTGCAGCTGGTATAGGACTGGGTGAATGTGATCCCGCGGCGAGGACCCCGTAAGGAGTCTCGCCGCAGCATTCTGCACCTGCTGAAGTTTCTGGGTCAGTCTCAAGGGCAGCCCCACGTAGAGTGAGTTACAATAATCAAGTCTGGAGGTGACCGTTGTGTGGACCACAGTGGCTAGGTCAGGTCAAGAGCGGTAAGGAGCCAAATGCTTAGCCTGGCGGAGATGAAAAAATGCTGCCTTTGTTATAGCTGCAATCTGCGCCTCCATGGAAAGGGAGGTGTCAAAGATTACACCCAAACTCTTAACAGCCGGTGCTGGCACTAATTGCGTCCCCGCAAGAGATGGGAGTTGCCCCCCCAACCCCATATCGTCCCAAACCAGCCAAAGGACCTCTGTCTTCGAAGGATTTAACTTCAACTGCCTCCCACGTAACCATCCAGCCATAGCATCCAAGCATCTGATCAGTGTGTCTGGGGCCGAGTCAGGATGGCCATCCATTAACAGATAGAGTTGGGTGTCATCAGCATACTGATGGCAGCCCAAACCAAAACTCCGGACAAGCTGGGCGAAGGGGCGCATAAAGATGATGAAAAAGCATCGGGGAGAGTATTGCACCATGCGACACTCCACACACCAAGGAGTGGTGCGACGACAGTTCCCCCCCAAGCGCCACCCTCTATCCCCAAACAGAGAGAAACGAGTGCAGCCATTGAAGGACTGTGCCCTGGATCCCCACATCAGTGAGTTGGTGCTCCAGAACCACCAGGTTCATGATCGACCATGTCGAAGGCTGCTGACAGGTCTAAAAGAATCAGCAGCCCCGACCCGCCTCGATCCAGCTGCCTGCAGAGATCATCTGTTAGGGCGACCAGAGCCATCTCGGTCCCATGACCAGAGCGGAAGCCGGACTGGAATGGATCCAGAGCCAATGTTTCATCCAGAAACCCACCAATTAAATTGTCCGCCATATATTCCAAACAAGAAGCAAGGCAAAGTCTACACACCATTGAGATTTTTTGGATTCTTTATATACCTGAGTGCTTTAGTGAGTAAAGTCACATTTTGCCAGCATCGCACAGAAGGGATAAGAAATAAATATTCTACTGGAATTAGCATTTGCCATTTTGTTACATGACTATCAATTTTATATATTCCATTTATAAATCCACCCTTTTATCATTTAATGACTCTAGGGTGGATTTCAACATAAAACTGAACTTGAAACAGGTTGCAATATATTGGCATTAAAAAGTGACAGATATTGCTTCTCCGTATATAATTCTTTTTTGTTAATATAGTAAAAACTTTGTAAGCTTTCTTCTTCCCCTCTCTTCTTATTCACACTTTTCTTTCTTTTTGAATGTAATAGAATAAAAAAATTATCTAAAAGTAATGTTAAAAAACCAGATCACAATAACCATCACATTAAAGAAAATGTAAAACATCAAACAGAAATTACTACTGAAATCACAGCTGGTGCTTACATTGACATACAAAGCCCTAAATGACTTGGGTTGCAAATATCAGAAGGAATGCCCCCTCCCATGCAGACTTGCCCAGGTGTTAAGATCTGGAGGTGAGGCCTTGCTGATAAGCTCTGCTGTCTTATGAACTTTGTGGGGCAGCAGAACATAACAGGGCCTTTTTCTGTGATGACCCCAGATTGTGGAATGCACTTCTCTTCAAAGAGCATTTTGACATCAGGACAAGATGCATCTTTTTGCATAGGCCTTGAGGTGGGGGACAAGATCAGAATCTCCCTTTCATTTACAGTGTTGACGCTGTTTCTGGTTGCTGTTGATTTGGTTTTGGCCTAGTAATGTGTATGTGTTATATCCCTTACTTGTTTTGAACTGTATGTAACCCACCCTGGGACTGCATGATAAAGGGCAGGCTATAAATGTCAATAAATATTAAATAAAGCAAGCAAACAGGCAATAAATCAGACAGTAACTGGTTTCATTGCATCAAACTCATCCAAATGCCTGGGCATCTTTAGCTATCCCCAAAATTTAAGTAATTAGCACCTCAGAGGTGAAGGCGTTAAAATGACTAGTGCACAGAATATTCAGATTCAGATTTTCTGTAAGCCACAAAGAGCAGAAGTCAATGTGAATGAGAACCTCTCCATAACACAATTATTCAAGAGCAGCAATTAAACAATATATGTTTTATTCAGAACACATTTATTGTCATGCATTCTATTGCCTTACCCCTCTGTTGTTTTCATTGGCCTTATTCAATGAAAGCCAAGTGATTTGAAAAAAGAATTCAGTTCACTAATATGCTAATATCACATATGGTGTCATTTGATGCACTTATATAAGATACACAGTCGAATGCAAGATGCATCGCTGTCAGAATACAAAAAACCCAAGGCCATGCTGTAGTTCTGACAGGAAAGTATTTTTAGGTGTGCAAAAGATGTGGGTTTTGTTCCACAATTCCCTGACATACATTCCCTGTTCAGAAAAATCAGTCTAGCAGGGAGGTGAGGCAATAGCACAGTCTCTAGAGACACCTGAACTGCCAAGGTCTATTTTTGGCCCTGCCACAAATTTGGCATGTGAGAGGAAAATTTCCTGCATGTATTAGAATCCTAAGTGTGCAGAAGGATTCCTGACATATGAACAGACGGCCTGATTTAAACAGGATGTGAAGCCCTTCCAAGTTGACACGGTTTTCTTTTCCAAGCAAAGGCTCCTGTTACTGTGATGCTTCCCCATTTCCCTAAGACACGGCATGTTCCAAGAGCACAGTATTTGCTTTCCTTTGGAAGGTCGCTGGAAGCTCATTGGCTTTTTTGCAATGTTTGAGTTTATCTGCAAGTTTACAGGAGCATGGGTGGAGGGTCGCAATATAAAACACCGCAGCAGGTTGCCAAAGTCCACATCAGATCATCCAGCACCCTTAAGGTGGTTACAGAGCCCAAACTCAGCTTTCTCAAAAGAGTTTTTTCGGGCATGTTAACGCTAACAAATGTATTGCGGCATAAGCTTTTGTGATGTAGGGCCTATTTCTCTACTCTAGCCCATGAATGCTTACGCCATAATGGCACTGGCAACTTCAAAATCGGTTTACTGAAATGCCCTCTACGTGGGGGTACCCTTGTGCTTCATCCAGAAGCAGCAGTTACTCATTTTGAAGTAAAAGCAGCTTGGGTCAGATCCAGAAAATCTTCCCTTGCGCACTCTTTGCTTCTGCAAAAAAAAAAACACCTTCAGGGGCTAATGGGGGCATTTTCAGAGCATGCATGATTGAAAGCGCGTTCTCGATTACAGCTCTGCAGCTGATTTTTCTTCAGCTTACAAGTGGCCAGTTTAAGCATTAAAAAACCCACAAAAAGTGAGAATAATGCAATATTTAGTTTTGCCCTAAATCAACAAATATCTAGCAGCGTGCAAAGGATAGACCATTGCTAGGCATCATCTTCTTTAGAGCAAAAGCTTCCTGAGAAAACTGGGAAAGGCAATTGATTTATTAGCCACTTTTCTACTTAAAAATACCCAAGTGGCACAAAAAAAGCACAATAATCAATAAAATTTACCTAATACAGTACAACAATAAAAGCTCAGTAAAAGCCTAAAGTCAGCTTGGCTGCAAATTGCAATATAACCAAAGCCTAGAAATCACAACCTAAACAAATGTAGCAGTAAAAAAAACAAACCCTAAACACGAAAGCTTTCTGTCCTGCTCCCAGCAGTTTGTGCACATTAAAGGATGCCAGCACCACTCTGCTGGCTCAGAGCCTTCCCTTCCACTCGCCAAACGGGTAGGCAGGTGGAAGTGTCACTAACAGAAAGCTAGGGAGCGGTGGAGTTAGGATCACTCACTCAAACCTGTAATCCTATCTTCCTCTTCTTCTTCTTGGTGTATCAACAAAAAAATCAATTTATTTTTTTTAAAGTCTGTAATCCTATATCCCTGAGATGACTCATCTTTATTTCCCTCTTTTTGGACTTAGCACCGAATTAATCCATGCTCAGTCCTCGGGGATTGAGAGAAGTGTAAAAGTGAGTGTGACCCAATTTTTGTGACCCCACATTTCAGGTGTCTTGAGGGGTCATGAAAACCTTTTGATGACACAGAATTATGATACCGACTGTGTTTTCCCAGTGGATCAACTGAATTCAATGGGACTTTATTCTAAGCAAACATGTGTTGGATTGTACTGTAAATGATGGGACAGCCTCTCAAGCAGCCCTTTACCAATGCCAACTGTCTTAAGACACAAACCTTCCCACTTGCAAGCCATTTTTGGCATATTCTGAATGTACAGTGGTACCTCTAGTTGCGTTCCGCTCTCGTTACGGACTTTCATCTTACGAACGTGGCCAACCCGGAAGGGTTTACTTCTGGGTTTGCCATGTACGCATGTGCAAAAGCAATCCCCTGCTTCACGCATGTGCAGAAGCGCTCAATTGCGCCATGCACATGTGCGGAAGAGGCGCTCTAGTTGCAGACTTTTCGGAGTGCGAATGGCACCCCGAAACGGATTAAGCCCGCAACTAGAGCTACCACTGTATTGTTGTGTAAGAGTGGGTAAGTATTTCTGGTTCCTTTGCTGTTGCTTGAGGCATAGGTGGCCTCTGTGGCAGGGATCTGGACAGGGATAGCCTAATTCCTGGTAATCTCTAGGTCAGATTACTGCAATGTGTCATCCATGGGGCTGCCTCGAAAGACGGTTTGGAAACTTCAGCCGGTGCAGAATTCAGCAGCCAGCTTGCTCACCAGGGCAAGCCAGTTTGAGCATATAATGCCAATCCTGACCCAATTACACTGGCTGCCAGTCAGTTTCTGGGCCCACTTCAAAGTGCTGGTTTTGACTTATAAAGCCTTAAATGGCTCAGGACTGCAATACCTCAAGGTTCACCTCTCCTATGAACTGACCCGGATCCTGCGATCATCATTTGAAGCTCTTCTTCATGTTCCTTCTCCACAGGAGGTCTGGAGGATGGCAACACGAGAATGGGCCTTTTCTGTGGTGGCTCCCCACTGGAGAAATGTTCTCTCCTGGGACGCTCACTTGACGCCTTCATTAAATAGCTTTAGGCACCAAGCTAAAACCTTCCTCTTCAACCAGGCCTTTGGTTGATTAACATTCTATGTCCTCCTAAATGTGTTTTTGAGAGGGGGGCTATTGGTTTGTTCTTGTTTTTATTATGCATTTTGTGTTCTCATTTTGAATTTCTGCCTTGTGATCTCCGGATGAAGGGCAGCACACAAATTTAATAAATTTAACAATGATGTAAGAATGGTTAACAGTTTATTTCCACTAAAATATTTTTCGCCACTGGGAATGCAAGTGTTCGTCCCTCTGTGCAATTCTACTCTGGGCTTGAGATATCTCATTTATGTGGGCTCTGTGCTGTGGATGTACGTTTTCCGCCCTGTCTCTTTAAACCTTTCCCATGCATCCTACAGTGTACGACAGAGCACCAAGATCAAGGCATCTACATATATAACATTATCTTTGTAGTTGCAGCCGCTAAACTCAATATCCCACACTGCTGCTGCTCCGGTTTACCGAACCTACTATGCAAGCGTAAGGAAGTCGTTAGGATCGGCTGTAGCCTGGTTTTGTTTTATTTATTGTAATTATTTTAAAATTAGCATAAACACTGAAAGATTTAGGTCTCTACAGCATCCAAAAGCCTCTGGCACTTCATGGAAGCTGGCACCTTCAATTTGAACCACTTCGAGAGTGATAACAGTTGCTTTGAAATTGACACGGTTCACGCTGAAGCTGGTCTTCAAAGAGAGGAACTGGCATTAGGAAAAAAATTAAAATCCTCCAATCCCCGCTTGTGCTTCTGGCGCACGGCACATGCATATACATCCCATAAGGAGCACGGTCTGCATCATGCGGTTCTTTCGTACTTAATAAAATTAACATTAGCAACAGAAAATAGGATTTGAGGTGACATTTCAGCCAAGGATTTTTCCCCCACAGCTGAAAAGGAGACCATAGCTAAGGGAGAGGGGAGGAACAGCAAAATTCTGATCCTTTTAAAAATCCCTAGCATGGTTTCATTAGCTTCTTGAACCGAGATTGGCTCGCCCCGTTGAAGAGAGATACGGAACAAGAGCAAACGAGAAAGAATAGACTGCTTACTTCACATAATCTTCCCCTGAAGTGCGTGTATTTCATAACTGCTGTGTGCTGATGCAGGACACCTACTTGCACTTATTTACTTACATCAGCTTGGAAGAGGGATAATTCATCAAACAGGTAAAAAAAGAAAACGCAGAACTGTGCAAGATGCCTTTTTTTTTTTGAAGCAGTAAAACCCATCCAAGCAATTTGTCATCCGAAATTATTCATCCATCATTATTTTCATAACATTCAAAGGTAGGCAAAGAAGATTCCGTACCAGCAGAAATGTGCATTGAGGAAAAAGCAACCATTAGAAACATCCTAGTAGAGATTAAATTTTCTCTTTCATCCTCTTCTCTCCTGGCCCCCCCCCCCCTGCAATGAACCTTGCTCATATCTAGAGTGGGAATAATGTTCCCTGACTTACGATTGGCTGTCCTGCTCTGATCACTCTGGACGCTGTCATTCGACTGGTTACTTGAGATTGATGAGACACTGGAGCTCCTGACAAAGCCAAAGGCTGCTAGTTTAGCGGCCGGCAAGCGGGAATAACCAGGAGGGCGAAGTCCAGACTGACATGGCTTCGGAAGGTTTGATTTCGTAGCATTTGGATTCGGGCCTTTTTTGAGATCAACTGGGGGTGGAAATTAAAAATGTTATATGAAAACGTCAGGAAGCAAAAATTGCATTGCAGGGCTGTGTTTATTGGAAACGAACAGTCTTAGGATCTAAAGCAGGCAATTCTTTTGGCCTTTTTCAAGTTGGCATCTTTTAAACACACCACCACCACCACTACCAGTGGAGTTAAAAGCACTAGACTAGAGCTGAGCAGGCGTTTTTCAGTAGAGCTGGAATGGATCACAAGGGTCCTCTAGTCCAGTGTTTCCCAACCTTGTGCCTCCAGATGTTTTTGGCCTACAACTCCCATCATCCCTGACCACTGGTCTTGCTAGCTAGGGATGATGGGAGTTGTAGGCCAAAAACATCTGGAGGCACAAGGTTGGGAAACACTGCAAACCCCCTGCAATGCAAGAATCTTTCACCCAATGTGGGGCTCAAACCTACGACCCTGAGATTAAGGGTTTCATGCTCTGCTAACTGATCTATTCCAGCTGAAACATATAAGGTACTACAATAACTTTGGTTGGTTTTTGTAGGTTTTAAACATGAAAATGAAAAGAATGATATTAACGGTTAAAGATATCCCACACACCCCAGGTGGGTGCTTTGTAGGGGCCTCAGCCGTGCAGGGAAGAAGGTTAGAAAGTCACCCTGATCCTCCTCTCCCCTGCTTTACTCTGATTGGATTCAGAAATGCTGGCTGCAAATAACTTCAGACAATGCCCCTTCCTTAATATATTGTGTGGTATGCTCTCTTAGGCCTCCTGGCCTCTCATGAGACCACTGCTTCTCCCTTGCCTTAGGTGGCTGAGTTGCAATATTCCTTCTCCTTGGTGCCAGGGCTTCCTTTGCCATCACTCCAGTGGCTGGGACAACCCTTTTGTTTTCAGGAGCCAACGTCCTTGTTGTGCTGTGGGGCTGGCCGTGGTCAGGCCACTCAAGTCACCTTCATCGCTCTGATGGGATGGAGAATCCAGTACACGACCGTATTTATGATAATCAGCACTAACTGGGACTACTGATAGAAAATCCAAGCGTAACACAGATAGGATTATATTCAATGGGGGGCACTGACATTACAGCTAGGCTGTCAGAGCAAATGTGAAAGAAACTTAATGGCAGGGTGCCATCCTCCTGCAGGGAAATACATTTTTCAGCAGCAAATTAAGTGTAATGGTAAAATTTAATACTGTCTTCTAACGAAGAGTTATAGCACATCCATCTTCTGTCTGATGTCTTTATTATTTAGAATTTCCTAATTACTTGCTCAACAGGGGTATAATCTCCATTTTGAAGGATTTCCAGAAAATCATAGGTTCTAATAGGAAGGCTTTCAGCACAGGAAAGCTTGCTTTAGATACAGGATAGCCGTATTTAAACATCACAACCTTTTTCATGCAGCATACTAAAAAGGACTTTCCCCATGGTGCCAAATAACAATCCCCGTAGAGGGTGAAACATTTCAGAGTTTCCCAAGTCATGGAGCAGCCGTACTCAAGCACCACCACACCTAAGGATAAGGAGCTGTCCTTATGACACCATAAAGAGTTTTAAAATGTTACACCAGGAACACCATCAAGGTGGAGCAATTGTTGAAAGTGTAATACTTTAACTCGCCTTCAGGCAGGTTAAACTGAATGGCTTACAGTCGACTACACAGCCGAGATAATAGAATCCGTCTTTTGCTTCCTGCCACTTTATTACAGTGTGTCAGGACCTATTGGCCAATGCCCCATGTGGTGAAATGTACAACCAGAGTCTTTCAGTGCTCTGGTCTGGCTCCACCCACCAGGATGGTCATTGGCTTCACATGGGCAGGATGGAATATAGGTAGGTTCCAAGTCTCAGTGGTGCTTTGCTTGAGCTCTGGAGTGTCTTGCGTTCTTCAAAGCCTTGTTCTTCAATTCTGACTCCTACCCTTGGCTTCTGATTGTTGTTTGCTCTTGACTCTTCTTCTAACTTGCTCCACTGCCTCCCGTGGACAAGTGCTTCTATGCAAACATGATGGTTTTATCCAAAGTTTGTTAGTATTCACTGAACAGCAGTGGGGTGACTGACTACAGCTACCAGCAACTTTTCTTCAAGGATCAGAGATCCAGACAATGTTATTTTAATCTCCGGTATTAATTTCAGTTGATCTGTCAAAATAAGCAAGAAGAAATGCTCCATTTCGTAGCTGCCTGAAGGCAGTTTCAGAATTAAACATTGTCTGTGCTCTACAAGAATCAGTCTCTTTGATGCTTTCGCTGTCCCCTGTTAGAGGACTTTAAAGTGTTTCCAAGTAGAGATTGGCTGACAAAAGACAGATCTAACTGGAGTTATAAGGACATCTGAAAACTGCCGTAGTGGATGCGTTCGCCGTGGCACAGCAAATACAGCAAATCATGCAGGGAGATGATGAAGGGTTAAAGTAGACATGATGATGGCTGCTCCATGGGAAAGAACTGAGTTTCAGCAGTAACAGCTAGAGATATATAAATCAGGTTTGTAGCTGAGTGGCTCCCAGGTTCGGGACTTGGGGAGTCCACTGATTCTGGATATGACCGTACATGAGTGCCTTTTAAAAAGGTGCACATTAGTGCATATTTAAACTATTATATGTGCAACTTGTATACAGTTTGGCCTATTACACATATTTGCGAGCAATTTATTTTAATAAAATGCATTTTTATATTTTCACTAATATACACATTTTATACCCACTTTCCCCTAATATATACATTTTTATCCGGGGGTGGGGGTGGGAAGGTTGGTAAGCATATTGTGAAACTCAGATAAATGTGAATTCTGCATAAAACTGCATTTCCCAGCAACTGGTATTCAGAGGTATACTGCCTATGAAACTGCAGGTAGAACAGCAGTCTCCCATGGCATCTATTTAAATTATTTAGTTCCATCAATTCAGGGAGATGGGATGAGCATCATAATGCAGAAGGAGGGGGTTGGGGGTTGGGTGTACCCATATGTATATATTTATTGGAAAAAATTCTCTTCCTAGACCAGGGCAAGTGGAGTGGAGCATGTTACAGTGGTACCTCGGGTTAAGTACTTAATTCGTTCCAGAGGTCTGTTCTTAACCTGAAACTGTTCTTAACCTGAAGCACCACTTTAGCTAATGGGGCCTCCTGCTACCACTGAATAACAATTTCTGTTCTCATCCTGAAGCAAAGTTCTTAACCCGAGGTACTATTTCTGGGTTAGCGGAGTCTGTAACCTGAAGCGTATGTAACCTGAGGTACCACTGTACTTGGGTATGTACATTTGTATTAGAAAGAGAGAATTACCTCCTTACCTCTGAAATTTGTCTTGGTTCATTCATTTAAAGGTAAAGATACTTCAGCTGAGCATTTCTACTTGCAGGGGCCACCCAGGGGATCTATCTAAATGCTGACCACTGACAAAGATGCCATTATCCATTTTCTCTCCCCCCTACCGTAACACATTATAAAAAACCAGTCATCCAACAAAGGCTACAGCAGCTTGAAACCAATAAACCTTTTTAATGTCTTGCTTTGGTGGTTCTCTGAAAACAGAGGCACTGGGATATCAGCATCAGCTGCTTTCAGGGCAAACACTGTTAGCTTTCCTTGAGAGCCCCCGTATGCCATGCTGTGGAAGAATTAAGAGCTTTCTGCATCAAGTGAAGATAAAACTTTCTGGCGGCACATTGGGTCTGCCCCAGGTATTGCAGCAAGATGAAGTCTTTTTAAAACTGTGTTAGTGGTTCAGCATATACTGCAAATGTCTAGATGCTGAGGCTTAGAGTTGAAAGTCAAGATCAGGCAAGATCAGGTGGAAGTAATTGGTAACTTTGCCTGCTAGTCTTGTTGGTAAAGCACTATGCTTAAGGTAAATTCTTCAGTCTTGGGAAAAGGCCTGGGACTATAATTAAGTACTTTCAGGCAATCAAGTAGTCACAAACAGAATACTCTGGGCATAGGCTGGGTAGCTCAGTCAGTAGAGCATGAGACTCTTAATCCCAGGGTTGTGGGCTTGAGCCCCAAATTGGGTGAAAGATTCTTGCAGTGCAGGGGGCTGGACTAGATGACCCTCATGGCCCCTTCCAACTCTACATTTCTATGATTCTTAGTCTGCTTCTGTTGTTAAGTACAGACCTCCAGAACAAATTAAGTACTTAACCTGAGGTACCACTGTATACTACATTTTTTTAGATTTGCCTTGAGACAGTCTTTAAACCTCTTACTCAAGAAAATCACCATTTAATAGTTCAAATCGGGGGGAAATAAATACAGCAAATGGGCAAAAGTACAAAGATTCACAAAATGTTTAGGGGTAGATTCAGGTAGGTAGCCATATTGGTCTGATGCAGTTGAAATAAATAAACAGATAAATAATTGTTTAGGGGTATGCGTACCCCTGCGTCCCCCCCAGAAAAATGTACTGGCCTTAGCAATCACTCCACAAAAAGTACTGTGTAACTTAAAATCAATCAAACACAGAGCTCCCAAAGATGGTGAGATCAACCATCAGTATAGGCAAAAAATTATATAATTATTTACAATACAGTGCAGTCTTCCAATACTGGACATATTGATGGAATTTTATCTTGTTAACAGAATGGAGTCAGACACATTATTTTAGAAATGCACAGTGCCTCCAAATGGAGGGTGAAAATTGCTGCTGCTGCTGCTGCTGCTTTATTTAATTTTGTTTTGTTTTGAAGGTTGTGGAAATCTCGGCAACAAAGAGGCTTCCATCCTCAAGAAATCCTTTAAAAATCTTTAAATGTAATTAGGTAGCCAGAGATTTAAGTCCTGCATGCCCTTTTCCAGGGAATTATGGAATTGCAAACTATTCAGGCTTATGATAACATCAGGCTCACTATGAAGTCCCTGAATGGTTGGGATTACATAGTAAAGAAGCCCTATTTGCTGAAGAAGCAGGACAGTGCAGCTATTATTATCCCAAATACATGCAAAAAAGGAGAAAAAAAAACCTTTTCAGAAGTAGGGATTCTGGGTTAACATTCTGGGGACCCTAAAAGTACTTATCTTTGCCCTCAGTTCCAAAACTGGTATACATTTGGCATAGTTTTCATGTTTCCTTAAAAAAAGAAACACAAAGTTGAATTTTGTGTTAAGAATAAAAATGATGGCATGAGTTAAAGTACTGTAATTCCACAATTAACTTAGTTTTGAGTGGAGACTCAGGTACCCATGGCCACTGGATAACTTCACAACCTGTTTACAAATATTGTTCATTTTGGCACATATTTTATAAAAATTAATTAGTAAGATCACTGTGTATTCCCAACAAATTTTGCCCTTCAGTGAGGGCATTTCTCTGCAGTAACCATTTGACTGTATGGATACACTTCCCACACTGGAAGTGGATCCATTAATTAATGTGCAAGATAGAAGTTTTATACGCAAATTGAGCAAATAACTTTAATCACTGTTATTAGACTTAATCGCTATGATTAGACCATGCTAGGAACAGGCCCCAGCTCTGTTCATTTTGATATCTCCCCACCCCCACCCCGCTTTTTTAAAAGAAAATAAACTGACCACCGTAATTAAAAGACAGACAGTGAAGATGGTTACCTGAATTATCTGGATGAAAAAGTGGAGGAGAACTGGCTATTGGCCCTTGCGGATGGATGCAGCTTGCTGAAGACCTCTGGCTTGTAATCAAAATCCTGCTTTTTGCAGACGGTAATCTGGAAACTGCTCCCAGTCCTAACTGAGGCTTAAGTATCATTGCAGAGCGATAAAAGCTTGGAGGCACCTCATAGTGAGTGTATGGTGGAGGACAAAATTCTCCTTTCACAGGCCTTTCCCCAACCTGCACAAATATAAATACAAAAAAAGTTACGGCAAGAAAGGTATCTTGAGAAACAAAATATATGGCGTTTGCATAACTGCTTATAAGAACCGAGATCACTGCTTTCCAGCATTGGTTTGGTATGTAGAGGTGGAAAATGCAGCACTCTCTGAATAAAAAGTGATAGGCTACCTTTCACAACAGAACATCAAATGGTGGCGTTCGATTATGATTGCTTGAAAATTATTTGGTAAGGCTGAATACACACAAAGGTTACCTACAGTGCAATCCTATTGTCTTTTGTTTTTGTACTTAAAAAAATAAACCCATTTCAGCTTTTTATGGTATGTCTGCAAAACACCTTGAGACACATGTAAAAGGTGATTAATATATGCAGTACTGTCGTACCTTGGAAGTCGAACACCTTGTGAGATGAACGCATTGGCTCCTGAACACTGCAAACCTGGAAAGTGAGTGTTCCGGTTTGCAAATGTTCTTTGGAACCCAAACGCCCAACGCGGCTTCTGATTGGCTGCAGGAACTTCCTGTAGCCAATCGGAAACCACGCCTTGGTTTCCAAATGTTTTGGAAGTCGAGCAGACTTCTGGAATGGATTCAGTTCGATTTCCAAGGTACCACTGAACTAAGTGTCCCGATTTTCCAGGGGCAGTCGCGGAAACCCGAAAGCTGTCCCAGTTTCTGATTTGATCCTAGAATGTCCCTATTCTGCCTGCTAGCACTGCCAAGTGAAGACAAGGGACAGCAGCAGTGAGGGTGTAACCCATTGCCTCTCCATGGCTGCCACAGCTGGCCTCCTCCTGTGGGGAGCTTGTAGTAGGTGCTGGAGAGTAGGCAAGGAGGAGGAATGGCCGCTGCCACCAAGGCTCAGCCCTGTGTGGTGTACCAGCTCTGAGGGGCAGGGAGATAGCAAGACCGCCCTGGGAGGGATGAAAGGGGGAGCGGAAGGGCCCAAGAAGTCTTGATTTTTTAAAAATAGAAATGCTTTGTGCATCCGCGTCTAATCCTGTGCCTTTCTAAAATGTATTTATTGCTGTGCGTTTTTCTTTTTGCAAATTTACCAAAGAGTAAAATAAAATCAGGATTAAGGGGCTTTCTTGGGACGGTGGAGGGTGTGTGTGCTGTGTCCCATTTCTTTTCTTCTAATAGGAAATGCTCTGCAGGAGGGGGGACAAAGATGGGGGGGTCAGTTGGTGCGGGAGTGAGAAATGTCCCTGTTTTCATCTGAGGAATGCTGGAGGGCATGTTAATAACAACAAAGCCTCATTAAGTTCAACTGGATATAGAATTTCTGGAACACTTAGGACTGAGAGTACCATAAGTCCCACTGAGTGGGGCTTCCTTGTGAACAAACAGGCAAAGCAGTGCTATTTTTCTCACCATGAACACCTCCCTCATTCTCTTAGAATGGCAGTGGCGCCCACCTGAGAGGTGGTGAAACTGAGTTCTGGTGAGTTCCAGCTGGAAAAAAAGTCCTGATGCAAAGGGAATCGCTACAATCCTACACACATTTGCGTGGGACGAAGCGCCACAGGCTTACAGTGGTACCTCAGGTTACAGACGCTTCAGGTTACAGACTCCGCTAACCCAGAAATAGTACCTCAGGTTAAGAACTTTGCTTCAGGATGAGAACAGAAATCATGGTCCCACAGTGCAGCGGCAGCAGGAGGCCCCATTAGCTAAAGTGGTACCTCAGGTTAAGAACAGTTTCAGGTTAAGAACAGACCTCCAGAACGAATTAAGTTCTTAACCCGAGGTACCACTGTATTTCCGAGCAGTTCCTTATGTACAGGATTCCACCACTCAGCAGGGCATTTTAATCACCTTTGTTCTTGATTAGACAGTAAGCTAGTGGAGTCTGCTTTTATACGTGCTCATTGTCTTTTGTTTTACAGAGAGGAATTGGAAAACATTTAGCAGGGAAAGTAACTGGACACTAATGTATTGGACACTCAGATGCTCTGATTAATGAGAAATGAATTAAAAGGTGGTATCTAGTAACAATTTAAATATAAATGTATCAATGTAGACAAAAGAATTAATCTTCCTAAATTTATGTATGTTATCGTGAATGGATTTGTGGTGGTGATGGTGGTTGTGTGAGTGATTAATGGATCCCTCCCTGTGCTTGCCCCTGTCCCAACCAAGCAATAAAAAATGAAATTTCCACAACAAGATACTGGCCCTGCAATGCTTTATATGCAGGCCATGATTCACATATGTAATCCTATCACAAATTCATTGGAAATGAGCATTTTCCGTCGCTGTGCTTATACTTGGAACTATCTTCCCTGTGCTGTGCAGGAAGTGTCATCTGTTATGTGTTTTAGATATATTCTAAAGACATATCTTGTTTGCTGAAGCTTTTGCCAGCTCTTAATGCTGGACTTGATAACTTTCGCAGAGTTTTATTCTGGTTTTAGTGTTACAAGTTTTATATGGACGATTGCATTGTGATTTGCTGTTTACCATTTAGAAATCGTGCTGCAGTCTAAATTTTATTTCTAAATAAATCATTGCTTTCAATTATGCCTACCTCCAAGTAATGGGCACAAGTTGTGCATTTTTCTGGGGGGTACTCAAGGGTACACAGTACTGGCATCTCCCTCCCTCCCCCCATGTTAAAAGTGTGGCACTTGCTGTAATAACTTCATGGTGAGCACTGGGACCCTTTTTTCTTAAAAAGGGGGGGGGGGGAGCACTGGGCACAATCTGGCCAAAGTGTGACACATTTATACTTCCTTGGTTTCAGTGGGATAATTAAACATGCAGCCTAACGCTGCAATTTTATATATATCTGCTCATAAGTAAGCTCCATTGAGTTCAATGGGACTTACATCCAGGTAAGTACGTACAGTGGAAGCTCGAGCTGCGAATGTCATTCGTGCGGGATGCACGTTCGCAAACTGCGTCTGCAAATCAGCACTTCTGCACATGCGCAAAGCGCGATTTAGCACTTCAGCGCATGCACTACCACCGAAACGAAGTAAGCTTTTTCCGGTACTTCCGGGTTTCAGCGGTCCGCAACCCAAAAAAACTCAACCTGAAGCAGCTGTAACCCAAGGGATGACAGTATAGAATTGCAGTCAATATCCCTCCCACTGACATCAACTGATCTTTTTAAAGTGATTAATAGTAAGTATTTAATGTATTTATCAACATGATTTTAGTAGCGGCATCAAATATTAAACTGATCCCCTTGTGTGTAAATACTGCTCCCCCCCATAATCTAGGGGTAGGGAATCTTGGGCCCTTGGGGTTTCCCCCAGGATGTACCCTCTTTCCCCAGGTCGCACCAGCATTGTTTTATACGCTCAAGTGTTTTTGTCTGACTGACATGTGTCACTGAACTTGCTGATCTTTCTGAAAGCAATTGGAAGCATTTTTGTTTTGACAAGCTTTTGCAGCTAGATGAAAAGGCCTCTGCCGTAGGTGCTTATTTTGTTTCTTTTTAAAACCCATATTGTACTCAGTTGTTCCTGTAGAGTTTGGTTGTTGTTGTTTTAACCTTATTTTAGCTGTTTTTAAGGCTGCGGAAGGCAGTTCACAAATTAATAAATAATAGTAACATTCATATTCATCACTACACTCACTTTTGCCTCCGGCCCCACCCCCCAGTGGCATGTGGCCCCCGGAAGACTGCCCAGAAGGGAAAGTGGTCCTCAGGATGAAAAATGTCCCCCAGCCCTGCAGAAAATAACTCTGCCTGCTCAGCAGTTGCTCTATTTCTCCCAAAGGGAAATTGCTCACTAAGGGCACTTCTGGGTGACCTGCTCTTAAGCATCAATCCTGATTTCTTAGCAAGGCGATTAGGCAATATTGGCTATTTAAGGAGCATTCACTTTGATTTGTTTGCAGAGATGCTCGACAAGGTTGCTTTAAAGTACTTTTTGCTGCATTTCTCCATCATTTTTCTTATTGCAGGAGGTCCACATTTGGGGGGAGCGGGTTTGTTGTGCAAGAACTCCAAATGAGCTTTCATTGGGCAACTTGAATTTGTCAGTTAAATTAACAAAGGCCACCACTGCAGGGCGGAATCCTGCATAGCTCTGGAACTTGCCCAGGGAAATATAAACTGCACCATACAATCTCTGATATTTCTACTCTATTTCAGTAGATGCTGGCAGGTGGCTGCCATATGGAAGGAGAGAGAGAGAGAGAGAGAGAGAGAGAGATGACAGCGAACATGCTCGTTCACCTTGTCAGCCCAGCTCTGACTTTCCTATAATCCTGGCGAATGGTTACACCTGGAAGTGTCCTGCAGGCAGCTCCTGGAAGACAAGAACCCCAGCAGGTTTTTGCAAGGTTGCTTTTGAACATGTGCGAAAAGGGCAGGGCAGCAATTTTAAGAAAGCAAACAAGCAAAAAAGACAAATGCACCTGTGATCAGGAATTGCGTAAAAACAACAGTGCTGAGGAATATTCAGGATTAAGAAAGGTTCCTGAACGGTTGTTCAGTTTGCCAACACACAATTTAAAGCATCCTTGAAGGGGAATCCGGTTGGTGATTTAAGCTACAAACTAGCATCTGGCTGTTATTTTGCACTTTGCTTTTAAGATTTTGATTTTTCAAAAACAAAACAAAACAGCTTGGAAGGCAAAGCCAGATTTATTTTAGAAATTAATCATAAAAATTGCCAAAAGCTGAATATGCAAAACTACCTAGGCTGCTTGATTAACTTTGCTGCTAATTTACAACACATTCTTGTGTCATGTCACTGCATTTTCAATTATTTATATACATTTACACAATGCAATTTAATGACAGCTATAAATCCTTTGATCCTTGTGGCTACAGTGCTCCAAGAGTTGTATCATGCTTCTATGAATGAAAATCGTTTGGTATTTTTTTTCCATCCCTGTAATCTTGGTGTAAAATATGTAGGAAAGCATATGGAACACAGGATCTAGGCTTTACATCTGCATAATCTTTACTTCCTGCTCGCATAGTTCACCAAATAATTTCAGCCTTCTGAAAGTTAATTATATGTAAATAAAGTTAGAACTTCTGTAAACTATCTGAAATGCTGTTTTTAACCATCGCAATGTATTTCAGCATGTTACTTCCTTACATTTTTAGAAAGGTATGCTTTTTCTCCAGAAGTCATTAATGAAACTAGCCTATTTCACTTTGGTAAAACCTCTTCCCATTAAAATAAATAAATAGCACAGCGACTGGACAGCTACAATGCGTCCCAGCTACTTCTCATGTTAATTGGAGACTTCATTATATACACTGTGCTTTAATAGGACATGTCCATTCAGCAATAACAAATGCTTTTTAAAAAGGAAAGAAGAATTCTGCAAATACCTGGTTAATGCATTTTTTAACCACCTTGATTTATCTATGCAAGGTAGGGGGGGGGTGCTTGCTTCTTATCTTTTTCAGATGGCACAGGAAAAAGGGAATACATTGTTAAGCAGAAAATAAAAACGGAAAATTTATGTGGAGCAAATGCTCTTTTAAAGTCATATTTGTGAAAGGATTTTTAAATATATATATATATATATTTTAAAAATGATTTATTCTAAACATGCCATGTTTGTGGCTCAATGCTATGATTCCTTACGACTACTGCAATGTGTTTCAGATGGGGTTGTCCCTGAAAGACTTCCCAAATGCAGCTGCTAGGTTACTAACTGGGGCCAACTATACAGAGCTTATCGCAATCATACACCCAATGTCTGACCCTGTGGTTCCTCTTGTACTGAACAGGACTGGATGTCTGTACAGAACTTCTCAGAACTTCCCAACCTCATTAGGGCAAGGCCTACTGGGAAGAGTTGCTGGGATCACTGGCCCTGTGCTGTTTTGGTTTCTTTGAATTAAGAGTTAACTTCACTGACACCGTGTTGTTCATCACTGACCTACATCTTACTCCAGCTTCTGACAGATGACCCTCATGTGTTTATGCACTTTGTGCTACAACCAGGTGCTACATACAAAAACCATCCTGTGTGCCTTACCTCCTGGATAAACTTTTCACCCATTTGACCAAAATGATGGCTTGGGGATTTAATGCCAGACACCACGAGTCCAGAACTGTAAATCCGAGGCTTCTGCAAGTCAGGTTTAAACTTGTCATAGAGAACGGTGCCTGCTTTAATATCTCCATCGCTCGAAGCCTTCTGCTCTGTGGCCATTGGCATGCTGCAAGGAGGTGCCACATAGGGTAATCCAGCTGGGGCAAATGCATGGTCAAGGTGGCTTATTGCCTGGGGATTTCTTCTGATGTAAGTGATGATCTTAGGCCTCACATGTTTGGGCTTGGGGATGTCTGGTTTTATCTCAGGCTTGTCTTCCAGCTTCTCTATGCCGTTGCTCTCCCCATCGTCCTTGGGCAGATGGGAGCCCTTAGCATGGATGAGGATGGGTTTGGGGATGCCACTGTTACAGGGAGTCTTGTTAGGCACTTTAGGGGATAGGCTTAGCAACTGTGTGTCATCAATGGGAGGTAGGACCGCAGAGGATGGCAGCTTGTCAACATGAAGTGTATAGAGATCCTTCAAGCCACTGCTTGATGCTGTGGTGTGATTACTGACATTCACAGCCGCCACAGGGCGCAAAGGCGTTGGGGCACATAAAAAGGTATCCGTTCTTCCTGATATTTTACAGCTCTCCGGAGTGTCGCTTGAAAGATTTCTCTTTAGAATGACCGTCTTCTTGCTCAGAACTGAAACACTTGTAGCATCTAAACCACAGCCCTGGATGTTAGAATGATCATCTGACGCATTCTCTGCACTAAACACGTTTGGTTGATCAGAGATGAGCATCGCAACATCACTATTCCCTTTGACTAGTTTGCTTTCATTACTGTTTAGAAGTTTGCAGTCTGGCAGATTTGTGTTATGCATAAAAGGCATATGCCCACCAGCTGCTTGAATGCAAGTTGCATCAGTATCATGTAGGTTTTTATTCCTTGTAGGTGTCAGCTTGCCACTGTGTTTGCTGTCACCAGCAAAAGGCAGTGCAGAATCCTCTTCTTTTTCAGCTATACACTCACTCAGTTGGTTCATCGACCTGCTGTCACTAAGACTACCTCCCTTTCTTAAACCTGGGGAGTTATTACTATTACTTACCAGCCTGTCACTGGCAGAGTCAAAGTCCTCATTTAAATATGGATTCTCTCCTTTGCGACAAGCTTCCTGCAACTGATGTGATTTCTCCTTGTATACTTCAGACCCATAATCCTTTTTATTCTGCCCTGCAACATTATTTTCCTCCATCTGATATCCGAGAAATTCAACCGGCGTACTCCTGTCAATTTTTTGCTGACACATACTCTTAGACTGAGAATACAGAGGGCTTTTCAACTCCGCCTTTCCTCTCTTATCACCCTGGTGATCTACTTGTGCTTCTGATCTGCTCCAAATTTCACTGGATTTTACAGTTAAATGTAGATCTATGTGAGCAGGGTGTGGTGTGCTTTGTTTGTTGAAATTTGTAAGGTTGTCCGCACCTGGTTGTGTTGCTGCAACATTTGTTTTCTTTGTTTCTGAGGTAGATGGTGGCTTAGAATAACGGACAATGTTTCCCTCGGAGGCGCTATCAGTTGGACGAAACACCACGCCTAAAAAGTGGTCTGTGGATGTTTTACGAGATCTCTCGGTGTCTCCAATCAAATGGTGCGAGGTGTCAATGGAATCCAAGGATGCGGAAAGCAACCGCTTGCCTGATACACGACCTACAAATTCTTTCCCAAAAGCTTCCGTTTTAGCCATCAGTTTCCTTGATCTCCCCAAGGAAAGGCGCTTTATCCCTTCTGGCTCAATCCTTCTAGGTGCTCTCTCCTTTGAAATGTGCTGAATGAGATCAGCATCACTTTTTGAAAGAACCACTGAAAAGGTCTCATTTGTATTCATCCTCAGATTGGACAAACTATGTCCCCGGCTAATAGGGAGTAGTTTTGAAGAGTCCTTCACCCCATCAGTCCTGTAATCCTTATGCAATTCCCTGCTGGTGGTGGAATGCAGCCTAAACTCTGATAGGCCAGTAGTAGTGCCCTGAAGTCTGTTCCTCTCTGAATCTAACTGTGTGTTATTTTCTGTCTCACCTGTATTCCGGCATCTAGTTTCTCTTGACAGATCATTTGTCCTTAATTCCCCTCCAGAGGTTCTAACCTCTGATGTGATTTGGTTGGCATTCGTGTCTCCAACGGTCACCATACGTTCATTGTTATTCTTCATCTCGTTTCTGTTGTCCTGCAATAAATTGTAACATGACTTATTGGGAACCAGCGGGGCACTCATCTTCAAAATGCCAGTTCTCTCACTGCCCAAGTGAGAGGCAACTCTTCTCTAACCGTGTGGGCCACTGAGCATACTTCTCTTTGGGGGAGTCAAGGTACAAAACTGATCAATGGGGGGGGGGGAATCCTTTGCAGACTGCACAAGCCTCTTGTCAATCACATCCTTCGGATGTTTCAGTCATTATAGGGACAGAGTGTTGATCCAAGAATCCCCCACAAAAAGAGATGGGTTTTAAAAAATGCAAAAGACATTCATTAGGGTCACTCTGAATGACTGTCCATAGAACCTGTAAGAGAGAGAGAAAGAAATAGTTAGCCTATATCACATAATAGAGATGCAACTCTATGTTTATAATTTTGGATCCAAAACAATTCAGACTGGTTTCTCTCCAAACCAGCTTCAATCTGAATTGAGAAAATTAATGAGGTAGATGTATTTTAAGTTGGTAATGGGGGGAGAGGGTTATTGGTCTGTGGTTTTTGTTCTTGCTGTTCTCATGTTTTGTGGCTTCTTATTGTATTTTTATGTTGCAAATCACCTTGAGATCTGCAGATGAAAGGCTGTATACAAATGAATATTAATACAGCAATAAGAAGGAGAAGGAGAAGTACCCAGCCTTTGCAAACTTCTTTGAGACCTATTTGTAATGGCAAGTGGTATAAAGATATATTTCAAAACTTTGCAACTACATACAATCTTTATATGATCTTTATAGTGATGGGGCATAGCTCAGTGCTAAACCACAAGTCTGGCATACAGGAGCTCCCAGATTCAATTCTGGCTCTCCAGTTTAAACGAAGCCAGGTGAGGTAAACAAGGCAGATGCAACAGCAGAAATGCGCAAGGCAACACAATAAGAATAGATGGAGCTAAGTGTGTTCTACTCAGACAAGCTATTTCCTTTCATTACTTTCAATGACTTTTCTCATGTACGCTGATTCTGAGGTGCCAACATCAATTCAAGCACATTTAGGGAAAGACTAAAGGAAAAGGATTAGGCAACAGGGCCAGATGATCTGACTCAAAGCAAAACAATGATGAATCCCAATTGTTGCTTAATTCTTCTTCACTTATCTCATAGAGTATTTCTGCAGTAACATTTGCTGGCAAAGAAGTGTTTAAAATGAAAATGGATCTCTAATCAGAAATGTGAAGGGGAGCATACTAAATCAACTATTTTCTTCAGAAAAAAACACACTTTTTAATGCCTCTTCAAACAGTCGTAATACCCAGTGCAAGTTTGCAGTGTTAAACTAATAATTTATTACATGTCAAGGTATATTTTTGTCACTAGAGGTACAGCCGGCCTCCGAGACTGAGGCTGACACAGCAGCCACAACCGTACCTGGGTGGGGATAGTCTTGCTTTCGCTGAGCACACACCCAAGTAACCTTCCATCTGAATTGCTGGAGTACATAATATGTTAGGCTGCCCTTGAAAATGGTCCAGAAACATCATTTAGTCCAGAAGAGAGTAGTAAAATGGTTAATTGGGGCTGTGAGATATGAACATACCATGCCAGCCCTTAATAATTTTCACCAGCTATGGATGAGTCAGGAACAAATCAAGAAAATAGATTTTTTTTGCTGTTCTGGAAAGGTATGCCAGTATTTAGAATGCCTGATGCCCGCTGAAGCTCAATACTGATGCTTGATTATGGAACTTTGGATCCTGGACCCTGTCCAGATAGGGGCACAGCTGAGCCACTGGGGTGCAGCTGATGGAAGGCACTCTGCACCACTAAGGCCACCTGAACCTCAAATGACAGCAAAGGATCCAGAAGGACCCTCAAGCTGTGTGCCCACTCCTCCAGAGGGAGTGTAACCCGTTCAAGAGCAGGCTACCTCCCATCCATCTGGACTTGGGAACTACCCACTGGCAGTGCCTCAGTCTTATCTGAATTGAGCTTAGGTTTGTTGGCTCTCATCCAGTCCATTACCAAGGAAAGGCAATGGTCCAACACATCCACTGCCTCAGCTGCAGATGTAAAGGAGAAGTAGAGCTGTGTGTCATCAGCATATTGCTGGCAATGTACCCCCAAACTCCAGATGACTATGGTACCTAAGGAATCACCTCTTCATTAGGACATTTTTACTGTTTGAGTCAAAGGTCAAGGTAGCACCGCCATTCCACGTACAGAAGTTGCTCAGACTGCCAGCTGACTCTTACTTCAATAATGGTGATGGGACAGTGTCCTCCTGAGAGCAGCTTAGGTCATGTGATCCATGCAGCTTTCTTTCACCAGTCCTGCTCTTCCCTATATTTATGCCTATCAGGCCTCAGAGATCATCTTTGGTTGTCCCACCACAGGAAGGCAACCTAGTGGTGACAAGTTAACAAGGTACCCAATTTACAGCATATTAACTGGTCCATGATGCGGGTGGTGCTGTGGGTTAAATCACAGAGCCTAGGGCTTGCCAATCAGAAGGTCGCCGGTTCGAATCCCTGTGACAGGGTGAGCTCCCGTTGCTCAGTCCCAGCTCCTGCTAACCTAGAAGTTCGAAAGCACGTCAAAGTGCAAGTAGATAAATAGGTACCGCTCCGGCAGGAAGGTAAACGGCATTTCCGTGCGCTGCTCTGGTTCGCCAGAAGTGGCTTAGTTATGCTGGCCACATGACCTGGAAGCTGGACGCTGGCTCCCTCGGCCCATAAAGAGAGATGAGCGCTGCAACCCCAGAGTCGTCCGCGACTGGACTAATGGGCAGGGGTCCCTTTACCTTTACCTAACTGGTCCGTGAACAAAAGAAGCATCGTAAAACTTTCTTTAGGCTTCTTCTTCTTGCATCTTCTTAGTACCTTACCTATTGTATGCTACTCACAAACACTAAAACATTGCTGAAAACTAGACACCCAAAGCTATCTTGCAGTTGCGTAGTATAGCTTTATCTGATTTTTCAAAAGCATTGAAGTAACCATTGTAAACAATGTATTTAGGGAATTATGATAATGTGGCATCTATTATTGACTGTACAAACATGTATACTCTAGATAAGGCATGCCACAACAACTGTGCTGGAAAACTGCTATCTAGTTGACTCAGGGCTGATTCAATGCTTTACGTGCTGAATGAGTTTGCAGGTGCTTGTCTCCCAGTCAATATCCATAACGTTCACTGACATAAGTCTTTCATTTCCAGTGCTGCTCGTGATGATGTTGCAGAGACTCTAACCAATGCAGTTTGAAAAGGCTGACTCAACACAGGTAAATACAGTTCAAGGATCCTGGCTTTGAGCTGAAAATGGCTTAATATTGTGAGCCTTTCCTCCCTGTGGGACAAAAATGGATCGTGTGAGTAGCCCTAGCTGCCAAAGGACAGATTTTGCAAAAGGGGATGGAATCCTCTTGGTCATACAGTGAGCATAGGACATGCCCACAATATGCCAATATAAAATAAGTATGTATTCTGAGATTCAGCATAGAATTTGGACTCCATACATCAGGAGCCGCCAACGTTTTGGGGTCACTAGACACATTTGGAATTTTGAGGCAGTGCTATGGACACTATTCACAAAATGGCTACGGCGAAGGGTGTGGCACGACACAAAATGGCTGCCACATCTAAAAGGGCGGGGAGAGGATCACGAAAAGGTATGGGCATGTCCCCTGCCCCCACCCCCAACTCAGCCCTCCTATCAATGGAAAAAGGTGCCTACATCACCCAGCATTGCACTCACTCATTCATGGAGAGAAATTCTTTGTACCTCTCCTTTGTTCAGAATGGAAAGGAGAGATAGCGTTCAGTCCTAGTATACAGGAAAATGTGGATATGTCTGAAAGGGCATGTTTGTTGTAAGAGATGCTGAGCCCATGCAAGCAGGAACTGAACTGAAAAAGAGCCTCTCATGCATTGTGGATTTTTGAGGAGTATACATTGAGACCTTTTACAGGCACCAAATCTCAATGCATGTTATAAAAATAACCCAAGCCAACACAAACACCCTCTTTTTATTTTCTTCTTTCTCTTCCCTTCTTCCTGCTAGGAAGGAAGAAGGGGCAATGATCAAATCAACATTAGTGCAAACCATGCCAAAAAAACAGCAAATGCATCAACAGTCATTGGATTCCAAACAAGTTCCGCTTTTGCTCAGTAGCAACCCAGTGGAATGCAGAGAAAACTCTACACAATAGGCGGGGAAACACAGTTAAGTGTTTCCCAACATAGCCATTTAACTTCTATATCATTGATAATTCTGTTTCATATCATGCTCTGTATATCAATAAACCAAGTGTTTGTTTCAGTTATGTTTAGTCTGTGGTTTTTTTCGTTTCATGCGAGCTTCACTCCCTACTCTACTGGGTTGCAACTGAGCAAAACTGAACCTTGATCGGACTTGAGTGAATGTTGGCACATTGACTGTTTTTGAGCGCACTATGCACTAACATTGATTCAATCACCAGATTAACACAAGCTGTATCTGATCTATTTCTCCCAGTTCCTCCATTCCACTGCATGTCAAGTCTTTCCAGAAGTTTTCCCCAAATTCAGAAGAAGCTGCTTTGGTCAAGAAGGGGCAGGGAATTCTCATTATGTGATCACAAGCACTGGGCACTGAATACAACCCAATAACAATGGAGCAAAATGTGATAATTTTGTGCTCAGATCTAGCAACCCAAGTGTGAGCTTATGCCACTGATAACATTTTTTTTAAGGAACAGGGTTTTCATTACCATAATGTAGGCAAAGGAGGTTGAATATGAATATTTTTCTAAGGCAAATAACTAAGAACACATTGCTATAAAGGAAGAAACGCATACGCCGGATGTTACTAGCGGTGGAGGGCATTTTATGTGTTCCTGAAATCTTGTAAATTCTTCTATCCAGGGTTTTAATTACTTCCTCTGTAGTACATGTATATCTAATCGTGTTTGAGCTTTCATCTTCTTTCCTTCCCACCTTACTTTGTGGTGTTGTATTCCCAGGACAAGTAATGGAGAAGTCTTTTATCTTAACCCTTGGGAAAATTATAGAGACTGAACTTGAGGTAATATGAAGTCTATCTCCTGCACTGCATTATCTTTATTAACCAGAATCTGCCATGCAAGCTTAGCTTTCAAAATAGCAAGAACAAATTTAGCTGGAGTTAAGAGCTCATTGGAAACATATTGCCTTTGCACCACAGAGGCTACTCTGTCCAGAATGTGTCTTGCACTACATTTTGCACTGTCCCTGTGTATCTGCAGCCATTTCTTCAGTGTTATTCACTTATATGTGTCAAGGCACTACTTAAAAATATAGGGTGAAATCCATTGGTGCCTGTTCTACAGGAACGGATTTATTTCCCTCCCTCTACAATCCTCCTGCACCCCCCAAAATTTGCTTTGGAGGGCTGGAGAATCCTCTGGAGAAGATTTCATGTTGGGAGCTGCCTGGCGAGAGGGGGAGCAGAAATCCATTGCATGAGTAGACGTCTGCTTCCACTAAGTTATGCAACTCTGTGCAACTAGATTACACATGGTATGGAGAAAGGGAAGTTTTTCAATCCAAGGCTATCCGATGTCAGGGACTAGGCAGAGGAGGAATGGTGGAGACCGCCTCCCCAACCTGACCCTTCCAGGGAAGAGGAAGAGGAAGACAGTATAGATTTATAACAGGGGTATGAGGGAGGTCGCAGCTCAGAGGCAAATGAGGGGGAAAGTTGGAAAATCATGGGAGAACCAGAACAACACCCGGCTGGCACAATGTCATTAGAAAGCATTCCAGACCCTCCACCTCCCAGAACCCAGCAAGCCTTAAAAGTAG
This sequence comes from Podarcis gaigeae, assembly GCF_964106915.1. NCBI lineage: Eukaryota > Metazoa > Chordata > Lepidosauria > Squamata > Lacertidae > Podarcis > Podarcis gaigeae. The sequence goes on from NC_139677.1 coordinate 81,268,371, forward strand.
GAGAGTAAAGAGCTCAAAGACAGAGGGCACATAGCAGCACCCATAGAGGAGATTATGAGAATGACAAATGAGGAAGTGGGAGAGATGGGGGTGTGGAGATTCATTCAGGAAAACACCATTATCCAGGAGGCTGGGTTCTATAACCTCTCTCTGTAAAGACTGAAATAAAAAAGGACAGTAAGAAACTTTTCCTTGTCTTTATTCTTTCCTGGGCAACCAGGCGGGAGCCACTGACAGCATCCTGACATCCAATGCAGCTCAATCTTGGAAATTATTGAAGCAATGAAAGGAAGTTCTTTTTCACACAGCTACACATAGTTGAACTATAGAATTTGCTCTTGCAATATTCAGGGATGATCACCAGGTTCAAAGAATTGTAGAATTGGAACGGACCATAAGGGTCATCTAGTCCAGCCCTCTGCAATGCAGGAATCTTTCCCCTAGCATGGGACTTGAACCCACAACCCTGAAATTAAGAGCCTTATTCTCTACTGACTGAGCTATCCAGCATCTGTTGCCTTTAAGCACTCTCTCTTTCATTGAAATATATAGCACTTTGGAGGTCCTGTGCTTTGAGAGGATTGTTATCTATTCGTAATTTATTTTAAATATCTTTACCCCACCTCTTTTGCAGCTTAAGGTAGCTCACACTGTATTTAAACCTAATAATAAAATGCTGAGCCCAAATAAAACCCCATCAATCCCCAAACAGGAGACCTAAAATCATTTCAAATTGCAATTGAATAATGTGAATGTCCTTCATTGCTAAATGTGCAATATTATTCCTTCTTAGGATCAATCTTTATTAACCATGCATTCTGGGTATACTCTCATCTTATGCATCATTTGCATATATAACAATTTATCATGTTTCCAACTCCTCATATTACAAAAAGACAAAAATACAATTACACCTTTCAGCTGCAATTACAGCAATCGGTGGTAATATTTTGTACAGAACTCTAAAAAAGCCAATGCAATTCTGGGCTGCATCAATAGGAATATAGCATCTAGATCAAGGGAAGTAATAGTGCCACTGTATTCTGCTCTGGTCAGACCTCACCTGGAGTACTGTGTCCAGTTCTGGGTACCACAGTTCAAGAAGGACACTGACAAACTGGAACGTGTCCAGAGGAGGGCAACCAAAATGGTCAAAGGCCTGGAAACGATGCCTTATGAGGAACGGCTAAGGGAGCTGGGCATGTTTAGCCTGGAGAAGAGGAGGTTAAGGGGTGATATGATAGCCATGTTCAAATATATAAAAGGATGTCACATAGAGGAGGGAGAAAGGTTGTTTTCTGCTGCTCCAGAGAAGCGGACACCGAGCAATGGATGCAAACTACAAGAAAGAAGATTCCACCTAAACATTAGGAAGAACTTCCTGACAGTAAGAGCTGTTCGACAGTGGAATTTGCTGCCAAGGAGTGTGGTGGAGTCTCCTTCTTTGGAGGTCTTTAAGCAGAGGCTTGACAACCATATGTCAGGAGTGCTCTGATGGTGTTTCCTGCTTGGCAGGGGGTTGGACTCGATGGCCCTTGTGGTCTCTTCCAACTCTATGATTCTATGATTCTATGATTCTATGAAATAAACTTCGCTTTCATGTGATTTAAACCCATTAATTATTGTCCCACCCTTGTTTTTCTGAAATCAGGGATTAGGAAGGTGTGGCCTTCCAGTTGCAGATGGACTACAATTCCCATCATTCCCATCATTCCTGACCATTGGGCATGTTGGCTGGGGCTGATGGGAGTTGGAGTCCCAGCAACATCTGGAAGGCCACAGGATTGCTTTAAGTGGAGTTAGAGCAACTGTTCAACCAAAATCTTTTATTCCTGGGCAAGGTGATTGAGCGGGTGGTCGCTGAACAGCTCCAGGCACGCCTGGAAGATGCAGACCATTTGGATCCCTTCAGGCCCCATCATGGGAATCCTAGGAACTACAGTCCCCCCCTAAAAGAGCTACAGTTCCCAGCACCCTTAACAAACTACAGTTCTTGGGGTGCCAACTTGAATAAAATATTAGGAGGGATAAGCCATGCCCCACATGTCTCACAAGATGTGGTGTATGCAAACCATTTAAATGGAAATACCCACCAACTTTTTGGGGGGCCGGCCTTCTCAAATATCTTTTTAGAGGGCCAAAGTGACCTTGGCCCCTAGGAATTGGCTTCTGTGGTTTGCAGGATTCATTTCAGGGGTGGACTTTGTTTCAGCAGCGGCCTGTGCAAGGCCAAATTCTGGCACCCCCTGCCTCTCTGTGAACCGCCCTGAGACCTCCAAGTATAGGGTGGTATATAAATTCAATAAATAATAATAATAATTCACTATGTCATAGTTGTGGTGCGCTGCAGCGCCCCCTAGGCTCAGCACCCAGTGTGGCAGAATGTCCTGTAAGACATTCCCTTGCTGACTTTAAGAAACAAGCAGGTGGGGAAATGTCCTAACATACATTCCGGGACCTTCGGATATCACACAGAATCAGCATTAGTTTTCCTCTGGAAGGACTTGGCATTTCTCCTGTACAAATGTAAACAATCCTCAGTAGTCGAGCCAGCAACAACACAGCAGAAATGTATGAAAAACCTGGTTTAACCAATGCCACAAAGGAAGATGTAGGAGGAGAAACAGCTGGGCTTGCAAATCAGACACAACAGGAGCAATATGTGTCCAACCATCTGCAAACGAACACAGAGTGCCTGAACTGAAATGCTTTCATCAACTGGCAAAAACTGGCAAGCATCCAAAATCAGGGATCTCCAAAATTTAAACTTCGAAAATGTTTTCAAAACTCTCTCTCTCTCGCTGACAGTGAAAGGAACATTTCTCAACCCAGCAAACAGACATGCTGTTTTCTGTCAAAATGCGATCAGAATACCAACTCCCTTGCTGTAATTTTATTGTGAACATCTAAAGTGCAGACCCTGGAACAGCAATAGACCCATTTTCACTTGACATCCTCATACATAATTTACCTTTGAAAATGAGTGTCACAATATGCACATATATAAAGGGAAAATGTATAATTACTCAGGCAAGAACAATGATCATAAAGATTTAGCATTATTGCATATTTCAGTGCACTTCACATACTTTATATCAGTGATCTCGATGACAATTAGAGGTACCAAGTTGCCCCCAAGATTGAGGGGGCCAGGTGCACATCATGCATGTGTGATGTCATGCACATGACACGTGTGTGACATCATGTGCATCATGTGTGTGTGATGGCAAACCTGTGTGTCGTCACACTGTTGGGAGGAGGCCAAGCATTCTGGAGGACCCGAGCACTGTGCCACGCTCAACCTCTTCCGCCCCCTCAACATTGAGGGGACCTGGCCTCCTTCCAACAAATATTGAGGAAGCCAAAGACACGTGTCATCATGCCTGACAACAACTTTATAATGGCTAGTACAAATGCATGCATGCATGCATGCACACACACACACACACACACACACAAACACACACAGCAGTTAGAGGTGCTTCCCCAAGGCTACCTAATGAGTTCAGGTCTTCAGTGAGACGTGAACGGGGGACTTCTCAGTCCACCCTCTTGGCCACAACGCGACACCAGCTGTCTGCCAAATTCCTTCTCACTTCTTGCTAGGCCTCCTTTCCACTCATTAATTAATCCCACTCAGAGATGTTGTTGTTGGGCAGTGCTATGCCATTAAGTGAAACTACCGGCGCAACAGACTGTAAACTCCTTGCCATACAAAGCTACCTTTGTTATGTTGTGATGGTAAACATGTCTGCTTGCATGCACCATGGCCTCCAGAGAGACATGTCCTCTACCTAACCTTGTTGGCATCAGAACTTTCTAGACGAGCCAACCACTGCACTGCCAAAAAGAAAAAATATTTTTTACATAACATGTCTGATCTGTTTAGCTGTTAGAGATTAAGGGTGTAATCATTTAACTTACTGTCTCCACTATTCTGACACAGCCTTGTCAATTACAGAGCTTAACATCTTTCGAGCAGGCATTTATGAATCAAGAGGGTCAAAAAAAGCCATTGCTCATCAGCCAGTCTTATCTTTTAGAACCAGAAGCGTTATCTTCATGTCAGAAACCACTGCCCCCCTCCCCCACCAAAAAGGAAACAGAAACCCAACTCTTCCCTTTTCTGCAAATTGAATTCATTATTATATGGTAATTTTTTTCAAGAACAAAGAAGACAAATGCAAATGAATAGAAGAGTCGGTACAAAATGGCTGTGATCTCAAGAAACATTTCACATATTCCCCAAGCAACTGTTCTGGAAATTCTTTTATTATTCTGTGATGGGACGCAAGTCAGAGATAATATCTTTGCAGTTCAGCAATGGAATTTGTTGAAAAGTACTGTAGGCTGTATTCAACTTAGTTACAGTTGAGTTATTGAAACTGATGGACTAAGTTATTCATGTCCATTAATTTCAGTGAGTCTACTCTGAGTAAGAGTGCTGTTGGAGAAAACCTTCCATATTCACAAGGCAATACACCCTCGTTATGTGACCATCAGCAGTTGCCGGGGCTGGAATTAGGAATCCACATCTCTGTGCACAGCTGCTCATGTGATCAGTGACAAAGACTGTAGGTTAGAGCAGTGTTTTCCAACTGGGGGGCCACATGGCCCCTGGGGGCCCTAGGATATTTCAAGGGGGCCCCAGGTGAAAATTACATAAATGGGGGGCCATAACATGAGGCAGGGACGCAGGTGGCGCTGTGGGTTAAAGCCTCAGCGCCTAGGACTTGCCGATCAAAAGGTCGGCGGTTCGAATCCCTGCGGCGGGGTGCGCTTCCGCTGCTTGGTCCCAGCGCCTGCCAACCTAGCAGTTCGAAAGCACCTCCGGGTGCAAGTAGATAAATAGGGACCGCTTACCAGCGGGAAGGTAAACGGCGTTTCCGTGTGCGGCTCTGGCTCGCCAGAGCAGCGATGTCACACTGGCCACGTGACCCGGAAGTGTCTCCGGACAGCGCTGGCCCCTGGCCTCTTGAGTGAGATGGGCGCACAACCCCAGAGTCTGTCAAGACTGGCCCGTACGGGCAGGGGTACCTTTACCTTTACCTTTAACATGAGGCTAGGGAGCCACAGAGGGAAGTGAGAAGAAAAGGAGCGAAATCGTTTTTTTAAAAAAATCCTGCTTGGCTGGCTATCTGCTTGGCCAATCACAAGCAGGTAAAGGGGAGGCCTACCAGTCTTTAGTAAGACTCTCCCTGCTTATTAAACCCTGTTGCCTCTTCAGCTTCCAGCACCTTCTCCTCCCAGTCTTCTCCCTCTTCTCCCTTTAACCACTCATTGTCATCCCACCACCAGTCCCCAAACTCTGAGCCTTCTTCTCTTAGGGGTTCCTTGGCTGGTTCCTCCCGCCATTCTTCTGCATCCAACCAGTCCAAGGCAGTCTGCAATCTAACCAAGTGGGACAGTGCTGGCTATGGAACTTGACCCAAGTCCCTACAAGGCCAAGGACTCAGTGAGCGGTTTGTGCCTCTTCTTTCCCAAAGTACCTGATTGCTCTCCTTCCATCTCCAGCTCTCCACAATCTTCAATAGAGCAGATCTTTATTTTGTCAAAAGTATAATATAGGTTACTGGTGGTCAGCTTCTCTGTGTGAATGTCCCATTTTTACACTAAGTTAAGCAAGGCATCTGTTTTAACAGAGAAGAAAACTGCAGGAGTTTGCTATACCTGACTGCTTTGTAGAAACCTTAGGTATCGAAAGACCTTGAAGTAGCAACAACCAGCCAAGATCAAAAGAAATGCATTGCCGATACTTTAAGAATAAGGCTGTCATACTAAGCACAGTTACTAGCAAGTCCTATTGAATCCACTTTAGGTTCAGGCTGTTGTCCTGTTCAAGAGTTATGTGAAATGTCTGAAGCCTTAAGCTAGAAAAGAACACATAGGTGCACATACAAGCCCTGGCCTCAAGATACACTTCTGATCTTTGCCCCCTTGAGTGTAAAGATCTGAATTGGAATTTTAAGTCTGAACAGCTGAACAAGCTTAAAATATTTGTGAACAGGAACCCTGATAAGACAGGGTTCCCAGTTGTAGGGAAGTTACCAAGGTTGCTTCCAAACAAGACTTAGAGAGGGGTGGAAGCATAGCTGTCAACTTACAGATTTGAAAATAAGGGACCAGCAGCCTTGAAAATAAGGGATCAGCAGCCAAAATAAGGGATTTTTCGGGCACAGGTATGTTCAACTTCTGAGCCCCTCTGAGCCAAAGGCAGAAAGCCCAGCCAACAGCCAAACGAAGCCTGATCAATAAGGGACAGCAGCGGGACATGGCACTAGGATAAGGGACTGTCCCACCAAATAAGGGACACTTGACAGCTATGAGTGGAAGGCAGGGAGCCTCAGTCCTGGCAACTGCTCCATACGGCAAGACCTACTGGGTTGCTGAGACCGCTAGGCTGATCTGTATCTTTTTGTTTCCCTGGATAAAGAGTTAACTTCACTGGCACCGGTGAGTTGTTGCCTTTACTACTGGCCTTAGCTTGACTGCAGCCCTGAAGGCAGCCACACAAACTCCTGCACTTATCAGCTGAGCGGCAGAAATACTGCGTGACATGCAGAGAGGTTCCAGGTTCAATCTCTGGCATCTCCAGATAGAGGTAGAAGAGGATCCCCTGGAGAGCCAGTACCAGTCAGGGCAGAAAATGCTGAGCTAACTGAGACAGACCAATGGTCTGGTTCAGTACAAGGCAGCTTCTTGTGTTCCTTCAGGTTGTTAAACAGGTTGTTAAATTCTGAAAAGGAGCCAAGCCGTTGGCAGTGTGTAAAACAGTATCTGAAGATCCTAGCTCTAGATATGGAAAGACATCCTCAGAGACGTGTGTCAAGTGTGTGATCTAAAAATGTTGTACACAGATGGTGATGTCATGGCAGCACGCCAGGACACAGCATCACAGCCATCACAATTATTTTTTTCTCCCTAACAGCACTGCACCCCACAAATGCACTGTGCCACAGAGAACCCGCCAATGGTATTAATCTCTGGGAAATAATTAGCCCCTGAAAAATCCTTCCATGCCATTTCACCAGATGGCCAGAGGAGACAGTCAGCTAAAATCATGCTGGTTCAGCACCTAAAGAAATGTCAGATAGCTATGATTTGTGCTGTCCTGTGCAAATAGGTAACGCAAAGCTTTAAATGTGCTGTATGACACTTTGGGCAACAAAATTCCTTGCTGTGTGGTTTTTGTTTCTCGTATTACTTTTAATTCAGACCGTGGGATTGTTAGTTTTGTTTGCATTCCAACAACAGATCTTCAGGAGAAAGCATCACATTTGGTGGACTGTGAAGTTCAGATGTTCTGGACTGGCTACCTCTTTAAAAAAGAACCTTAACAAAAACAAACCCAGGAACAATGTGTTGCTTGGAAGCTGACAATCTTGACGCTGAAATGGCTTTCTTTAGCTTCTTGCAGCAGTGTAGTGATAATTTTTGAGGGGCATCATTATAGCCCCCATAGCCATGACCCCCCCCCCAGCCACAGGTCCACAGCCATGCCCTCAATGAGAACCCATAAATGCTGGCAGGTGTGTAAATACATTTTACTACAAAAAATGAGGAAGAAGGGCTTGTCTTCCCAGGAGGAGTCCTGTGGCACCCTCAAGACTAAACTGTTTGCAGCATGACTGCAATCCTCTGAATAATTACCTGGAACCAAGATTTGCTGAACTTAGTGGTGTATGAATTTTCATTGCACAGGTTCAACTTCCCAAGCACCCTGAGTTTTAAACAAAGACTTTTCAACCAGCTGAAATGCAGAATAAAGCTCCAGAGTTAGAAATGCAAACAATCTGGCAAAGAACTGCCATGATTTAAACAGTCTGAAGCAGAAACCCAGTCAAAGAAAAGGCGCTGAGAGCCTCTTGACCACAATTGCCAGAGCAAGGAGGGCCTGTCAGGCTGATGCTCCTGCAGATGACGTAATTACTGCTGCTCTGAAAAAAAAGCTCTGTAGCTGTCCACTCCTGTAACACCACGATGAGTGCATACACTAGGGGTGCCATATTCCCAATAGTGAAAATCAGGACAAAGTTTTTGAGCTTTGTAGCTTGGGCGGTGGGGGGGGGGGGTTGGAAAAAAATCTGCCCAGACGCCATTCTGCCCAGACATGAGGAATTCCAGGAAGTGTCCCGGATGCATGGCAGTCCTGACGTACACAGAATATTTTTAAAGCATATGGCTTTCCCCAAGGAATCCTAGGTGCTAGTTTGTCAAGGGTGCTAGGAGTCATAGCTTTGTACAGTTCCCAGGATTCTTTGGATGAAGTGATGTGCTTTAAATGTATTGTGTGCCTGCAGCCCTTCTTGCCCCAGGGGTGGCACTTATTATTTTATCTGTGAAGCCAACACGCTTTTCAGAAGCAGACCAGAAGATCTCTCCCCAACTCCCCTTTCTTCACCTCATTCCATGGTGATCTTATGCCCTTGCCTTATTCATGCAAGTATAACTAACAAAGCAAAGACAAAGACAAGCATAGCTGAGCATATGGCGTTTGTCATGGCCCTCCATCCTGCAAAAAGCGGGACTGGGGATTCTGGAACATTAGCACAGTTATGTGGCTAATCCACCAGGGAGTCTCCTTCTGATGGTGGGAGAGGAACAGAATGGCAAACAGCACTGTTTGAAGCTCAAGCTGTGACACACTTTCTGTTTCAAACCCACACCCCTCCTGCAATCACTGCATCTGGCCTATAATTTGGCATTACAGGTCTTTCCACCAGGTGGACATTATTTCAGATTTAACAAAGCCCAGCGATTATTTTTGCAGCAATTTCAGAACTCTATTAGGCAAAGAGGGTTATGCTGTAATCAACCATAACAAAGCTGTAGCAAAGTAACCAAAAGCAACTCGCCGCAGGCAGAATCCAATCACCTTTTCTGGGTTTTGTTATCTTTTATCATCTTTCTGTTCAAAAGCACATGCCTGCACCATCACTATGGCCAACAATATGGCACAGAGGGGTTTCTGTGCTGACCAAGACAAAGCACGCTCACTTTGGGGATGAGCCCTGTGCGCATTTACCAGGTAAACAAGGATTGCGGGGAGCCCGTTTTAAATGTGCATACATTTCCACAAAGCAATTGGTCTAAATTTGTGGACCTGCCACTCATCATGGCATAACTGTGGGGAGGGGACAAAACCACACCGCGTTTGCTCAGCATGTTTCATATACTGCAAGTCTTTGCTGGTTTTCTAGGTACATTATTAGCATTTGTCCATTAGTCTACTGCGCCCAGAATAACTCCATGGGAATAAGGGAGTTCAGGCTGTCAGCTAGGGGGCTTCACTGTGACAATGCTGATCCCCTGCTAATTTGGTTCCCCAAATGAAATGCAAAAAAGTTTAAAGCGTGCACCTGTGATCCTCCTACGCATGCTTATGTGGAAGAGTCCCACACAAACCAGTGTCAACAATTTCCATGGTCCAGTTAAGCATGCAATTAAGCTGACCAATGATGTCAGTTCTGTCAACACCAATTCTCTGCTTCATTATGAGAGACAAGGCTGAATCCACTGCCTTCTTTCCTGGCCCCTCTATTAGAGGCGGTAATACACTTCTGAGTACCAGTTTCTGGAAATGGCAGGAGGGGAGAATGCTCTTGTGCTCAGGTCCTGCTTCTCACAGGCATCCCCCCAATGCCTCACTGTGAGAACAGGAAGCAGAAGGGCCATTGCTGCTTACTGGGATATTGAGGGGGTGGGTTGAGGGGGTGGCAAGTTTTAGACAGTAGGAATCCAGACTGGCCTTGTTGGCAGCCCCAACCTCACTGCCACCTTGCACTCAAACTCTACGTCAGAGGAAGCAATTCTGCTGCCAGGAGGTTATGGCTGCAGGTGAGGTCTCCTTGATCCCCATCTCCTGCTTGTGGGATTCCCATTGGCACCTGGTTGGCCACTGCATGAAACTGGATGCTGGGCTAGATAGGTGTTTTGTCCAATTATCTTATACACCTACCTGTTTTTGCTCCCATGATTGCTGGTCCAGTAGAAAATGCATGCCAGGAAGCCTGATTGTGTGCACGTTGTTCTAGCTCAAGGTAAGCAACTTGTGACCCTCAGCTAAATTTCAGGTCTCCCTCAGTCTAATTTGACATGGGACAAGTGTGCAGGAGGAGTACAGAAAGGAGAAAGGGGGAAATGTGGACAACTATCACATTTGACATGTAGCCAAAAAGAAAGGTAATGCAAAGGTTCATTTTATAATAAATAACCGATAATCACTGCTTTGTAAATCACAGATTCTGGTTTGGAGGATGATGCATGGTATTCTGAAAATCTAAGCTTTTAAATTAGTAAAATCAATATAGCTAATTCCTAGTCACCTTGGCTGGAGAGATAACTTTAAAATGGTATTAGGGGTATTCCCTTTTACATTTTTCAGTCTAGGTAGGTCTTAATAGTCCTAATGAGCTTATTTTTGGCTGGTTCAGAAAAGGGCTCATGGAATCACTTTATCACATCACACAACACATTCCAAATTTACTATCAGTGTCTGTGGTCCAAGTCACAACAGGCTACTCTGCAGTGGTGAGGTCAATATGCACGATGGAGCAATTACATGACCCTGTCATTAAACATAGCACATATCTAGTCCATCTTAGAATACCAATCTAGTTGTGCAAATCAACCCTTAGAAGCAGAATTAATTACATTATTTGGGCAGGATCCAGAAAAGGTTAAACATTTGTAAAATCCATTGACTTCAAAGCATAAAATGCTTTAGCATAAAATGCTAAAAATGCTTTCATTTGCCTGAATCGTACCTTTTGCAAATATATTTAATTTATACAAAGAATTCAGATTGCAAAAATCTAGGTTTCTTTGATTTAGAATTTACATTCCCCCTTGCCCCACTGGAGAATATACCTTTAATATTTTGTATTGCAGTGTTATGCAAAGACTCCACATGTGTTCTTAAAGACAATGATTTCTGTTATGTACCTTTAAAGCATATATGAAGCACCTTTGCCCCCTCAAAGAATTCTGGGCCCTGTAGTTTACCCCTCAGACAATTACAATTCTCAGCAACCTTTAACAAACTACAGGGCCCAGAATTCTCAGAGCAAGGAAAGTATAGTGTGTACGCAACCTTACAGTATTATGCAGAACACAGAGATACATTAGTGCATCTATCGTAAAACAATTTTCTTTCCCCTATTATTATAATTTCCTGCCGTACAATTTCTGAACTCCCTACGGCAATAATCATTCTTGCAGCTGACAAGGCCTGGGGAGTGTATTAATGGTATCAAACTACTTAAAGCATTTAATCAGTCCACTGAAGCAGGACCAACATGTTGGTGTCATTTGCCAGTTTTACTGTAAGGACATGCTGTACCAGAAATAGGCACCAAGAGCAATAGGCAATTGTCTGTGTTGACCTTAAGGATGAGCTACAATTACTGGAGGCCTCTGATTGCTCTGTTCCTGGATTCAAGCCTAAACAAAGAGCCCAAACAGAGGCAGATGAATAGTCTAGAGAAACAGTTTTGTTTCAGCCTAAGGATACACAGAATCTCAAACTCTAATCTCTGTGCTACATAAACCTGCAGAACCTGTACTTTTCAAACACTGGCCTAGTTCAAATGTAATGTGAAACTGTAGTGAGTCAGCAAACCAGGATATGCAAACGTGATTTGAACCTGGTTTGTTTTAATTAACAATAGTAAGAACAAAGCAGAGTTTCCCAAACTTGGACACTACAGAGAACTGTGGATAGTTATAAAGCAAAAGCTTCTGACAGCCTCCTTTCATTTAATTTATTTAAAAAGTGATATCCCACTGTCTACTATGTAGGTCTCAAAGAAGCTTACAATGATAGGATATACAATATACAAAATTGAAAACATAAATTAAGCCTCCAAAATTTAAAACATAAAGATTTTTTTTTAACTTTTTTTAAAGCACATGAGGCCATGCTTTAGCATTAGTCTTTAACCAGAGCAGTGTCTCAATAGGCTAGGGCTGGATCTACAATGATTTTAAAAAATGCTAAGAAAAATGCTAAGACTTCCGGAGGCGGCGCGAACGGTAATGGCGGTCCTCCATACTCTGTGAGGAGGAAGCTCCGCGGAAACAGGGTCGTCCGCTACAGCGAAGCGGAGACCCACTTTGGCAACCCACAGGCAGCAAGAGCCTGTGGTCTTGAGACTCGGCGGGCGCCAGAAGCGGCCTCCAAAACGCTGAAGGAACCCCGTAAGGGGCTCCGGAACGTGGAGGGGGTAGCGGCGCTGTGAGTCGTTTCGCAATCTGCGGAGTGAAGCCGCGCTGCTGCTGCCGGTGAGCGCTGACCTCTTTTCCTGGAAACTTCTGATTCGGAAAAGCAACAACCCGTGAGTAAGGAAGGACTTTACAAAAATCTGAGACTAAAAATACTGAATTTGGCTGAAAGCGGAGCGACGTAAAAACAGGAAGTCCGTCTTCTGCTGCCACTGAACTTCAAAGCAAAGAGCTGGAGGAGTGGATGCATAGAAAGAACTCTCAACCTAACTGATCTGAGCACCCACTGAACTTTTCTTCAAACAAAATAAGGACTTTAAGCATTTGATTTTTTGACTTTTATTAGCATTGTGATACCTTTCTTCTATTGGGACTACAATTTGAGTGAGAAACCCAGGGGCTGGAGCTGCCTGAGCAACTGAGCTGTCAGTTTGCAGATCTGGCTATTGTGTATTAAAACTTGCAACAATCTGAGGGGTTTGGACTTGCTACTTTGAAAACACCATTTGAAACACCAGTTTGCACTGTCTGAAACATTGTGGCTGACAACACTAACTCTGCTTAAAACCTGCTATTGAAGGTTCTTGGACATTAAATTTGATTTTAATAATTTTATCAGAATGGGATTCTTCCCTAAAGACATTCTAAGCTCCCCCTAGAGCAGTGTTTCCCAACCTTGTGCCTCCAGCTGTTTTTGGACTACAATTCCCATCATCCCTTGCCACTGGTCTTGCTAGTCAGGGATGATGGGAGTTGTAGTTCAAAAACTGCTAGAGGCACAAGGTTGGGAAACACTGCCCTAGAGGATTTGGGATTTACAGCAGTGACATCATTTTACTTTCCTTTTCCCGACCTCCTGTTTGACTGTTTTTCTCTGGGCTGCAGCTTTCTCATGGGAACAACTCAGCTTGACCTTGACTTTTAGATAACCCTGGAATGAGTGGCGCAAGAAAGAGGGGAAGAGCTAGACAAACAACTTTAACAACTTTAACCTCAGCCTCGCAGACACGTAGATCATCTGTACCTACTTTGCCTTCAGAGGAAGAAGCTGCCTCTCTGCCACGGGCAGGGGAGGGAGAAACTGAGCAGCTACAATTAGAAGATATGGCCTCAGGAGCAACTGCTTCTATTTTAGAGAAAATTTATGAAAAATTTGAATCTCTGGACAAGAGAGTGGAATCTTTGGACAAGAAAGCTGATGAGCAAGCTGCTAAAATTGATCAAAATACAGAATGTCTAAATAGATTAACTGGACAAGTAGCTCAGAACGTACAAACAATTGGGCAGTTGACGGAGGCCACAGTAGAAAATCGGAAATTAGCTGAGGATACTAGCCAAAAACTTGAAAATTTAAAACAAGAGGTAAGACCACTCTGTAAACAAGTAGGTGAACATCAGACCTATCTCTCCATGATAGAACTGCGGAACCGGGAGAGTAACTTAAGGATAAGGTTAATACCAGAAGCGGAAGAAGGCAACTTAGCTGAGTTTTTGACTAAAGAATTCTCCAAGTTTTGGAATTTAGAGGGAAAGGACTTTAAAATTGTATCAGCTTTTAGGCTTGGAAGACTTGCAAAGAAAGAGAAGCCCAGAGACTGTTTGATAACATTGAGATCAAAGGAGAAAAGGGATAAGATTTTGGGCCTACACTACGAAAAGTCACTGGACATTTTGGACAGAAGAATTGAAATTTACAAAGATATTCCTAAACAACTGTTGGACCTTAGATCCGACTATTTGGAATTGGTTAGATTGCTGAGGAGCAACTCAATTATCTTTAGGTGGGAATTTCCCTAAGGACTATCCTTTACCTTCAGAGGGAAGAAGGTTAAAATTAGAACACTGGAAGATAGAGACAAATTTCTGACTGCATACGGAGAGGACCTTCAAAAAGGAATTGAATTACCCTCTGGGCCTGGAGCACCGGCGGTACCGGCACCCTTGGAACCTGAAGATCCAGCGAACAAGATACCACCCCTAGGAAAATAACCAGATTTATTCAGGATGTCTCTGCAACTCTTGAGCTGGAATATAAATGGCTGTAACATCCCGGAAAAAAGGAGGAAAGTATTTCACATATTAAATAAAGAACAATTGGACATTATTTGCCTACAAGAAACACATGTGACTAGGCTCCATAGAAAAGTGTTAATAAATAAAAGACTTGGCCAGGAATTTATTTCTTCGGACAGAGTAAAGAAGAGAGGTGTGGTGATATATGCAAAAGAGAGCCTGTCACCTAAATTTTTATTTAAAGATGAACATGGAAGAATTTTGGCAATTGAGATACAGCATCAAGGAGAGAAGCTTTTGATATTAGGAATCTATGCACCAAACGAGGGGAAATCGGAATTTTACAAGAAGTTGCATGAGATTATGCTGGACTATCTGGACTACAACAACATCATCATGATGGGAGACATGAATGGGGTCGTATCAACTAACATGGATAAGTCACAAAGCCAAAATGTTACAAAAGACGGCAGACTACCAAAGACTTTTTTTGAAATGACAGACAATATGGACCTGATTGACATCTGGAGAACAAAGAACCCCTTGGGAAGAGAGGGAACATTTTTCTCTGAAGCCCAACTGACCTGGACAAGAATCGACCAAATATGGATATCTAGAGGTCTGGCACCCAAGGCCAGAAAGGTGGAAATCTGCCCAAAGACCTGCTCCGACCATAATGCAGTAAAGATGGACATGACACTACTACCAACCGGTTCCTTTAGATGGAAGATGAATGACAATTTGTTTAGAGATCAGGAGATTACTAAGAAGGCCCAAAAAGCTTTGAAGGACTACTTTGAGATAAACATGAACACTACGGTGGAAAAAAGAATTATCTGGGACGCAAGCAAGGCCGTGAAGAGGGGGTTCTTGATACAACAGAATGCTGTAAAGGACACAAAATGAGAGGAAAGATAAGATTCTGGAGAAAATTAAAGAATTAGAGAACAAGTTAAGATTAAATCCGAAGTCACAGCCGACTCTGAGAGAAATCAAACTTTATCAAGCACAATATTCTAAATTGATAAACCAGGAGATAGAATGGAAGATCAAATTAATGAAACAAAAAAAATTTGAATCGGCAAATAAATGTGGGAAACTGCTAGCTTGGCAGCTGAAGAGGAGACAAAAACAAAATACAGTTACAAATTTAGAGATTGAAGGAAGAAATATTCAGAACCCTGTGGATATTAGAAAGTGTTTCCAGAGATATTTCAAAAAATTATATACTCAAGGGCCACAAGACGAGGTTGAGATTAAACAATTTTTGGGAAAAAATGGATTACCAAAATTGTCACAAGGAAATAGATCAATCCTGAATTGCAAAATAACACGACAAGAGATCGAACAAGCCATTCAGAACATGCAATTGGGCAAATCCCCAGGGCCAGATGGGCTGACCTCCAAGTATTATAAGACATTAAAAGACTATCTGATACAACCATTGATGGATGTTAGCAATGAAATTATGGAGGGGAAGAAGGCGCCGGAATCGTGGAAGGAAGCTTTTATCACATTGATACCAAAATCGGAAGCTGAAAAGACACAACTTAAGAACTATCGTCCCATCTCTCTTTTAAATGTGGATTACAAAATATTTGCAGACATTTTGGCAAGTAGACTTAAAAAAGTATTAAATGAAGTAATTCACAAGGACCAGGCAGGCTTTCTCCCAGGTAGACATCTGTTTGCTAATACAAGGAACATTATTGACATCTTGGAACTTTTGCAAACAGACATAAATACAAAAGCAGTGATAATTTTTATAGATGCGGAGAAGGCCTTTGACAACATTTCCTGGAAATTTATGAAGGGAAATTTAAAAGAAATGGGAGTGGGATGGGGTTTTGAGAACGGGATTGATGCAATATATTCAGAACAAAAGGCCAAACTGATAGTTAACAATGTGGTTAATGAAGAGTTTAAAATTGAAAAAGGAACACGACAAGGCTGCCCTATTTCCCCTTTGCTATTTATTTCGGTTCTGGAGGTGCTCTTGAATATGATTAGAGGGGACCGGTTGGTGGAAGGAATTCAGGTCGGAGCGAAACAATATAAACTTAAAGCTTTTGCAGATGACCTAGTGTTGACCCTGCAGGAGCCAGAATCTAGTACGAAAAGAGTATTACAATTGATTCAAGACTTTGGTCGGGTGGCGGGATTTAAATTAAATAAACAAAAAACCAAGGTATTGGAAAAAACTTGACAGATACAGAGTCAGAACGGTTTCAGAGAGAGACAGAATTAAATGTGGTTAAAAAAGTAAAGTACCTAGGGGTAAACATAACAGCAAAAAATCTGAGTCTATTTAAGGACAACTATGAAAAATGCTGGTCTGAAATTAAGAGAGACTTGGACAGTTGGACAAAATTGAAGCTTTCTTTGTTAGGCCGAATTGCTGCTATTAAGATGAATGTATTGCCAAAGATGTTGTTTTTGTTTCAAACATTGCAAATTGTGGACAAGACGGAGTGCTTCCGGAAGTGGCAGAGAGATATCTCTAAATTTGTCTGGCAGGGCAAAAAGCCCAGAATTAAGTTTAAGTTAAAGGAAATGAAGGAACATTCTTTCACCTCTGGTGGACCTGCCCTAAAGTGAAGGCCTTCTGGGAAATGATATATAACGAGTTGAAAAAGGTATTTAAGTATACCTTCACTAAGAAACCAGAGGCCTTCCTCCTGGGTATTGTCGGCCAGAAGGTGTTAAAGAAGGACCGAACATTTTTTATGTACGCAACAACGGCAGCAAGGATACTCATTGCCAAGAATTGGAAGACTCAAGATCTACCCACACTGGAAGAATGGCAGATGCAGCTGATAGACTATATGCAACTGGCAGAGATGACCGGCAGAATCCGAGACCTGGGAGAAGAAAGGATTGAAGAAGATTGGAAGAAATTTAAGATTTACTTACAAAAATATTGTAACTTGATTGAATGTTAAGAAGGATGCTTGATCATAAATAATTGGCCACCACTAAATTAGACTGGAATTTGATGATAAGTGAGATTAAGGAAAAGACAAACCCTTTGGGAGAACTATTAGATTATATTTAAATGAGTGGATATAAGATTGTAAACAAGATGATAATTTGCTTGAAAAAACTTTTCAACAATGTAAGTGGGAGTAGGAGACGTGAGGAAGTCTAAACAAGTTATGAAATTTTGTTATGATATAAGCAATGTTGTTTATTACTTATGTTTTTCTTTCACAAAAAATCTTAATATATATTTATATAAATATAAATATAAATATAAATATAAATATAAATATAAATATAAATATATATATATATATATATATATATATATATATATATATATATATATCCGAAGGTCCCGGAATGTATGTTAGGACATTTCCCCACCTGCTTGTTTCTTAAAGTCAGCAAGGGAATGTCTTACAGGACATTCTGCCACACTGGGTGCTGAGCCTAGGGGGCGCTGCAGCGCACCACAACTATGACATAGTGAATTATTATTATTATTTATTGAATTTATATGCCACCCTATACTTGGAGGTCTCAGGGCGGTTCACAGAGAGGCAGGGGGTGCCAGAATTTGGCCTTGCACAGGCCGCTGCTGAAACAAAGTCCGCCCCTGAAATGAATCCTGCAAACCACAGAAGCCAATTCCTAGGGGCCAAGGTCACTTCGGCCCTCTAAAAAGATATTTGAGAAGGCCGGCCCCCCAAAAAGTTGGTGGGTATTTCCATTTAAATGGTTTGCATACACCACATCTTGTGAGACATGTGGGACATGGCTTATCCCTCCTAATATTTTATTCAAGTTGGCACCCCAAGAACTGTAGTTTGTTAAGGGTGCCGGGAACTGTAGCTCTTTTAGGGGGGGGGGCTGTAGTTCCTAGGATTCCCATGATGTGGCCTGAAGGGATCCAAATGGTCTGCATCTTCCAGGCGTGCCTGGAGCTGTTCAGCGACCACCCGCTCAATCACTTAGACAGTTGGACAAAATTGAAACTTTCTTTGTTAGGCCGAATTGCTGCTATCAAGATGAATGTATTGCCAAAAATGTTGTTTCTGTTCCAAACACTACAGATTGTGGACAAGACGGAGTGCTTCCGGAAGTGGCAGAGAGACATCTCTAAGTTCGTCTGGCAGGGCAAAAAGCCCAGAATTAAGTTTAAGATATTAACTGATGCGAAAGAAAGAGGAGGCTTTGCCCTGCCAGACCTAAAGTTGTACTATGAGGCCGCAGCTTTCTGCTGGCTAAAAGATTGGCTACTTCTCGAAGACACTGACGTACTGGATCTGGAAGGTTTTAACAATGCTTTTGGTTGGCATGCATACTTATGGTATGACAAGGTTAAGAGCAATAAGGCCTTTAAGAACCATATTGTCAGAAAAGCACTGTTTAATGTCTGGACAAAATATAAAGAAAACGCCAAGGTGGCTTTCACCTCTGGAAGCTAAGGCCCGAAAAAGACCCAATATGGAGGCCAAATGGCCAAAATATTGGGAAATATTAGAAAAAGATGGGAGACAATTGGAAATTGCAGAGTTTGGAGAAAATGAAGGATAAAGTGCGAGACTGGTTACACTACGCTCAGATTAAAGAAGTCTTTAAAAATGACAAAAAGTTAGGGTTCCAGGTGGAGAAATCGAAATTGGAAACAGAACTGTTAGAACCTAAGACTAAGGTACTTTCAAGAATGTATAACTTGCTGTTAAAATGGAATACACAAGATGAAATGGTTAAATCGGCTATGATAAAGTGGGCGCAGGATATTGGGTATAATATCATGTTTGAGGACTGGGAAAGGTTGTGGACCACTGGGTTGAACTTCACTGCATGTAATGCTTTGAAGGAAAATGTAATGAAAATGATATATGGATGGTACATGACCCCAGTTAAACTTGCCAAAATATATCATTTGTCTGATAACAAATGCTGGAAATGTAAAGGAAATGAAGGAACATTCTTTCACCTCTGGTGGACGTGTCCTAGAGTGAAGGCCTTCTGGGAAATGATATATAATGAGTTGAAAAAGGTATTTAAGTATACCTTCCCTAAGAAACCAGAGGCCTTCCTCTTGGGTATTGTCGGCCAGAGGGTGATAAAGAAGGACAGAACTTTTTTCCTGTATGCAACAACAGCAGCAAGGATACTCATCGCCAAGCATTGGAAAACTCAAGATTTACCCACACTGGAAGAATCGCAGATGCAACTGATAGACTATATGGAACTGGCCGAGATGACCGGCAGAATCCGAGACTTGGGAGAAGAGAGGGTTGAAGAAGACTGGAAGAAATTCAAGATTTATTTACAAAAATACTGTAATTTGGTCGAATGTTAAGAAGGATGCTAGATCATAAATAATTGAGCACCACTAAATTAGATGGAATTAGGACGATAAGTGTGACTGAGGAAAATATAAACCTTTTGGAGAATCATTAGATTATATTCAAATGAACGGGAAGTAAGATTGTAAACAA
Organism: Podarcis gaigeae; assembly: GCF_964106915.1. Taxonomy (NCBI): domain Eukaryota; kingdom Metazoa; phylum Chordata; class Lepidosauria; order Squamata; family Lacertidae; genus Podarcis; species Podarcis gaigeae. Next base: position 81,288,059 of record NC_139677.1, read on the forward strand.
GATGATAAATTGCTGGCAAAAGTTTGTAATGATGCAAGTGGGAGCGGGAGACGTGAGGGAGTCCAAAGAAGTTATGAAACTATGTTATGATATATGTTATATTGTTTATTATCTTTGCACCTATATTTTAAAAAAATTAATAAATATTTATATAAAAAAATGCTAAGAAAAATAAAACATTACATAGCTCTCAATGCAATTTTGCATTGACTGCTGTGCAGCGCCCCCGCTGTCACATTTTTATAAGACATTTATAACGTTATACCTCACCAGTATATATTAGTCCCTAGGATAATTTCAGTATCAATTAGTCCCTAGGTCAATTTCAGAACAAATTCCTCACTTAAAAAGCAGTGATGTGCAACAAATCCCAGTGACCTGCACCATACTGTAGTTCTGTTCCCCTTTAGATAAACAAACAGCCTCTGAAATCTACACGTTTAATGAATGTGATCTTAGATAAAGGGACAAAGATGACTGGGAAAGAACTCTGGTTTACACAGCACATTTAAAGCACATGGCATCTCCCAAAGAATCCTGGGAACTGTAGTTTATGTAGAATGTCTGGAATGCAGCTCTGTTGGGGATAAACTACAATTCCCAGGATTCTTTGGGGGGAAGCAATGTGCTTTAAATGTATGGTGTAGATATGACCTCTATCCAAGACCCAAGATGAAGACTAGAGAGGGAGGTGAGGAGCTGCTTTCACTATTGCAAAGCAATTGTAATATTTATTACTAGAATTCTCATTATAGTTCTTTAAACAAAAGGAACCCAAGGGGCACTCTTGATTCAGCAGAATCATCCTCTAAATTGAGAATGGCAGCTTGAAAATAAGCGGTCACTTTGTTCCATTTCAGCTGAAGAAAGCAATGATCATTTTGTTTCCTTAAGACACACTGATGCTTTCAGCAGAAAGATATAAAAACTCAAAGCTGTATAATGACAGTATCGCTGATTACCAAGGGATTGATGCAGAAATGAACAACAGAAAATAAACTGAAAAGCGGTCATAAAGGGGTCAGCTGTTGCTTATTTATTCAGTTATACTTCGCTTACCGTAGGGTTTTAGTGGTAAGAAATCAGCTTTACAATGAACTGCTTTTATAAGCAGATAGCAAAATTGAAATTGATCTTCCAGACTCAAATGCAGATATGGATCATGGGGCAGGCCATCCATTAGGGCAAATGGGGCACTGCCCGACCATTCTCAATGTACCCTCAGCCTTGGTACCATGAGCAATGAGTGAGATGGTTCCACTCACATTCTTGTGCAATCCTTACATTATAAAAGATTTTCAGAGGACAGTGGAAATCTCTCCTTTCTTATTAGACCACCCATGAGGTTCAGTGTGTAGGTGACCATTGCAGATATTTTAAGAACATAAAAAGAGCCCTGCTGGGTGAGAGCAAAAGGGCTCTAAGGTCCATTTTCTCACAGTGGCCAATCAAATGCTCATGGGGCTGGCCTTCAAGCAATAGCTCACAGCCTCTGATCCTGGAAGTAGGTAGCACGTAGCCATTGTGACTATTTTTTCCTGCCCATTCTATAACAGACGGATGCCTGCTAAATTCCTCGTTCTGGAAATAGAAGCCTATCTGGCAGACTTGCTTTCCGAAACTAATTACCACCCTTTCTGCAGAAGGGGGTCGAGAAGAAGTTGTCTGTGAATAGGGGGAAATTAAGAGATGAGGAAGGCAGCAGAAAAGGTAATGGAGTTTAGCAGAGTGTTTTCACTGTGGATGCACCGCATGCTCCCCTTCTTAGCTTTCCCCTTCACTGTTTCCTGATTATACTGTAAATTGGGAGCAGAAAAAAAAAACCAGAGAGGCAGTGTCAAAAGCCAGCTGAGGAATGAGCACATCCACCGCCGTTCTGCCAGCCGCTATCTTTTTATGTGGATCAAAAGCAAACTGCGCTATAGAAATGTCTTAGCTGAAGCTTTAGATTTATTAACGCCAAAGGAAACAACAGTCTCTCTGAAACAATGAGAATTGGTTGGCTGCCATATATATATATATATATATATATATATATATATATATGCAGGTTTTGGTGTCCTCGGGTGTCTTCCCGTGTAAAAGTTGGGGTGTCTAGGCGACGTTTCGACGAGGTCTCACTCGTCATCTTCAGGCTGGTGCTTTCGGCTTCTTGTTACTGGAACAGAGCGGGATCTCAATGTTTGAGTTCCTATAAATACTGTAGAGGGGGTGTGGTGTCTAGCCTCCAATGTTCTGGGCAGAGAGGAAGTTCCCAGGCTAGTGTGCCTTTTCTTCTTTTGTTCCTTAATTACTTGAGAGATACCTTGAGTGATTTCTTGAGTGATATCCTGAGTACCACTTAGGTGGGTCATTAGGTGTGGATTAGTTGCTAAAGTCTTTGTGTCTTGACCTCTTGAACTTTGTGAAGAGTTTTCCTGAGAAGATGGCTGTATTGCACTTAGTTGTGCTTTGGCTTGGCTTCGTGTATAGGGGCGAGCTGTGGTTTTGTGGCTTGTGTCAGCCAGATCTGTGTAGGGATTGCAGGGGGGTGCAGCATCCGGAGGTGCCACCATGGATTGGCTACTGGATGGTGTCAGTAATTCATCTGTGGAGAGGGTCTGGGTTTGGGTCTGGTGTGGTTGATTGGTGTTGGCGTTCTGTGTGCCTCTGGATCTGGTGTCAGTTTTTGTGGGGAGGGCTAATTTCCAGATGTCTGGCAAGCGGGATGTTCCAGTAACAAGAAGCCGAAAGCACCAGCCTGAAGATGACGAGTGAGACCTCGTCGAAACGTCGCCTAGACACCCCAACTTTTACACGGGAAGACACCCGAGGACACCAAAACCTGCATTCCTGTACCCGTGAAAATCTACGAAAGCAAATATCTTACCTCTACGGGGAGGAAACCTTCCAGCTGACAAGAACCTACGAGAAACTAGAAGTCCGAAGAGCCACCATCTTATGTGATCTCTTGTTCCTACGCAACTGCCGAGACAACAAATTAATTCCCACATGCTTCCAACTTAAATTCCATTCTAAAACCCCAGCCACCGAAAGGATCCTGAAACGAACTGAACTATCCCTAATCAGAAACGAACTACACAAGAAAAGATACCTACTAGACCAAACCAACAAAGATCTACTCACTCTTCACCTCAAACTCTGTAACAAAATCCACCCTGCACTCTGGGACAAATGCAAACAACTAGCCGTCTGGAGAGCTGAAACGGAGACCTCACATAAGACAGACACACACACCAACAAACTCCACAAACTAGAGAAACGCCAGAAGCCCGGCCACCCTCCACAGCAACCCATGAAACAAACAGTACATAACATATCAGACAGGATCCTCACCACAACTGAAACCAAAGTACTCTCCAAAGGTTTCAACTTTGCAGTCGCCCCGAGACGCATCCCCACGGAAAACATCATATGCGGAGTCGAAGCTAGCCTAACCAAATTCAACCCAGATGAAGCCAATAAAATCAGACTTGAAGTCACCAACATCCTCTGCTCCAGCAAACCACCCAGAAGCAATTTACACAAAGAAGAACAGAAAGCACTCACCAACCTGAGGAAAGACAACAACATAATCATTCTCCCAGCAGACAAAGGTAATGCCACAGTGGTGATGAACACATCGGACTACCAAGCAAAACTATCAAAGCTACTCCAAGATCCTGCCTACAAACCTATAAAAACAGATCCCACCACCTATCTGGAAAAAACCACCAAATCCAAAATAAAAGCCTCTCCTATCAGTGAAGAAATCCAGCTAAGAATCATCCCCAGAAAAAAATCATCCAGATGCCCCAAACTCTACGGCCTCCCCAAGATACACAAAGAAGGAACACCACTCAGACCAATAGTCAGCTCCATAGGCTCACCTCTACAAAATCTCGCTAAATTTCTCGCCAAGCAACTTCAGCCCTATGCAGAATCCATCTCTTCACACGTACCAAACTCCTTCCAGTTCATAGAAACAATAAAGAAACAAAACCTACATCCTAATGACCTACTTGTGAGCTTCGATGTTGTATCTCTCTTCACACAAGTGCCCATTAATGAAGCCTTGACAGCTATTCAAAACAAATACAATCCCCCCGAATACATCTTGGACCTGACCAACCACTGCCTAACCAACACGTACTTCATCCACAATGGACAAAGATACAAACAGATAGAAGGAGCACCTATGGGATCACCCCTCTCACCGGTCATCGCAAACCTGTACATGGAACACTTTGAAACCAATGCTTTAGACAAGTCAGAACACAAACCCAAACTTTGGCTCAGATATGTTGACGACACCTTTGTAATTTGGCCACACGGGAAGGAAAAACTGGATAGCTTCCTCACACATCTCAACAACTTACACCCCAAAATACAATTCACTATGGAAATAGAAACCAACAACCAACTTCCCTTCCTTGACGTCCTAATCTACAAAAAACCTGATGGCTCCCTAGGACACACTATCTACCAGAAAAAAACACACACCAACCGCTACTTACATGCACAATCACACCACCACCCTGCACAAATAAACTCCGTAGCCAAGACTCTCATCTCCAGAACCAAACGCCTGGCTGACAAAGACCACTTGACAACTGAGTTACAGAATCTCTCAAATGTGTTAATTGCCAATGGATACCAGCAAAACAGGATTACGAAGCTAATCCAAAAGGAAACACCCCCCAAAAACCAAGACACAGAAGAAAACAATGGCATGGCCCTCCTTCCTTATATCAAGGGCACTACAGATAAAATTAGCAAAATCCTCCATAAACACAATATCAAAACAGCCTTTTGCACCAACCAAAAAATAGCCAATATCCTCAGAAACCCCAAGGATAAAATCCAGTTGGAAAACCAAGGGATCTATGAAATACCCTGCAAAGTCTGCCCAGCCACGTACATTGGACAAACAAACAGACGAATAAATGCACGTATCGCAGAACACAAGAATGCCGTCAAAAAAGAAGAAAAAACTTCCTCTCTTTTCCAACACATGAAAGAAACAGGACACGAAATTAATTTTGCAGATTCCAAATTGCTCTTTAACACGGAACATCACCACAAGAGAATAATCATGGAAGCCATCGAGATAGAGAAACACCCTCACAACATGAACAAGCGTGACGACACATCCCGCTTGCCAGACATCTGGAAATTAGCCCTCCCCACAAAAACTGACACCAGATCCAGAGGCACACAGAACGCCAACACCAATCAACCACACCAGACCCAAACCCAGACCCTCTCCACAGATGAATTACTGACACCATCCAGTAGCCAATCCATGGTGGCACCTCCGGATGCTGCACCCCCCTGCAATCCCTACACAGATCTGGCTGACACAAGCCACAAAACCACAGCTCGCCCCTATACACGAAGCCAAGCCAAAGCACAACTAAGTGCAATACAGCCATCTTCTCAGGAAAACTCTTCACAAAGTTCAAGAGGTCAAGACACAAAGACTTTAGCAACTAATCCACACCTAATGACCCACCTAAGTGGTACTCAGGATATCACTCAAGAAATCACTCAAGGTATCTCTCAAGTAATTAAGGAACAAAAGAAGAAAAGGCACACTAGCCTGGGAACTTCCTCTCTGCCCAGAACATTGGAGGCTAGACACCACACCCCCTCTACAGTATTTATAGGAACTCAAACATTGAGATCCCGCTCTGTTCCAGTAACAAGAAGCCGAAAGCACCAGCCTGAAGATGACGAGTGAGACCTCGTCGAAACGTCGCCTAGACACCCCAACTTTTACACGGGAAGACACCCGAGGACACCAAAACCTGCATTCCTGTACCCGTGAAAATCTACGAAAGCATATATATATATATATATATATATGGAAAGTCTATAAAGAAAAGAAACTGAATCCAGGAGCTCTAAAGCCACCTTACAGATGAAAGCAGGGAAGGGTTCAATACAGTAATAATTCTAATACGAAGCATTTTCACAGCTCAGTTTGGGGTTTTCTAGCAGGGCAATAGGATGCTTCTTCTTACTTTTCAAGGAGTAATTATCTTCCTTCTTTACTGGTGTAAAAATTATTGGAGATTTAGAGTCGTACTGTTTCATTATTACCTTCCAAGAAGCTCAAGGCAGAGTAGTCCACCAACTCTTTATTCACACAATAATCAAAGGTAGGTTAGGCTCAGAGGCAGGTGAAGTTACCTAGTAAGCCTTGGAGGTGAGCAGGGAGATAAACCCTTTCTCCTTAGTCTATGTCCAGCACTAGCTTCTATACTACCAATTACCATAGGCACAAGAATCCAAATAGTCCCGTGCGTAAGTTCTTCTGTATGTGAAGTGGTGTGTGCATTTGTGTGCTACGGCTGGGCAGTATCTGGCTTTCAACACTGTGATGTATCACCAGCTAAACATTGCGATATACTGATATACCATAATGCCTGAAATAAGGATAGAGCTACGTAGAGGCATTGGCTGGCTTCACAGTTTTTCCCCACATTGTAATTTTTGTACGTCACACACACAAACATCATAATTCACACTATATTGCCTGGTCAGAAATTATGAAACCACTTTCACGATGATGATAATAATAATAATAATAATAATAATAATAATAATAATAATAATAATAATAATTTATTATTTATACCCTGCCCATCTGGCTGAGTTTCCCCAGCCACTCTGGGCAGCTCCCAATCAAGTATAGACTTCAAACCAGTTTTAGATAATATATTGATATATCACCCAGCGCTATGGTGTGTGTGTTTGCGTGTGCGTGCTGGAAGCATCTGAATCTCCCCTTGTCCCAAATTCCACAGAGCTGCAGACTGTCCTCCAGATCTAATCCTAAACCTGCTGATCACATCTCAGAGGCTACAGTGGGAAGTGAGTGGACAAACCACAGCGTGCCTAGGAGGGGCTAGTAGAGGTTGACAGAGTGGTATGGTGGCGCTGACCTCCTATTGGCCACATTGCTGCTTCCAGGTGACTTCAAGTGGGCAAGCCCCACCCACTACCATGCGCAAGCTTCCAGTCCAGATTGCAGCTTCCATGGATTAACAACACCTCGGGGAAAATATCCCTGCAATTTAGCATATTTCAGTCCTAAGTATTACTTTTTATCATTGTGGTAGATGATATACCACATTCACTAAGTGAGCATGAGCAAAGGAAAGCAGTACAGCAAGGCATGACACATTGGGGAAAGCCCTGGGGGGACAGGGAGAGAGCACAGAGTGTGGACCTGTACCTAGAAAGTGTGTGGCAAAAGTTCAGTGCGGATGAACCTTGAACGTAACTTCTCATTCAAGGGCAGGCTCCTTCCCTGTCCAATTAGTCTTGCTGTGACTCTGCTGGTTTTGTGACAGTGGGGGAAGGACCAACAACACACCCTACAATCCTCCCTGGTGCGGTGTGTTCGGCACTGCTGCTCCCTTGAAATAGAAATACACCCAGTCCTTGAAGTAGGTAAACATATGTCAATTTAATTGGTTAATTAATTGGTTAGGAGCTGGAAAAATATTCATCAGCTAACAGATCTGCTTTTTTTCCTCTTTGTCAGGAGTGTGTGTGTGTGTTTGTGGGTGGGTGTACATACTAGGGATGGGGGAGAATTTTGGTTCAATACACAGTTTAATGAAAACCTACCTAATTTGTACTTCCTGAAACCACAGAATGCTTTGAGAGTCATGTTTCTCCAAATTTTGCAGTGCAGTTCTCCAAGCCACCCATAATGTGTATAAAAGTGGGAATGTTAGGGGAACCTACGCACAGAAACCTATACAAGAGTGAAGAACAAGATTGTTTGCAACAAAAAAGTGTATTAGGAGGAATGTGTGGGTGAGTGAATGGTGGTGGCAGGATAGTGGGGGGGGGGGGTTGAGTCAGCAAGCGGCGTCAGTGTGGGGGGGGGGAATGTCCCAATTTCTTATTGGGAAATGTTGGAGTGTCATCTTTTAAGTATTTTATTTAGACAGTGCAAGAAGCTATTAGATAGGACTATATTAATATATTCTGAGAACTTTTGTGATTTTGATAATGCAGTTGATTCCCTACAGCAGAGTAGAGTTTAAGAGATTATAAAGGTTCACTGGGGAACTATTAAGCTTGATTAGAAACAGACCTCTCTGATTGAGATTCCATTTATGCAAGTGAATATCAAGAATAATTTAACTGATGCCACTAAATCTACATTTACACCTATATGTGAGTGCAGAATCTTAATCTGGCCTGTTTATTTGACTTGGACAGAGGTTTTCCTATTATTTCCTGAATAATTACTGGTAATCTTAGCTTATTCACGGTAATGATTGCAAATCATTAAAAACACTGGTAATTTGTTACAAGATTTATGTACATATTTGTACATATATGATCTGCAGCACAGTCTTCTACTTTCGCATACTTACTCTGAAGTAGGTTTCACTAAGTTAAGTATAATTTACTCTCAAGTAAGCCGCACATGCAAACAAGGCAGCAAATTTACTGGAGTATTAGCTTACTCTGGAGACTAGAGGTGAAGGCCACACTTTATATTCTGTTGACAAATTAATTTTTTTAACAGTTGTGCCCAACACCTTGTGCCCAAAAAATTTCAGCTACATAAACTGGTTTGTTTCATGAGAGAAAATCAGTTATTAATTAGCTCTTTGTGAATATTATGCCTCCAATCAGATAAAAGCAAAAATGTTTAAAATTGTATGAACAAAAAAAACCAATGTGGACTAGAAAGATGAATGATTCTTATCTAAGATGATACAGTAGGATGCACTAGCCCATGTGCCAGTTGGAATACATACCCCAGCTTGTGTTGGGCATCGTTGCCAGGCCACTTTGTGGCCTGGCATTTGTGGGGCCCACTGGATGGTAACAGCAGCTACACTAAAAAGTCCTGGAAACTCATTGAAATCTTAGGATTTCCCACAAAAAATGTAAGACTGGGCTAGCTTTTGGCAATGAGGGCTAATCTGAGTATTGCATACAGGCAACCCCACATTTATAAGTATTTGAGGCATGTGCAACTGTGCATCGCCACAAACCTAGAAGTGACATAAAAGGGGCAAAACTAGCTCTAAAAGAGTGCAAAAATGGCAAAAATATAGGGCCTAGCAATCCCATGAGCCTTTTCACCAACTTTTGAGGCCTATGGAGAGTTGGAGTTTGAGCAAGAAGGTTTGGAGGGAGCTATTGTGGTGGAGTTTGGTGGCTTTTTGGTTTTTAAAGGGTTTTTAAGGGTTTCCAGCGGTTTAGAGAGTGTTTGCAGGCTTTTTCAATGGTGTTCGCAATAAATGCAATTTCACTTAAATGTGCAGTGCCTTGGAACGTAGCACCCAGGTAAATGAGGAGTTGCCTGTACTTTAATTTGATTAAAATTTGTGTTTTAACAAACACAACAAGTTGCTGTTGTTTTAAAAAGATTTCTGCCCTGCCTGAGCAATTAGGGTGGTTTCTTCTCACCATTAAAAGCTGTATTAAAACTGCTGCATTAAGATGCTTCCAAAGAGACTGAAATTGAATTTAGCACACTTAAAGTGAAGAGCTTCTGGTGCATTAAAAAAACCAACTGTATGTTTGGCTCTGGTTTCCTGGTACCTCCAGAAATTGTACAGGAAATGTTTCTTTCAAAAATAAAATAAAATAATAGTCTTTGGTACAAGTTCTCTACTTAACATAGGTCCCAACATGTTCTTTTCTGTCTCTTCTGTAAGATTCTCATAGCACAGATGCTCCCTGTAGGAAATAATGTCTGTCCAAAATAAGCAAGACAGCAGGCCTGTGCTTCTCAGCCTGTGTCCATTCCTCTTCTCTGCTTCTTTCCTGCATTGCCAATAATTCACCTGGCAACCTACCTGCTCCATTACTCTTCCTGCATTTCACTCCTCTTTGTCCTCTGAAATATTGCTGCTCCAGAAGAAAGGCAGACTTGCTAAGTTATTTCAAGCACAGTGTTATGCTACAGCTCTCCAAACAATAGTAATTTTTTTATTATTATTACAGATCCTGCTTCCAGACTTCCCAGAGGCACCTGGTTGGCCACTGTGAGAACATGGATGCTGGATGAAATGAGCCTTTGGTGTGATCCAGCAAGCCTAGTCTTGTGTCCTTATGTTTTCCCCCTGCTCTCTCTAAAAGCCAGCATTCCATCACACTCTAGTTTGTCCAAGGAACAGAAGCTAACCAGTGCCTTGGACTAAGAACAAACTTATAGGAGAGCCTTTTCCCATTCCCCCTCTACCCCAGGAAAAGCCTTTGTTTTGTGTAAGTGGTCGCTTCTTTATGGGTTATGTGGCCACCCAACAACATATGTTCCCACAATCCCTTGGATCTCAATGAACCTTGTTGGGTGCTATGCAGGTTTCAGGTTGCACCAAGGCCTGTTGGGTAAGGAGAAGCATATAGTGGCTCATTTCCCATTTCTGTAAATATAAAAAGCAGCTGTCATCCAGGCCTGCCTCCATCCTTAAGCAAAACAGAGGTGCCTTGGTAGGTGGAAAACAGGAATAATAAGAAACTGTGCAGTGTTTATATTACCAAAGGTGAAGATTAATTTTTGGTGGCATGGTGAATAACAAAAATGTCCTTTTAAAAAATGAAATCACTTACATGAAAAAAAAAGAATTCTGAACACTGAGACACAGACACACAGTGTCTAGTTTTCTAAAAACACTAATAGAACAGACAGTGGAAAGGCATTCTTTAAATTAGATGCATCAAAGACCGCCATTCTATCATACAGCATTTATCTATATTGTAAACCTTTGGGTCACACTGCTTTTTATTTCCCTTCTGGTTTCTTTCTCTCATTATAATCAGTTTCCTCTAATACAACGCCAGAAACATTTGAACTAATATTAGGAACGAGGCATGACTGAACTATGTACCTACTATGTGATCTGGGATTTCAGGATTTATAACCATTTCCCAGTTCCCATATTTCACACAACAACAGCTAATTAAAATGACACAAAACAGACCATTGCCAAGTTTCAGTGAGACACAGTGAGTCTTTTTTTTTTAAGAGCACTGCTTAGCTAGCTGCATAGAAAGAAATGAGCTCTCTGTTGCCTTGTAGTTTGAAATATGTAATTATCTATTTAGTTATACCAATAATTACCTGCCAAGTTCAGGGAAGATGTTATGTACGCTAAGATACTGTGGTTGTAGAGACTTTGTTCAGGTCTTAAATTAAACCAGTATGTCCTTGCAATATTCATAAAGAGTGAGGGGAAAACTTTCCCACACAGTCCACAAAAATTTGCCACTGTAGAAGAAGGAGAGGAGGAGGAGGAGGAGTTTGGATTTGATATCCCGCTTTATCACTACCCTAAGCAGTCTCAAAGCGGCCAACAATCTCCTTTCTCTTTCTCCCCCACAACAAACACTCTGTGAAGTGAGTGGGACTGAGAGACTTCAAAGAAGTGTGACTGGCCCAAGGTCACCCAGCAGCTGCATGTGGAGGAGCAGAAATGCAAACCCGGTTCACCAGATTACGAGTCTACCGCTCTTAACCACTACACCATAGTGGCTCACACTGGAAGATAAGTGGTGCACTGTAGCTTCACTTTACTGAAGCAAAAAAAATTAAAATAAAACATTATAATTCTAAGCATGCTCACCTGAAGAAAAGCTAATAAATACCAATGGATGGCATCTTCGGGTGTCGCCAACATGACATCTGTAGGCTGTAGTGTGCTCACAAGCTATGATGCCTGTGAAAGATCTCAGTAATATCCACTCAAAAATCCAGAAAGCTCAACAAGAGTGTTTGCGTTTCCTGCTCAGCTCCTGGGTGCACTGGCTCGGCCTCTCCTGCATTGGACCCATCCACTAAATCATGCCCACATTTCACTGGTGGCCATGATTGGACAATCAACCTCCCATCTGTAGTGAACAGAGGAGAGGACCAAAGAGCCTCTCTCTCTGACTAAGCATGGGAGTCGTTGATGTTGATATCTTTTCCCTATTGATAAGGGAGGGCATACCTGCACCAATTTGTAGTACTGTCTGTTTTCTGGTCTTTGAGTTGTGGCAGACATTGTGCCACAGTTCCATGGCAGAAGTCATTATAAAGCTTGCTGCCATCACTGGACAGAATGTTGGGAGATGTTTAATAATAATAATAATAATAATAATAATAATAATAATAATTTATACCCCGCCCATCTGGCTGGGTTTCCCCAGCCACTCGTGTGTATGTGTGTGTGTGTGCGCGCACACAAGCACACTTACATCAGTTATTTCTAATTGTAAGGGAAATAAATGGGGAACTCCTGGAAGATGCAGCAAAATTCAACAGCTCTGGCCTGCCTCTCCAGGAAACGAATCTGATTAAGGTTCACCTACACTGATGTTTGACACTAACCAATCCATAAGCTATTAGCAGCTATCTCAAAATACCATAATCCAGAAGTATGTACTATCAAATTCTTTATCACTTATGCACATAATAAGAGTTGGTTTACAGCAGTGATGGGGACCTGTTGCTCTCCAGATGTACAGCACACATCATCCCTGATCATTGGCCCTGCTAGCCTGGGCTGATGGCATACCCTCCAAAATCCTGCAGAGGAAAATCAGGACGTCTTTTGGGGTTGCATTCTCATGAGAGCCAAAACAAAACATCCTGGGATCCAATCAGAGACCAGGATAGCTTCTGTAATTCTGGGACATCCCACTCAAAGCACAGCAGTTGATAGGTATGTGATGGAGGCTAGAGGATTACAACATTTGGAGAGCCACAGGTTTAGGTTTTTAATATTTAATGCTGTATTGTTTTTAACACTCAATTGGGAGCCGCCCAGAGTGGCTGGGGAAACTCAGCCAGGTGGGCGAGGTATAAATAATAAATTATTATTATAATATATTATATTTCTCTTCCCTGGGTTCAGAGCCCAGGATTAAACGTTCACTTCTGATGTTTCAAGCTAGTAGCGAGCAAAGGCCGAGTCTCTATGGGTAGGTGCTTGACATGCATTTTGCCAAAGATCCAAGAATTATAAGCAATTCAATAATGAGCATTCATGGTTTGCTAGTCCAGCATGGAAAGGTCATTTTTTTTCTTTCAGAAGTATCTTTGGTATCACACATCCCATGCTGTGAAGTGACCTATAAATACACCCCCATCTTACACCAGACAGAAACACAAGCATCAATGTCCCTATGATTTTTTTCTCTTAGGTATACACATTGGATTTGAATGTTTCAGGCAGATTTGGGCTTGTCTGAACAGAAATGGGATACTCCCAAAGTGCCTGAAACTGAAGCATGGTTCTTTGAAGTCTTCAGGGTGCTCAGAAGATTGGAAAAACCTCCAATTCATGTGTTTGCTGAAAATGAAACCTTTTTCTCCAAGCTTGTCACAAAGAAAATGCCTGGATGGGGAGGGGGTGCAGGTAGAGAGAGCTCTTTGGAGAGTAACAGGGGGGAAATCCACCAATCTCAGATTCCAAAGCCAACTCATTGGCCATACCGGCTGAAACTGGTGAGAGGAGAAGTCCAACAATATGTGAAGTGACACTGGTTCCTATTCCTGGTTTGCCCACCATAACCTCACTGGCTGTGAAGATGCTGTTCTAGAGTAACTGGCTTTAGGACCAAACCTCCACATTAGCAAATTATAGAGGGGCAAGTTATGTAATTAAGCCAGGCGCTTTCCCATAATTTTCTACTGGCAGAGAATTAATACACATTCACTTTGTAGGCCTATAGTTCTGATGCCCTGTGAATGACAAGTTCCTTGCCATAAGTCAATTAACTACATTCTCTTTTGACCTAAACAAAAACAACATTGAGCAGTTTTGATCCCTGGAAGCAGCTGTGTCAAATGCTGGCAGGCTGCCCCTACATTGCTCATTCTGCAATGTGAACAGAAATATTGACTTGCATCCCCCCACCCCACTTCCTCAAAATGTGTGCCTTTATATAGACAGATAAGCCAGCAAGTCTCTTAGGTAGAATATAGTTGCCATTCTTCAGGCAGTTCACTTCATCTTTTGAGAATCAGAGCTTGACTTATCTCAAGAACCTTTGGGTCCCCTTCATGATTTATGGGGGTGGTCCAGCTCTGGGTACTTCAGGAATGGAAACTTTTTGGTCCTTCAGCCCCCATTAGCCCTATCCAGCCATCCCAATGGTCTGGGATGATGGGAGTCCAGCAACATCAGTAGGACCACATGTTACCCACTCTTTAACTTGATAAGCTAAAACCTTCTAGAATACAGAGCAGGTTCTCAGGTGTGATGTCACTAATTATGGGTGGCTCTGGCCAAACTCAATCCAGTGTAAGTAGATTAATTTTCTGCACTCCTCTAGACATAAAAAAAAAATAGATTGAGATTCTAGATGGGCTCCAGAATAGAGCAGGATTTTGTAATAATAATTCTATGCAGATTTTTTTAGGATGGGGAAAATATGTTTAATATGGAAATGTGATAGAATAGACTTTGTAGTTCACACATGTAAAAGTGACATGGACTTATCTGCCTACTCTTAGCCATATCCCCCACTTCTTCCCAGGAGCTCAGGGCAGTGTACATTATACTCCCATGAGCTATGGATCAGTCAGAGACAGTGACTGGCCCTCAGCCACACACAGTAAGCTTCATGGCCAGCTAGGAATCTGAACCCTGATCTCTTAGGTCCTAGCCTAGTCACCGCAGTACGCTAGCTCTAATGGGACAGGAGAACCTGAGGACATGGAAATCAAAGCAAATGTGTGTTTTTCTCCCTGTCTCTAAAGGAAGCATTTGAAGGACAAGGCAGGTGCAGCTGTTCTGGATTATGGAATGTCATCTTAGAATGGGGTAATTCTATGTCTATGGTGGCTAGAGTTGCAGTGAACTTCACTTTGGGTGGTGTCTTCTCAGATTTATGTCAAATTAGTCCCCAGACATGTCAAATCATAGAGCTGGAAGGAATATAGAATAAAGGTAATTTATTCTGGTGCTCCATCCAATTACCGGCATATTCTCTTCCTGGCAACAGCCACACATTCTTCCACCAAGGGGCTTCCAGCTAGTCATTGGCAATGTCAGGATCTTCCTAAATTTACAGTGCAGTATTAGCTTTTGCTTTATATCACAGGAACAAGCTGGAATTCAAAATGTCTGCATATTATTGTTCTAAATCAACCTTTTTGGACCCAGGACCCACTTTTAACAAACAAACAAACAAAAGAATTTGGGGACCCATTTCTTAATCTTTTACCATATAGTTGCACAGTGGCACCACTCCTGTTGCGACCCAACTTGGATCAGGCTGCAACCCCCACCAGCTGAAGTCTAGTGATCTAATCATTTTAGAAGGGAAATGAAATAAATCTAAGAACAAGCAACTCAAACTTCTATAAACATGTTTTCTTCACACCAGGATGGATATTAAATAATCACCATACAAAACAAAATCTATGGAGTTAAATGGATTAAACCAGAACAAATGGAAGTTGGATAAACTGGATAACTGCTGAGGGCTCAAACAGACACAAGCCGAGATAAAATGCAATCTATAATATCTGTGACCGAGCTCACATGATGATAAAGAAAGTAACAGTCCTCAACAGAAATATGTCTTATGGGATTAAACATCACTCACTCACTGGTGGTTGTAATAGACCATATCTGAATGCTTGGATGTGGTTCAATCCACAAAGCTGTCATTGCAGTTGGTAAAATGGAAAATTCTTGCCTACCTTCTGATGCTAATCCATGCCAATCCTATTTAACAACCTGAAGAGTTGTTATTAACTTGTCAGCACTTTAATTTCCTTGAATTATTTTAATTGATTTTTCACGAGAGCTCATTTCTAAATAGCGTGGCATAACAATATTAACTCAAACTGACCGGTTTACAGTTTGGGAAACGAATCTGAATGGAGTTTTGATTTGTTTTTAGAAGATTTATTGGGTGACCCTTGCAGCCAATTCCAAGCAATGTTTTTAAAAGTGGAATATTTTTAGTAGTGGCACTTATTGTATGATTGCAATTGCACTGTTGTATTTTCATAAACTTCCTCCAAAGAGCTCCCGACAGCACATTCTCCCTCAACCCCTGCTGTTTGCACAGCAACCTGTAAGGTTGGTTAGGCTGGCAGAGAGTAACCAGTGCTGTGCCAAAATTTTCTCCTGCATTAGTTCCCAACCAATCTCCATGAACTGATGAGTAAAGAAATCACATTAAGAAATTGAGGGGCACCTCCAAATTGTCAGCACTGTATGAGGGGGATTAAACTTTAGGCTTATGTTCTGTTTTAAGTCCCAGCATTTGATGGCAGGGAAGATCTACAGGTCCACTCAGTGACATTAGAATGCATAACTTTAAGCCAAAACATTGCTCTTTTAAAATCCTTCTGATTCCCAGTTGTCAGGCTGAGCTTGGGAAATCACCAGCCTTAAGGGTTCAGACCTCTGAAGCCTTCAGTACTCTGGAGCTGTCCCAGGTCCTAAATATTTTGCCTCTGTTGCCAGTTACCTGCTGTTATTAAATGTTGCCAGCTATTTCCCCTGCTACAGACATCTCTGTACTTAGATGAAATAGGAGAACAACATGCAAAGCAGCCCCTGGGCTGTGAATTTATGGCACAGGAATCAACATGTTTGAGAGGACTGTGGCTAATACTTGTTCTAAAACTTAGAATTGGGCAATCTACATATCTGTCTACCTGGCTAAGAGTGGTGTGCTGTGATAATCTAAAAGCAGAATGAAAGGGTTGTGTCAAATGCTAATCCTACTAAGAGTAGACACACAGAAATTAATGAGTAAGTTCACTGACTCCAACAGGACTACTCTAAGTAAAACTTAGTTACAACCCAAAGAGTCTGCTCAAGGTTTTTATTTCTTACTTGATTACTCCATCTTGGATTTACTTAGACTGTTAAAAACAGGCAATTCAAAAGAATGCACACACGCACACTGGTACCTCTGTTTATGAATGCTTCTGGTTATGCACACTTCGCATTACGAGCTCCGCTAACCTGGAAGTAGCTGCTCCTGGTAGCGAACTGTGCCCCAGGAAGTGAGCAGAAATCGCTTGCCAGAGGTGCGCATGCAGTGCCATTAGCGAAAGCGCACCTCAGGATAAGAACCATTTCCAGTTACAAACGGACCTCTTGAACAGATTCAGTTCATAACCAGGGGTACCACTATATATATTAAACCTGTTACCCTAATTATAGGTTAGTTCAGAGTTCTTAAGCATTCCAATAAAACTGGTATCTAGTACCACCTTCATTCTCAAATGGCTGTCTTCTGTTTGGCATGGGTTGCATCCCCAGTGGAGGCTGTGCCTCATGAAATCTCAGTGGATAACAAAAAGATCCTTTCATTGTTTGAGAAGCACCAGAGCAGGATAGTGAGTTTTTCACTTTCCATCATCCCTTAGCAATGCCCATGCTGGTTGGGGCTGATGAGGTTTGGAGAACAATGAAATCTGGAGGACCACAGATTCCCTATCCCTGTACTAGAGGAACAACTGGGATGAAAGATACTATATTCAGTAAGATGGTATTTCCCTTTCACTTCATCTTAAGCATCAAATCAATGGGATAATAAAGGTCTAAAATGAAGGAGCAGCCTTATATCAATTGACCTATAAAAGCTTTTTTATATGTAGTGCTTTAACAAGGAAAATTGTTAGAGAGAAATTATTTGCCGGAGGCAGTGGCTTTCTTGCTGTATTCGTTCTGATACTAAATAAATTGAATTTACTATAAAGAGCTAAAATGAAAGTAAATCAAGATCATATTCTCAATTCTTACATATAGCAATGAATATCACTCTCAAATTTTTCAGCTGGTCATCTGCTATCCCATTTGTCTTATCTTTTGCAGCAGACTGCTATACAAATCCCTTTATCAAGCAAAAGTTAATACAGTGTTCATTTGACTTTCCTGTCCTCTTTAATCTTCAATAGATCCTCCACAATCCTATAAACCTTAAATGTACCCAGCCATTTTCTTTGTGTGTGTGTGTGTGCAGTGAGCAAAGGAATCTCACACAGAGACAGGCCAAAAAATATATCTATGCGTTAACAGCTCCAACTCGCTCAGACTGACTGGGTAAAGCAAAGCAAATCACATAAACTCCAAAATAATGAGGCTGCAAGTCCTGCTAACACTCTCATGGATGCATTAAAAATGTAGCAAAATCTTCTGACTGGTGATTAAGGTTTGTTATATTATTGGGCCACTCAGAAGCAGAATTGGAGGCTATGAAAAAGAGCTGCCATTTAATCACAGGAGAACTGCTTTTGTGTAGTTAAGTGTACACAAGAGGCAAAAATATTTAGTAAGGTGTAAACATAGGGTACATCAGCCCATAACTGCCTTCAGCAGAAAGGTGATAGCTCAGAGATAGAACATCTACCCACTTGTGGAAGGTTCTATCCCTGACATCTTCAGGCAGGGCTGGCTACTACCAGGAGGTGTAGACCAGTATTTCCCAAACTTGGTTCTCCAGCTGTTTTTGGACTACAACTCCCATTATCCCTAGCTAGCAGGACCAGTGGCCAGGGAGGATGGGAATTGTAGTCCAAAAACAACTGGAGACCCAAGTTTGGGGAAAAATGGTGTAGACAGTGCTAAGCTAGATGGATATGGCAGGTTCCTATGTTTGTTATCTTGACTGAAGAGATAGAGATGGCAACATCAAAATCTATTATTTACAACTGAGACCTGCAACAAAATGCTACAGTGTGGACTAGTGCATTTCAGGAATCCAGCTACTCCACTCCTTTCCCCTTTTCCATAGTTTTACATCTCCCACCATAACAAGCAATAGTGACTGAGTACTCTCAAGTCCTCATTTTTTGGGTTCCCCACCCTTAGGCCTTCTAGTTCCCTAAGGTGCTCTTTGTAGTTCTTTCAGCCTTAGGCTCCTCCCTGCCTGCTGACATCTCCCTCCCTCTTGTGTGGGACTTGTTCTGTTTTGACTACATAGGCAATGGCACTCACAGCCTCAAAATCAGATGATGAGGGAGCAGTTACTAGGGTCTTTCTTGCAGGTCTCAGAATAAGGCATCCTAAGGCTCTCAGATTCCTCATTAGACTGCATAGGGGGTATTTAACTAAGTTTTACTTAGAGTAGCCCCCCTGAAATGAATGGTCTTAGCTTAGCCATGCTAATTAATTCCAATAATACAACCTTTTCAAAACTAGGGACAAGCAGGTTTCATTGTTCTGTTCTGTTTTCATGGGTTTGCTCTGCCCCCTTTCAATTCCTCCTGAGCTTAACAGTTTACAGCCTTGGCTTCCTTCCCCACCCATCCTGCCCACTATTTTTCTCAATTCTATCCAGAACGCATTATGTACATAAAGCAGACTACATAATATGGTGGTGTTTCTCCAGCCTCTATATCTCTGGAGCCCTTTGCAAGTAGTCTCTCAAAAATACATTTAAGACAAAATATAGAGGAGATGTCATATTATTAACAGCAGCTTAATTGCAGGTAGTGGCAAAGTAGCAAAACAAGTATTTGCTGATTTTTTTCTGGTTGTTTTGTATGGGCAACAGTTCAACCTCAATTAAAGATAGTAGCCAGTTTGTTGCAGTTTGAAAACAGTGCATAGAAGACAGTTGCTTCTAAGTTCAGTATTGTTTTGTAATATTAAAAGAAGGGGGAAAGAAAAAAAAACACACAAATAGCTCTGGAATAGCAATCTTTGCTCATCTTAGATTTTCTCATGCTATTTATAACTTGAAATGTGAAATGAACGCTGCCTATTGCCTGTTTTGTATTTTTTCTGATTTTTTAAAGGACAAGCAAAAATATTTGATTGCTATTTGCTAGATTTTATTAAACCAAGAATCACATGCACCAGTTATGTCCCTGTCCCATGTAAGAAAGGAACCACTATGCTTTATAACAAGTAGTTTTTGGACACCGTGCATCCAAAGCGTTGTTGTTCATGATACATTAAGGAGTTTTTTTCTGGAACACTGGTCCAATAAGGAGGGAAGGAAACTAAAAAGCACAACATATTAATCTTATCTTAACTGACGGAAAGCTTTGCACATAAAAGAAGCCAAAAGAAGTGCCAAAATTCCCCAAGTCTCTATCCTATTGTATCGCAAGTGAGCACAACACCAAATGAATCATTCAGAGACACCTGCTTATTGTAGGGCTGTGTTGGCGCTCAGCCTTCTTCATCAGATTCTCTCTACCATGTAGAAAGAGAGACTTTTCAGGCATATATATTAATCTTCACTAGCCAGACAAGTTAATTACACTAAGTACATGCGCTCCAGAGGAAGTAAGCCCCCATAGATAATAAATGTGCATTTTGTCACATTTGTCATGTTATGCAACCAAGACCATGGAACAGTCTCAAGAGAACAACTTCCCTCTTCTACAATCACAACCTTAGTCACAGGCACTGGGTTCCGCACAACTTGGGGGGAACCAGTGTGCATGTGTGATATCACTTGGCCAGAGGAGGCTGTGAGGGCCGCTGTGACCACATGGAGGCCAGACAGTGCCCACTGTGGTAACAGGGAGCCTGCTGTGGCTGCAGGAAGGCCCTGTGAGACCTGCTATGGCCACAGGTAGGCCAGATGGGGCCAACGAGGCCTGCCATGGCCACGGGGAGGCCTGGTAAGGCCCGCCACGGCTGTGGGAAGGCATGGGAAGATCTGGGAAAGACCGGCAGGGCCCACTGCAGGCTGCAGAACACTTGGGAGCTGACTCGCTCCTTAAAATGGGGGGGGGGGATTGGCCCTTCCAGATGGTGCCCCTGATCTTAGTAAACTTTTACTTGAACTAAAAAATAAGAAGAGCCCTCCCAAATCAGACCAAAGCCTTGTCTAATCCAGCATCCTCATGAGAAGCCCTTAAGCAGGTTCTGAGAACAACAAAACTCTCCACACATGCTCCACAGGAACTGGTATTCCACAGCATACTTCCTATGATACTTGTGGTAAGTAGCAGAGCCACAATGACTATCAGCCATCCATCATGAATTTGTCTCACTTTCTTGCACCTCAAATTTCATTTCAGCCTTTTCTAACACTGATCTTATTAAACCTCTGCTCCCTTGAGCTATTTCTCATATCAGTACTTTCTCCCTTTTGGCTCTTTATGCTTGGAGCTCCTTTCCATTAAAAATTCAGCTGGCCTCTTTTGTTTCGCTTTGTTTCACATGATAGTAGTTTATAAAATTATGCATGGCATGGAGAAAGTGGATAGGGGAGAGTTTTTCTCCCTTCCCATATAACACTAGAACCTGTGGACATTTAAAGAAGCTGAATGTTGCAAAATTAAGGGTGCATAAAAGAAAGGACTTCTATGCAGTGCATAGTTAACATGTGGAATTACCCCTCCCCGTAAGGCTGTGATGGCTACCAACTGGGATGGCTTTAAAGGAGGATTCAACAAATTCATGGAAGATAAGGCTTTTGGTGACTGCTAGCCAGGGTGGCTCTGCTCTGCTTCCACAGTCAGAGGCAGTAATGCATTTGAATACTAGCTGCTGAAAACCACAGGAGAGGAGAGTGCTATCGTGCCTGGGTTCTGCATGAGGGTTCCCTGTAGACATCTGCATGGCCACTGTGAGAATAGGATGCTGAATTAGATGTGTCACTGGCCTGATCCAGCAGACTCTTCCAGTTCTGTTTTCATTTATGATTTCTTTCTACTCCCCTCATTCCTTCGTAGGCAGGTGGGTATCATGGGGGTTGGAGTCCATGTTCCCTATCCCTGATATAAACCAAGACCAAATTAAGCTGCTGAGTTATGATAAGTATGTAGGCAAACCAAAGCTACTGAGAAGCAATAGGTAAATATCAGCATGCAAGGTGAGGTAGAGGAGACTCCTGGGAAAGGAATGAACTTCTGGTAACCAGAAATCAGACCCATATGACCAGAGAAGGATCTGGGGACAGAAGGAAGGAACTGTGTGCAGGAGGCATCCCCAAATAAACTTCACAGCCAGGGATTTCTGTGAGAGAAGAAACCCAGAGGCCAACACAGCCTACTGCTCACTCTTCCATGCTTTTCTCTTTTTTGACCCCACCTACCCTCCCTGTAAGGGACGTGGGTGGCACTCTGGTCCAAACCACGGAGCCTAGGGCTTCCTAATCGCAAGATTGGCGGTTCGAATCTCCATGATGGGGTGAGCTCCCGTTGCTTGGTCCCAGCTCCTGCCAACCTAGCAGTTCAAAAGCACATCAAAGTGCAAGTAGATAAATAGGTACTGCTCCGGCGGAAAGGTAAACGGCGTTTCCATGTGCTGCTTTGGTTTTGCCAGAAGCGGCTTAGTCATGTTGGCGACATGACCTGTAAAAACTGTCTGTGGACAAACGTTGGCTCTCTCGGCCAGTAAACGAGATGAGCGCCGCAACCCCAGAGTCGTTCACAACTGGACTTAACTGTCAGGGGTCCTTTACCTTTACAGTGGTACCTCGGGTTAAGAACTTAATTCGTTCTGGAGGTCCATTCTTAACCTGAAACTGTCCTTAACCTGAGGTACCACTTTATCTAATGGGGCCTCCTGCTGCTGCCGTGCCGCCGCTGCACGATTTCTGTTCTCATCCTGAAGCAAAGTTCTTAACCCAAGGTACTATTTCTGGGTTAGCGAAGTCTGTAACCTGAAGTGTCTGTAACCTGAAGCGTCTGTAACCCAAGGTACCACTGTACCTTTTTACCCTCCCTCTAGCTTCCTTAAAACCTAGTTGGCTTCAGATTTTTGTTGAAGCAACATCCTAGCCTCCTGTACTGCAGAGTTGGTTTCAGCTAGTTCTACTTGGAGCTGTCCATGGTCCTGTCTGCTTGGCTGGAATGTTTGTAAGCTCACAAGTTTCCCTCAGGTACAGTGGAATGCAGCAAGGTGGAGTCGAGGAACTGTGGTTAGTGTGGATGACTCTGTACCAACCAACACAGTTTCATTTTTATAATGCCTGAGAGGGGCCAATACAAAAGTTCTACCTATGGTCTCTGATGTCCCACACATACATGTGAGTTATCACTAGATGCTGTATTGGTCAAATGATTAAGAAGCATGTGTGAACCAGTCCGTGGTGTGGAGATGCCTGAGGCCATTGAGATGAGATTCTGCTGCCCTTTCTACATTTAAGCATCTTCTTCCCACCCCCCACCTCTGCACTTTCAGGTTGGAACAATAGCAATAGAATTTCACACCATAATCAGTTACATAGCAATGCCATGTGTACAGAATAATTTTTACCTTAAAACATGGCTGAAATGCTAACAAATCTAAAGCTTCCATGGTAAAAAGACATAAAGGCTCCAGATTTAATTAACCTTTTTTAACATTTAAATTTATTACAATTCACACATCAACCAATTCCTAGCAGCAGGCTTAAGTTTAAACCATGGTAGTAAGTGACAAACCAAGATTTCTTAAAAAAAAATACTGCTGATAAACACAAGTAAGTCAAAACATTTATTTTATCTTGTCCAAGGAATTGAGAGAGAGAGAGAGAGAGAGAGAGAGAGAGAATGACAACAGAATCTCTAGAGACCATGACAACCAAATTAACTAAGGCACCCTATTAAAAGAGAAATAAAAGCCTTTTACATCCTGCTGCTGAATTGTACCGTCACATCCCAAAAAATATTTGCAGCAAAATGAAATAACTGTCCTTTTGGGCCCCCATACTTTTAAAGTACTTTGCTTTCCACTCACTGAAGACCATACATTATTTACAATCCACTACATTTCATGGCTTTTTATGAATACATTAGCTATTCTTGTATCTCCAGAATTCCTTAGCAACAAAAATTATGCTGCAGATCTATTCCGTGCATGCTACATTGGCCTTGTACTCCCATCTTGCCATATTTCTGTACTTTTTTATTTTAAAAGGGGCACTTCTTTAAGACACTGATAATGCACCCAACTCTTTTCAGAGAAAAGGATGACCCAGTTAGTTAAACAATGAAGGTGTCTGGGGGAGGGGGAATCCATCTCTCCAATTACATGTACAATTTAAGAACAGTTAAAGGTTGAGAGTCAAGTAACGGAAGGTAAGGGGATGTGGGTATATCAACTCATCATGAGTTGGGTGGCAACAAGGCAACAAGTTCAAATATAACAACAGAAGATCTGCCATGTTATGTTAAGTACTGGCAGGTGGGTTTGAATTGGCATATAAGAGAGACACACTCTTCTACTCCCATGGGCATGTAAATAGCTGCATTCCATGGCATCCCACAAAATTCCTACTCAGCCCCCAAGAAAGAGCAACTAATAAAACACCACACTGTAGAGGGAGAGAGGGCACTGAAAAATAGAAGAGGGAAGTAGAGAGTACAGAGCAGAGCAGACTTCAACAGCAGCTGGAATGCTTCCCTCCTATTGGTCACTCGTGCCCATGTGATGATCCTTTGTGGAAGAGATCAACATGTATTCTCCCTAGAAAGGGTGTGCAGCAAATTCACTCCTGCTAAAGGACAGGAGTGGCATTCCCCCAAATTATGAGAAACTGGAAAAGAAGGGCCTTTCTCTAGCAGAAATCACAAGGTAAATTTGAGCACTGCAACCAACTTTAAACACAAAGCTCTTTGTCCACCTGAGGTATCACTAACTTAATGACACTTGAAAACACTTTGGAAAAAGCATGAGATTTTGATCTTAACTACTGCAGTATAAGAAGGGGAACCCCTGCAACAAAACAGAGTTTTATTTCATCATCTCACAAGTGCATGAAGATGCCAAGTTTTCGCTGAACAGGGGCCCACAATGAATGTGCTAAAATTAGAAAAACACTCTCACTATTGTGCACACAAAATCTCAACATTCTGCTGCTGAACTGATAAGGTTGCTATGGAAATAACCTTAATTACTGCAGAGTGAGTAGTAAAACTCTTTGCAAAAGTATCTCCGCCAGACACTGTCACTTTTAAAATTTCAAAGTTTTCTTCCCCTCACATTATACAGCATCTACATTTCTACACAACCAAATAGGTGCTTCTTGCAACTGCCTCTGGGAACCAGTTGCCTCAAATGGTATCTGTAGATACAGGTGGTTGTTGCCACATGCGTTACCTCCATTATTCCACTACCAACTGCTATCTAAAATGTCTGCATATATACCTACTAGGAGTTTTGTACCCAGCAATGGAAATCAATCCAGCCAATATGATCAGTAGCCACTGTTGCTTTCAGTCCTCAAACAGTAAATAATAATAATAATAATAATAATAATAATAATAATAATAATAATAATAATTTTTTATTTATATCCCGCCCTCCCCAGCTGAAGCCAGGCTCCAGGCGGCTAACAACAATCAAATAATCAAACAATCAAATAATCCAACATTCTAAAAGAATTTCAATTATAAAAATTAATTAAAATCAAATTGATGGCAACCGTTAAGCAAAATTCTGTGCAGGTTGCCAGGGGAGGGAGTCAGGCTGCGCCCTGACCAAAGGCCTGGTGGAACAGCTCTGTCTTGCAGGCCCTGCGGAAAGATGTCAGGTCCCGCAGGGCCCTAGACTCTTGTGACTGAGCGTTCCAACAGATTGGAGCCGCAGCCGAGAAAGCCCTGGCCAGCCTAACCTCTCTGAGGCCTGGGACCTTCAGGATGTTTTTATTTGCAGACCGTAGGTTCCTCTGTGGGGCATACCAGGAGAGACGGTCCCGTAGGTACGAGGGTCCTAGGCCGTATAGGGCTTTAAAGGTTAAAACCAGCACCTTAAACCTGATCCTGTACTCCACCGGGAGCCAGTGCAGCTGGTATTTGATTACTGTCCCTCCCAATTGAAATTGCATTTCATTTGCACTGAAATGAATAGGGTTGAACAATTTAAGAACAATGTAATTTTCATAATTAATTACATAAATTGCAGAAGTTACTTAATTTCACCACAGCGGACAACAAGACAAATAATGTGGGGTTTGGGTGGCAGATAAACTGCAGTGGTACGGAAACAGTGCTGTGTGTGATGAACACAGGACAGAATGGGAAATTATGCCTTCTTGCATCCCTAGATGCAACTGCCGCCAGACAAGGCAGCATCCTCCATGCATGCAATCTTTGTTGCTTGGCAAGGAAAAAATAGGTATAAAAGGAGAATTCAATGGGTGTCAGTTTCCAGGTTTGTGGCAAGTACGCTTTGGTAAAAGAACCCTGGCAGAGATCTAAAATCACAAAACATGCAATGAAGTAAAGTGTGGAAATATAAGCTGTTAGACCTTTAAAATATCCCCTTTTAAGTTCCTTTCAAAGCTCTCCTCTTTCCCTAGAATAGAAAAAGACAAGACATTTGGAAAGTTTAAAATAGTTTACTTACAAACTCCTTAAAGGTCAGGTTCATGTGCTTTTCCATACAGCAGTCGGAAAACACAGACAGCAAAAAATAGGCTAGTTCCACAGTGGTGAAAGTTGCCAACATAAGGATGGCGGGTGGGGAGGTGTTGAAGCATGCGGACTGAGCTTGGAGCAACCAGCTCATATCTCTTTACACACCAACATTCACATGGCAGACTGAGGGAACAATAGGTTTGACTTGCTTCCTCCTAAGGTGAGTGGATGTGACCTAGCTAAGCCTGGCAGGACAGCTTACTCGATGGCATTAACCTCTTCATGCATTAATAGGGCTTAAGCATTTTGGTTATTTGAGGCTGGTTATCCTACAATCAGCTCTAAAACAGGGCTGATAAGGCTATTTTCAATTTATTTTTTCCAGCATGTACTAGCACACCTCATTGTACTATGCACTATGTTCATCCTAAATGCCTTTCAGATTTGAGAAAATGTATGAGAAAATTATATGCACACACACAAAAAACAAAAAAAACAGAGTTAGCAATCAAAGCTATTTTGATGCAGCAACGCAAGGTGTTCGTGTTTTTTTTAACCTGCCTGCTTAATAATAAAATATAGACTCATTTATTATACATATTTGGAGACACAGAGAGAAATATCAGGGATAGCTGCTGTTAAGAAATGCATTCAGAGCACAAAACCACAATGTGGTTATGTTTCTTCAGGTAGCAATAGCTATCTGGCAGGCTATGAAATTGATGGATTATATACACACACATCTGAGCAGAATTAATGGTTTAAGCAAAATGAACAACCTCTGAGTTTCCGGGGGGGGGGGGGGAGAAGAGGCTTCCCCTAAGGCTTCTCTCTCTCTTCTTCTATTTATTTGCTAAAGGCAGTACTAAGCAGAACATGTAGCGCCAAAGACAATTAGATTCCAAGTGATTGATGTGAAAACATTTGAATTTTACCACAACCTACACTTCACACTTCACCAGATTCAAGAGTAAAACATACCGCTCTTACGGCACAATCAGATGTTTTGCCTGCAAGGCTCCCTGCTGGAATATTGCTAGACAGATTCATTCTGCTCGATAGAGACATTCTTTCATTCATTCCTAGCAATTGTCCTCTTTGCTCTACTCGCAACACCTTGATTAGCATAAAGGACAAACAGTACAGTACTGTAATGTCTTAGCCACAAATGGCCTCAGCCATTAACAATTCTACTACATGTTAGGGATGGCACCATGCCACTCTTGCTTGCCTTTCAAACCCACCTGATCTCTGCAAGCAAGGGATGCTCTCAAAACCCAGATGGGTCTGTCCTTCTTCCCTCCTACTTCTCTCCTTCCTATGCAAGGAAGGAGATCAGGAGGGACCTCAGCCCACTTCCCTGCCACCCCAATTATCTCCTCCTCTCCCCAGAGTGGGGGGATCCCTTGGAGAAGGAGAAGCAGTGGCAGGTGGCAGAATGCTCCATAGGAGACTGACTACAAGCCCCATGGTCTCCAGCAGAAAATGATGCTCTTCGCATAATTGAACCACCAATGAGGAAATACTCTACAGTGGAGTGATTACAAACCCCATGATCCCCAGCAGAAAATGGTGCTCTGCACATTATTTAGCAACCAATGATAGAATGAACAATCACTCCATTCTGACTGCATGCTGAATGTCAGAAGCTCAGGTTCTAGTGCCAGCAAGTACCTGGATCATGCAGGGAGAGATACATAGCCTCAGCAACATTATCCAGATCACTGCAGCAAATCTGGGAGCTTTATTGTGTGCTATGGGATGGCTACCTAGTACCACTTGAATCTGAAGAGCAGATCAGGTTTTGTGTTTTGCTAGTGTACCCTTTTGAACTGCCTTCAGTTCTCTTCTCCAACCTGCTGTTCCAGTGGCACAGACAGTAGGGTGTCAGTTCTTGAGCTACAAAACTCCTGGCTTGATGACTGCTAGACCTAACTGTGCAAAGCAATGAATAGCTTGCGAAGTGCTATAATCCCCATGCTGCTCACAGTACAGGCGGGGATTGACCTAAGAGCAAATTGCAATGGATTTTTGAAGATGACTTCTCCTTTGTTCAGACTTAAGAGTGCAATGAGACATGCTGGTAAATGCTACCTTACTGCCATGAGGATGGAACCAAAATTAATTAGGTGAGCACTCCGATACTGCCACAGAGAAGAAAGTGTGCACAAACCTTGCACAATTTCTTGGTAGTCAATCAATAGAGCCATAAAGGATTTGTAAAGACATCAGCAATACCCAGATTTCCAATTTCTGGAAAACTAAGTGAAAGCCAAGCTCTGGGTACTGTATTGCTGATGTTCTTATACCTTGTATGGCCCTATTGATTTACTGCTAAGAAATGGTCATAGAATTACTGACTATATTGAGTATACACAGTTTAGATTATGGAAATCAGATTTGTATGTTATTAATAATCAGATTTGTATGTTATTAATATTAGAGGACGCGGGTGGCGCTGTGGGTAAAACCTCCGTGCCTAGGGCTTGTCGATCGCATGGTCGGCGGTTCGAATTCCCACGGCGGGGTGAGCTCCCATCTTTCAGTCCCAGCTCCTGCCCACCTAGCAGTTTGAAAGCACCCCTAAGTGCAAGTAGATAAATAGGTACCGCTTTATAGCAGGAAGGTAAACGGCGTTTCCGTGTGCTGCGCTGGTGCCGGCTCGCCAGAGCAGCTTTGTCACGCTGGCGACGTGACCCGGAAGTGTCTCCGGACAGCGCTGGCTCCCGGCCTCTTAAGTGAGATGGGCACACAACCCTAGAGTCGGACACAACTGGCCCATACGGGCAGGGGTACTTTAACCTTTTTAAATAAAAATCCAGTCCAAATGGGTTAAGAGAAGCAGAGTTCCCATTCCCTCTTATGTCTGCAGCAGCCACTATGGATGCCCCTACATTCAATCACACTTCCTTCTCATGCTTTCATTGAGATTTTGAGTGCAGGTGGGGAGCTGAAAGGGTCACATTTCCCTGGCACAGGAACATATCCCTCAACTGTCCCAGCAAACTGGGACATTCTGTTTTTTTCACGTGTGAGCACCGCAGCCATTTTGACTCCTACATGACTCAAGCAGCAGCACAGCCTGGAAGACACACATCCCAGTCTTTCACCTCAACATGTTGGAGGATATGCAGAAAAGGTAGGCCTGGAGTGAGATTGGGGTGGAGGGCTTCCATCTAGGAAAGTAAGCCAGCATTGGAATCAAAGTCCTGAATGGGATTGCTGAAACAACAGAGGATTTGAGGCATAGTCCAAGGAACAAAAGATGTTGCAGCAGCAGCAGCCAATCACCTACAAGGTCTTATTACAGACCTTGCAGTGCTACCTATCCTGGTCCATCATAGGAGGCCCTGGGATTGGAAACACTTTAGTCAGTTTTTGCCCTTAGGAGCGAGGTTGGGTGAAGAGAGGCCTCATGTTCTACCATCTCATGCTGGGATTCATCTGAGATCATTGCCATATTTGTTCTTGAGCTCCAGGAGATGGTCATGGATGTTCTGTAGCACAGAAAGAGCCCAGGCATGTGGCAAGTCCGGAAGGTTCCAAGGCCTGGACATTATTGAGTCCTCAACTAGGGGGAGCCAGTTAGGGGGAGTATGGTCTGGGAGTCTTCCTTTCCTCTTCCAAGAAAACTCCCACCTGGTAGATGGCAGGTTCTGACAATGACTAGGCACACGAGTAAGGAGGGGATTCTTTTCCTCATCTGAATACTCTGGCTTCAACTGTCCAGGTAGGTTGCAGAATGCCATGACAGCTTTCTTTTCCTGCTTTGAGCAGAGTGCAAGAGCAGAGGGAAGAACCCTGGGCCGACATGTCCTTCCTCTCTTCCACTACTCGCACTCTGCACCATTTCACACTTTGCACCATTTTAATCAACAACGCATTCCTCCACCCGGGTTTGGCTCCCCTTTATTACATACACAGCCCAACAGGACAACAACAAGAACCTACCGATAGCATACAAATCAATATGGCGAACGTGACCCAACAACACCCCCCCCTTTCACACATACAAACAAATCTTACTGCAGCCAACTAAAGACAACCAACCATGCCCTGCCCCAACCTCTCTCATTATCAAGAAAATATAAAATATAAAAAATAGAAAGAGAAGCTACCCAAGTGAGGCAGACATACCCTCCAACATTTCTCCGATGAAAATAGGGACATCCCATTCCATAATGATAATTTTACTATTTATACCCCACACATCTTATGGGGTTGCCCTAGCACTCTGGGCAGCTTCCAACATATACAAAAGCAATAATAAAACAATAAACTTTTTAAAAAAACTTCTCTTTACAGGATTGCCTTCAGACGGTTTGGGGGTTGGATAACGCCATACCATCCAAAATTTCTCTGATGACAATAGGGACATCCTAAGGAAAAGCAGGGCATTCTAGGAAAAGAAAGCAGGACAGCTTCTCTAAATCAGGGACGTCCCTTGAAAATAGGGACTTGAAGGATCTGCACTCACATAACCTACCCCCAACACACACTAAGTAAAAACATCTGTTTTACCACCCCAACACCCTCTCCCCCCCCTTTTCTTCTTCTTCTTCCCCATCTTTATTCTGTATACAGTACAACAATGTCTTACATCAAATGTAACTGATCTGTAAAAAAAGTCTCTACAATCTGAAAAAGAGGTAATGCACGTACTTTTGTAAACCAAGAAAATCTTTAATAAAAATTATGATTTTTTTATAAAAAAAACCAAAACAACCACCACACATCCCTCCACACACCCTTCCACCTCCCCAGCTTCAGTGCAGTATGGCTTTGGATAAGGCAATAGACTGCTTTGTATTTCACCTTTGCACTGTCTGTGGTTTCCAGATTCCAACCTTAGTTTTAAAGTAACACATGACTCTTTGTTACTTTTGATAGCCTTAAGCTATTTCATATCTATTTGCCAGATTCAATATTTTAAAGAAAAATCAGGGGAACCTTGTTCCCCTGTATGCATAGAACTTTATCACAAAATTTATAAATTCAATAAATAAATAATAATAATTGGCAGGTCATCTCATCTAACCCCCTGCTCAGCTCAGGATCAGATCATTTCCCTTCTAATTTATTTTTATTTTTTTATAAATATTTTATTAAGATTTTTAAATAAAAATGCAAAGATAAGAAACAGTATAACATATATCATAACATACTTTCTTAACATCTTTGGACTCCCTCACACCTCCCGCTCCCATTTGCATCATTGTCAATTCTTGCCCGCAATTTATCATCTTGTTTACACTCTTGTGTCAGGTTCATTTAAATATAATCTGTTAGTTCTCCAATAGGTTTATAATTTTTCCTCAAACTTACTTATCATCTTAATTCCATCTAGTTTAGTGGTGCACAATTATTTATGATCTAGCATCCTTTCTTAACATTCAACCAAATTACAATATTTTTTTAAATAAGTCTTGAATTTCTTCCAATCTTCTTCGACCCTCTCCTCTCCCAGGTCTCGGATTCTGCCAGTCATCTCGGCTAGTTCCATATAGTCCATCAGTTGCATCTGCCACTCTTCCAGCATGGGTAGATCTTGAGTTTTCCAATTCTTAGCGATGAGTATCCTTGCTGCCATTGTTGCGTACATGAAAAATGTTCGGTCCTTCTTTAACACCTTCTGGCCGACAATGCCCAAAAGGAAGGCCTCTGGTTTCTTAGTGAAGGTATACTTAAATACCTTTTTCAGCTCATTATATATCATTTCCCAGAAGGCCTTCACCCTAGGGCAGGTCCACCAGAGGTGAAAGAATGTTCCTTCATTTTCTTTACATTTCCAACATTTATTATCAGACAAATGGTATATCTTGGCAAGTTTAACTGGGGTCATGTACCATCTATATATCATTTTCATTACATTTTCCTTCAAAGCATTACATGCAGTGAAGTTCAACCCAGTGGTCCACAACCTTTCCCAGTCCTCAAACATGATATTATACCCAATGTCCTGTGCCCACTTTATCATAGCTGATTTAACCATTTCATCTTGTGTGTTCCATTTTAACAGCAAGTTATACATTCTTGAGAGTACCTTAGTCTTTGGTTCTAACAATTCTGTTTCCAACTTCAATTTCTCCACCTGGAACCCTAACTTTTTGTCATTTTTAAAGACTTCTTTAATCTGAGCGTAGTGTAACCAGTCTCGCACTTTATCCTTCATTTTCTCCAAACTCTGCAATTTCCAATTGTCTCCATCTTTTTCTAATATTTCCCAATATTTTGGCCATTTGGCCTCCATATTGGGTCTTTTTCGGGCCTTAGCTTCCAGAGGTGAAAGCCACCTTGGAGTTTTGTTTTCCAATAAGTCTTTGTATTTTGTCCAGACATTAAACACTGCTTTCCTGACAATATGGTTCTTAAAGGCCTTATTGATCTTAACCTTATCATACCATAAGTATGCATGCCAACCAAAAGCATTGTTAAAACCTTCCAGGTCCAGTACATCAGTGTCTTCGAGAAGTAGCCAGTCTTTTAGCCAGCAGAAAGCTGCGGCTTCAGAGTACAACTTTAAGTCTGGCAGGGCAAAGCCTCCTCTTTCTTTCGCATCAGTTAATATCTTAAACTTAATTCTGGGCTTTTTGCCCTGCCAGACGAACTTAGAGATATCTCTCTGCCACTTCCGGAAGCACTCCGTCTTGTCCACAATCTGTAATGTTTGAAACAAAAACAACATTTTTGGCAATACATTCATCTTAATAGCAGCAATTCGGCCTAGCAAAGAAAGCTTCAATTTTGTCCAACTGTCCAAGTCTCTCTTAATTTCAGACCAACATTTTTCATAGTTATCCTTAAATAGACTCAGATTTTTTGCTGTTATGTTTACCCCTAGGTACTTTACTTTTTTAACCACAGTTAGTTCTGTCTCTCTCTGAAACCGTTCTGACTCTGTATCTGTCAAATTTTTTCCCAACTCCTTGGTTTTCTGTTTATTTAATTTGAATCCCGCCACCCGACCAAAGTCTTGAATCAGTTGTAGTATTCTTTTCGTACTAGATTCTGGCTCCTGCAGGGTCAAGACTAGGTCATCTGCAAAAGCTTTAAGTTTTAAGCTTTAAGCAGCCTTGTCGTGTTCCTTTTTTCAATTTTAAACTCTTCTGTAACCACATTGTTAACTATCAGTTTAGCCTTTTGCTCTGAATATATTGCATCAATCCCATTCTCAAAAGCCCGTCCCACTCCCATTTCTTTTAGACATTTCCCCTCTAATTTAACCATAGATCTGAACAGACATGCATCTCTCAACAAGACACCGTGATGTCTGATACCATCATTTGAACAGTTTGCGCCGCAAATTTCATGATTTGCCATAAATACTATCCAAATATTAACAGCACAAATATTCAAACAGTAAAAAAGCCTGGAAAGATATCTTTTTTTATTTAGACCATGGTTATCCAGTAGCCTTGTAAAAGATCTAGCCTGTGGGCTTCTTTCAGCAGCCTTAATACTACACTTGCTAAAAATACAAGCTCCTGTTTTCTCTCCTCATCAAAAATAAAAGGGAAACAGTAGTGTTGGCTTCTGCTAGTGCCGCCAATTTCACTGACTGCCATTTGTTTATTAAACCAAGTATAGATTGCATGTTCATATGTTCTAGAAACCAGAATCCCATCCCCTTGCTAATTAAGCATAAATTCCTCCTACCTGGAGAGACGCTAAAGCTGCCCTGATAATAATAAAAAAATAAATATTGCTTCAGCTTCTGTAAGAAACTTTCTCCACTTTTTACCATGGAGCCCTATACATTTAGATGAAATATCAAGAGAAGTGAAGGCATAGAACAACAAAAGCAAGCTGTATAGCAAAGGTGGCTTAACTGAAGCAAGAGTTTTACACTGGTGGCAAATCAAATGTTTTGTTCTCTGGCCTGCTTGCTCTGGGAGCACTTCAGATCACTTGGCAATAAAGCCTCGAGAGACTAGCAATTAACAAAGACCTTCAGCAGCTGAGCTTTTCAGGCCTGCACTCTGGGAGCGTCCCCTTCCTTAGCAGAATGTCACTATAGGGAAAACCTGGAGCCTGCTCTCCACATTACTGCTCTTTCTACTGCGATTCAATCAGCTGGATATTTCTGTGCAGAATAACAATTATGATTCAATAGATGCATGCAGAACCATCCACGAATGAACCACTGCTCCGCAAAAGCAAGCAGCTGCAGCGGATGTTTTGCATGGTGGTTATGTGAGTGCTTAAAAAAAACAACCCCTCCAAATCTTCATTTTGAAGCTCCACATGGTGGAGCCCCAATGTTCTGTTAATTTGCATAACCAAGTACAGATTCATTTTCAGATGTATTTCCAAAGGAATAATAATGCAATACTCTGCTTCAGGGGCCTGAAATGGTATGTCAGGCTCCTGCCTTCCTATTAAAGCTTAATACTTCATGAGGATTTCTGCTGCCTTAATCCCACCCTGGCTTTCTACAGCAGCATTGAGTGCAACAGCATGTCAATTGGTATTAGGTTGAACAAGCGAGTCCTGCAAAAGGATGTGGCCATTGTGGAGTGCTGCTGTTCCAGACATTCCGCTATATTATCCATGGGTTTTCAATGTTTTCTTCCAACAATCAGTCAGCATTCTGCAGCCACTGACTATGTCCAATCTTCGTGGGCTTTGGGAATCTTCCCCTTTATTTTGCAGTAAAATTCTGTAGTTTAACTATGCACTGTGTGAAGAAATGCTTTCTTCTATCTGTCCTGAGTCTTTCAACATTCAGCTTCATTGGATGCCCATGAGTTCCAGTGTTATGAGGAAGGGAGGAAAAACCTTTCTCTATCCACTTTCTCCATGCCAGACATAATTTTATAATCTTCTATCATGTCTTCTCTTCCTCGCCTTTTCTCTGAATTAAAAAAATCCCAAATGCTGCAACCTTTCCTCATCCAGGAGTCGCTCCATCCTCTGATTATTTCGGTTGCCCTTTCCCAAACCTCCTGAATGCTCTTTGCACTGGTGAAAACCCATGCACGAGCAAATAAAAACCATCAGTTTCATTGTCACATACATGACCTATAACGAACGGCAGAGTAGGTAAATATGTAAGTTAATGTCCTCTGGCACAGAGAGATATTGAGTGGGGTAATCTAAGGAGTAGAGTATTGATTAGCAAGATTTATTCTGAAATGAAACCTTGTGGTGTCTGTTGCCTTTATGTAGATCCACCATGATTAATGGGGCATCTTTAATGAATGGGGATAGGATACAAAAGGTGTGTGGGAGGAATGGAATGGCTTCCCATAGGGAAATACACCCTACAGCTGTGAAGTAGCCACTTCTCGTGGGAATTCATGGGGACATAGGAAGCTGCTTATATTAAGGGTAGGCTATGGTTTTTCCAGTAGTGATGTATGGAAGTGAGAGCTGGACCATAAAGAAGGCTGATCGCCGAAGAATTGATGCTTTTCAATTCTGGTGCTGGAGGAGACTCTTGAGAGTCCCATGGACTGCAAGTAGATCAAACCTATCCATTCTTAAGGAAATCAGCCCTGAGTGATTATTGGAAGGATAGATCGTGAAGCTGAGGCTCCAATACTATGGCCACCTCATGAGAAGAGAAGACTCCCTGGAAAAGACCCTGATGTTGGGAAAGATGGAGGGCACAAGGAGAAGGGGACGACAGAGGACGAGATGGTTGGATAGTGTTCTCGAAGCTACCAGCATGAGTTTGACCAAACTGCGGGAGGCAGGGGAAGACAGGAGTGCCTGGCGTGCTCTGGTCCATGGGGTCACGAAGAGTTGGACATGACTAAATGACTAAACAACAACAACAAGGCAACCTAAGGCCCATGGGCCACAAGTGGCCCATGGGGGTTATTTAACTGGCCCACGAGCCGTCCCTGAACCGAGCCGCCCACTCGGCGAGTTCCCGCGTGTTGCGCTAAACTGGCGCAGCGTGGCGTGAGGACTCGCTTCCCCAGTGCCGGAAATTGCATCTGCGCAGACGACAGAAATCGCAGGCATGTGCACAATCCAGCCCACGGAAAGATCTCCATTGGAGTGAACGGGCACAGGTGAGGTAAACCTTGCCGACCCCGGGCTTATATAGACCAGTGACTCATCTAGCTTAGTATTGTGTTCACTGACTGGCAGCAGCTCACTAGGGTTTCCAACGGAGGTGTTTCTCAGCCCTCTCTGGAGATGCCAACGACTGAATCTGGGACCTTCCGCATTCTAAGTAGATGCTCTGCCACTGAATTACGGCGCTTCCTTGTCAGAAGTTTTCTAAAACAGCGAAATCCCACAGAAAGCCTCAACGGTATTTATGTATGTGGCTACAGTGGCAAGAATTCTCCATGCACAAAAATGGAAGGAGGAGAGAACACCCTCAAA
This sequence comes from Podarcis gaigeae, assembly GCF_964106915.1. Lineage (NCBI taxonomy): Eukaryota > Metazoa > Chordata > Lepidosauria > Squamata > Lacertidae > Podarcis > Podarcis gaigeae. Next base: position 81,324,627 of record NC_139677.1, read on the forward strand.
GGAAGAATCGCTGATGAAAATCTTGGAATATGCAAGAGATGGCAAAATTGACAGCATTGATAAAAGATACAAATATAGAATCTTTTAAAGAAGACTGGAAACCCTTTATATTAAAAAAAGTTTTTTCCCATATGCAAAGACCACAGTGGGGTTTGAAGCGTAAGAAAATAGCAGAATATATTAAGAAATATTTTGGAGAGGATGAAATTAGATAAAAAGGAACCTTAAAATCTAAATTGGGTTATAAACATCAACACTGGGTGAGCAGGCAGTCACTAGTTTTTTGAATTGGAATATAACTATGGAGTAACAAATGTAACTTTCTATATGGAAATAAATTATTATTATAAAAAAGAAGTGTTCTAAAACCCTTTTAAAATTTGATCTGGCTCTTGGTGGCTAGAGCTACGCTGGTCAGGGATGGATATCTCAGCAGATTTAGGTTTTGGCCTGGTTGAAAGTTATCAAAAATGTATTTTTAAACAATTGGTTATCTCCCTAATTAATCTAAGATAAGACAGTGTAGAGAAATGCAACTAAATGAAAATAATTAAGTGCAGATACTCTGCAAAACTGGGACCCAGCAGTAAAGGAAAAGATGGCACTCAGCCAAGATGCACCTGGGAAGTTTTATGTATTTGAGCTTTCTTTCTGGAGCTGTGTGAGTCTTAATGATATGCTATCATAAATGATGCAACTTCACCTTCCAATTTATTTACATTCTCCTTTTCCAAATAAGACTCACAAGAATGCATCAGTTGATCAATATACAAGCACCACAAAAACAGCTATAAATATATCAGATGCATGCTGTCTCCACATTCAAGCATTGATCTTACCTTCACACATATACACAGATGTGCATTTTTCTCCTTTATTTGTTGTGTGTAAATGTCTGAATAACTGGAGTACTGGGGTCACTGGGAAGATAGGGTGGGAAATGGGCAGTAATAATGGGATTGAGAGAGGGATAAGATCTGTTAAACAGGTGGGCATAACATTATGTTTGAGGACTGGGAAAGGTTGTGGACCACTGGGCTGAACTTCACTGCATGTAATGCTTTGAAGGAAAATGTAATGAAAATGATATACAGATGGTACATGACCCCAGTTAAACTTGCCAAAATATACCATTCGTCTGATAATAAATGTTGGAAATGTAAAGAAAATGAAGGAACATTCTTTCACCTCTGGTGGACTTGCCCTAAAGTGAAGGCCTTCTGGGAAATGATATATAATGAGTTGAAAAAGGTATTTAAGTATACCTTCACTAAGAAACCAGAGGCCTTCCTCCTGGGTATTGTCGGCCAGAAGGTGTTAAAGAAGGACCGAACATTTTTTATGTATGCAACAACAGCAGCAAGGATACTCATTGCCAAGAATTGGAAGACTCAAGATCTACCCACACTGGAAGAATGGCAGATGCAGCTGATAGACTATATGCAACTGGCAGAGATGACCGGCAGAATCCGAGACCTGGGAGAAGAAAGGATTGAAGAAGATTGGAAGAAATTTAAAATTTACTTACAAAAATATTGTAATTTGATTGAATGTTAAGAAGGATGCTTGATCATAAATAATTGGCCACCACTAAACTAGATTGGAATTAGATGATAAGTGAGATTAAAAGACAAACCCTTTGGGAGAACTATTAGATTATATTTAAACGAGTGGACATAAGATTGTAAACAAGATGATAATTTGCTTGGAAAAACTTTTTAACAATGTAAGTGGGAGCAGGAGACGTGAGGAAGTCCAAACAAGTTATGAAATTTTGTGTGTGATATAAGCAATGTTGTTTGTTACTTATGCTTTTCTCTTATAAAAATCTTAATAAATATTTATATATATATATATAAAAAGATCTGTTAAACAGAAAGCCCAAGACTGTAAATAAAAAATAGCATGTGTTAGAAACCACACTCACATTGAAAAGCACTTGCGGCAATGTAAGTATAATGTTCCACCTACACTGTATACCTGGGTTTTGCCCTCTGCGTGACAGAACACTAAGTACTGTTGAAAAAGAAAGCTATTTATTTACACACTTCCCACTCTCCCTTCAACATAAATACATCTGTTGGGCAGGCGAACATTCTTGAATTACTAATGTTCATGCACTATCCCCTGATTTAGTGCCATCTGAAAATTTAATTAACCTGCTCTTCATCCTCAGAGGTCATTAATTACAGCCACATCTTCCACCAATTCCTGGGAGACACACTCCTCACCTGACAACTAGATACACGGTTATTGTTCATTATGTTTTATTTACTACGTTTTATGGCACAATTCTGTATGTGTTACACAACACTCAAGTTCAAAGCCATCTTGCTTAATTTCTTATGACAGAATATTAAACATTGGGGAAGGCAAACTACAGAAATGCTCCTGTAGTTGTCATCTATTTCCTCACTAACAACAATATATAATCAGGTTTGTAATGATTTGCCTTATACAAGCCATTAATAATAATAATGTCCTCTCTAACGTTGTTATGCTCCATTTCTGGCCCTCCTTGTATTCATTCCACAATACACAGCAAAGTTTGCAGTGGTACCTCGGGTTACATATGCTTCAGGTTACATGCACTTCAGGATACAGACTCTGCTAACCCAGAAATAGTGCTTCAGGTTAAGAACTTTGCTTCAGGGTGAAAACAGAAATCGTGCTCCAGCGGCGCAGCAGCAGTAGGAGGCCCCATTAGCTAAAGTGGTGCTTCAGGTTAAGAACTGTTTCAGGTTAAGTACAGACCTCCGGAACGAATTAAGTACTTAACCCGAGGTACCACTGTATTTTTTAAAAATAAATGAAATAAAATGCGCTTACTGTTATTGCCCACTACACAGACCATGTGCTGTGTGACAGTCTCAGTGGAGTAGGAGAAAAAAAACTGCCAAGATCATCTTCAAGATGCTGCTTGATTCAGAGAAGGTGTCTCCCCACAGTAATCCTTTCTCCCCAGCTCTGCAGGAGCTAAAGACTCAGGATAAGATTTAAGAGGCAAAAGCTCTTCTGGGGAGGTGGGACTTAGTGCACTACAGTCCAGTATATAAGGCTTCAACTGGAACTAGCCACTGGCAGAGGCAACACTTTGCAAAGCTGCCATATTAGGACCTTTGGAGCTCTCCAGGGTTCCATAGGTACCCTGGGTACCATGAACTTTTGACTTCTGCCTTAGTCTTCTGACAGGACTTCACCTTCAAGCCTCCAGTTCTCATAGAAAAGGGCACTTACAATACACTGGAAGGTTAATACCGCTGGCTTCCAGAGAGATCTTTATCATCATCATCATCATCATAGTCCTGATATGCATTTTTAGTTAGGAATTTTATTTCAGATATTCATTATGAATAAAAGTTGTGTCTCTTGAGAGACAGCCAACAACATTCTTTTAAAAAAACCACTTCAATAAATCTCTCTCTCCCCCGCTTTCTTTTTCACACACACACACAAAATTCATCAATGAAAATTTTCAATTCTCCATACAGACAAAAGCTCACCAATTAGGCTTCAGAGGTTTTCTATATACAGTGGCACCAGTCCAAAGTAAACAGATGCAGGCAGATGCTGATCTAACCTACATTCTGTGGTTTTATTGTCATCTGTTAAAAAGAAACAAAACACATTTTATCTTCTATGAGAAGTAGTGTGCTGACTACATAGCTCGGTGCATAGGATCCGACTCCTAGGGGCCATGGGGGCTTCAAGCCCCGCAATAAAATATTTGAGGGGGCTGGGTCCCCACAAAATGGATGGGTATTGCCATTCAATGGTGTGCGCGCACCGTGCCGTGTGATCGAGTCTGTGAGGCAGGGTTGATATGGGTCCCCACAATATTTCATTCAAGTTGGCACCCCTGGCTTGGTGTCATTCTTATGAATGAGCAGGAGTATATCAGGGAAGGTGTATGACCAGAGCTTCTCACTCACTACATATATGTGCCTGCTTTTGACCCTCTTTATGAATCCTACTGCCCAGCTCCCTTGTTGGATGTTCCATTGTTGGACGCAAAGTGCCGAACTTCTGGAATCGATTCTCCAATCTCTCCACCCCTTCTTGCATTGTCCATTAAGCTCTGTTTGCGCCCATTTCACTATATCCAGGATCTGAAAAAATGATATTGACTGACCTCAGCCAATCCCTGAGGACCATGTCTGGTTTGTTGGCTCTCAGCACAAGTCCCTGTGTTTCTCAGGGCAGGCCAAACAAGGAAGTATGCATTTAGCTGCACTTAGGTAAAAATTAAGTCCAGTCACAGACGACTCTGGGGTTGCGGTGCTCATCTCGTTTTATTGGCCAAGGGAGCCGGCGTACAGCTTCCGGGTCATGTGGCCAGCATGACTAAGCCACTTCTGGTGAACCAGAGCAGTGCACGGAAACGCCGTTTACCTTCCCGCTGGAAGGTATTTATCTACTTGCACTTGATGTGCTTTCGAACTGCTACGTTGGCAGGAGCAGGGACCAAGAATCGGGAGCTCACCCCATCACGGGGATTCAAACCGCCAACCTTCTGATCGGCAAGCCCTAGGCTCTGTGGTTTAACCCACAGCGCCACCCGCATCCAGGCCAAACAAGGAAGTATCCATTCAGCTGCACTTAGCGCCAGACAAATATATCGCATAGGTGTATATAAAAAGTATGACATTCTTCCAAGGAAGGAATATGATGTTCGCTACTGCACTCTGTTGTCCTTTGGTAAATTTAGCTGATTGTCATATATAGAGCAAGTATAAACCTCTATCATGTGTCTCTGCAGGACTAATCTCTGGGCATTTGTCTGTTTTGTTAAAGCAAAATCAAATTCCATTGCTGGCTGTAATGAAAGCCCCTGCCTGCAAAGCTATTATAAGATATGTTAGCTAATGTCTCCATTGGCCACTGGCAGAGGCAATGACATAAACAAGACTGAAAGAAGATAACAGGACTTACACTATAACTGCACATGGGCCAGGAAGCATGTTGTACCAGAGTTCAGTACAGCAAGGTTTCATGGACACACCACAATGCTCATTTTAGCCAAATGCTACACTAATGGTAAACCCTGCGTGCCTTCAGCCACATGGGAACTGAAGAGGCACCAAAGAGTGAATGCTGAATGTGCATGCATGGTATTTCCCACTCACTGAATTTTAATGCAAGTGCAATACCCATTCATTAATTCATTTAAAGAAAACTTCTAAGGCGACCTATATTCCACTGTGGTGTACAATAACAACACCACCAGTTAAGAAGACCAAAACATAATTCACCATAAAACAACAACAGAAACCAAACAGAATATAGACCAAGATGCCTGAAGAATGCCTGGGCAAACAAGAAAATATCCCCCAACATTGTAATGCAACCCTTGCACATTCTTTTAGCATTGTGGCACCATTTCTCAGGAATTTTCTTCTTCTAAATATGAAGATAGCTCCAATGTTATGTTTTTGACACTTGATGGACATATTTCTTCCCCTCCCACCAAGCCTTTTCACATAACCTTCCACCTTATTTCAGTGGCTTTTAATTATTCTTGGTTTTATATTCTTAACTTTGTTTTATGACTTGTATCCTCTTCCCTGTTCAATTTTTGTATACACGGTTTGGGGGATTTTTGCATGTAGAGAGTTACACACACACACACACACACACACACACACACACACACACTATTGACACCAGTGAAGCCTCTCTAAGGAGGCTATTCCAAAGTTTGGATGTGGCCACCAAACTCTCCTTTATACAAGCATGGCACACGTCCACCAAATGATGGCATGCGCTGCAAGTATACCTAAGAGGTAAGTAAAGAGTCCTCAGATCTTAAAATAGTAGTCACATTTACAGTTTGAACTGCAAAGCCAGCAATGAATGCATAACTGTCACTTTGAACAATGAGCTGCATGCTCCGTGTTTGTGTCTTCCTGCTGACTCTAAAGAATGCATCTTGTTGACATGGTGGTAGTCTTCAGAGGTAAGCATTCTGCACACTGGCTTTACTTGTTTTTAAGATGATTCCTTTTAGAGGTGGGAACCATTTCTACAAAAGCCCATAAGGATACAGCCCCAACTACCTGAGAAGCCTTTGAAAGCCTCCAAGAAATAACATCCACAAACTTTCCAGGCACTGCAATATGAGAAGAGCCTGCTAGATCAGACCAAATTGTATTGTATTATGTTTTCCATAGCAGCCAATCAAATGCATCTGAGAAAGTCATAAAAGGGTATGAAGGCAACAGCCTTAATCTATTCTCCCCAGCAAATGTCATGGTGGCGCTCTGCCTCTGGATATGCAAATTCCATAAAAGCCACCATGATTCATGGTCATTGACAGACTTCTGTTCTATCTTCTGTCAAACCGTTCTTTGTCCTGGGGCATTTCTCCCAGGTATCCGTGTCCACTTCTCTGGAGCAGCAGAAAACAACCTTTCTCCCTCCTCTATATAAAAGGATGTCACATAGAGGAGGGAGAAAGGTTGTTTTCTGCTGCTCCAGAGAAGCGGACACGGAGCAATGGATGCAAACTACAAGAAAGAAGATTCCACCTAAACATTAGGAAGAACTTCCTGACAGTAAGAGCTGTTTGACAGTGGAATTTGCTGCCAAGGAGTGTGGTGGAGTCTCCTTCTTTGGAGGTCTTTAAGCAGAGGCTTGACAACCATATGTCAGGAGTGCTCTGATGGTGTTTCCTGCTTGGCAGGGGGTTGGACTCGATGGCCCTTGTGGTCTCTTCCAACTCTATGATTCTATGATTCTATGATTCTATGAAATAAACTTCGCTTTCATGTGATTTAAACCCATTAATTATTGTCCCACCCTTGTTTTTCTGAAATCAGGGATTAGGAAGGTGTGGCCTTCCAGTTGCAGATGGACTACAATTCCCATCATTCCCATCATTCCTGACCATTGGGCATGTTGGCTGGGGCTGATGGGAGTTGGAGTCCCAGCAACATCTGGAAGGCCACAGGATTGCTTTAAGTGGAGTTAGAGCAACTGTTCAACCAAAATCTTTTATTCCTGGGCAAGGTGATTGAGCGGGTGGTCGCTGAACAGCTCCAGGCACGCCTGGAAGATGCAGACCATTCGGATCCCTTCAGGCCCCATCATGGGAATCCTAGGAACTACAGTCCCCCCTCCAAAAGAGCTACAGTTCCCGGCACCCTTAACAAACTACAGTTCTTGGGGTGCCAACTTGAATAAAATATTAGGAGGGATAAGCCATGTCCCACATGTCTCACAAGATGTGGTGTATGCAAACCATTTAAATGGAAATACCCACCAACTTTTTGGGGGGCCGGCCTTCTCAAATATCTTTTTAGAGGGCCGAAGTGACCTTGGCCCCTAGGAATTGGCTTCTGTGGTTTGCAGGATTCATTTCAGGGGCGGACTTTGTTTCAGCAGCGGCCTGTGCAAGGCCAAATTCTGGCACCCCCTGCCTCTCTGTGAACCGCCCTGAGACCTCCAAGTATAGGGTGGTATATAAATTCAATAAATAATAATAATAATTCACTATGTCATAGTTGTGGTGCGCTGCAGCGCCACCTAGGCTCAGCACCCAGTGTGGCAGAATGTCCTGTAAGACATTCCCTTGCTGACTTTAAGAAACAAGCAGGTGGGGAAATGTCCTAACATACATTCCGGGACCTTCGGATATCACACAGAATCAGCATTAGTTTTCCTCTGGAAGGACTTGGCATTTCTCCTGTACAAATGTAAACAATCCTCAGTAGTCGAGCCAGCAACAACACAGCAGAAATGTATGAAAAACCTGGTTTAACCAATGCCACAAAGGAAGATGTAGGAGGAGAAACAGCTGGGCTTGCAAATCAGACACAACAGGAGCAATATGTGTCCAACCATCTGCAAACGAACACAGAGTGCCTGAACTGAAATGCTTTCATCAACTGGCAAAAAACTGGCAAGCATCCAAAATCAGGGATCTCCAAAATTTAAACTTCGAAAATGTTTTCAAAACTCTCTCTCTCTCGCTGACAGTGAAAGGAACATTTCTCAACCCAGCAAACAGACATGCTGTTTTCTGTCAAAATGCGATCAGAATACCAACTCCCTTGCTGTAATTTTATTGTGAACATCTAAAGTGCAGACCCTGGAACAGCAATAGACCCATTTTCACTTGACATCCTCATACATAATTTACCTTTGAAAATGAGTGTCAAGTGGAAAAGAAAGCCCTGTTATCTATAATGAGTTTTTAACAGTTCATGGTGGGATGCAAATTTATGAGTACGTATACAAGATGCTACTTGGTAAATGACAGAAGTGTTTATTAAAAGTACTGGAGAGATAACTCTGGAATATTTTAAGGCATATATTTCTCCCTCTAATGAGCAAATGGCAGCTCAGTCCAGTTTGAACTGCACCAGAATGGGGAAGATGGTAGTCATGAAGGTGTGGATGAGGCCTACCTGCTCTTTCCTGTTACCTCCCTCCATCCTCGTGCCAGTTATTTTAGTGCCTTTGTGCTCATTTGCCAGAAGGCAGACACAGATTTCAGTGGCTAATGATTGCTGCTGCCTGTGATGGCTACGCTCTGCCTCCATGGTTGGAGGCAGTAATGCTTCTCAATCCCAGTTGCAGAAAATCACAGGAGAGGAGAGTGCTCTTGTGTTTGAACCCTGCTTGTGGGTTTCACACAGGTTGGCCACTGTGAGAAAAGGATGCTGAATTAAATGGGTCATTGTTCTGACCCGCCAGGTTATCTTCTTAAGTTCCTATGTTTAATACTAATTGGCCTAAACACTGCCTGCATTAGTGGCTTTTTAGAATCACAGAATTGTACAGTTAGAAGGGACCCCAAGGGTCATCAAGTCCAACCCTCTGCAATGCAGGAATCCAAGTTAAAGCATCCATGACAGATGGCCATCCAACCTCTGTTTAAAAACCTCCAAGGAAAGAGAGTCTACAACCTCCAGAGGGAGGTTAAAAAAATTAGAGTTGAACATTCAGGGAAGGGGAGAGGACCTGTACATACCACTAAAGTTGGGGAGGAGATTAATTTCAGTTTGCATTTTAATGGGAACCCACCTAGTTCACATTTCCCAAACCAAATGCACATTGGAAGCTGCCATATACTGAAGAAGCCTGAGAGGCGAAGAGAGGCACCTTTACACTGGAATGCTTTGCTCTCAAGAGTTTGCGAACTGCCATTCCAAGATTCAAGTTCAGACATTATCAATGCGGACTTTATAAAATGCAAGTTGCTGCAAAATGTTTCAGGATTTAGAGGTGGAGGGGGAAATTAGTTGGGAGCTCTTTTCCTTAGAACAGGGGTGGGCTAACTCCCAAGAGACTGCAATCTAATCACAGAATTAAAAACTGGTAAGATCTACCCCCTTTTGGAGGGTTCAGGTCAAAGTTGTTGAATGTTTTTTAGGGAGGAGGAAAGCCTTACAGGGAACAGCCGCTAACCAACAGATTGCTGGAGAAACAAACAACCTCACTGAGTAAACTCCGTTCTGCAGATTGTGCAACAATGGAGGATGGGACGGGGCCAGATTCTATTTTACCAATGCTAAGGAAAGGGACCCAGCGATCGACCATGATCTACCAAAACCTCCTGGGGAATTACCAGTAGATCATGATCGACCTATTGGACATCCCTGCCTTAGAACAATCTGGAGCTGAACTGTTAACAAATCAAAGAATCTCATTTAGAGATTGATCCTTTCTAGGCAATGTTTGGCTGCATAATGCATAGCTCACCTTGCTGTGGGCCTCTCTGAAGCTATGAAGTGTTTTCCCTTTGAAGATGTATTCTGGATGTTTGCAGTGTGGTTTTGGTTTTTTTGTTTTCAGACTTGACTGGGAAACAGGAAGGACAATAACAAGATACTTAAAAAGGATGTGTTTGGCTCTCTCGGGTCTCAACACCTGTGTGCTACAAGAACATGAAGTAATAGATTGTTTTAAGTGTTTTACATTCCTTTTGTACAGGTTTAAAATGATTATACAAGGTGCCAAAATGGCTGTAGTGGCTAGACAGGTGCAAATGATTTCAGGATTTTTAGAGCCAAGTTGCAAGAGGTAGACCAGCACACCTAAGCTATGGTGTGTATATATAAGGTCTGGTTCCTAAGAAGTTATAAGCCGAGAGAGACAGCTAAGGAAAGAGCAATATATGGAGCAGCTGGATAGCCAACAAAGAAACTGCAATAAAATGCCCACAAGGTTGGCAAGCCAGTTGGGTGGCAATGCTGAGACCCCATGCCGTGTTCATGACCAAACCTCTTGAAGAAGCTTAAAGGCACACATGGAAACCAGATGAAGACACTATTTGCTCATCACCAACTGGGTACCTAAAGGGAATCAGTGGATGAGGACCGCTGGAGATGACCACACCATGCACCCCGCCCCAAATGCTCTAAACCAGAGAAGGGGGAGCTGTAGTCCTTGAGACATTGGTGGACTAAAACTCCCATCATCCCTGAGCATTAGCCATGCTGGCTGGGGCTGATGGGATTCCAACATGTTCCTCACACCTTGCTCTAGATTGTTGGGCTGCCCTAAGACACCACCGCTTCCACAGATATTTATTTATTTTATTTCTATACCACCCTTCATCATTTACAATATAAAAACACAAAAATGCATAACAAAGTAGCAAGCAAAGCAATGCAACGCCCCTTTAAAAGGCCATTGTGTGTTTAATTAGCCAAAGGCATGGGAGAAAATGAATGTTTTCACCTGGTGCCTAAAGATGTGTAATGAAGATATGCATTCACACTTTGCTATAAGAGAGCAGCTGACCTTACAGTGAACGAAGGAAGCTGTAAGGAGCAGGAGTCAGTCTGAGCACGATCTCATGAGTATGAGAAAAAGAGAAAATGCTTTGCACAGAATGGCTGGGAGCTTTACAGAAACTAGTTTTAAAACTGGAAGAGCTAGTGGCTACAGTGGTCGAATGTCAACAGCTCAAGAGCTTAAAGATTTACACTAGTTATGTTCATATCCAAGCTTTAAAGGCTGTGCCTCCTTGGTTTCTGTTTCAGAAAAACAAGACTTTCACAAAATGAAACAGATGGTTGCACTTTTTCTTCTTTTTAGGTGTGCAAACTACTACTATCCAAAGCCATTCAGGGCTTACAAAACACAGTTTTCCCTCACCGCCCCCAGGGTAAAATAACAGTATTTCCCTCTTTTGTTAGTAATCTTGCACAGTAATGGAAAATCGAGATATAAATTGACCTGCTATTATCCTAGAAATATATACTTGGAACGAGCTCAGTATATATTTTTTCAGCATGTCAAATGGGTTGGTTTCACTTTTTGCTTTATTTTGCTTTGTCTTGCCATTGACAGGAGTTCATAGTCCATCTTATGTTCATACTGTCATAGTCAACAACGCTTAAAAAAACAGTCTATGCTTCCAACAATGCCTGCTAAGATGAGGACAGGGAACCTACAGCCCTCCAGATACCGCTGGATCACAATTCCTATAATTCCTGGGCCTGGTGGGAGCTGTGGTCCAACACTCTCAGGAGGCACATCTGTTCCTTAGCCACGCCTAAGAGGCTCACAGACTAATTTCAGGTAAAAAAACTAAGTATATGAAGACCATAGGCCAGAAACAACAATTAGGTCTGATGTAAGGTGGATCACAACATGAGCATGACCACCATACCGAAAAAAGAAAAGAAGAAGGAAGGAATTGCATATTTGGACTAAAAAACAGGTCTGAAAAGACTGAGGGAGACTATTGGTACAGATGAACTTTCCCTGCAGTGAAAGTGAGCTAGGGTGATGCAGGTCTGTTTTAGGGGGAAATCAAGATATGACCAAGTGTTCTTTAAGTGGATCATGCAAACAGTATAGAGTGAGTTATCTCAATATGAAATCATTACAGGTCTGAAATAAGTATTGTACACCTAATTCATTTGCAGGAAAACTGACAGGGCTTGATGGTTTGCATCATTTTCAGTAATGTGCATTGAAAAAGAAAAATACAAGTCAGTTTCCACCTTTACAGGACTTCCAGTTCCTCCTTTTCTGACAGTTGTGTGGAATGCCTTAACTCAACAAATTGATTATTGTTGTTTCCCATAACTCATGATCTTAAACCAAGAGTAACCACATTGCTATCCACTCTGGGATATAAAATCTAGTGTCTTGATCATGCATTTTTATGATTCCAAGTGGGGCTTTGATCTTAAGGCAGACTGGATAATGAATAACTATAGCGTGGCATCTATCGACCCTGCAGTGGGGTTTATGTTTAATGCCTTGACTCCCATCCAACCCGCAGCATAAAGATGACCAACATGGGACTAGCCATCTCAAAACTGGTGTCATGAGGAAGCTGAATCTCTGCTACCAAAATGCCAAGTAAAAATGATTGGTTCTGCTTTTGATTAATATGAACCCAAATGGAAAATCTGAATTACAACGAAATGACTAAAATAAGCTCATTGGACCTCTCCCATGATATGGCTTTATGTGATATCTATATGAACACTGATGATTTAGGTGCTTTCCAGATAAAATAATAAGTGGCATCTGATTTTGAAAATGGTCTGTGAAACTTAACAACACTGAGCTGTAGTGAGGCAACTGCTGTGCAATTTATAGCTTCCGGGGAGACTTGTGTTTATATCAGATTCTACTGTGGTAGCAAAATGAAATTGCAGTGTGGTTGTTCATGTGTGAGGGAAGCTGTGATTTCATTTTGCAGCAGCCTTCATGGGGGTTGCAATACACAGAATCCCAGAATGGTAGAATGGGAAGGGACCCAAAGGGTCATCTAGTCCAACCAAGCCCCTGCAATCCTTAGGTTGTATACAGACATAATTGCAAACCATGATTTCTAAATTCAAACCTTGACTCAGCATTATGTATCAATCTACATGAGCTTACAAACCATGTGCTCTATTTTATGTAGCCATGACTGGAGAGGTGACCTTCTTTGTCCACGAACCCCACATCTGTGAAATGTCCTCTGTTCTTTCTTTGTTCTTGTGCATGGTCCCACACCTAACTCACACATCCAACAGCTTAACAATTTAAAATAAAACAACAGTCCACTTTTTTGATTCAGAGGGAGCTCATTTACCTGGACCAACCCTGGAAACCTCTATAGACCAGTCCATCAAAATTAAAAAGTGGGGTGGTTGGAGGCTCAAAGTAGACCAGAGGTGAGGTGCATGCCTGGCCCTTCTGCAGCCAGGTTCTACCCATTCCCACTGCTACTACTCCTCTCATACACACAAGGAACACAAGGAACACCTGCTTTAATCTCAGAATAAAGCTGGTGAACCTGTGGCTCTTCAGATGTTGTTGAACTTCAACTCCCATCAGCCCCAGCCAGCATAGTCAATGGTAGGGATGATGGAAGTTGTAGCCTTGCAACACCTGGCTGGTCACAGATTCCCCATCCCTGTATAGAATAGAGTTTATGTTTATGTATTTATTCACTACATTTATATAGCCACCCCACTACATTCTTCAAGGTAGCTTAATAACAACAACAATAACAACAACAATAATGTGAAACTATGCCTAGCATTTACAGATAGGTAGCCGTGTTGGTCTGCCATAGTCAAAACAAAAAAAATTCCTTCCAGTAGCACCTTAAAGACCAACTAAGTCAGTTCTTGGTATGAGCTTTCGTGTGCATGCACACTTCTTCAGATACACTGAAACAGAAGTTTCCAGACTGAGTAATACCCCTCCCCACCTTCTCACTATATAGAAGGGTCTGGAAACTTCTGTTTCAGTGTATCTGAAGAAGTGTGCATGCACACGAAAGCTCATACCAAGAACTGACTTAGTTGGTCTTTAAGGTGCTACTGGAAGGAATTTTTTTGTTTTGACTATGCCTAGCATTGACACTGATCAGCGAGACAAGGGAAACATCTTGTTTAATGGCCACTCTTTCTTTCTGTGTTAACAAATCCTAAAAATATTTTTTGCCCTTGCTGTAGAAGTTTTGCTTCTACATTAGAAAAACAAACAAAACATGTTTGTACCATCCGTTATCTTTTTATATGATAGCCAAACTTACATTTTTAAAAATCTATATCACAGAGTATATAATAGATGCACAATTGTGAATTATTTTTAGACTGGGGGAGGGGAGGGAAACTGCCTCAGGAGTAGGTTTGATTGTATCGAAGACAGCTGGCTCAAAAGAAAGGTGAAAACTGTAAATAAGAACCTAAGTGACAGTCCCATTCAATGTACCTGCTGTTGTATTAGCAACAATGTTCTTTTAAAATGGTAGTCTGTGAGCAGAATAGCATCACATCTCTTCTTCTGCCTAACCCCAACCTTTGGGGCAGTGAAAAGCTTCTTGCAATTGTTGTGTATTATTACCCAAAGGGGTAGTTAAATGCTGGACAGTTATAAGATGAATGGTCTGAGAAAAGGTAATCATCACCTCTGTTAAATGTATTAGTACAGTTTCATGAATGCATAATAAAAGATACAAATTAGGATTGTGAGGAGGCTCCTATAAACCACCCTTGGAAGAATGCACACGGAAGAAGGTTGCCTTTGATTCATGCTTTTGGTTCCTCAGGTAATGATGGGGTGCTGGCTTTCAAATGGCAAGGCTGGTAGAAGAGTTGTACCTGTGGCATCACAACCATACTTTGGAGGGTGGGCGAGGAGGACAAAGTGAAATATAACATTGGAGGAAAGTTCTTCTCCCTCTCTCAGAATACTGGAACTCAGTGAAGCTGAGTGTTGGAAAATTCAGGGTGGATAAAAGAAAGTCCTTCCTCATGTAGTGCATCGTTAAACTATGGAACTCTCTTTCGCAGGAGGCAGTGATGGCCACCAAATGGGATGGCTTTAAAAGAGAATTGGACAAAAGGCTATCAGTGGCTACTAGTCATGATGGCTATGCTCTGCCTCCACAGTCCAAAACAGTAGTGCTTCTGAGTACCAGCTACTGGAAGCCACAAGAGGGGAGAGTGGTCTTGTGCCCAAGTCCTGCTTGTTGGTTTCCCCAGAGCAGGCATCTCCAAACTCGGCCCGCCAGCTGTTTTGGGACTACAGTTCCCATCATCCCTGACCACTGGTCCTGTTAGCTAGGGATGGTGGGAGTTGTAGTCCCAAAACAGCTGGCGGGCCAAGTTTGGAGATGCCTGCCCCAGAGGTATCTAGGTAGTCAATGTGAGAACAGGATCCTGGACTAGATGGGCCATTGGCCTGATCCAGCAGGCTCTTCTTATGTTCAATCTCAGACAAAACTGAGAGCCAGTACAGTAGAGTGGATAGCATGTAAAAACTATTTAGTGCTTTTTTAAAAAGAAAAAGGTTGTCGGTACTCACCATGAAGTTGTTATAGTAAGTACCACACTTTTAACATTTGTGTGTGTGTGTGTGTGTGTGTGTGTGTGTGTCTGTCCCGGCACTGTGTCCCCTGAGTACTTCCAGGGGAACAAAACACTGAGTATAATGTTGCAAGGAGCAGGTTGGGTTCCCTACAAGCATCTGGTTGCTCTTTCCTGAACCTTTGTCCACCTCCACAATATCCTTTTCAAGGTGAGATGAAGAAGAAGAAGAAGAAGAGTTTGGATTTGATATCCTGCCTTTCACTCTCCTTCAGGAGTCTCAAAACGGCTAACATTCTCCTTTCCCTTCTTCCCCACAACAAACACTCTGTGAGGTGAGTGGGGCTGAGAGACTTCAAAGAAGTGTGACTGGCCCAAGGTCACCCAGCAGCTGCATGTGGAGGAGCGGAGACGCGAACCCGGTTCCCCAGATTACGAGACAACCGCTCTTAACCACTACACCACACTGACTGTATGCCAGAGCTGTATGCCATATTCCAAGGGTGGTTTCACTGTCAATAAGTATACATTATTATATCAACAGTTTTCGTCTCAGTCCCTTTCGTAATGATCCCTAACATGGAATTCACCGTTTTGCCACTGCATCCTGGATGCAGGTTGGAGCCCATTGGAATAGGGCATACAAGGAAAAATGTGCATAATGGATTTCCTTTAGACAAACTATAAAAAAGACCTTCAGTGACAAATCCCAGCAGCTTCACTGCTAGACGCACTTAATGCTTAAGAGGGGTTTGGATCCCTAGAACATTCCTCACAGCTCAGGAAAAAGGAATAATGGGATGCCAGAGGATATGGCTCCTATTCTTTTATAGAACTAAATTCAGGTTAGCTTTGAAGATTAGAGGTGAATAAAAACATAATACACGTATATTGGTTTCAAAGGGCTAGGCAATGAAGAAAGGTGCAAAAGGCTGCTATTAAGGAATTTTCAAAATATAGCTCAATGTCTTCTGGCAGCAGAAAGGAAATCCCATTAAGAGAAAAGCATTGATGATAAAAGAAGTGAGAGCAGCTTAACTTTCCAGTATTAACATCATTAAAGGAGTTAATTATCAGTATATATCATATTTATTTATTTAGCTGCTTCTACTGCAGCTAATACATAAATGAAGCAGTCCAGAACAAAGCTTTTCTTAAGCTGAGAGGTGTTTTTTTTTTAAAAAATAAAGCATCCAGAGCAGTGCATAGTTGGTTAAAAGAAAGGAAAGTGGTTTATAGATCTAATTATGGCTGCAAAGCTATGTTGCTGATGACCAAGGGAATCATAAAATTGGAGCAAATTCAAAAATAATTATCTTGAGGGGACTGAGTGGTGGATTTATGGTTTGAAGGGATCTCTCCTCAGCTGTTGGGGGGGGTGCTATTTGTTCACCTAAATAAATGCAGCAATGACAAAATGATAATATTTTGCATGGCCTGCAAAATAACAATTCTGTCTTACTCAAATAAGTAGTTGAAGTTGTAAGATACAAATCTCATCTCTGTCTGGGATACAGTGGGGGCGGAGGGCAGCATGATTTTGTTCAGCTGACCAGGAATATCTGTAGGAAGTGTTTTTGATTCACCTTCTTTGCAATTGTGAAAGAGAGTGATCTCTGAAATCTTCCATGAGCAATATTAAGGAAGATGACTGGGGGATGAGAGTGTTATTGAAGGTGTGTGAGAGATCTGAAGCTTCAGATGGAGGAAAAGACAGGCTTTAAATGAAATACGGGCAATAGTTTACAACATCAGAGAAGAATGGGGATAGGAAGCATGCCCACAAACCATTGGTGAAAGGCAGATTATACCAATCAATTAACATGTCCTAAAAAAGGATCGATTTCCTATGCACATTTCACTTTTAAATGCAGAGATAAATACTGATAAATATTATTATTTTTAAGCTGACACACACATCATGCTAACAACATGAAGCCAATGCATTTGCAAACAAATGCAATCTGACATCCTTTCTTTCTTTTTGGTCCCATCATGGAATTGGCTTATTCATGATTAATTGCGGAAAATTGACTCAAAATGTTCTCATGCATTATGTATCATCTCAGCCAAGGTCAAATGTGAATTTCTAATATGAGGAAATACTCCTTTCCAAAACAACTTGTAACGTCACAGCCCTGAATCTTGTCTGTAAACATAGAAACCTACGGAGAATCTGCAATGCTGGCTCACTTACAGAGACTGGAAGTCCAAAAGCAGGCTTTTTAAAGTTGGTCAAAGGATTGGCAACCTACTGTTTACCCTAAACAGATAAACAATAGGAAGCCCTAAACAGCCTCAGCCCAGTATACCTGAACAAGCATCTCCACCCCCATTGTTCAGCCCGGACACTGAGGTCCAGCTCCAAAGGCCTTCTGGCAATTCCCTCACTGTGAGAACTGAGGTTGCAGGGAACCAGGCAGAGGGCCTTCTTGGTAGTGGCGCCCACCCTGTGGAACGCCCTCCCATTAGATGTCAAGGAAATAAGCAACTACCTGACATTTAGAAGACATCTGAAGGCCGCCCTGTTTAGGGAAGTTTTGAATGTTTGATGTTTTATTGTGTTTTTAATATTCTGTTGAGAGCCACCCAGAGTGGCTGTGGAAACCCAGCCAGATGGGTGGGGTATAAATAATAAATTATTATTATTTAAAATATTATAACACTTTTAAGGTGCAAAGGGATGAACCCATTTCACTTTCAAGCGATTTTGAACCACTTTTTCTATTGGGCAGGATTCGATCTGGTACAGAAGGAACTGGGATTTGAACAGAAGTAGTGGGATGTTGCAGGCAGGGCATCATTCCTCACTTGCCTTCCCAGCACTGAGCATCGCTGCTGGTTACCAACATAGAGAAAGGAGCTTGGTGCAGTGCGCAGACACAAGCAGGCACATTAGATTGGTTCCAGTACTGCGCCCATGCCACACTGAGCAATCTGCCACCTCACCTCTCCTCTCTGGGTAACCACTAGTAACACTGGGGATCCAGGTGAAGAACACCGTCCTGCCTGCACGACCCTGCTAATCACTACTAGATTTGAACCTACCACCCAAGTGCCTTTCCAAAATCCTGGTGAAGAATGGGCAAATGAGAGGAATCTCAGCATTGCTTATCAAGTGTTGGCACCTGGGCAGGAGACTGGTCACGTGATTATCCTGTTCCTCTGTTCTAATCTGTGCCTTCTAGCGTGGAAGACCTATGGAAACCTGAAACTACTAGTCTGAGCCAAAGAGAATGGAGGATGCTCCCAGAAAAGTTCTCCCATAGAACAAAAAGCCCATTGGCAGGACTTAAGAGACGGGTGGTATGGTCTCAGCTACTGGGTTTCAGCCCATGGACCATATTTTGAGTACCCCCAGAGAGGAGATACAAGCATTGATAAGTATTATTCTTTCAGGTGGGCATCCAAGCTGTAAAATGGGAGGTTAACCTGTTACAGAGCAGCTGCCTGGATTCTAACCAGGGAACCTTTTCATTTAAAAAATACATTGCTGTCCTAAGGTAACAAATCTGTGATTGTAGTAATGTAAGACCACGGTGACCACTTGGGTATCACCAAAAAAGTGAGCAAATGAAGCACAGATTTGCATACTTTTTCATATGCTAGTGTATATTATAGATGCAAATTTAGAACTCATTACTATACTTTAAAAACAACAACTACAGTGCACCTCACCATGAGGAATATGATGACCAGGTGTTCTGTTTTCCTGTTCAGTCTGCTATCCGGGTGCTAGCTCTGGATAAGTAATGCTAAGATCCCTCTTGCCCTCCCTTCTTCTGGTTATTTTGGTTTAAAATGGATAGGTCTTTAGATAGAGGACTCCTTCAAATAGAGGACTGTCTTCTGTAAAGCAGGACACCCCAACCGCTATCAAAATTGGTTTTAGAAAGGGGAGGGGGTTAGGTGTCAAGTTCTATTTATTCCTCTTTGAATGCCAGTGCTGGACTAGCGTTCCAATCAGATCTGCCCTGCAAATCAAGAGACTACATGCAATCATGCATGAGAATCTCCAAAAGAATAATAGACCGTATTAATTCTCAGAAAACAGTTCTACCTTTAAGCTGGTAAGAGCAATATGAAATGCATTCTGCAGACACTGAAGCTTTCTGCACAGCCACCAGCAACAACACAATACAGAATGTTATTGAACTATTAAATAATTGACATTTTCAGCACTACAGCCAACACTACCTGAACAAACATCCATGGTTTAGAAAGAGGTGGAGGGAGAAGCAAGCAAGTCCTGCTTTTGAGTAACTAACAATATCAGTAATACTTTTGGAATCACAACCCAGACCCTTATCATTTCATTGTAATATTTCATGCATAATTATCATCATGCTTAATTTGTTGAGCCTAATGTGAGTCTCATCAGTACATCGATAGGATTTCTACTGTAATCCAGCAATAATTAGCTGGATTGACTGTTACAGTGTTATCACATGTCTGTTTGTAGTATCTGTCCTTAGCTGCAACAGCAGCAAAAAGCCATTAATCTTTTGGTTGTTTTATCAGCTAATTACACAAAGATACAGAAGTAGTACTAAACCCTTGACCCAAATCCATGTATGGGGAGAGCGCCATGATCCAATACATTTAAAAAATGACACCATTTTTCTATCATCTCTTTTTGTTGATGATGTTCCAATTACATGCAGCAGTACCAGTCTCTCTCTGTCTGCAACACAAATCAATTGGCACTGTGGGAATGGCATTCTCTAAACGGAAAGCATATTTTGCTGATAAGCTTTTGGCTCGCAACAAACGTGTCTTACAAAGCACGACAGCCTAAGGAAAGCAAGAGGGCATTCGTGTACCTGCCACATCCTAGATATTCACTGTTCTGCCTTGAATCGAGGACTTTGGGAAAAGACCAAGATGCTAATCTTTTCTTGCAGGCTATTCCCAAACAGGTAAGTCTTCACTCTGCTACCTTTTCAACAAGCAGTCATGTTCTGATCAGCACTCTCCCCACTTGTGCTCCCCAGAAACTGGTATTCAGAGTCATACTCCCTCCACCAATGGAACAGAACAATTGGAAATACTATTGGAAATAGTACATAAAGCCATTATGAATAGCAGGCATGATAGACTTATCCTCTACGAATCTGACATAGTGTCCTTAGGTCCCCTAAACATCTCCAGGTAGGACTGGGGAAAAGTCCTTGTCTGAAAACTCCAGAGCGCTGCTGCCAGTCAGTGTAGGCAATACAGAGCTAGACTGATCAATTGTCTGACTCAGTATAAGACAGCTTCCTATGTCCCTATGTCTTTCTGCCCCTAAGCCAAAGATGGCAGATGTTGTGGGCTGCAACTCCCAGAGTACAGCCTATGTACGCTGAGGCTCATGGGAGTTGGAGTCCAAAAGAGCTAGAGGGCACATTAGATAACCCTACCCTAAGGGCATTTTCAGGGTTGAGATTCCTGCATTGTAGGGGGAAGAACTAGATCAGGCATAGGCATAATATTTCCCAAACTTGGTTCTCCAGCTGTTTTGGCACTACAACTCCCATTATCCCTAGCTAACAGGACCAGTGGTCAGGGATGATGGGAATTGTAGTCCCAAAACATCTGCAGAGCCAAGTTTGCCTATGCCTCAACTAGATGACCCCTGGGATTCCTTCCAACTTTACAATTCTACGATTCTATGACATGATGATGATGTACCACTAGGTCAGGATCTGGTTAATGCTGGATGGGAAGGAAACTTCCTGGGAGCTACGCTGATTTCTGGATGGGATAAAATTTGGGTATAAATGCAGTAAATGATAATAATGAATATATCTTAGTATCACAATGTAAGGTGGTCAGGCAAGTGCTCTCAGGCTCGTGTTTGCAAATGTTAAACTGCTGACTGAGAGTGAAATACTAAGTAGGCTATGTGTTGCTGGGCACTCTGTCCTATAATGCATCCTGATGTATTTTGAATTCTGATGTATTTATTTTCATGAACATGTCTGTGGAGACAGTGCGCTCTCCTGCTCTCATTATACAGTTCCAGCACAGAAGCATCCCACCAGGCATATATTTTAAATTACTGAACAGAGGCTAGCGCTATGCCATTTTGCCTTTAATTGATTAGGGGCTCTGAGTTCCCTTTCTCCTGCACTAGAATGCACGTTTGTCCATGTTTTAAGGGATGGCTTTGAGGACTGTGTGGCTGGTCTCTCCACAGAGAACCCTAGGAAAGAGAGGTCATATGATCAGTACATGTGGCTCAGCATTGCCTACTCTGAATGGTAGCAGCTCTCCAAGATCTCAGGCACATTTCTTTGTCACCACTTGGTATCAGATCCTGGAGATACTAGGGACTGAACCTGAGACCTTCTGTATGCAATATGCTCTTCAACTGAGCTATGGTCCCACCACAAAGTTACAGCCAAGCTCCCCAGCCTCACGACCTAAACAAACCTAAATACAACCTAAACCCTAAGCAAAGAATCGTACCCTTAGGACAGGGATGGGGAACTGGATGGAGTGGGAGGCTGGGAGAAGAAAGGGAAGGGCCCAGCTGACAGCTGGAGGAGGGAGTCCACTCTCTTCTGTGTGAGACAAGGGTTAAGATCTACCTTTGGGAGAGGGCTCTGTATTTTTTTTATTTGCCCCCTTTTTCTTCCTTTATCTCTTTTCGTTGTTGCTTTTTTCTTATATTTAGATTAGTTTGATTTGTTTTTTATTATATTGTATGTTGAAAAGTTTCGATTACAGTGGTACCTAAGGTTACATACACTTCAGGTTACACACTCCGCTAACCCAGAAATAGTGCTTCAGGTTAAGAACTTTGCTTCAGGATAAGAACAGAAATTGGGCTCCGGCGGAGCAGCGGCAGCAGGAGGCCCCATTAGCTAAAGTGGTGCTTCAGGTTAAGAACAGTTTCAGGTTAAGAACGGACCTCTGGAATGAATTAAGTACTTAACCTGAGGTGCCACTGTAAAAGGAATTGTAAAAAGATAAATAAATTACCACCTGCCAATCTTATGCGAGTCTGCGTCCTCTCCCCCCCCCCCCCTTTCTATGTGATGCATTCCCTCTTTCCTGGCAATGTGTAGATGGCCACACCAGTCTTCCGCTGTGCTTCAATCCACCAAGACAAACTGCACCCAGCCAGCACTTCCCTCCTGCAGGGACAATCTGCTGAGTCTGCTTTGTAGCTCCCCTATGAACTTCCCTCCCCAGCCTGCCCTGCATCTCTAGGCTCCTGCTGCTCCTAGCTGCCAAAACATCCCCTGGGGTCAGAGGAAGCTGCTTTGATTTGTTACGTAATATCTGGCTCATAGCTTGCCTCAGATTCTGGAGACCAGAAAGGCTATTGCATAATGGATTGAGCAAAAAGAAAGTGTGTTTGCTGTGATGCTGGCACGCACACACAAATAAATGCTGAGCATTCAAAACTGGCTGGTCTTGCACTTGTCAAGTTCTTTTGTTGTAACTGCCTGGGTGGAAATGATAATCTAAGTCTGCCCTCATTTATGTAGAGATGATCCAGCTCTTGGCCATTCCCATAACGAGAGATTCATGAAGGAGGTTTAAAGGCACCTTTGCCCTCCCATAGGTTTCACACTAAGGATCCAGTTCAGAGAGACACTTAAGAATAGGGACCCCGAGGCTTCCGTTTCTTAAACATCATGTTCCCCTTCCTGACTTCAAAGGGAACTGCTCGAACAAGGACTTCAACTTTGCTGCCATGTAATTAGTAGTCTGTGAGCTTGCACTGCTCCAATTTGATACACTGCTACTTTGATCAATGCATGATCTAAGATTCAGCTTGCAACGTTTTCCCTGTTAATTATTACAATAATATTGTGCTACAATCTTGTTTTACACTCTCTCTCTCACACACACTTCAGTTTATTAATTAGGGTGCTATAGCCTCTATAATGAAAACTAGGTAAAACAATCAAGGGCTTTTCACTTTCAAGAACGGGAGGTGCTGAAGATCATACCACCCCAGAAGTGATGCATAACATCTAACTTAGAAGCACATAATTGAGGGCAAGATGCTTCCCCATTAATCACTGGTGAGGGAAGAACTGTGATCTGCAGGTACTTTAAAGCCCCTGTTTATTACTCTGCCACATGTGCTAGGACTGAAGATACAAACAGAGTCCACAACAGCCCTCTGGATCCTATTTGAATCATCCACAAGGAAGAATCACAGCAAGGTGTCTATGTTAGGCTGCAGCCCTCAAGTGGAGGTGGTGGTAGGAATCTGAAGGTGGTTCAGTTGCCATTGCCAATGCCCTGCTGAGCTTGAGCTGAAGTGAGGGTGGAGAAAAAGTCTTGCATTTCTTCATATTTATTCACTAGCCATTTTCTTCCCATTGGGAACAATGCGCGGAAACTTCAAGAGAGAGTATCGATGAGCTCCTGGGGTCACCTATATTTCTCCCCAGTTTGGGAACCAGGGTGGCTTTGGATCTTTCAGATCCAAGTATCTTCCTGATCCTCCCCCAGCAAATCCTCAACATGACCTCTTCCATCCCTAGAGCTCTGACATCAGTTGGGCCAGTGCATTGAAGGATCCAGCAGCAGTGAGTTGAGACAGTGACAGAGAGAGACCAGATCTCCCTTATCACCAGAGCTGTCTCTGACATTGCCAATTTCAGTGCAAGCCTACATGCGGTTTCTTCTAAGCATGTTCCATTGTGCTCTATGGGACTTATTCCCTAGACAGTGTGGTGCAGTGGTCAAAGGGTCCCCTCAATGGAGCCCCAGAGAGTGATAACACAAGAAGGGGCCTTTTCTGTGGTGGCTCCCAATTTCTGGAATGCTCTCTGCAGGGAAGCTCACCTGACACCTTCAATACATATAAATATAGGCACGAGGCAAAAACATTCCTCTTTAACCAGGAAGCTAACTGTTAATCTGTATCCCTTTAAAGCAGGGTGGTTGCCTTTCCCACACCCTTTTACTATTATTATATGACATATTTTGTGTTTTATGTTGTAAACCACCCTGTGATCTCTTGATGACGGATGGTATATAAAATTAATTAATCAATTAATAACAAACCTGGCCGACCAGGGTTTGACTCCCTACTCAGCCATGAAACACACTGGGTGATCTGGGCCAGTCACACTGCCCCTCAATCTAACTTATCTCACAGGGATGTTGCAGTGTTTAAATGAGGAGGGGGACAACCATGTATGGCACCTTGAGCATCCTGGAGAAAAGGGTGGGGTATAAATGTAATTCCCCCCCCCCTTAAAGCTGTAGATTTTGTTTCCAGTGATAAAAGTTACTAATTGCCTGGTTTTATAAACAATATGGAGGGACGCGGGTGGTGCTGTGGGTTAAACCACAGAGCTTAGGGCTTGCCGATCAGAAGGTCAGCGGTTCGAATCCCTGCAACGGGGTGAGCCCCTGTTGCTTGGTCCCTGCTCCTGCCAATCTAGCAGTTCGAAAGCACGTCAAAGTGCAAGTAGATAAATAGCTACTGCTCCGGCGGGAAGGTAAACAGTGTTTCCGTGCTCTGCTCTGGTTCGCCAGAAGCGACTTAGTCATGCTGGCCACATGACCCCGAAGCTGTCTGTGGACAAATGCCAGCTCCCTCGGCCAGTAAAGCAAGATGAGTGCCACAACCCCAGAGTTGTCCGCGACTGGACCTAATGGTCAGGGGTCCCTTTACCTTTACCTTTATAAACAATATGGCACCAGTAAAAGGTTTGCAAATTTACATTGAAGTAAGTTGAGCATAGAATTGTAGAGTTGGAAAGGGCCATGAGGATCGTCTAAGACAGTACAATAATAATAATTAAGGATGCATTGCAACAATAAATGCAGGTCTCAGTGCGCTGCCTTTCAGCTAGATCTATTTTCTGTGCATGTATGTGGACAAATGATTTGGAGCGCTTCCAATATCTTCTTTTGGACTGCCTTAAATTGAGTTTTCCTTGAAGTTCCATTGTATGTAACAGAACTGGCACACCATTCTCCTGAAATTGAAGCACCTAGCATTTTCAGAGTGGCAAAATGATTAACTTTGTAGATACAAAACAACTCTTCCTCAGTGTTTATCCCACATACCTTCTCCAGAGTGACCCTAGCAGCCAATCCTCAATGGCTGACTCACCTCATTTCATTTTTCATTGGCTCCAGCCAGCATAAAGGGTGAGAAGTGTCTAAAAAGCTCCCCTTTCATGCTGATTGATGGCTCTAGGACTCTAGAGACGGGACCCTGCTGCACAAATAGAAGAACCATAGGATTGTAAATTTGGAAGGGACCACAAGGATCATCTAGTCCAACCCCCTGCAATGCAGGAATCTTTTTGCCCAACATGGGGCTTGAACCCATGACCCCGAGATTAGGAGTCTCTGAGCTATCCCAGTGGGTCTTCAACTCCCCCTGCAACGCTGGATCACTACTGCTCTGAATACAGCTAACACATTGCATGCTCATGTGAGAGAATGTGCAAAGCCTAGACAACATCACAACCCCACAAACAAATAGCACAGGGGATATTAAAAGCATGCCATGTGTGACAATGATTGGAATCATTTCCATATCAGGGTTGGCTCATTTCAACATCTACCGATAGCTTGCATGTACCATCTAATAGGGTAAGGTAACATAAAGGACCCCTGGACGGTTTAGTCCATCAAAGGCGACTATGGGTTGCGCTGCTCATCTCGCTTCAGGCAGAGGGAGCCGGCGTTTGTCCACAGACAGCTTTCCAGGTCATGTGGCCAGCACGACTAAACCACTTCTGGCACAACAGGACACAGTGACGGAAGCCAAAGTGCACAGAAACGCCATTTACCTTCCCGCCACAGTGTTACCTATTTATCTACTCATGCTGGTAAGCTTTCAATTTCCACAGGCAGCTCTTTGATATAGCATCCAACACAATTGTACTCATGGCATTCATTCACACATTCAGCTGCCATCACCGCATACAGCAATCAAGGAATGTACAAAGCTACCCTATATGGAATCAGATCAATGGTCCATCATCTAGCTGAGTTCTGTCTACTCTGAGAGGCAGCAGATCTCCAGGGTTTCAGGCAGGGTTCTCTCCCAGCCCTACCTGGAGATGCCTGAGATTGAAATTGGGGACCATGAACATGCAAAATGTATGCTCTACTCATCAGCTCCAGCTTCTTCTCAAGCATGAAATTTCTCAAGAGAAATCAAGTGAGGGGGATGTGCGCGCACACACACACACACACACACACACACAAACTAACCTTTAGAAATATTACCAATTGAGGTTTCAAAACAAAAGAAACCCTGCCTTTATAGCCAGCCAGCTTCATAACCCTGAACAAAGTTTAGACTTAAGGGAACAAAAACAAACAGTTCTTAAAACATTTTATTTAGGGGATTCTACCTTAAGCTGAAGCTGAGAGACTTGGAATTAAGTCCTGTTTTAGCCCTCAGCTGTTGCTATCTCCCCATCTCAATTCCACACCCATTAAATGCTAATAACTACTGAGTAGAGTTGTTTTCAAGATTACATTAGTGGCAGCAATACTCTAGAAAATGAAGACGATGTAGTTTAGTGCTGAGAGAGTTACACAATGCAATCCTACGCAGATGTACTCAGAGGTAATTCCCACTGAATTCAATGGGACTCTTAGGTAAGAGTTCGTGGGATTGCCGTTTTAGACTTGGTTTTACTTCTGTGTTCCATGGACTGCTCTCATACATTAGATCCTTCTTACACTGACATAATCCCCATACATTTCTCTCTCTTTAAAAAGTGTGTGTACAGAATGTAGAGCACAATTTATTCTTTCCCTTCCCAAGACTGGGCAGCAGCTGCATGGAGCAGCTGTCCCAATCTGTGGCTCTCACAATGGTGGTGGCAGCAGGGTAGAATACTCACAGGTAGTTATCAGGTATTTTCATCTTTCCAGCATTTCCAATCATAATAATTAGCATTTATATAGCACTTAAGTATTCAAAGCGCTTTGTGTGACATCATCTCAGTAATCCTGACAACAACCCTTTAAGATAGGTCAGGGCATATTAGCATCCCACGCCCCCTATGGCAGATGGGAGTTGAATGCTGAAGCCAGAGATAGTCGCTTGCCTAAGCCATCTAGTGAGTTCATATGAATAAGGTAGAATGTGCACAGGGAATTCTACATCACTGCAGGATAAATACATTTTCCTAGATTATTCTCCCTGTCACTCTCTCTCTAAAAAAAGTCAGTTATTAAGCATCTTTTCCATCATGTGGCTAATGCACTCAACTGCAGTTCTCCATCGAAAACAGGAATAGTGACGCATGTCAACAATAGACTGCATTAAATATCATAAACCAATTTACAAGCCATAGGTAGTCCTGTATATAATCGGAAGGGGATAAAGCCTTACAGCAGGCACCCTCCAGATGTTGGTGAACTCCCACTCCTATTTTCTCTGACCATTACTCATGATGCTGGATGGTCCAACATATAGAGGGGGCACCACGTTGGCTACCTCTGCCAGTCAGCTCAAATACACAGCAGCACTACAAGTTAAGTATCCTGCGCAGACAATGCCACCATCTATGGTGGTTGGATTCACCAGCACCTCCACGCTGCCTAGGCGGATCGTTGGGCGCAGGGGGCTGTCCAGCCTAAGAAGGAAACTGAACGCAGCGCTTCCACGAGGCAGAGCCCACCGACCACTTTTTGTTCTCCTGCTAGGGAGATACCGAAAGAGGCTGCCTGTTATTGCCGGCAACATGGGGCGGGGGTAGAATGAGAAGGAGAAGAGTCTCTTTTGCCCCCTAAGACTGGGGTCGCTGGGTGGGTGAGCAGATAATACGCCGGCGTGAAAGAAAGCAAGGCACCTCCTCTTTCCTATCCCATCTGAACAGCTGTCGGGGAAAGGGAAGCGGAGTCGGGGATGGGTGATCACTGCCAAGAGTCAATCTGTCCGCAAAAAGCCAGGCATGAGGTTGTTTTGGTGCTGCTGCTGCTGCTGTTGTTATGTCTATTCGGCTAATTTAGCCTTTGCCTGCCCGGGAGTGTATATGTTGGAGAGGGAGGGAGGGAGGGATGGGGAGAGGAGAGGGCTTGTTTGGGTCCTACGCTGAGAACCAGCCGCTTTGGCTTGGGAGTCCTGAAGGCACCTCCTCGTGTTAGGAGCAGGTGACTGGGGAGAAGAAGGAGGGAAAAGAGGGCCAGCAGGCTTAAAAACTTGCGCAGGAGGAAATAATATTGAGAGGCTGCCGCGGGGGCGGGCGGGCGGGCGGGGGAGGTTTCTCCGAGGGAAGCCAGCAGACCGCCCAGAGCCTTCGAGTGAACCTGACCCATCACAGCCTTTCCCGACATCTCTTCTCCCCCCCCCCCCCACGCGCGCAAGTGGGCACAGGGACCCACGAAGCCGCCCCGTCCTCTGCCCGCACCCCACCCCGCCGTTAAGTCCAACGCGCGGCTGCTGAGCATCACCTCCCTGAAAGGATGCTGCAGCGAGCATCTCTGGCGGGTTGGTACCCAAAGTGTGCGCGTTAAGCGAGGAGGGAAGGATGCTGGAGAAGGGACCTACCTGGTTCCGCGGAGGAGCTGCCTCCTGTTCCTCCCTTGGCAGGACAAAGAGCCGCCTCCCCCCCTCGCCAGTCTTCGCACTCCGAGCCGCGGCACTCGCGCAGCTCCGGCTCCCCCGCCCCGACTGGTGACAGCGCCGCGCGCAAAGGGATGTGGAGCTATATAAGCGGCGCAGGGAGCGGCCACCCAGCGGCGCCCGCTGCCTCCCAGCGCCTCCGCTCTCAGCCCGCTCTGCCGTTCCCACTGCGGCGGCCAAACCGTGAGCCGCGGCGCCCTCTGCCGGCGGAAAGGAGGCACCGTTGCGCTGGCAGCCGCTGCCTCGTCCCCTCGAAGTTGGAGACGGAGTCCGTCCATGAACTTGGCGGTGGCGCAGGAAGGAGCTGTGTTGCTGGTTGGAGGCTCCGATGAGCATGGGCTTCGGCTGCAAAAGGAAATGAGGGGAGAATGGCTGCCTTGTGAACCTCCAGGACAGGAAGACGGGATCCAAACCATGATTTTCAGTGCTGGTGTTGGATACTGTCTCTGTCAGTCGCTGTGTTTTGTCCTGCTCTGGAGGGTAGGACTCGAACCGATGACTTCAAGTTCCGATAAAGGAGATTCCGACTAAAGATCAGGAAGAACTTTCTGACAGTAAGAGCTGCTGGACAGTGGAACCGTCTCCCTCCGGAGGTTGTGAACTCTCCTTAATTGGAGATCTGTAAGCAGAGGTTGGATGGTCTTGAATGCTTTAGTTGAGATTTTTGCATTGCAGAGGATTGGACTAGATAACCCTTAGGGTCATTTCCAACTCTACAATTCTACGATTCTATAGCAGCATAGCGTTGGAGCTTTTTGAACCCTTTCCTTTCCCCATTTCAAGGCCGGCAAAGGGAAATGTGCACCTCTGAAATGGGCTGTGTTGTAGCTACCCAATACTCAATTTATTGAACAGTTTGATAAATTATATTAAGAAGTCACACCCTTGTTGGGGTGTTGAGTGTATTCATCCCAAAAGCTCACCACAGAAAGCAGACTTTTGCAGAGTTGTCTATGCTAGGCCAACACCAACATTTTATTGTTGTTGTTTAGTCGTTTAGTCGGGTCCGACTCTTCGTGACCCCATGGACCAGAGCACGCCAGGCACTCCTGCCTTCCACTTGGTCAAACTCATGCTGGTAGCTTTGAGAACACTGTCCAACCATCTCGTCCTCTGTCGTCCCCTTCTCCTTGTGCCCTCCATCTTTCCCAACATCAGGGTCTTTTCCAGGGAGTCTTCTCTTCTCATGAGGTGGCCAAAGTATTGGAGCCTCAGCTTCAGGATCTGTCCTTCCAGTGAGCACTTAAGGCTGATTTCCTTAAGGATGGATAGGTTTGATCTTCTCCTCCAGCACCAACACCAACATACACCACTATATATACATGCAAATAATAGATGTTACAAGTTATCATGTCTCTCTCTGAGCCCAGAGAATGTTCTTTGCTTCCAAGTCCTTACTGTGTTAAAGTCCACAGAGACGTCCTAAGCTGAGTTGCTTGCAAAGCCCTGCAACTGCTAGAGTTCTCTGAGTTCGAAAGTCTGGGAATTTTTCAACTTTTTTCTCAGAGAACTTTTTCAAAATTACTTCACTGGAAGCCACATTTCCAGCAGATAGTCTTCAAGGATAATAATAATAATAATAATAATAATAATAATAATAATAATAATAATTTATTATTTATACCCCGCCCATCTGGCTGAGTTTTCCCCAGCCACTCTGGGCGGCTCCCAATCAGTGTTAAAAACCGTACAGCATTACATATTAAAAACTTCCCTGAACAGGGCTGCCTTAAGATGTCTTCTGAACGTCAGGTAATTCTTTATCTCTTTGACATCTGATGGGAGGGCGTTCCACAGTGCGGGCGCCGCTACCGAGAAGGCCCTCTGTCTGGTTCCCTGTAGCCTCACTTCTCGCAATGAGGGAACCGCCAGAAGGCCCTCGGCGCTGGATCTCAGAGTCCGGGCTGAACGATGGGGGTGGAGACGCTCCTTCAGGTATACAGGACCGAGGCCGTTTAGGGCTTTAAAGGTCAGCACCAACACTTTGAATCGTGCTCGGAAACGTACTGGGAGCCAATGCAGATCTCTCAGAACCGGTGTTATGTGGTCCCGGCGGCCACTCCCAGTCACCAGTCTAGCTGCCGTATTCTGGATTAATTGCAGTTTCCGGGTCACCTTCAAAGGTAGCCCCACGTAGAGCGCGTTGCAGTAGTCCAAGCGTGAGATAACTAGAGCATGCACCACTCTGGCGAGACAGTCCGCGGGGAGGTAGGGTCTTAGCCTGCGTACCAGGTGGAGCTGGTAGACAGCTGCCCTGGACACAGAGTTAATCTGCGCCTCCATGGACAGCTGTGAGTCCAAAATGACTCCCAGGCTGCGCACCTGGTCCTTCAGGGGCACAGTTACTCCATTCAGGACCAGGGAATCCTCCACACCTGCCCGCCTCCTGTCCCCCAAAAACAGTACTTCTGTCTTGTCAGGATTCAACCTCAATCTGTTAGCCGCCATCCAACCTCCAACCGCCTCCAGGCACTCACACAGGACCTTCACCGCCTTCACTGGTTCTGATTTAAAGGAGAGGTAGAGCTGGGTGTCATCTGCATACTGATGAACACCCAGTCCAAACCCCCTGATGATCTCTCCCAGCGGCTTCATATAGATATTAAAAAGCATGGGGGAGAGGACAGAACCCTGAGGCACCCCACAAGTGAGAGCCCAGGGGTCTGAACACTCATCCCCCACTACCACTTTCTGGACACGGCCCAGGAGGAAGGAGCGGAACCACTGTATGACAGTGCCCCCAGCTCCCAGCCCCTCTAGACGGTCCAGAAGGATGTTATGGTCGATGGTGTCAAAGGCCACTGAGAGATCCAGCAGAACTAGGAAACAGCTCTCACCTTTGTCCCTAGCCCGCCGGAGATCATCAACCAGCGCGACCAAGGCAGTTTCAGTCCCATGGTGAGGCCTGAATCCCGATTGGAAGGGATCCAAATGGATTCCTACAATCTCCTAACACAAGCCACACAGTAGGGTCTAACATGAGCTCTTTTAAACACAAAGTTACTCGCCAAATCTGCCCAATAACACATAAGATAGTCACAAGATGCCTGCAGGTGCATTGTGGTGAATGAGCCATCTCTGCTGACTCGTGAAGAGTTAACCCATTAACTGCATTCCTTAACAACCCCCACTCCATCAATGAAACTTTCTTCTAGGAAATGTATTTAAAATCAGGAAACCTGACTTATAAAATGTATCATCTGAGCTCTGATGGACCATCAGGCTAGTGCTGCCTGGTAAAAGGTAAAGGGACCCCTGACCATTAGGTTCAGTCGTGACCAACTCTGGGGTTGCGGCGCTCATCTCGCTTTATTGGCCGAGGGAGCTGGCGTACAGCTTCTGGGTCATGTGCCCAGCATGACTAAGCCGCTTCTGGCAAACCAGAGGAGCACATGGAAACGCCATTTACTTCCCGCTGGAGCAGTACCTATTTATCTACTTGCACTTTGACGTGCTTTCGAACTGCTAGGTTGGCAGGAGCAGGGACCGAGCAACGGGAGCTCACCCCATTGCGGGGATTTGAACCGCCGACCTTCTGATCAGCAAGTCCTAGGCGCTGTGGGTTAAACCACACCTGCGTCCTTAGTGCTGCCTAGTACATTAGGCCAAATAGGGCACTGCCCCACCAACCCCAGGCTGCCCTCAGCCAGCCCCCACTTGGCTGCCTTTTTATTTACATCCAGTCCAGTAGGTGGTGCTACCTGTCAGCTCCTCCTCCTTAATTTCAGTGATTTCCTACTTGTACAATTCTTCAGGGAGGCGGGAGGGGACAAAACTATAATTAGTTGGCTCTGTCTATCATTGGCTCTGGCACCACCTACAGTTAGTCTCCCTGCCTTCTGCCCTACCAGTATTAATAGTTGCAAACTATATTATGCTGCCATTATACATTGAAGTTTTTTTCTCTCCTCTTTATTCTTCCTCAATTGTTTTTAATTACTAATGTATATTGCATTTTTAATATCTTGCTATAGACTACCCAGGGAATATTTATTGATAAGTGACTATATAAATAGAAATAATAATAATTTTGCTTGTAGTATGGCTGCCCCTCTAGTACTGTAGTAAGCAGCATGCCTACTCATCTAGTGTCTTGATTTGGGGCAAAGAATCTCATGATTGTTAGGGGAGTTATGCAAAGAAAAGTTATGACTTAGAGCAAAGCACACAGAACTGAATGGAACTAAATGCCTTTGCCTTTGTTTATCACTAAAGTTGAATGCCCCAAACAGCTTTTTAATAGCAAGCCTGTAGGCAGGAGTTTCTGCAACAAGGAAGAAGCATTTCAGATTTTGTAAGCAGGCCTCCTCTGTTGTGGCCTGGTATTCCAGTGACAGCACAAACATCTGCATTTCTTGCTGCATTGAAACAAACTGACATTTACAGCTGAACAGTTGATTAAATGTTAAACTGCTGCCTTAATCCAGTAGAATAGAATAGAATAGGAGAAGAGCCCTAATGTATTCGGTCAAAGTCTCATCTAGCTCTCCATTCTCTTCTCACATGGGAAGTCGGAAAGCAGGACCTGAGCACAGTAGGTTTTCTATTCCAATACATGTCCCTCTGTAGTTGTGGATTCAAGTAGGTAGCCATGTTGGTCTGATGCAGTCAAAATAAATAAATAAAATTAAAAATTGTCCAGTAGCACCTTCGAGACCAACTAAGTTCTGGGTATAAGCTTGCACACGAAAGCTTACACCCGGAACAAACTTAGTTGGTCTCTAACGGACTACTGGACTATTTATATTTATTTATTTATTTAATTTTATTTCCTTTGTAGTTGTGTTGGCTTTGCCCATTTAAGAATCGTGCTTTGATTTACCTGCCACAGAAATAACTTTCTAAGCACCTATTATGGGAGGACCTTTTTCCATTGATGCTGAGTTTGTCAAGAAAGGTCTCACATCAGCCTGAAGTCCCAAAATTTGCAGAATCAGCTATTTTGAATGGAAAGGGGCATTATCTCAGGACCAGCCTTGGCTCTCAAAAACTCATCCTAGCAGACGGAGCTTGCAAGATACATTCCATCCAGCTGGGGTATTGCCTAGGTAACAAAAGCATCTGTTTAAGCCATCCTACACACAAGTCATTAATCTTTAGCTGGTGGCAGGAGCGCCAGTCACCCCTAAAAGCATCACTGAATCTTTAATGATGGGGCTCTATGGGGAATGCAATTGTTCACAGTCTCCTTGCTATAAAGGATCCCGGTCAAAATCCCTTACGTAGCCAAATCATCACAGAGAGGCTCTTTATTCTCAAACTGATCCAAATACCTCCAAGCCCACCAAACTGGGGGGGGGGGGGAGGAGAGGGAGGGAGGGAGAGAGAGAGAGAGAGAGAGAATGAGAGAGCGAGCCCTGTGCTGCCTTTGAGGCTGAGAGTCACCTCTCCAGCACAGCACTTTAGCAACCGATTATCATCTATGGCATTAATGCTTTTGATCACCAAGTTCAGCTTTGCAATCCAGAGGGCAATCAGTGCTCCCATCACACCTAATCAAATGCTATGTAAATGCTGAAAAGGCTTTGTTCCTTTAGAATGGTGTGTGTGTGTGTGTGTGTGTGTGTGTAGCAGCCCCCCAAATAACTGTCAAAGCAAATGCTACTGTTGGACAACACAGTTCAATATATTCAGTGTGGGAAATTGTATGCGAGCCTAGAGTGAAACGCCTTCCTTCCAGGTTAATATTTATTCTGCTATAGCAAATCTGCTACAGGGAAATAATAGGAACGGTTGGAAAGCCCTGATAAAGCCTTAGTTGACGGAATGGCTTGGACCACAAAGGGAAAGCCTTGTCAAAATTAATTCTGAAAGCAAAATGTGTTCCTTTTTAATCCAGATTGAAGATGCCGATTTTTTTCAGATAAGCTCAATAGAATAAGCCCACTGATGAGGAAAGCAACAGAATAAAACTTCATGGTGATTGCCCCATACCCTCCAACATTTCTCTGATGAAAATAGGGCTGTCCTATTCAGTAATAATAATATTTCAAAGTACTGTAAGTAAAAACATAATAAAATGATACAGGGCTGCCTTCAGATGTCTTCCAAAGGTTGTATAGTTACTTATCTCCTTGGTTCAGGAATCACATAACTCCATACCCTCCAACATTTCTCCGATAAAAATAGAGATGTCCTAAAATATCCTCCAACATTTCTCAAATGAAAATAGGGACGTTCAAAAGCAGGACAATGCAGAATCAAATAAAAAACCAGGATGGCTTCTGTAAATCCAGGACTGTCGCTTGAAAATAGGGACACTTAGAGGGTTCTAGAAAAAAAACATTGGGCAGGGCATGGTCTTGTTGCCAAAAACTGAGAGAGCCAATAGCTCACCGGTAGAGCATTTAACAGCGCAATCCTAACCATGCATATTCATACAAACATTCTATTGAATTCAGTGAGACTTGCTGCAGGGGTTAGAACTGCAGTTTAAGGCTGTGTACACACTATATACCAGGGGCGGCAACTGAAGGCCCATGGGCCACAAGCGGCCCACGGGGGTCGTTTAACCGGCCCACAAGCCGCCCTTGAACTGAGCTACCCGCTCGGCGAGTCCCCACACGCTGCACTAAACCAGCGCAGCACAGCGTGGGGACTCGCTTTCGCAGTGCCAGAAATCGCGCCTGCGCAGACGCCGGAAACCACAGGCGTGCGCACAATCCAGCTGACGGAGGGATATCCGCTGGAGTGAACCGGCCCAGGCAAGGTAAACTTTGCCGACCCCTGCTATATACCCATGAGCGTAAGGGGGGAGGCAGCTGCCCCTCTAGATCAAGTAAAGCTATAGAAATACTTAACTAACTGACCAATCATGATGGTTCTGCCCCCCCAAACAAAAATCCTATGCCCATGTATACAGTGGTACCTCAGGTTATATACGCTTCAGGTTACACACTCCACTAACCCAGAAATAGTGCTTCAGGTTAAGAACTTTGCTTCGGGATAAGAACAGAAATTGGGCTCCAGCGGCGCGGCAGCAGCGGGAGGCCCCATTAGCTAAAGTGGTGCTTCAGGTTAAGAACAGTTTCAGGTTAAGAATGGACCTCCAGAACGAATTAAGTACTTAACCCGAGGTACCACTGTATACCTTTAAAGCAC
Organism: Podarcis gaigeae; assembly: GCF_964106915.1. NCBI lineage: Eukaryota > Metazoa > Chordata > Lepidosauria > Squamata > Lacertidae > Podarcis > Podarcis gaigeae. The sequence continues at coordinate 81,360,564 of NC_139677.1, forward strand.
ATTCTTTCCCTCAAAGGATTCTGGGCACTATAGTTTATTAAGGATTGCTGGGAATTGTAACTCTGGGGGAGGTGGGGGATAAACTAGAGTGCCCAGAATTCTTTGAAGGAAATGAGCTTCAAATGTGCTTTGAAGGTATAGCATGTATGCAGCCTCTGGCTCCAAAGGAAGAAACGCCTGGTTCTTTCTTCTGACATATGATAAGGGGGTAGTGTAAGGAGAAGGGGAAATAAAGGACCTAGAACAAATTTACACCTCGTATAATGCAAATCTGGGATCTTTCAGGACTCTATTGCTGCAGAACATGAACTCATCTATCAGACAAATTGTCATTCAAATTCAGCTAGAAGAAATGTCCTGTATGCTTAAGGGATTGTGCCTGAGAAACCCGTGAAATCATATGACTTTATTAAATGGAGCAGCATGATGGGCCCAGCTGCTTTTGAAATTAGTGCTGCTGGAACTGAGAGTGACAGCAAACAGTTTTGCTTTAAAAAGTGATTGCTTGGAGATTCATTTTTTTCGCTCCATGCTGTCTTTTATCACAGCAGTGGTTTGCTGGAGCCATGTAACTTGTTTGTCTGATTATATGGGTGTCTGAGTAACGACAGCTAACAAGGCCATTTGGGGCAATGCCTCTCTGCCAACATCAGTGAGTGAGAGAAGATGCTCTTTCCATTGGGAACAGGGGATTCTAACCTTCATAGAGTGCTGCTACAGCAACATGAGTGGCTATGTACAAATGTCAGCTCACTCATGAGGCTGGCATTTGGTTATACTTGCTAATTTTGCAAGTGCCTAAATAGAACTATTCATGTGAGTAATTAAATAATTACTACAAGCTATGAGTAAGGGATGCAGCAGCAGGCCCCATCATCAGCTAAGATAAAATGCTAATGGTTTTACTCCTGGTAGAATGAAAGAAGTGGATACTGTTCTGGGTGAAGGCACTGGACTCAGTGTTGTTGTTCCTTTTAATCAGTCCATCCTGAATGCAGGAGATCATTGAAGTGTCTTCAAAGGCTGTCTTGCAAATGGAAACTTAATGGCCTAGTCCTAAGACTTGCTGAGTGGGCAAGCCAGTGCTTACAATGGCAGGGGTATGCTAGCCACAACGTCAGGGTCATAACATATTGTATTACCTTACTGTAACATTGCAGAGATCATATCATAAAGTTGGAAGGGACCCTTAGGATCATATAGGACCCTAGTACCTCTCCTGGTATACCCCACAGAGGACCTTAAGGTCCATAAATAGCAACACCCTAGTGGTCCTGGGCCCTAAGGAAGTTAGATTAGCTTCAACCAGAGCCAGGGCCTTTTCAACACTGGCTCCGGCCTGGTGCAATGCTCTGCCTCATGAGACCAGGGCCCTGCAGGATCTGATTTCTTTCCGCAGGGCCTGTAAGACAGAGTTGTTCCGCCTGGCCTTTGGCTTGGAGCCAATTTGATCCCCCCCCCCTCTTTCTTTTTCCTTTCTCCTCCTGTGAAGAGGCTGCATTTTAATATGTCAATGTTGTATTTTAATCTTGCTTTTAAGTTGTATTCATTCAACTTGTTTTTATTATTGCTTGTTAGCCCTAAGCCCGGCCTTGGCTAGGGAAGGTGGGGTATAAATAAAAGTTGTTGTTGTTGTTGTTGTTGTTGTTGTTGTTGTTGTTGTTGTTGTTATTCCAATCTCCTGCAATGCAGGAATATGCAGCTGTCCCATAAAGGGATCGAACCTCCAACTTTGGCGTTATCAACACCATGCATCCTTTTTAGGATCAGAGGTGGTTAATGGTGACCTGCCCCATCATTAAGATGTGCATGAGAGATTCTGCTCCAGGAACCATTGCCTTCAGAAGTGAACCAGGTGGGGAATCAGAAAAGGGCCTTTTTCTGTGATGGCACCTTGCTTGTGGGATGTACCCTCCCTAGGGACATACAACCGGCATTTGCTTTGTTGTCCTTTCAAATCCAGGCGAAAATAGTTTTGGGCTGGATCACTTTAATCTCATTGCTTCTTGTTTTTCTTTCTGCTTTAACCTTTTAAAACAATTTTCTTGCATTGCTTTGTTGCCTGTTTTGAAAGCTTTGTCGAAAAGGTGACCATTGAACTAGGGATGGAAGGATCAATCTATTTTCAATTCCTGTCAGCTTTGCATGCGTTCATTCATAAGTCTGCTCCATCCCGTTTCTGCACCATTCAGTGCCTTCTTTTTATCACATACACATTGTGTTTTATCTGAAAAGACCTTTTTGTATGTACATTTAAACTGAAATATGCATCTTGCTTTGCTTGTTGAACTGAGAATGATATCACAAAATTCAGTGAAGTGTAAAACTGAAGGATCACTGCATTCCAATCTACATATTAGTCCAGGAAATGCAAATCAGGCTGACTTGCTTAAAAATGCAGATTGAACAAAATACTCAAGCATCCCTACTGAGAAACGTTTTACAGTGCTATTTTTCTAGAAAAAGAGGTGCCAGAACTCAACATGAATGTCTGCCTTGTTCTCTTAAAATAACAATGGCTCACACCTGAGAGGTGCCAAACTGAGTTCTGGTGAGTTCCAAATGAAAAAAAAAAGCCCTGGTTAAACCATAAATGGTTTGAAAGGGAGTGCCAGAGTAACAGGCTGTGGCGTACTAAGCCAGGTTGCCTGATTCCATGCAGAGGAAGAGTCATAGACATTTAAAGCACCCAGTTGCAAAAGGAGATCAGACAGTTGTGGCTTCTCCTCACTGTTGGCTCCCTGGTCATGCCATGCTATGCTTCTCCTGCTTGCTGTTATTGCCTGCACTCCAGTCTCCAAGCAGTGAGAACTTCCCCAGAGCTCAGTTTCCTTGGAATGAAGGTCAAGACTGTGGTGTCTTTAGGATATATGGTTTTATTTACACATATATACCATCTGAGTCTAGGATAGGGGAGGGGGACTCAAAGTATTAACACAGGCAGATCTTGCCCCCCCACTAGGTTTCCAGGGATGCAGTTTGGTGAATCCCCTCTTAACTACTGGCTAATTTTAATTTTTCTGAAGAGAAACTACAGTACTTGGAGACTTAGGGAAGTTACCGGTAAATAGAAAAAAGGATTTATTTTTCACCAAACCTGTAAAACAAAAGATGTGTCAGGAGATAGATTTATTTGAGAAAACAGTAAACTATATGCAGTGGTACCTCAGGTTACATATGCTTCAGGTTACAGACTCCGCTAACCCAGAAATAGTACCTTGGGTTAAGAACTTTGCTTCAGGATGAGAATAGAAATCGTGCTCTGGCGGCACGGCGGCAGCAGGATGCCCCATTAGCTAAAGTGGTGCTTCAGGTTAAGAACAGTTTCAGGTTAAGAACGGACCTCTGGAACGAATTAAGTACTTAACCCGAGGTACCACTGTATATGGTAAATTCAGTGTGTGTTACAGACTTCTAATCAACGTACAACTTCTTTTTTGACGTCAATTCCTTAAACCTAATTGTATAGTTGTTACAGCTTAAGTCTTAATACTTAGGTTCTTAAATAAGGTGGTACTTTCTGTCAGTTTCCCAACTTCCAATATGCCTGGGACTCCTCTATTAGTATAACAGACCAGGGGATCACCACACCCATCCAAACTGGTTTGGGATTCTTCTCTCTCAAGAAGTTCTCCCCTCTCCTTACTAAATTGAGACCCAAGTAGAGTGTTCCTTCACAACTCTACTTCACCTGTCCCCAATTCAGCTTCCCAGTTTTTCTCGTCTGTATACTGTTAAAAGACTGTGGCAGAGAACAGTCCAGAATCAGGAGCAGTAGAGGAGTGGGGCCAGGAGATAGAAACGAGGCAGGCTGCTGAAGAATCTAGGGAGATTCCCCCTCCTGCTGCGGCCACCTCCCCTACCCCTTGGTCTCCCAGAACATGGAGAGGAATGAAGAGGGCAGAGCAAAGAGAGACAAGATGACAGAGCCTTAGGCTACTGGGGAAAGAAGTGGAGGAGGAGCCTTAAGAGAGCAGTGGGAAGGTGAAGACCTTCAGTCCTCACAACTGCTTCACTGGGGCAAGACCTGATTGGAAGGGTTGCTGTGACCCTAGGACTGAGCTGTTTTGTTTCTTTGAATAAATGGTCAGAGGCAGTCATGCTTCTGAGTAACAGTTGCTACTGTGCTTGGGTCCTACTTGTGGTTTTGCATCTGGTTGGCTACTGTGGAATAAGGATGCTGGACTAGATGGGTCATGGGTCTGATCCAGCAGCTCTTATGTTTAGGAAGCAGAGCTTTGGCGAAAGGGGGGGGAGGGACACCTTCGTTCTGCAATGCTTAACTACCGATTAAAAGCAGCATTGATGAAGTTACTAAAATATGTGCTGAAATTTCTCCTTAGAATCCACATGATTTATTAGCAGAGGAGGGCTTTCTCTACCACTGTTAGCAAACGTGCCAATGCCAGAGCAGACTTCTTAATTTAATCTTGTCATCTCAATTTATACAGGACATGGATGGGAAACCACATTAAAATTAATGCCATCTGGCCAACAAAGGGCTCTCTCCTGGTTCAGAGATGGGGTGCCAGTAGAAGGGGCATGCTGAGCAATTTTGATGACATTTTTAGGTGATAAAGTTAGTATGTGGAATTTTATTTGATTTTAGTTTTTTTAAAAAAAAATATTGCCGCTTAGAAGAACATTAAAAACTAAACATTATTCAACAAGAAATAGATCTGGAATAATCACAACCCCCTGCAAAAAAATCCTACAAATCAAATCTGAATAAATTTTCTTTACCAGGGTTAAGTTAAATTCCACACCAGAGCTCAGGTATCTAAACTAGTTATATTTCCTATTTCAACATGAGAAGTTTTATAGGCAAGGTGTGTATCATGGAATATAACCTTCCATTTTCACCTGGATTTCTACATTAAAATTCGTAGCTTGCTGTGTGTGCTTGAGTTCGATTTTCTAAAGCAAATCCAGATCAGGACCACAATGTGAGGGGAAAGGGGATTTAATTTGTCCTTACTATGGTCCTGATCTGAATCAAGACCCCTTGTGAATTCCAGTAGACTACAGGTGAAAAGTTGCTATTAGTGTATCAAACAAGGGGAACTGAGTTTGCTTATCATATGCTGTACTATGTAGAAGCCAGTCAGAAGGTTAATAGGATCACCCATGATCTCCTTTGCACTCCCATCACACCACAAAATAAGCTATCTTTTCTTTGTTTCATTATTAAGAAAATAGAGTTACCCACCTTTTAGGATCCGGGTTTCATGCCTCAGAAGAGCTACTTGATCTGCAGGTAATAATGATTGTCATCATGCTGTGAAAACCTTCAGCTCTTGATTTCTGCTCTTGATCAGGCTGCTGTTAGAAGATGTAAGAATAGGTCAATTTCCAGAAAGGTAGCTGTGTTAGTCTCTTGCAAAACACAACTAAACCCTTTGTCACGTAAATACAAAACTGATAGCAACACAAACAACGTAACAGGCTGTATGTAACTATAAAATTCTTTTTAAATGTGATTCAACATATATATCAAAATATATGGTTCTATAGACCAACGTAACATATAAACGAAACATATTATGAGAAATTAAAGGCCAGCCTGTTACGTTGTTTGTGTTGTTATCAGTGTTAGTCTCTTGCAGCAAAAACAACAGAGCCCTGTGGCACATTTACAGACTAACAAATTTATGATGTAAGCTTTCGTATATTAGTCCATCAGATGCATGAAGTCTTATTGTGAACTGCAAGTACTGTTACCATAAAGCACCAATGCAGCAGCAAGCAAAGGCTATAGCAGCTCAGTCAGCTGCTGGTGGCTGGAAAGCCAGACAGGATGTTTGTGACTGTTGCCATGGGAACAAAGGGGCAGTCCATTCTCTGTACTGAGCACCGGATGTTAGCTCAGTGTGTGTGTCATATGACCCGTACTGGAAGTACATGGGTGGAGTTTAATCTTACTGTTGTGGAGTGCAGACATGTTTCTCTGTACTGATGTAAGAGACAGAAATAAAGGATGTAAATAGATCTCTGTCTGCTTCTTTCCCCTCCCTGGGGATACCAAAGGGGAGAGAGAAGAAACGGTGTGTTCTTCTCACACATCTGGGAAGAATCGCCGAGACCTCGCCTGCTTATCTGCCGGGAGTAGCAGCAGGGAGGTCGACAAGGAATATCTGCCGGTGCCTACGTTGTGGCACATTCCTCTGACCCATGCATGCACACACACCCCAAATACATGCATGCACACACACCCCAACACTATATATATATATGATGTTTGGAGGAGGAAGATTGTAACACTGAGGGAAGAAGGAAAGAATATTCAGAAAACACAGACCATTATAATTACCTTATTAGCAGTGGTCATTCAAAAGAAACAGGAGTTGACAACACATACATCCTAGCATTGGTAAGCCAATTAGCAAATGCAGCACTGAACCATTTAGTGTATTAAATGGTTTTCACATTGCAGTCTCCCCCTGAAGTTCCTTTGTTCAAGGATGGCCTCCTGAAGGGTAGCTGCAGCGTCCTCCGAAGCTGAAATATTCCCCCAGTGACATTTCTGTGCTGCTATTTCTGATGTTAGTTAATTTTATTACGGTGGTTATGTTACTATAAACAGGTAGGAATGGTGATAAATTTGATTTGGTTCACTATAAAGGCAAATTTGCACTTTCTGAACAATATGTGAACCAAAAGGCAGCCATCATTTGAAAATTACCCACCTCTGAATGTTGCAATGCAGTTCTTCAGCCATGTAATATATAAAGAAATGCAAATGCTATGTGCAGTGTATTAGAGGAAATGGCTTGCAAAAAGTGCATATTGCATACAAAATGTGCATATTAGGAGAAATTGACAAATTTGGCCACTCCTTTATATGTGTGATACTGCTTTATCCTAGTGAGTTTGCAACAACCACAGAACAAAACAGTGAATTCTGTAAACATATTTTGTTTTGTAATAAATAAAAAGAACACCACAATAAATCATTTTAAAAAATCTTTTAGACAACATTTTGGAAATATTATTCATATAACAAGTGTCACATTTCATACTTGAAAAAGCCATTTGTTACCTTACTATTTATAAGACATTGTTGTACACGCTTATTTGAAACCATTTTGCACTTGTATTGCTTTATATTATGGCTCGTTTTCCCCTCTTTTAAAAAGCTAAACAGAAAAGAAAAGGCCATTTACCGACACTCTATATAATAATGAGTAATAAGCCTGTCATTAGCATTTCCAGGGAAGGAGTCAAAATGAGATGCAGGAAGAGGCCAGGACAGCCATGTGCTTTTTTTTGGTCTGCTTCAGCACAGCAGGGGCTACCAGCTCAACATCCATGACTAATTTCCCATGTCTTTTGCCAGCATTTGATAAGCTGCCACTCTGTCAGTTTGGCTGGCTGCCCCTAGTACTCTCCTTCCTTGGATCCCTATCGGAGGTTTGGATGGTCCTCAGCAACAATCTTTTGCTGATGTTGGAGTGCTAGCCCCTTCCACTGCCAATGATGCTACCATCAAGCCATTATTTTATACATCTCCTGCTTTGCTGCAGAATCAGCAGAAAAGGCAAAAGCTAGCTTGGAGCACCCAGGAAAAGAATCAAAGATATTTGGTATGCTAATAGTGCCTGGTGGAGTTTTTTTGCTATTGGTTGTGGTGGGGTTCTACCATTAGATTATAGAGAAACTGGGCTTCATCCAGTGTACTGCTTGAGACAGAGAGCCATGACAGTTTAAAGACCTATAAACCTATTGTGGCATAAATATCATGCTAAAGCAATTTTTTTGGTCTTTAAGGTGCCACAAGAATCTGTTCTTGCTGCAAGAAGAAACACAGCTACTTTTTCTTTGGAATGTGGTGCTTGAGTACACGTTCATTCTGAAGGTGATCCTGCAAGAGAATAAAAATGCATATAGGGATTTTACACAGGAGTTGAAGTATGTCTTTGTGTAATTTTGCCAGAATAAGCCTCATGAGTAGGAGTTTTGGTGAGAAAACGTATATGTAGATGCTTAAGACCGACACTACCTTTATTTCTGATGTTCAGAGTTGAGTGCCTTTAATTATGTAGACAAACAGCACCATCCACCCAGAAATAAGTACTATCAGCAGGTTCAGGGAAACCCCCAAGGTTTGCTAAAGTACAAAAAAGATCATTAGGGAAGCCCTTGAAAACAGCCAGTAGCCCAAAAATGCTGACTTTATTGGAAGTCAATAAAGACACCTGCCGTTTGATCTCCCCAACATGGGCTGGGAACCTGTGGACCTCCAGATGTTGTTGGACTACAGCTCTCATCACCCATGACCATTGACCAAGCTGGCAGGGGCTGATGGGAGTTGGAACCCAGCCACACCTGGAGGGCTCAGATCTCCATTCCTGCTGCCATATAATTCTATTCATTTAAATGCACCTGCAGGGCTCAGAGATGGCCTGCATGCTGTATGTAGAAAGGGTTAGATACCCATTCCTGAATGCATTCGGCTGTTTTTAGAAGAAGAAAATTACATGGGAAGATCCAGTCATAAACCTCCCATATAATAACCATTTTCACCCTTTTCACTCTTGCTCTTTGGATGTATAAACAAGCCAATGCAAGGAGGGCTAACTCTACTGAATTAGGCAACTGGAGGTATCCTACCTCAGGTGCTAAATCCTGGGTACCATTAAAGGACATCAGATTGTCAGTTATTTTGATGGTGATTATGATAACCACCATTTGAGGGAGTACTATTTGAATCTTCTGCCTCAAGCATCAAAATGTCTTGAGCAGTCTCCGAATGAAACATGAGACCCTGCAAAATTGCTTGGAGCTAGCTATCTGTCAGGCGCCCCCCTGGAGGTTTATAGAAGTCTCCAAGCAATAAACAACAAAAAAATCAACCATTTTTGATAGGTTATATTAGCCATATATGGCGTTCACTATTAGTGACACCTGCTCCGTACATGAGAAGTGATTGTTGATATGTCAGCCCTCAAGGCTTTCTTGTTCAGATGTAATGGCATGATTGCCCCCACTTCATCTACTTAATTGGCATTAGTCATATTCAGAAAAGGAGCTAGTCTGTATTCTGAATATTAATTTTTTTTACAGGATAACAGCATCTAGACATATTTAATTGGGTTTTCCTAATGAAATTTTAAATGAAAATTGCTTCACGTTCCTGAAAATGAGTCATGTCTCTTCATGTGGTAAACAGCCTATGGATTCCCCACACCATATGAAAATATACTGAAGCTGAATAAAATTCAATTGTAAATGGGAACAGAGATGTGGGTTGGTTATTTAAAGGGCATTAATCTGCACATATCTCAAAAGCAGGAGCAGCCAATTAGCTGCCATCCAGATGTTGTTGGGATTACAACTCCCATCATCCCTGATCACTAGCAATGTTGCAGGGATGATGGAAGTTGTATGCCCCACCAGTTAGCCCTATAAACCAGACTGCACTGTTGTGCCATGTGTTGTGGATTCTGGTACCTCCAACCAAGACATACATCAGGGACTGAGCACATTCAGGCTGGAGTGTTAGCTTCTTCAAAAGCAAAGGAGCTTTAACAAACACAGTAGTAAGGCTAAGCACTGAACAAATCTAGGTTTGCAAACTATTAAATGTGAAATTAATATAGTTGGCCATCCCTATTTTTTTTTAGAAGGAATTCTTATCAGAGTGCATTGTTTGCTAGCAGTATGAAAAGCATTTCAGAAGCAAAGATGAATCAACCACATTAAGAGAAAACAAAAGCCTTAATCTCCGTTTCCATCATTTTCTTTTTATTAGCAGAGACAAAAATAGGCATTGAGATTTTGAAAAGTAACCAAGTTGCACTTACATTGGGTTTTCAAAAGATGGCGCTTAACAGCAAGATACTATTGTCCAGATAAAAAATGATTTTATGGCACCTTGAAAGATGAACAGATTGACTGCAGCACGTTGTCACATGCAGAACTGTTATGTTCATAATACAAAGAGAGAGAGAGAGAATGCAAAGAGTGGGCCAAAAAGCTATGAAGAGCTACTGTCTGTGAAATGTTTCCGCAAAGCACAGAAGTAGACAATATGCACATAATGACCATAGTAAATGCATTTATGTCATATAAGTTTGAAGATGGCCTATAAAGTATTGACAGTGCATCTTGCATTTCATCATCTTTCTGGTCCAAAGGTTTACCAGCTTTCTCTTGTCTCTGTATCAACGTAACCCCCAGATGTTTTTGGACTAGTGGTACCTTGGGTTACAGACGCTTCAGGTTACAGATTCCATTAACCAAGAAATAGTACCTCGGGTTAAGAACTTTGGTTCAGGATGAGAACAGAAATCGCATGGCAGCGGCACAGCGGCAGTGAGAGACACCATTAGCTAAAGTGGTACCTCAGGTTAAGAAAAGTTTCAGGTTAAGAACAGACCTCCAGAACAAATTAAATTCTTAACTTGAGGTACCACTATTATCCCTGGCCATTGGCCAAGCTCTTTGGGGATGATGGGACTTGCAGTCTATCAGCATCTGGGAGACCTAGACGTAAGAGAGGGTGAACATACTTGGAATATATATTTGACAACTGAAGATAACACTTTGTGCCTTTGGGCAAAGGGGACTCTGGTCCATGGAAGGCTCTGGGTTTAGCAGCATGACAACAAAAGGGTGATGAAAGGCAGAGCTGGGGAAGCCAATAGTGAGGTTGAGTGGTACCCATTTGGCTAATACCTCTAAGTGGCTTCCAAGTGCTTTCCTGTTCTAGCCATGTAAAAATGTGACATATCTGATAGCTCCCCCAGACTTTCTTTTTATTGTGCCCATGATGATACTGAGAGCAGTTAGACGCGATCCTATTTTCAAAACTGTGCCTGCAAAAGGTTTGGGGCAGTCATATGTCGCCTCTGTACTATACATTTAAAGCATATCTGGCAGAGCTGCAATTCCTGGATTTCTTGGAAAGTGGGATTTGTTAGCCCTTTCTCCTAACAAGAAAGGGCTGAAGAATCACCTCTTTCCATCTGTACCTCCTCAGACACTGAGCTCTACTTGGGAGACCTTTCTCTTGGTGTCCCTGCCAGGAAATGTGTGGCAGATGTTACTGGACATGAGTTATTACTTTCCCATACTGCCCCCTGCCTCCAGTAATGGAATAACCCTCCTTGGAGAGGCCCGTATGGAGCCCATGTTGTTTTCTTTACAGCAACGGGTAAATTTCCCCAGGCTTTTACAATAATTTGTTTTAACTTCTACTTATTTAAAACGTTTAAATTCCTCTTTAAAAGAAATTTCCATTGGACACTACAGCACCTGAGAATGGCCACATGGAAATCCATGAACCTATGAGAAGTTTTTAGGTCCACTTCTTCCTGTGATGTCACTTCCTGTTATGTGACCATCGGAAAAACCTCTTATGCTAATCTGGTTCCAAGTTGTTTCGGGCTTTGTAAACTAGTAATTTAAAAAAGAAAACTTTAAACTTGGCTTGGTAGCAAATTGGCAAAGCTTTTAACTCCATTTTACTATTCTCCTCCCCTTGCATTCCAAAATGCATTATTTTTTATTGTTACCATTTTATTGCTATTTTGTAAGCTGCCAGGAGAACTTTGTTCTAGGATGGTCTATGCACAAAATAATGAAAAAGAGCTGGAGAATAAGGGCCAGAGCAGCTAGGACAAAAATCTGGCATTTTATGGTTGAACGAACAGGTAGAATATGGTGGATCATGGACAAAGCTTGGCAAAATAGGACTTTTGTGATCTAATCCTAGTTGGACATGATCTTAATGTTGGGCCAAGGAAATGCTAGTTGGTTGGCAGCAACCCTCACCACCTTACAACTCTGCCCCCAAATCAAGCCTTAGATCAGGAATGTGTTCTCCAGGAAAAGTGCTAAGATCTAGAGGTGTCCAAAAACCTTGCAAGGGCATTAACCTCTGGCAGGCAGATTCTGGAAAGCATAATGTTATGGACGCCTGTTAATATGCAGTCATAATCGACACCACTGTTCTCTTTCTCTCCCCACCCCCTGTTTACATAACAAACATTGCCTTGGCTAGGTCAACACATCCTGTGCTTGTACTTCAGGGGATACGTGCTGTCCACCACTGTGCATGTGTTACTGTATGTGCAAGCAGGCAGAGTGGTCAGGCCTGGAGAAATACTGGGGAGGAATCCAGCAGTGTTCTGATGCCCTGAGCCAGGAGGAAGGACTTCCTATATTCTTTTTCCTCCAGCACAGCATGCACGTAACATGCAGAACAGCAGGTAGCCCTTTTCAGCTTCTGGTACATACCATACGTCACACAGCATAAAAATGCAAAGCCGTTATCCAAACAAGCCCAAGTTCTATAAGGGATGTGGACCAGAGATAAGATATTCCTGGAGTACAGGCTGGGAGTGGAGGAAAATGTAGGAATCCCACGGAATGGGTTGTGAAATGTCTTCGGAAGGAAGAGAGAAATAGCAGTCAATGTGTCTTATTTTATCCAAAAGTTTGTTTGTCGAGTAACTTCTCAGAAACTCACTTGGCACCTTTTCAAAATGAATTTTTGGGTGTTGCATTGTTGACGGTCAGAAAGAACAATGCATCCCGCTGAATCAAAGAAGTAGCATCATCAAAGGAAGTTTAGGCGCAAGGAATTAAATCTGGAAGTTTGTAACAGAAAATCAGAGGGAAATGGAAGACACTTCATCAAAGGTGATGAAGAATGTGAAAAGCTGAACTGCTAGAACTGTGGCACAAAGGGTGGGAAGGAAATATGCTGATGCAAAGCTGGATCCTCCCTACTGTCTGCTCTACATGGGAGAACTGCACAGGATCAAGGGAATTTGTACAGCTTTGGTCAGGAGGAGCTGCTTTTGCAATAGGGAAAGGGAACAGAAAAGAGGGGGCCAGGCTGCTTCTATCTCCTAGAGAAGAGTTCTAATGAGGGCACTTGCAAATGGGGGTTAATACTGCAAATGGTTCAAGTCAAATGCTGCAAACAGGGCATGGGAATCAGGGATTTTTTTTTTTAACCTTTCTGGATTTCTCTGCCCCCTCCCCAAAAAAGTGTTGACCTGGGTTAAGTGGGTATACGAGTTGGCATTTTGATGCCAATGACATCATCTGGATACTGCAAAATGCTTGCTTGTTGGTAGAGCATAAGATTCTTATGCTCGGGGTTGTGAGTTCGAGACCCATGTTGGGCAAATAAAATCTGCATTGCAAGAGGTTGGACTAGATGACCCTCATGGTATCTTCCAACTCTACAGTCTTAAGATTCCATGATTCTATATTGCTTAAGGAGTATTAATCCAAAACTACAACCGCCTGGAAGCATCCTGACTCAAGGTTCTCCAGCAGATTGCCATATATCCTCTTTTTCCAGGACACGTCCTCTTTTTTATGGGTAGAGTCGTCATAGTGATACATAGTTAAAAGTTGAAGTTGGCAAATGTGTCCTCCTTTTTGCTTTTCAAAATATGGCAATCATACTGATTAAAACAAAACCCGGCTCATATGCCAGTGCGGAATAGTTGTTAAGAGTATCAAACTAAAACCCAGGAGACCAGGGTCCGAATCTCCACTCAGCCATGAAGTTCATTGTGTAACCTTGGACCCGTCACCGATTCTCAGCTTAACTTACCTCATGTCGATAAAAAGCAGAGAAGGAGAACCATGTGTGCCATCTTAAGCTCATTGGAAGAGATGTAATAATAATAATAAAAATTACAAATATTCTGAGCCAATTGACAGCCTCCGTCTCTCTGCTTCTCTGATGTAACGCTGCGTAATGAGGATTGCACAGATTCCACCAGAAAGTGCAGAATCCTAAGCACTGTCACTTTTGTTAAGCACAAACTCCAGCTTTCAAGATCTTACAAGAAAGTGATTAGAGAATGTAATATCTCAGAAATTAGAGCAGGCCTTCCAGTGAATGAAGGGACGGGGTTTCAGTGCTGTTCTGCTCTTACCTTGTTCTTTTCCCAAGGTCATTATTTCCTGCCTGCTGTAAGCATTACCCTTTGTTTCCTGATCTTCTCTGTTTCCATTCTCACAATCCCAGCAAGAGAGAAACCTGCAGTGCTATTTTTCTAGAAAAAAGAGGTGCTGGAACTCACCATGAACGCCTCCCTTGTTCTCTTATATAGGCAATGCCAGAACTGTTCTGGTGAGTTCCAGCTGGAAAAAAAAGCCCTGGAAACCTGGAAGAAGAATGAACTAGAGTGGTACCTCGGGTTAAGAACTTAATTTGTTCTGGAGGTCCGTTCTTAACCTGAGGTACCACTTTAGCTAATGGGGCCTCCCGCTGCCGCTGCGCAATTTCTGTTCTCATCCTGAAGCAAAGTTCTTAACCCGAGGTAGTATTTCTGGCGGAGTCTGTAACCTGAAGCGTCTGTAACCTGAAGCATCTGTAACTTGAGGTACCACTGTATGTGCAAATATAGGTAGGTGTTGCTCAAACTTCTGTATGGTTAATTTGGTATCCCTGCCATAGGCTAAAAACCCCTTTTGTAGGGTAAATAGGAGCCAACTCCTAGGGACCGAGGTCCCTTCAGCTCCCCACCCCCATAAAAATATTTGAGGGAGCCAGCCCCTGAGTTGATGGGCATTGACATTCAAATGGTGTGTTTGTGCCGCATCTTGTGATCATTTATGCAGGGCAGGGCTTACGTGCCCCCCCCCCGTATTTTATTCAAGTTGGCACCCCAGCTGCTTTTGAAATTGCACATTGGACTTGGCCTCTTACCATAACTAGTTCCTGGGTCTGTGAAGGTACAAAAAATGTGTCACTATTGTTGTAGCTACCCTGTAAGGTAAAAAAAATAAGTAGTTCCTGCAAACAACGCTGCTTATTTATGGACGTGTTACTGTTTTTATTACTCCAAAGGCCTTGGGCATCTGTAGCTCCAGACACTTTCTGAACATATCTGCACAAAATCTTCCATGTGATCTCTGAAGTGAATCAGTTTGCTGGGATTGTGATGCTGCGTTCTTTTTCTCTTTTATTTTCAAGCTCTGCTTTTCACTTCTGGTTCCCAAAGCATCCATATACTGCTTTCTCTGCTCTTATGCAAACACTGTAAACCTTTTTTTTCAAAAACCCTGTCACCCTTGCTGTACAGGGAATTTGGGGTGTACGGGAAGGGGTATGAAAACAAGAACAGGATCCAAATGTGGCTTGAAGAATCACACTTTTTTCTTCTTCTTTTAAGCCGAGGGAATGCTCCGCCCCTCCACTCCACATTTTTTCTCCTTTTCAGTGAGACCAGAGCTAAATAAGCCACTATCAGTTTCCTACAGATCCTCTAAGAGCCGTTCTCATTCATTATGAAGCCTGAGTTACGGAAGCAATCTTCCTAAGGGCCACTTCCCCAGCTAGAGCGCCTGCTGTGATGTGATTCATGTCCTTTGTGTTCCATGCAGAATCTGGGGATGTTTACGAAAAACGGTTCATCTAAATGCGGCTCGCAATTCCTTTTTCTTTTTTCCAGAAGAATCTCAATTCGGGAAGGAACAAGAGTTACATCACATCGTACATTAGCTCATTTCCACCCCCAAGAACACATCTGGCCCTATTTCACCACCCCAGCAGAGTTATTAAAAGCATATAGGAGAATGGCCAGTCAGAAATCCCAGAGAACATATTTTACAATCTAGCTGCTAATGGCTTGGTGGCCCACAATTCCAATTTTCTCCATTGGAATCTATGCAAATGTGAAGGCAAAGGCCTGAGGTGGAGCTATAAAATGTTTATGAAGCAGCGGTGGAATAATGTCTCTGAATAATTTACACATTTTGCGGGGCAAATGTGATTAGTGATCCTGCTAAATAATTCTGCCTGATGAGGCATCCTACATAATTCGGAAGCACGTGTCGTCCTCCTTTATTTGTTTGCCAGATGTAGCTGTGGCCTTTCCGCTGAAATCCTCAAGGCGACTCACAAAGGAAGAACATTCAAAAGGCGCCGTGAAAATACTTAGAAATCCAATCGTAAGATTAAAAACAGCACAAAACCAAACAACAGTTTGGTAAAATGTACCAGTAAAATAACCATTGGATTATGCCAAGGTTGCAGGTTCGATCCCTGTATGAGACATCTGCATATTCCTGCATTGCAGGGCGTTGGACTAGATGATCCTCAGGGTTCCTTCTAACTCTATGATTCTACCATTAAAGTGAGAACTGATCACATCAAAGTGCATTTTAAAACAGATGTACTTTGCCATCAAAGTGTAGCAAAAGATGGAGATCAGCAAGGCTTCTTTTTTTAACAAGGTGGGTGGGTGTCACCATCAAGGATGGGGGAGAAATTTGTTCAGCTAATCTGCACTTCCCAAACCAATACATAGTAAAAAACAGCTGTCATTCAAAATTTACAGTTCTCTGAGTATTTGCAGTGCAATTTTCCAACCAAAAAATGTGTAACTGAATTATTTATTTCCATTTATGAATCGCTTCCTATAACACATCTCGAAACAGTTTAGCAATAAAAACATCAGCAATGAGAGCATATATAATAACAATTTCAAATACAACACAGACTGGGATAAAAATTTCCACATAAAACACTTGTTGGGGGGGGGTCTCCAAAAGGTGCTGGAAAGGCAACAGAGGTGTTTCCTTTCTGATGTCTAATGGGAGGGAGTTCCAAAGGGTACATAGAAATGAATTATTTTGTGAGGGGGGTGGTTGTTCTTGGTTTGTTTTTGTTTTATTATGTATTTTGTGTTCTCATTTTGTTTTGTTTTTTGAATTTGCATTTTATTTATTTGTTAACATTCTTATATTACATGGGTAAACGTTGTCATATTACATCACAGGAGTTATATAATATAATTCCCAACATGTATACAAAAATTATATACAAATTTTGTATTTTTAATGTTATGAACTGCTGTGTGATCTTTGGGTGAAGGGCAGTATACAAATAATAATAATTATGATTATGTTGAGGAGAACAATGCACAAAGTACATTATATGGCAGAAACTTCCTTTAAAAACACATATATTACACAAAATAGCGTCATGCAAGTATTAGGATTAATGTCACAGTAATGTGGTGCTGTAAGGAGGCAGCCTGAAATTAAGAAATGGAGAGAAACCCAAAATTGACAGATTCTCCACCACTGACAATTCCTTACCCACACACAGCTTGATCTTATTTCTCTAAAGCTGTGGTCCCACACACACACTTAATATGGAATAAGACTACTGGGTCCCTCACTGAGGTAAATATTTGTCAGGTTAAGCTCAGTACTAATTTCTTTAGGGGGAAAAAAGAATTACTGGAACTCACCCATGACCGCCTCTCTTGTTCTTTTGGAATGGCAATGGCGCCCACCTGAGAGGTGCAGGAACTGAGCTCTGGCTGGGGAAAAAAGCCCTGGATGGCAGGTGGAATGGCCAATCACCTCCTCATCTGACAGAGAGGTGACCAATAAAGGGAGGGAGGTGGTCTCTGAGTCTCTGAGGTAACTTGGGCCCAGGCCATATAGACCTTAAAAAGGAATTACCAGCACTTTGAAATGGGCCTGGAAGCAACTGAACCACCAGTTGCCAATAAGCCGTAGCATTCACTCATCACATAAAAAAGTTTAAGCTGCCCCCCCCAAGTGATTTTAAAATTAAGAAATAAGCCTATTTCCGATTTGCTGGCAACAAGGCCCACAGGCTTTCCTACTGTTATTTCAGGAGCACCTGAATAACAGGGAGCACAACAGGGTAGCTATTTTGCATTCTAGGGTAATGAGCAAAAATTGGTTTTTCAGACCTCCCCCCCCCCACCGCCAGTCAAAAAATATAGTACCTCAGTGACTTTGGCACCTGAAGTAGAAAATCCAACAGGCCCCTTGTTGGTTTGCATTTCTTAGTGCAGAAAGTATTGATCTGATGTGTAGAGATTTTTCCTATTCTGATTAATACAAGAGGATCCAAGAAGCTACTAGAAGCTTCTCTGTGTAAGAGAAGCAGACAGAAGGGTCATGGTTGTTTGGGTTATACCTTCACAGAAGCTGAGTACAGCTGGCTTGAAATGGTTCTCTAATCTCTTCCAATTAAGGTCATGTTGACTATAAATATACAGTGGTGCCTCGCAAGACGAAATTAATCCGTTCCGCGAGTCTCTTCGTCTTGCGGTTTTTTCATCTTGCAAAGCACGGCTATTAGCGGCTTAGCAGCTATTAGCGGCTATTAACGGCTTAGCAGCTATTAACGGCTTAGCGGCTTTAAGAAAAAGGAAACAAACTCGCAAGAACTCGCAAGACGTTTTGTCTTGCGAAGCAAGCCCTAATAATAATAATAATAATAATAATAATAATAATAATAATTTATTATTTATACCCCGCCCATCTGGCTGGGCCTCCCCAGCCACTCTGGGCGGCTTCCATAAAAACCAAAAATACAGTAAAATATCACACGTTAAAAACTTCCCTGAACAGGGCTGCCTTAAGATGTCTTCTGAATGTCAGGTAGTTGTTTATCGCTTTGACATCTGCTGGAAGGGCGTTCCACAGGGCGGGCGCCACTACCGAGAAGGCCCTCTGCCTGGTTCCCTGTAGCTTTGCTTCTCGCAATGAGGGAACCGCCAGAAGGCCCTCGGCGCTGGACCTCAGCATCCGGGCAGAATGGTGGGGATGGAGACGCTCCTTCAGGTATACTGGACTGAGGCCGTTTAAGGAAATTCGTCTTGCGGAACGACTCAAAAAATGGAAAACTCTTTCGTCTTGCGCGTTTTTCGTCTTGCGAGGCATTTGTCTTGCGAGGTACCACTGTAGGCCAGAAGGAGCCTAGGTTTTAATTTCTCTTTCTATCCCTCTTCCTTCTGGTGTGGTGTTCATAGTATGCTTAGCGTTAAGGTTTAGTATTGTTATAAGTTTATGGGTTCTTTATAAGTGCTGCAACTTGATTTTTATGGACTGTGCCAATCCTGAATGTACTGGGTTTGTGACCATTATGCTTATTTGCCTTCAGTAGCAAGTAAAGCTCTGCTGAATGAAGTACAATTGCCTCTGGTCTATTTTTTTTTGGAACTCTGCATTGTGTTTTAAGTTTTTTCTCCACATTTATGACACACCTTTCCCCTCTTCTTGGCTATAAAAAAATACAATAAATCAAATAACATGTTTTCCTTTTGTGACACCCCAAAATCAGATACCTGAGGCTGCTGCCTCATTTTGCCTAATGGTCAGGGTAGCCTATTTCACAGACCATATTCCTAGTCCAGCACTCTAACCATTACACTGCCCTGGAACTCCAGAATAAAAATTAGCAAACGCACATTTGTGTTGTGGGCCTACGCCCCTTACCTGGTGATGTCCCTGCAAAGCTTTGCTGCTGTTCTCCTTTAGGCAGACATAGCAGGAATAAAAGGCATTGTTGTTGTTAATTTGTACCCTGCCCACCTGATTGAATTGCCCCAGCCACTCTAGGCATAGCTGTCAAGTGTCCCTTATTTGAAGGGACAGTCCCTTATTCCAACGCCATATCCCGCTGCTGTCCCTTATTGATGGATGTCCCTTAAATGTCCCTTAAATGATGTCCCTTAAGAAGTCTAAGAATGACTGGGGGGTGGAGCTTGCATGCCTTGTGTGTGGCTAGTTAATGCAAGCTGAGGGTTTTTTTGAATGCTGGACGCCATTTCGTTGCACATGCTGCTGCAAACTTTGCAGTGCAAAGCCAGGCTGGGGAGCCATCTTAAGTTGAGGCTTCATAGGCCTTGTGGTGCATGTGATTCAGATTCTATTCAGTTGAACCTCTGGTTACAAAGTTGGTTGGACAGTGTTCTCGAAGCTACCAGCATGAGTTTGACCAGACTGCAGGAGAACAGGAAGACTGGAGTGCCTGGAACAGGTGAGGCTGCAGGTCCCTTATTTTCAAATCTGTAAGTTGACAGCTATGACTCTAGGCGGCTTCCAGCATATAGAAAAACATAGTAAACATTACACCTTAAAAAGCTTCCCCATACAGGGCTGCCTTCAGATGTTTCCTAAATGTTACTGGTATATAATTACTTATCTCCTTAACTTCTGGTGGAAGCGCGTTCCATAGGGTGGGTGCCACAACCAAGAAGGCCCTCTGCCTGGTTCCCTGTAGCTTCACTTCTCGCAGTGTGAGAACTGCCAGAAGTAAGAACCCCATGTATCCAGCCCTGATCCCCACCAGAGGAAAAGGTGGGGTAGAAAGAAAGAAAGAAAGAAAGAAAGAAAGAAAGAGGAAAAAAGAGGAGAGGAGAGGAAAGGAAAGGAAAGGAAAAGAAGAAAGAGCCCCTGTCCCTAAGCAGGCAAGCTGACAGATTATTCTGTCTGAAAATAAAAGGGGCCATGAATCTCTTTTGCTATCACCCTGTCAAGCTCTAGTGTGCAAATGATAGCTGACAACTGCACTGAGAGAAGCTTGGATGAAAGCGCCTGTATCGGGGTGGAAACTTCAAAGGAAGAGCAGGCAAAGGATACGGAGGGCTTTCTCCATTTCATCCCTGCCCAGGCTTGCCTGAAGATTGCTAGAGAAAGCTACATCCAGGCATGAAAGGAGAGGATGGAGTAGGGCATTATGATAAGGAAATCAAATGTTCAACTGGCGCAGCCTTTAATGATAAACCAGTCCATCCTAAATGACAGTTCCATATGCCGTGTGTTGCAACACGGCTCCCAGCCCGCGCCTGAAGGGCAAGGGGAAAAGGAGTGCATCTAATAGAAATTTAATTCACCCACTTAGGCACGCTTCAAATGTTAGCGGTTCCACCAGTTATACTCGGATCACTGCAGGAAAACAGATGACATTCAAATCAAAACATGCAAATCTTCTTCCTCATGGTGAAGGGCAGAGCCTAAAGACATTAAGAAGAATAAAAGGCGTAAGAAACAACAACCCCAAACTAGAACGTTTACTAGATAGGACGTCCCTATGAACGCAGTGTGACTTGCTTCTGAGTTACACATACCTTGGTACAAGTTAATAAGTTTCGGTGATGCAATGGCTTTAATAGACACATGATGAAGAGCTGTTTGTTGCTCTATCTGTTTTGGAGCGCTTCCGAGACAAACATGGCAATTAGAATCCATTTCTCAATAGATCACAACATATTCTTGGCTTTACCGACACCTGGGGAGACTGGTTTTGTAAATTATGGATTTTAAAAGCTTAGTGCGTAGCTACACATTTAAAGCTTAACCAGTATATAAACAAAGAAGGCTCAAGGAAAATAGCAGGCAGGCTTAGTTCAAAGTGTACACTAGCATTTAAGAACTGCACAGCATCTGTGGCTAGTGATTACTTTTCGAGATTTGAATGTATATGGCAAGCATTTGTAACTACACAGTGAACTATTATTCTATATGTGGAGGAGCCATGTAAGAACATAAGAAGAGCCTCATTTTCCCCCCTCCATAAATATATTGTGTACTTTTGCTAATATTGTAGCTCCCCAACCTCTAGCCTGCTGACACCTCTCTTTCACTTGCAGAGGTGGTGCCATTTTGGATCCAGACTACGCTCAGAGAATGTTTACTGTTTATATTGATATGTAACTGTAAAGTGGACGCAGGTGGCGCTGTGGGTTAAAGCCTCAGCGCCTAGGACTTGCCGATTGAAAGGTCGGCGGTTCAAATCCCTGCGGCGGGGTGCGCTCCCGCTGCTCGGTCCCAGCGCCTGCCAACCTAGCTGTTCGAAAGCACCTCCGGGTGCAAGTAGATAAATAGGGACCGCTTACAAGCGGGAAGGTAAACGGCGTTTCCGTGTGCAGCTCTGGCTCGCCAGATGCAGCTTTGTCACGCTGGCCACGTGACCCGGAAGTGTCTCCGGACAGCGCTGGCCTCTGGCCTCTTAAGTGAGATGGGCGCACAACCCCAGAGTCTGTCAAGACTGGCCCGTACGGGCAGGGGTACCTTTACCTTTACCTTTAACTGTAAAGTACAGTACAGTAAACCCACAACTTATGTGAGGGTTCAGATCCTAGGAACTGTGTGCAAATGCAAAAACGAGTAAAGCCAGGAACTCCAACAACTCCTAAAAACCCCAGTGTGAAAAACAACAACTAGCACTTACTCTCAGACCTTAAAGATTACCTCACCATCAGATCACCTCCTCTGCTCACTTTCAGACCACCTCCGTTTGCTCTCTGCTCTTGCTAGGCCCTATTTCACTCTCCAGATAATCCATATATCACTACTGGAGTGATTATTTTATTTTATTTTATTTTTTTCACACATAAAAATGCATGTAAGAGAATTTTTTGGGTAGCCAGTTTCTACCCGCATTGATTCAGTTGCTGTGCTTTCTTTTCACTGTTTGGAGTGGGACTGAAGCTGCTGACACAAGCTGGCAATAACCTGCCAGCAGTCTCCAAACAATATGTCACTGTGATCCCCCCTCCCCCAATGACTGTACAGGAGTAGCTCCCTAACAAGACACCAGCTGTTAAGAGAACTTGTGACAAGTAAATTGAAACTATAATGGAGACAATATTGTAGTTGCATGCATTACCTAATTGGTGCTTGATGTGCTCCTGGGGGATTTGAAAGCATCCATTAGTCTTCACCTTGCTGAAACAAGGGGTTTCTCCCTCCACCTGCAACCCATCCCCCCTGCTGGGAGCCAAATGCGGTTTCACATTGTAGTGACATGCTCACTATTGAAAAGGGAATGTGTAATGGGGTTGTGAGCAAGTTAAGTCACCTCATCTGGCATCAGTCAGCTCTTTTGTCTTCCAAGAACACATTTTGCACCCCTAAGCACAAATATGATTGTAAGCAAGACATCCACAAAGCCAGCCTGCCTGCAGTTTTAGACAGTGAGCCAATCAGTTGTCACCATTTTATTTTCCTTTTGTGTGCATTTCACCAATTCTTCACATGCTTCGTAAATGCTACTAAAAGACCCACCAAATATTATGGAAATGTGTATGGAAATATGTTGGCTGTGGGTCATGTCTGTATGCTCCCATTTGTTTTTGATCCTTTGCTTTGAGGCCTGTTAGGTATGCGTCTTTGCCCATTCCCTTAAAGCAGGGGTGCCCAAACTTTTTTCAAAGAGGGCCAGATTTGATGAAGTGAACATGTGTGAGGGCCTTCCAGTGGCGTAGCGTGGGTTGTCAGCACCCGGGGCAAGGCAAGTAATTTGCACCCCCTAACCCGTGGATTTGCACCCCCTAACCCGTGGATTTGTGCCCCCTAACCCCCAGATGTTGCGCCCGGTGCGGCCGGGCCCCCCTGCACCCCCCACGCTACGCCACTGGGGCCTTCCAAAGTTACTGAGCTTTTTTTAAGGATTGAAGTTGCTGAGCGTTTTAGGGGGATTTTACCCCAGGATATATACTGCCACGGGGGCCGGATTAAATCAACCGGCGGGCCGTATTAGGCCCCCAAAACTTTGGACAGGCCTGCCTTAAAGTGTGGTGATAACAGTGGTTGCTAGGCAAGCGAATAGGTTTGAGAAGAGGAGAATTGGTATTGTTATGAGTGCGCCAGATCTTTTAACCCCTGGACCAAACAAATGTCAAAATATAAGTCATGTTGATATATAAAGCAGGCTGCCTTCCTGAGGAAGTAATCACCTGGGGATGTGGGCCATTAAAAGAGGATGAAGCTAAGGGTGGTGACCCATTAAGAAAGCCATAAGGAAAACTAAGACTACGTGCCAGCCAGCAAATGGCCCCACTCTGAGCTATGGGCAGGAGAAAATGTAAGAGTTTCCAGGAAGGAGTTTCAGGATTGCAGTTGAAGATGATGTAAACTGGAGGGAAATTAGTTGCAGTTTGCAAGTGGCAACAGGCTGGGGAAAAGGGTAGTCAGGGCACAACGTGGGCTGTCAGTTTGAATCCAAGGTTTCAGAAATAGGAAAACGGAACCCTCTTGGATCATAATGCTGTAAGCCCCACCATCATAGGCTCAGGTTGTATATATGTGTAAATAAACCACATATCCTAAAGACACCACAGTCTCTGTTGTGCCTCGTTTTCCAAAGGAAACACAGACTCAGACTAAAGTGTGCTTGAAACTTCCTGGAATCTTGCACTGCCGTGGAGATTGGGGGTGGTGTGTAACAAAATATTGGTGGTTTATGCAACACAGGCAGGATTGACTTCTTAAAGCAATCATAAACCCCTATGTTGAGGACTCCATATTGCCCCATTGTAGCACCCTGCTTGTGGTTAACGCTTAGCTGGAATGAAATATTCAACGCAGCAATAGAGAAATTAAAATAATAATTTATTTGTCAGACAAATAAATGAGAGGCTCAGTGGTATATGGTTACCAAGCTCTGGCCTGGCCTCTTGCCATCCTGGCCAGCACTTATATTCCCTTAATCCAGCCCCCTTTGCTCCTCCTGTGGCTGCCTCTGTCCAATCAGCCTGGTTGAAATTCCTATTGGCTGTTTGGTAGAACCAATCACAAAAGATACACCCACAAAAGATACACCCACTTCCTTGCCCTTATAAGGGAGACAAAGAGCTATATATGTGACAAATAAGTAATAATATATCTTACATGGAATCTTAATTACCAGCTCACCTCTTGCCCTCCTTGCCCTATTGCCTTCTAAAACAAATGTTTAATCTTACATTTTTATGTTCAACAGATGTCAAGGATCTTGAGTTTCACATCAATATTGAAAGATTTCCTTCATTTGAAAGTTTCTAAACAAATGCCTGACAACCATATATATCAAGAGTGCTTGGATGGCGTCTTCTGTCTAGCAGGGGGGCTAGGCTGGTGGCTGACTTAATTTCAGGATAAATACAACTCTTACAACCATATGAAATAAGAATCTAGCATTCCTTAAATCCTTTGCATAATTACATTTAAGCCAATATATTTAAGCTAATATATTTCATTCACTTATCATAGGTAGCCTTTTAAAAGAATAAAGCCTTTGTAAAGTAAAAAGGAACTCAGTAAAAAACAGCTTTTAAAAAGAAGCCTCTTCAGTTTACACCTCCCCCCTTTCCCCCTCCTTTCCCAGCCAGCTAGATGCTTCTCCCATTAGCTCTTCCCAACAGCTTTAGAAAATTTCCCAAAAATGCTCTCTTTTCTTCTAGCCAAGCCAGTTGCCTTTTTCACTGCTCTTGGCCTTTCAACCTTGGAAAGAAGATCTGGCTCATTTTACTGAGAGGCACATTGGTATTATTTTACTATTTACCCTTGCCTTTAATTGTGTTTTTTCAGCCTTGGGGCAGCATATGTAATTCTCCCTTTTTTATGACTTTGAGAATTGTTTTTCTACTATAAATCAATGGGGCCCCCTTGTCTTAGGAGAAAAACCTCTTGCCAAGGTTCTTTCTGCCTGGCATGAAACATTTGAAAATCCTTTTTTTAAGCTCATTTTTAAATACAAGCCTTGATTGCAATATATAAGCTTTGATAAAAAATGCAGGCTTATGATTAGATGCCTCACCATTACCTTTCCTCTCAGTCTATTGCCTCCCAGTGGTTCAGGCAGACTCACAGACATGTGGGCCATTATATATATTTATGATTATAATTAACTACGATACTATAAGGCAGAATCTCCAACCTTTTTGGGCTGTGAGCCCATTTGCAAAGTGGAAAAAACTACTAAACGCCACACATATCCTGTGACATATTCAATAGAACAGAAGAGAATGCTTTTTTCAAGCCAGGTTTTTTTGGGGTGGGGGCAGAGGGAGACCTTGGGTGCCAGGGAGGTCTCTGCAGGTACATGTAACAGCTGTTTCACACATGCACTTCATCAGTGTGTTCTCATCAGCACCCTGATACACTTTGCAATAATTCTCGTTATCAGAAAGGTGTGATGAATATTGTTAAGATGGACAACTAGTTCACACAGCTCCTTCAACTGTAGGTGTGCACACAAGGCCAAGAATGGTGTCATGGAGGAATGTGGGTGGCCAAAATGAACTTGTGAATCTATGCTCTATTTCTCCTCCTGCTCCAGCCAATGTAAGTAGTTTGTCTTGCTTGCCACATTTGATTTCCACTTCCTTTTTCCTTGTTTTTTTTTTTCTTTCGTTGTACAAATTCAGCCTACTCAGTGGTTTGCGGTTCTGCCTTGACACACACACACAGAGAGAGAGAGAGCACATTTCCAAGGAGATTCGGTTTCGAGAAGTCGTTTTGGGGCTCCTCGCAATCCTGTTTTTGTTTTTATCACCCTGAACATTTGGTCTCTTCAGCAAACTTGGCTAAGTCACTGCTTGCTCCCTGACTCCTGATCATTTGTGAACTAGCTTAAAGACACCAGTCCCAGTATACATCCTTGGGGACTTTCCTCCCACATCCCTCCATTGTGAGAACTGTTCAACTTCCTCTCTGCTTTCACACATTCCTAAGATGCTAATAATAATTAATAATTAATAATAATAATAATAGTAATAGTAATAATAATAATAAAAATAATAATTTATTATTTATACCCCGCCCATCTGGCTAGGTTTCCCCAGTTACTCTGGGAGGCAACCAACAAAATATTAAAATACAATAGTCCTTCAGATATTAAAAGCTTCCCCAAACAGGGCTGCCTTCAGATGTCTCCTAAAACTCTGGTAGTTGTTTTTCTCTTTGGCATCTGGTGGGAGGGCGTTCCACAGGGCAGGTGCCACTACCGAGAAGGCCCTCTGCCTGTTTCTCTGTTACTTCGCTTCTCGCAGTGAGGGAACCACCAGAAGGCCCTCAGAGCTGGACCTCAGTGTCCGGGCAGAACGATGGGGGTGAAGACACTCCTTCAGGTATACAGGATCGAGGCTGTTTAGGGCTTTAAAGGTCAGCACCAACACTTTGAAATGTGCTTGGAATCATTGTGTGAATGATTCAACACCAAAATGTGGTAAGTCAGTCCTGATACATTTGGGAGCCCTCCTACTTGTTCTGCCGTGTGGGGCACTGAACATCTGCTCCAAAGTCCTGATCAGATGGCACCATCACACTTTCCCTCGAGTAGCATCTTATGCAGACAACCAGTAATTCTAGCCTAGTGTAGAAATACAAAGAGGGAAAGCATTTATTTGCTTACCTCAGCAAGAGAGACAAAGGTTGAGGGGGGATGGAGGGAGCTTGCCCTCATATGATCATATGAGTAAGAGTCATGTGATAGCAGTCCTCTCTAGTCTCTGCCCCCCTCCCACAAGACCTATTAGATAAAATTATCAAAAACACCAGTGAAAAATAAATGCCTTGTTCTTTAGGAGAGTTCCACTGCATCACAAGGAAATGACAGGTCAGAAAATACAGTGGATGAGGTGGTGGCTGGAAATGGGGAAAGGAAAGATAGAACTCATTGTAAAAAAGAAAGTACTGTAAATTAAAGAGAAGCAGGCTCCAAGGAGTTACTTCAGAAGGGGAAACAGCACTGCTATCTCATTCTGTGTTCTGCCCAATTCATCAGGAGGTTTGTCTCCCTCAAAGTGAATTTTCTATCTCACCTGTATCTCCTCCAATGAGTTTAGTGCAGCATACTTGGGGTGACCCCATTAAATCTTCAAAGCAACCCAGCAAGATAGACAGGGCCAGCCCTATCACTAGGTAGAGTGGGACCACAACCTCAGGTGGCTTACTTTGAATGTCATGTAATAGCAGCAATGTTTGTTTGATTGATTTCTAAGGTCCCAAGCCAGGTTAAACAGTTACCAAGACAACTGCAAAAGTAATCCCTAATAAAGCAGCAACAATAAAAGAATAAAACGCCTTACTGCTAACATTTGCAAGGAGGACACGTATAAATGCATACTTCTCTTCCAAAGACCAGGGCAAAGTGTGTATTAAACAAGTTGTAAAGTGCTTGTGCCAGCCGCAGTGGCGTAGCGTGGGTTGTCAGCACCCGGGGCAAGGCAAGTAATTTGCACCCCTAACCCTTGGATTTGCACCCCCTAACCCGTGGATTTGCGCCCCCTAACCCTAACCCCCAGATGTTGCGCCCGGTGCGGCCGGCCCCCCCTGCACCCCCCACGCTACGCCACTGGCCAGCCATACCTCGTGGGAGGGGCTTTCCATAATACAGTAATACCATGGGTGCCATTTTGAGAACCAAAGGCATAAGATTTCAGTGCTGACATCCTGAAAGGAAACAGAACTCATGGTATCTGCCCCTGGAACCTCTTACAAAGGAAGTGAGAATATGCACAAAGTACTATACAAGATGTAAAGCATGCAAGCCATCAATCACTGAATCGGATTCTGCTTACCAACAGTGGTTTTTATAACAGAGCAAAACAAAAACAGGAGACAAGCATGAACACCACTTAGGTCACAAGAAGAAGCTCAGGTTTACTGCAGTGTTGGTACTGGCATGCACAAAAATGCAAGATGACAAGGCTTCATGGATACAATCCAGGTGGCTGCCTCTGGTACATTTAAAGACCTGTATGCTGTACTCCTGCAAATGGACTTCGTTGATTGGCTTTGAGTAGCAGCCTTTACCTCTGAGTTTCATTAGCCATTTGCCAGGCAGTATATCTGTGCTGTGGCATGGCAAGAGGAAGCCTATATTTTGCAAAGGCAACCACACTCACAAACAAAGGAACTGCTGGGCACACAATAGTACAATAATACAGTTATTATATCAGGACTGTGGCCCATGCTTACAATATATTTTCATACTTTTTATGCAGCCTGAAGAACACTTTAAAGTAAACATATGTATTGCAATGGGAAATAGAGTGTGAAGAACCAACTTCAAATGGCTGAATAGCAGCAGAATAATTAGCAAGCAGCTATGGAAAATTGACCACCTGTATATCTCAAAACAGATGAAACAGCAGGAGCAAGCAAAGTGGCATTCAGCAGGAAAGCTTTCTCCCTCTGCTCTATAAACACATTTTTAGCACTCTTTTCAGTGGTGCAGGTAGCCACATTTTCTCTCTTAAAAATATTTTACTCATCAGCCAGCCCCACACATACAAATTCACCAAAATGCTTATTTCATTATTTCTACTTTAAAAATATATTATTCTTTCTAGAACAAAATGATGATCATTCCCCAAGTTAAATATGCTTTTACCATCAAGGCAGCAGAAGCAAATCCAGTTGTATTCCTGTAGCCATGAGGATACGTCACTCAGAATAAGTTACTAGAGGCATAGCTGGGTTAGTAAAAACAACAGAGACTTGTGGCACCTTAAAAACTCAAATTCATTATGGCATAATAAGAGGTGCACAATCAGCATAGGCAAGAAGCTATACAATGAAGATGCTAGATGCATCTCTATGAATCTTCTTTTCTCATATTTTACAGCTGCTTCTATATTACTGATCCATTAGAACAACCCCCCCCAACAGCTCTATTATTTTTTTAAAAAATATCTGCACGTATGTAGTTCCATGTGTAATTTATTCTGAGGATTTTCTTTCTAAAACAAATGAGGATTTTTGGATCATGTCAAGTTGCTACTTCCAAGAAATAAAACAGACTGAAAATTCTATGGGATAAACCGCCTTTGAGACACCACAAAGTTGTCTTTGTTTCAGCTTGCATGAGCATGTGAAATGTATTTGTATTAATCTCATGCTTGTCATTCTAGAAATGGCTAGAGGCCTAAGGCAGACAAGGAGTGCCTTTACCAAGCTTTGTTTGGTAAGACAGCTACAGCCTTTTCTGGATTGATAGCTTGACCACAGTTGTGCATAAAGTCATAGCTTTAAGGTTGGATTACTTGAATGCACTCTGGACACTTCCGCTGGCAGGCTGCTTGTGGGGGGGGGCATATAACCAGCATATAACACAGTAATAATTTTATCATTTATATGCTGCCCATCAGACTGGGTTGCCACAGCCCCTCTGGACGGATCCTAACAGAATATTAAAAATGCAGTAAAACACCAACCATTTAAAACTTCCCTGAATAGGGCTACCTTCAGATGTCTTCTAAAAGGCAAATAGTTGTTTTTCTGTTTGACATATTATGGGATGGCATTCCAAAATAATAATATTGTCTGTGAGATCTATACTGGCTGTCAAACTGCTAGAGGGCAGAGTTCAAGTTTTTGGTACCAACATAGAAGGTGAGCTATCCAGCTTAACACCAGGTTACAAGGAGGAGGAGGAGTTATTGGTTTGTGTGTGTTCTTTTTAGTTTGCATTTTGTGTTTTTATCTTGTGAACTGCCCTGTGATCGATCGATCGATCGAAACTTTATTAGCAAAGCCAACAGGCCACAGCTATACAAGAATTAAAAATAGAAATAAGGATAAAAGGGAGAAAAGAACAAGCAAAAGGAGGTCCGTCAGATGAACAAGTCTGTCACTCAGATGGTGGCCCTCAATTTCATAGCTCTTTCGATGTACCTCGCGACCTTCTCTGTTATCTGACTATCCGTATCAGATAAGAGGAAATACAGTGTGATGTCTGGTGAACGGCCGGGGTTGGAGAGAATGAGTGGAGTAATAATCTCATTCCTTAGGTCTTTGTAAAGGGGGCAGGATAGGAAGACGTGGGACACTGTTTCCGTGTTACCATCTCCACATGGGCAGAGTCGTTTTTCAAATGGAGTCTTTTGGTAGCGACCTTCGAGTACGGCAGAAGGGAGAACATCCCATCTAGCCAATGTAAAGGCACGTCTGTATTTTGGGATGGTTAATTTAAACAAATATGAAGCTGGAGAGTCAAAATGAGAAGGGGGAAAGTAGGTATACCATGGGCACAGTTTCTTTAAGATAGTCAGGTTGTTTTGCCGTTCAATGTCTTTCAGGCGCTGGCCTATTAGACTCTTTGCTTTAATGAGGCCCATTGATAGTAGGGACTGTGAATGCAGACCGCATGTAAGAAGTTTTTGATGCACAGTTTTGAACCACTTGCTTTTGTGGGGGTCCTGCATTACTAGAGGCAGTAGACCAGGTGGATTTAGATTAAGACGAAGCCAGTAGTTGAGTGTTCTTTGCCAGGTCTGAGTTTCTACAGATGGAAGGCAGGCCTCGAGTCGTAATGCTGCGTTTGGAACACAGGAGGGGACGCCGAATATCTGCCTTAGGAATTTAGACTGAACAGTTTCAAGACTGGAGCAGTGGTTCCCCGTCCAGATTTGTGCCCCATACAGTAACTGCGCCAGAGGTTTTGCTTGAAAAACTTCAAAGGCTGCTGGGATATATCTGCCCCCCTTCGTATAAAAGAAGCGAGACAGCATCTTAATACTTTGAGCTGCTTTTTCTTTGGCACATTTTTGATGGACATCCCAGGACCCGGTCGACTGGAAAACGATACCCAGATATTTGAAGGCTTTAACCTGTTCAATTGTCTGGTTATCCATCCTCCAGCTGTACTGTCTGTGTTTCCTTGCAAAAACCATAATTTTGGTTTTCTGATAGTTTATTACCAGTTGCTCTCTCCTGCAGTATGCTGAAAATTCACCTATGAGCCTATTTAAGCCTATTCTTGTTCGAGATAGGAGTATCGCATCATCAGCATACAAAAGTACTGATATTGATTTGTCAGCCAGTTTGGGGGCGTGGAAGTCCGGAGATGACAAACAATTAACCATATCATTGATGTAAAAGTTGAATAAAACTGGGGCCAAGATGCAACCTTGCTTGACCCCCTTGCAGACAGGAACTGGTCCTATAAGATGGCCATTTGACGAAGTTCTTACATGCAGCACCGTGTCTTTATATAAACAGCTGATCAAAAATAATAGTCTTTTGTCTATACTTGATGTGCTCAATTTATCCCAGAGTCTTGCACGTGGAATTGAATCGAAAGCAGCCTTTAGATCGATAAAGGCTGCATATAGCACCCCACGGGATTTTTTGGCATATTTATCAATTAAATAGGCTAGGGTGAAGCAATGATCTATGGTGGACCTGCCTTGCCTGAAACCCGCTTGCTCTTCCGCTAGAATAGCTTCAGTTTCAAGCCAGCTAGTTAGCTTAATATAAAGATGTTTGGCATATAGTTTGCTGGGTATAGGCAGAAGACTGATTGGTCTATAACTCGCCGGGTCTGGCATAGGTCCTTTTTTATAGATTGGAATAACTATTGCCTCAGTCCAACCATCTGGGAGTAAACCCGTTGAGTCGATCCAAGAAAATAAAGACGCCAGCAGGGGGGCCCACCAGCCAGCCCTGTGATCTACAAATGAGGTAGACAAATTAAATAATAATAATAATAATAATAATAATAATAATAATAATAATAGTAATACAGAGACCACTATTTAAAAAAAAACAAACCCCTACTTTAGCTGTTTTTACTGCATGATTGCGAACTGCCTTGCGACAGCTCATGTTGTCTGAGGTTACTTTGGGGCAACTATCTATTCCCTCTCCTCCTGAATTGCTCAGTAGGTAGGAATTAGAGACTGTGGAAACGAGGTGGGAGAGATAGCCTATTGCATAACGCCAGGAGCGCCCATGCGCTAAGATCTCTCGGGCCTCCTCGCGCAGCCTTTGGACTCTCGCCGCCCCAAGCCAGCCAAGCCCAGACTTTACCAAAGCCGCGCGGCCGCCTCCACAGACCGGGCATGCGCGGAACAAGACCCGGGCGCGAGGCGGGCTCCTGCGGATTCGAGTGACGCGCCGACGGGCCAATCGTCGCTGTCCTTGCGTGAGGGCTTCTCTCTCAAGCATTGGGAGCCAATAAACAGGGCCTCGCGTGAGCCGGGCGAGGAGCGCGCGGGGAGCCGAGGGCAGGTAGCGCTTGTCTCCCTAATGGAGAGGCGGCGCTCCTTCTCCTGCAACGGGCCATGGAAGCGTAGTAGGAGCTGGGGAAGCGGGAGAGGTGGGGCTGCGTGCGGCCGGAGGTAAGCGAATGGCGAGTAGGGCGGCGCTGGAGCGCAGTTTGCGTGCACCCGCACCCGCGCCTGCGCGAGCGCCGCCGTCATTCCCCGGTGCTGCGGGCGCGCGCGTTATCGGGAGCAGAGGGGCAAACGCGTGCACAATAAACTCCGGGTTATGGGGAGAAATTTGGGGAGCTACTTGCCTGCGCCACATTGTTTGCTTTCAAATACCGCCGTGCTTTTTTCCTTTAAAAAATGTTTAGGGGTACCCTCATTTTCCTACTCATATTGAAATACTGCCCCTCAGTGACGCCAAACTTAGATTCACAACACAGTACATCTTCTTACTTGCACAGAGCGCGCGGCCGTTCGTTCGTTTGCACGGCAGCCGAAGTCGAGCCACTTTGCAATACTGTATAAACTAGGCTGCAGGCGACAAGATGCTTGGGGGGGGGAATAAAATAACATTCCCCCTCCGCCCCCACTTACAACTGACTGGAGGGGAGGAGAAAACAAATAGGCACAAGTTTCGGACAATCTGACGCGCAGGGAGTGACTTGCAAGGTTGCTGCAGGTGAACGGGTACCGCTCTGCAGTTTGATGACCTGTGGCTCAAAAAGGCAGGCATTTGAGGTTTTTCGAGTCGCCAAGCAGACAGTTGCGCAAAGGCTAAATAACTGACGAGTGCGATTTTTGTTTTGGTGGGTTTTGTTTTGTTTGCAGTGTCATGTGAGAGATACACATGACCTTAAGAAACAGTTGAGCTTTACTTCACCTTCCTTGTTTTCCTGGATGAAGTCCGAATGAAGCTGACCAAGCTTTGTTTAATTAAAACAGTGATAGTCATTCTTTTTCTAAAATGCATATTCCCAGGTTTGTTTTCCAGAAAGGAGTTGCAGTGGCAATTGTCACAGCCATGCCCCTTCTAAGGTTGTACAACATTCTAAGATTACACATTAATCTTATAGTTATTATTGTATTCCTAATTATTATTCTTGTATTCTTTTACAATAATAATAATTAGGGACACATTGCAACAATCGATGCAGATGCGCAGGTGTTGCCTTTTAGCTAGGTTCGAAAGCACATCAAAGTGCAAGTAGATAAATAGGCAAGTAGATAAATACCTCCGGCATAAAGGTAAACAGCGTTTCCGTGCGCTGCTCTGGTTTTGCCAGAAGTGACTTAGTCATGCTGGCCACATGACCCGGAAGCTGTATGCCGGCTCCCTCGGCCAATAAAGCAAGATGAGCGCCGCAACCCCAGAGTTGGCAACGAATGGACCTAATGGTCAGGGGTCCCTTTACCTTTTCTTTTTACCATAGTCTGTGCACATACGTGGGCAAATGATTTGGAGTGGTCCAATATCTTTCAGAGTGACTTGTGTTTCCCTAGAAGTTCCAATGAACATAACATAAATTGCACACCATTCTTCTGAAACTGAAGCACCTAGTGTTTCCAGTGTTCCTAAATGCTTAGCTTTGGAGCATATTGTGGCTTAAAAGCTCCCCTTTCTAGCTGATTAGGTGACTCTAAGACACTTGAGGCAGAAATAGTAACATGTCTTTGAGTGTGGACCAGTAAAGTACTGCTAAGCAGTTCTGGGCCTTAGACTGTAAGAGCCTGTGCTTTTTCCAATGGAGTATAATCTTGGTATTAGCATAATTCCTGCCTTGGAATAAGGCGTGTATCCCAAAGTTTTGTCTTTGTACAATGCACGTTAAATTGTGGTGTCTCTCAGGCCGATCCAGAGGAATAAGAAACTAGAGCTTGCATCCTGGGAGGAAAAAACATACACATTTGCTGCTGGACAGCTGCCTTCTATGAGAAGTCCTGGCATTGTGTTTGGCCCAACACTTTATTTTTCTGAAAGACCCTCTCAGGAGTAGAATGTGTGTGCACACACGTACACACCAGTAACTGCTTCTATAAATATGAACGAGGAACTGGGTTTTTGTGCTCTGAAACAAGTCTCTAGCCCACACCAAATTCATTGGGAAGCTGTGATAGATAACAAAAAACCCTCAATCAATCTTTATTGCAGTTAAAGACCAGACAGAGTAACTCTCCCTGGGGTGACAGTAGCTGTATGAGTTCTCCATTGCCTTATAATTCATTGTCTTTTAACTGTCCTGCAAGCAAATCAGGATGAATGCTGAATAAACAGGCCATCTGGAAAAGGCCATAATTTTTCATAAAAGGCATACATGCTGAAACACAACTTTTAAAGATTCGGGAGCCCTGTCCCCTCTTTTAACCAGGTCACTCAACCAGTACTGCAGTTGTTCTTAAAGTGCTTTATTTCTAGGGGGGAAAGGTGCTGATACTCTGGGCGGTTGCCCTGGATGGAAAACTTCCTTGGGAGTCAGAAAAAACAAATACATGTAAAACAGTTGTATGTTTTACTGGAACGTCATTAAAATATTGGTATGTAGTTATTACATTATGCATGATAATTAAAGAACTTGCTGCAACTCTATACCTTGTTCTGTACTCTTAATACCTGACTGTGCATGCCTATTATCGCCACAGGGTCATACCATCCACGATTTTGCCGGGACATGGGCTCACGCCTCCTTCCCCAAGCCCTGGAAGCATTTTCCCAGCTTAGGGAAGGAGGCGCAGTGCTCTGACGGGGTCCAAGAGGCCTCCTGCCTCCTTCTCTTGCGAAAAAGGTGGCAATACTGTGTACCGTTGTGTACTGCCAGGGAAAAAAAGCATTGGTTGCATTGTCTAATTATGTTTCTCAAGACAGAAAAACACAAACCAAAATTGCAAAGCAGGAAAATGGATAAAATGACACAGTAGGTTGTTGGCATGTGTCTGTTTTGAGAGACAATGGAGTGCACCTCCAGCGGTGAAGTCAAACTTGCATTTGCTGCACCAGAGTGACCTCCCTGAGGCACAAGCCTGGGCATTGTGTATGGAGGTCGTGTGCTGCCCAGATGACAAGACCCTCCTCTCGGCCTCAGTGATATGGCCCAAAGGAAAGCAGTTTGGCCCCAGTTTGGCTGCAGGAGTTGCAAGGAGGAGGTGTACAAGGCCATCCAACCATCTTAGGGACTCCTTTTATTTTCCCAAAGATACCGCACAAGGCAGTGGAAGTTTAGGGCCAGAGTTTTCCTTATCCTAGCTAGGGTACCTTCCCAGGTTGATGAGCCCCATCTGCCCCCTCACTTCCCCCTACAGCATGAGCAGAAACCACGTACCTTCTTGACTGTTAGACTGACTATTACTCTTGTCTGCTCAATCCGCTGGAGCCTGTCTTCACATGCAGTGGAAGTCCATAACTCACCGAGGGTTTGAAAGCCATCAGCTGCCCTCATCTGGATTAGCCGGCCAGTCGGAGCCATTTCCTGGGGAGCGACCCCTATTGCACGCTGACAACTTCTGGAAGTCAGGTAAGAGCTGAGTGCAGGGTGGGGACCAAAGGTGATAAACTACCTCAGAAGGAGCGTGATGTGTCTGCCACCAGAGGTAATACATTCCATATACCCCCAAACCCAGTAGAAGTTATTAAAAAATATAACTCCCTTGTGCTAAACTCATTTGAAAACCCCATCTTAGCAGTGTAGGTTAGAGCAAATGTGAGTCAGAGCATGTTAAATGGCTCTTTCATAATTTAACAAGGAATTACAGAGGATCCACCCCTTCTGGTAACAGCGCTCCAAACCATCAGGGTTGCAGTGTTTTTTATTGCTTGACTCATCACCTGTTGTGGGACTGCAGGTGTGCAGGTACCTTCCCAGTTTGATGAGGCAGTTTGATGTCCTTTCAAGAAGACTAATACATTCTTTTCTTTCTGAAACAGAATTAAAACTCAGATTCAAGCATGAAGAAATTTATGGTAGTGGAACCTGTGGTTGCCTTGTTCATGTTTTTATATTCCATGCCGTTGATGCAGCAGTATGTGTATCGGAAGCTCTGGGAGGAGACCACCAATTCCACCTTCGATAATGACAATGCTTCTCATTGCCATGTGAACCAAAGTGATCCAACTTTCTTGAAGCAAAAGGTAAGCTCAAAGTTCTTCTCGGGTGCATACCAGGCATAGTTAAATGGACAGCACAAGTCTACTGCAGTGTTTCCCAACCTTGTGCCTCCAGATGTTTTTGGCCTACAACTCCCATCATCCCTAGCTAGCAAGACCAGTGGTCAGGGATGATGGGAGTTGTAGGCCAAAAACATCTGGAGGCACAAGGTTGGGAAACACTGGTCTACTGATTTCTATCCAGAAAGCTCCTACTCTCATTTTCTTGGGAGTAATCTTTACTGAACTCAATGGGTTTGGTGTAAACATCTGAGTTTACACTGGGTAAACTCGTGAGTGAAAATTGGTAGGATTGGACTGCTAGTCTCTATCGCTGTGAGAGATTTATGCTCTTAAGTTCCACAAACTTTAATGAAAAATTTAAAATGCAGATGTTTGGGTTGTGCCCACTGGGAGAGAGCGTTGCAAAGAAAACGTCACTTGAATTAAATGACAGTCAGTGAATTGTCAGCTGCTAGAACAGTCAGAGCTGGGAGGACCAGGTGCAAAAAAAGAACGGGGCTCTGGCAGCTTTAAGAGGGTGTTTCAGTAGGCGCACCAACTGAACTTTGTGTGGACTCTTCAAATGTATTCCCACTGAGAGCACATGGCAGTAATCCAACCTGGATGTGACACTTTTGTCAGAGCTTTTCAAAGAATGGTTGCTGATGGTGCACCAACCTAAGCTGGACAAAAGCAGCCCTGGCCACAGTACTCTTTAGACATCTTTATTCAGGAGTACTGCCAGACCGCAACCTGATTTTTCAGGAGGAGGGCTACCCCATCCAAGGCGGCTGAACTTTAAAAACAGAGAAGTTGTGTATCTCCAACTCACTGATTGCCTTAGGAACTTGAAAATGGTCAGTGTTCGTCACTAGTTTTAGGGATGGTTTAGGATCAAGGATTTTAAAGGGGTATTTTTAAGAAGGCTTCCTAGCAATTTGCATTCAAATATCTTTTGTACTGTGTTAGAACTGGATTTATGTGTAATTACAAAGAAGCTCTGAATTCATTAGACCAGACTGGTGCTTCCTGGTGGCTGGCCTGCTTGAACAAATATCTTTATAGCTAAAGTGGGGGATCTTACACTGATACAGTGGTGCTTTGGTTCTCGAACTTAATCCGTTCCGGGAGTCCGTTCGAAAACCAGGGCGCAGCTTCCAATTGGCTGCAGGAGCTCCCTGCACTCAATCGGGAACCGTATCGGACGTTCAGCTTCCAAAAAACGTTCGCAAACTAGAACACTCACTTCTGGGTTTGCGGCGTTTGAGAGCCAATTTGTTCTATAGCTAAGGTACCACTGTACACTGTTTAGTATGCAATGCAGGCATTCTGCTTGCTAGACTGGTTGCAGATTGTGGAAAATGCTTTCATTAATAATAGGGTTTACCAGCAGTGCTCCCTTCCTTGCATCTTGTTTTGCCTCACAATGCTCTATCCCTTAATTTAATCTTTATATAAGTTGACGACTCCTCCCTGTTTAAGTTTTTGTTGTAAGTTCTATTTATTTGCTTCACAAACTGTGCCCAAGAGTGAAACTTGTATCTTCAGATTGTAGACTTGTGGGCCAAATCTTCAGATAGCGTCACAGTGCAATACTTCATTGGCTTTGCTGAAACTAAGCTGCTTTTAATCCAGGTGCTTCTCATTTACTTTCTTGTGCTCCTGACTTAAGTAGTGGAGTGCTGTGTTTAATTTATATACAGCATATGTTTTGGTAACTCTCCCTCATTATCTGGAGTGATCAGCATGTACCTCATGTGAAAACATGGCTGTGTGCAACCCAAGCTGACGTGGCAAAGTCCTATTGACTTCTTTAAATAAGTGCATTCAAGGCTCATGGTTTTTTTCCTCTGGATTGCACACAAAGTCAAGCACTAGGGTCATTTTGTACCAGCTGGGATTCTTGCAACATTTGCTCAGTGTTGGGCCTTCTGCTGCTACTCCATCTAGACAGAGCATTGCCATGTTATCATCTTGCCCAGAGGAAGTTAAAGGTCCTTTTGTGTTAAGAAAGTCTTCAAATAGAAAAACAACAACACGATCATAGGAAACAACAGTCCTGCGGCTTCGGGTGGGGCCCCCTGTTGAGTCTGCTGAGTGAGGGGGCCCTGAACATCTGCCCCAAGGTCCTACTCTGTCTCTCAGAGCAGACACATCAAGCGCATCTTCAGTCGGCAAGTGTTTTTTTGCCACTCTCAAGGAGAGAGAATCGTTTACAGAAGGGCCCAAAGGTCACAAAATGCAAGAGGCATAGTCTGCAACATTTCTACGCAAAGTTCAAGTGTGTGCGAGATAACCTCTGTGCTTTCTTTGCTTGTCGGTGCTTTCTCTGTGACCTTGATACATTTGAGCTTTGCACAGAAATGTAATGGGCACCTTGCATTTTGTGGCATTTCAACCTGGTGATTTATAATTCTTCTCCCGTCTGTAAATAGATACACAGATACAGGTACAGCTTCGACTGGCATTTCACAAACTGGGTGATGTAAAATCCAGTCCACAAAAGCTTATGCTGCTGTAAGTGTGTTAAAATCATATCCACGCCATTTAAAGCACACACCTTCCTCCAAAGAATCCTGGGAACTGTAGCTTGTTAAGGGTGCTGGGAATTGTAGCTCTGTGAGGGTGAACTACAGTTCCAATGATTCTTCCGGGAAAACCTTGTATTTGAAATGTATGGTGTGAATGTGACCTAAAAATGTACTTCAGGGTTCTTTTGTGTCTGTGGTTCCTCGGGCTGATCAAAATTTGGCCTTCCCTCTGCACACTTTCTCCTACATGCATGCATGTTGAGGTATGAAAGAGGGAAAGACGATGATGTTTTAAATAATAATAATTTATGTACTGCTCATATACCAAAATGGCTTGTAAGTGGTTTGCAACTATAAAACCAATTGTAAAATCCATACGTAATTAAAATACATTAACAATTCCACCGTAGCATTAAAACATCTTTAATTAAAATATGCCACAAGCCAGTTATAATAAATAATAATAATAATATTTTTTTTATTTATACCCCACCCTTCCCAGTTTCAAAACTGGGCTCAGGACAGCTAACAGCAAATATAAAACATTGATTAAAATGTGACTTTAAAACAGCATAGAATACAACATAAAATGCAGCATCGATATCAATAAGATCCAAAAATTATGGGGTCATTTTTGGAAGAAAAAAAAAGTTAGAAAGCATGACAATTGAAACAACTGAAAAAAAACAGTAGGATCAAGTTCAAGTTCAGGTGTGTCTTCAAGAGCTAGTGGAATGCCAATACTGATGGCACCTTGGTATTTCAGCAGGGAGGGCATTCCACGACACACTGGTTCCACC
The DNA here is from genome assembly GCF_964106915.1 of Podarcis gaigeae. Lineage (NCBI taxonomy): Eukaryota > Metazoa > Chordata > Lepidosauria > Squamata > Lacertidae > Podarcis > Podarcis gaigeae. Next base: position 81,400,537 of record NC_139677.1, read on the forward strand.
CTTGCCTCCATGTTATCGCAAGCCATTAACAACCAGTTATTACACAGGTTTGCATTTACGGATTGACAGGCCTCTCCCCGCTACTTTATATTAAATCTGTTTATTTTCTTCTTCCAGGAAGTCCAAGAAAAGATGTCTATTTTTATCTTGAAAACAGACCTGTGTGCGGGTGCCCTCAGCATTTTGGTAGCCTTTGTCGTCGTAGCAAATGGAGAACGCTGGGGGCGCAAAGTATCGCTGGTTCTTCCTATGGTGGGCAGTCTCGTGAGCAGCATCTTCCTCTGCGCTATATCCTATTTCTCGCTGCCCCTCTCTCTCCTATTCATTTCGGCCTTCGTTACTGGGCTGTTTGGAAGCATAGCAACCTTCCTGGGCGGTGCCTTTGCCTTCATCGCTGACCTTTGCGAGAATGAGAAGCAGAATACCATCCGAATAGCAGTGATCGACTTCATCCTTGGAGTGTTTTCTGGATTGGGAGGACTGTCTTCAGGCTACATTTTAAAAGCTTTGGGCTTTACCTGGACATACGTGATGATGTCACTGCTTCAGGTGGTCAACATTTTGTATGTTATGTGTTTCTTGGATGACACGGTCCGGGTATCTGAGGTTGAGCCAAAGTCTCTGAAAGAAAAGCTCAAGGGAACCTTTTCTGGAGTTTATGACTTATTTCGGAATTCTTCCTGTAGGAAGCGGACTCTGATCACATTGCTGCTTTGTACATTCATGACTTACTTGTTCACAATGATCGGCGCGCTTTCTCTTTACACCATCTATGAACTGAACGCCCCGCTCTGCTGGAATGCCATCTACATAGGATACGGCTCGGCTGCATCTACTGCTGTCTCTCTGATTGGCTTTTTAGGAATCCTTGTCCTTGTCAAGTACCTAAAGGACTTTTACCTTGTTTATCTCGGGATCTTCTCTTACGTAGGAGGAGCCATCATGGCTGCCTTTGCCACCACTACGTTGCTGATGTTTTTAGGTGAGTTCAGTACCAGACCGGTGAAAATTCAGAACTTTTGGTAAGAATACTAGTTATGTAGATGTTTTGAAAACAAGTGGTGCTCACAACCATGAAGAATAATTTCTGGACTACATTATTTCCAAGAATATATGCAATTTTATAGACATTCCTTGGTTTGAGAACTGCACCACAAAATTCAGAAAAGTATGAATTTTGAAATACATTTGCATTTCGGTTTGCATATTGTTTCAGGTTAGGTTCACATTAATCCTTACCAAACCATTGAAAGCCCATTGAAATAGACTTGAGTAACTTAAATGCATCTATTTTAAATGCAGCTATTTCTCTGAGTATGACTTAGTTGGAGACAAGCCTATATGACTATTAAAATATCTTGGCTGTTTCCTTTTGCTTTGTTGTATTTTACAGTACAGCTTCATCTATTTCGGTCTCCTATTCATTATATTGCTGGCTTGTGTCTTTTACAGTGAGAGTGCCTTCCCTGCTACTTGCTATGCCCATTCCAGTCCTTCGATCCATGTTGTCCAAATTAGTTCTTCCTAATGAACAAGGTGAGTTGAAGTTGCGAAAGGATAGTTCGCGGTTGTCATGTCATAAATTACAAAGGGAGTTAGGAGGTGTTGGGTGGATTTGTCAGTTTTATTTTACATTGTTATTTATTATTTGGGGCTTTAAAAAATAAAATAAAAAGGTTAACCCTATTAATAAGTTGCATGAATAGTTTAAGTAACACTCTGGAATGCCACCCTGGAATCTTCTGAGAAAAGGCGGTTGAGAAATGTTTCAAATAAATGGAGAATAGCACAAGTGTTTTATTTTAATTTTTTGTGTTTTCTCGTTTTGACAGGAGCTATATTTGCTTGCATCGCCTGCTTAGAGGTCGTGATGGGGACTCTTGGACTTGTCACGTTCAATAGTCTTTATGCTGCCACTGTGGGCTGGTTTCCAGGCTTCTGCTTCCTCTTCTCAGCTGGCCTTTGCATAATTCCGCTGATTACGCTGAGGTTGTATACATATTACTCCTCTGGTTAATGCCAAAAGCAAAGCTATTTATTACATTGCATTTATAGCCCACCTTTTCCTCTAAGGAACTCCAGGTGGTCTACGTGGTTCTCCCCTTCCCCCTTTCAGTAACCCTGCGAGGTAGGTTTAGAGTTAGAGACAGCGACTGGCCCAAAATGACCCAGAGAACTGCATATGAAACAAGTGCTCCTCTGTTGAGCTACCACCCTTCCGCCAGTGCATCCTTAGATGCATTATAAAAATCTCCAGCATCACTACCTCGTATATTATCAAGTATTGAGCTCTGGTAACAGTATTTTTTCTTTTTTTTTTTTTTCATTCTCACTGACTTTTTTCCTTTCTTTTTTCTCTCACTCTTACCCTTTTATGAATGAAATTCTTTTAATGAAATATCAGTTAAATAATTAAGTACGGTGGTATCTTGGCTCTCAAACCTAGCGTATTTTTTTGCTCTATAAGACGCAGCAGACCATAAGACGCACCTAGTTTTTGGAGAAAGAAAGCAAGAAAAAAAAAATTCTGAATCCCAGAAGCCAGAACAGCAAGAGGGATCGCTGCGCAGCAATCCCTCTCGCTGTTCTGGCTTCTGGGATAGCTGCGCAACCTGCATTCGCTCCATAAGATGCACACACATTTCCCCTTACTTTTTAGGAGGGACAAAGTGCGTCTTATAGAGCGAAAAATACGGTAATCTGTTCCGGGAGTCCCGGAACCGTTCAAAAACCAAGGTGCGGCTTCTGATTGGCTGCTGGAATTTCCTGCACTCAAGCAGAAGCCGCGTCTGGCATTTGGCTTCCGAGAAATGTTCGCAAACTGGAACACTTACTTCCAGGTTTGCAGCATTCGGGAGCCGATTTGTTCGACAACTAAGCCATTCGAGAACCAAGGTACGAGTGTATTGAGTACTGTAAAGTACTGGTAAAGTATTTAGGTGGTGTTCGACTAGCCTTTAAACAGTTGGCCCATTGAAATGAACATGACTAAGTGAGACTCATCCATTTCAATAGGTAGTTAAATATCACCCTTTGACTTGAACAAAGGAGACCAACCAACGCCACATTTTTTTCTCAGTACAAGACTTTTCCCAGTCAAAACTTCATTCCAGGGTGTTTGTAAGTGTTAAAAGGGAATAATCCCATCTGAGCTACTCGGAAGATGGGCTGAGTACAAATGTAATATAGATCAGTAAAAGAATGGTCAGGAAGGCGTGTATCGCTGACAAAAGTCTACCTGTCAGGACAAGAGTATTTGCTTGAAATTAGTGAAAAATAATGCGAAACTCAGGCTAAATATTTCCTGCTATGCTGATTTCCCAACAGTGCCTTGACTTTGGCACATACCTAAAGTGTTAGGATGGACACAGACATAACATTTAAAATAGTGGTCACAGTGCGTCCTTCTCCTTGCAGTATGGAACTTGCCTTAAACATGTGTACAGTGGTACCTTGGTTTTCGAACAGAATGCATTCCGGGGGTCTGTCCGACTCAAGGAACCGTTTGAAAACCAAAGCACGGCTTCCCATTGGCTGCAGGAACGTCTTGCAGCCAATCGGAAGCAATGCCGGATGTTCGGCTTCTGAAAACTGTTTGAAAACCGGAATGCTTACTTCCGAGTTTCGATCAATTGGGAGCCGATTTGTTCGGGAGCCAAGGCGTTTGGCTTCCAAGGTACGACTGTACTAACAAGTAAAATGCTGGTTCAGCTGTCCATCATTTGCTTTCCTTTGTGTTTCATGTTCTAGAGATTGGCAAAGGGGAGGTGCGTAGGTAAATGCCATGGATTTTCACCAATAGGAATTCTCCTTGGCCAGCTTTTCCCCAGCTCAAACTGAACCATGCTGAAAAATTGCAGAAGTGTTGTTTTTCTACACACGTCCTGGGATAAAGGAGAAGCTATTTTGCGCTGGCAAGGTTGCTTTCAAACTGCTTTAGCTGCTGTTAGAATGTTCCACCTGTCTTTGCTCTTAATCTTAAAGCTGGCGTGACAGGTGTTTCCTTCAAAAGGTTAAGAAGACTATCCATTTCAGGTTGCATACAGGGAGGTATTGTCACAACCTTACTGAATACGCCACATGGACCTTTTTCATTGCAGTGTATGACAGCTTTATGATTTCTGTACATTTTCAGTTGACTTAGTACAGTGTGTTCCGTATCTCCTCTTTAAAACGTCTTATCTCTTTCTCCCAGCTGGTTTCTGTATGCCACTTGGCATGAATATCACTTTGCACTACTTATAAATGAAGACGACTCCCTTGGGGAGAATGCTGACAGCTGAACAGAGAATTTGTCTAAAGGCTAGCCCTCCTCTCCTGTTCTTCTATCATGGCCATACCTGTTGACTCTATTGGCACAGCTAAAGAAGGATCTGATGTGTCCGTTCTTAGATCTCTACAAGAATTGACCATCCCAGGTTTGCTGCTGTCCTTGATGGTGCATAGGATGCTGCGCAAAGCGGTAGCAGGGAAGAGAGTCGTGAATGGTGCTTTCAGTCTGTTGCTATGCTGGGGTGGGATTCAATCACAAACTGGCAAATTCGCAATGAGAGTTGTTTGGGAGGTCTTGCGCAACAAACCTGCTTTCTCAAAACATCAGGCTTTTTCTCAGTAAGGAAAGTGATGGGGAAATGGACTGGAAAGGATAGGGTTGCTGGACACAACATTGTCTAGCATCTCCACGAACAAATCAGGGTGAATGCTCACTAAATAGCTAATGTAGCAAACAGATCAGGAATGAATGCTCAGAAAACAGATTGTCTGGAAGCACCCAAAGCACTGCCTTGGTTGAGCTGTTTCAAAGGCAATAGGCTGAAACAGGAGTGATGTCAGAACTGGGATCAGGCCCTTGATGTCTTGGTGCACCTGCGCATGGCTGTTCATGTTTCAGTGCAATCAGTAACAGATAGTGTGGTGCTGCTGCTCACCTGAACTCAGATTGGTTGTCACTCCTGCTTACTGGAAAGGGCAAGGCGTCACCATGTTAAGACACATTTCCGTTCTCTCATCATTTTGAAATGCCCTGGCCTTTGAGTTTTGGAATTCTGTGACTCCTGTATTAACCAGACTTTCTTGTGTACACAAGTAAGTCTGTGATGCATACCTGCTTGCAGGAAGTGGACAGAGGGGCAGCAGCGACGCTACTCCCTCAGCAAGGAAATGATGCACTTATTTTGCATGCAGTGCAATCTTATGTGTGGCTATTGAGAAATAAGCCCATTGGGTTCAGTAGAACTTACCTACAGGGTTGAACTATTATACAGTCGCAGCTTGGTTTTCGAACACAATGCATTCCGGAAGCCCGTTCGATTTCCAAAACATTTGGAAACCAAGGTGTGGCTTCCAATTGGCTTCCGATTGCGCAGGCGCACTGGAAACAATAGCGGAAGCTGCATCAGATGTTCGGCTTCCAAAAAAAGTTCAAAAACTGGAACACTCACTTCTGGGTATCGATCGTTCAGGAGCCAAAACGTACAAGTACCAAGGTGTTTGAAAACCAAGGTATGACTGTATATTGATATGTAAATAGAATTATCTACTCTTGCAACAGGAAGGTCGTGTTTGTGTTGCAGAGGGACTTAAGAATCACAGGATGGGTGAAGTACTGTCAACAAACCCTGTTTGAGCAATTGCTGGATAAGCTGTGGAGGTCCTACATAGCTTCTCCAATTTTTGTGTGACCACATCTGCAAGCAAGCCCTGTGGCCAGACAAGCTTAAGAAAATACAGAAACTGAGCCAATTATTTTTAAAATAATTCTGAACAAACCTGATTCTTCTTTACACAGAGGACAGGCAGGTACCTTGATTGCAAACAGTCTATAATAATGATTGGCAATCTTTGCTTGGAATCTAAGGTAAGTTAACTTAAGGAACATAATGGAAAAAAGGCTCCCATCTCCTGTTCCACCTCTGTAGCCACCTGAATCCCTCCCCCTGAAACAAGCCACTCTGGAAGGTTATGTCTCCCTCCTGAATCGTGTAGGATGGGATGCTAAGGGCTATTGGGAGAGCTGGAGAATCAACTGGAATTGGGCTTGGATCCTAAGTTAAAGAGGTTTATGGAAGGAAAGGTTCCATTCTGTTCTTCCACCCAACAGCTCCCCTCACCCTGCCCCTCGTTGTTCAGGAAGGGCCACCAAACCTCTGCAGAGGCTTTCACGGTGGCAGAGGAGAGGAGAGGAAGGGGCAGCCAATTCCACAAACTTCCATAAGTTAACCTACTTTATGATGCATACAACTGTATAAAATGCCACTGTGATTTATCTTGCGCTATTTTCCTTAAATTGCTCTGTTGGGCCTAAGAATGGGCAAATCTTTCAATTTCAACATCAGTTTGCAAATTCTTTCATTTTAAAAAAAGGTCAGCATTTTAGTACAAATTTCTCCTACACGCACATTGTTGTACGCAATGTTTTTGCAAGTAGTATCCACTAATATAATGCATTTTTGTGCACACTTTACCTAATTTGTATGAATTGCTTGATTAGAGATCTGCAGTGCAAAATTCAAAGAAGTCTGAATTTCAAAGGATGAAAGTATTTGGTTCATATATTTTCAGGAATTAGGAAGATTCGCTTTTAAATGTGAACCAAATCCCTCATTAGCCTAGCCTACCAATGCACTTAGGTATACAAAAGTGAGGATTAATCAGTAATGTTTACTGTATGCTGTCCCCCCCCCCCAACAGCACTTTCTATGGTGGATAAAAGAGGATTTGTTGTAAACTTTAAAAAAAAAGACCCTAATGTAATTGTATATTTTGTTTAAGGATTGACTTGTTGAATTATTAGATAGTGTTTCAATTGATTCATTTGATAGGGTTGGTTCACATGAAAACGAAGAGCAAGACCTTGCAGTTCAGGATAAGCATGTTGAACCTGTGAAGCCTGCAATGCAAAATGTAGCTGCCTGCAGGGTAGACACTACGTAATGTTTTGGGCTGCAGTTCAACACAGGATTGGGTGTGCTTAAAGCTCTTTTGAAATAACTGGATTTAAAGCTCCCATCCCAAGCACACTTTCTAAGGCACAAGTGGGCTACCTGTCTGGGTCTCACATGACCCTTCCACTTCTCGATGTGGAACCCCAGAGTCTGCCATACCTGCCGCCACCACCATTACAGGGGGCGGGGACGACAGCAGGCAGGTATTCCTGCTTGTGTGTGGGTCAGGCATAGTGTGCCACAGATATAGAGTGCTGCTTTGGGACTCCATTCTTGGCCCACACTCTGTGGTTTGGTTGTGTGTGTGTAGGAATGCTGGCCCTTTTTCAAACCTCTGGCAGTGCTGATTGCACTCTCCTGTGATGGCTGGAGTGGTTCTGCCAGTGAAATAGTTACAACACAGAGAAAGGCAGGAGCAGAACAGGCTGGCTGGCTAGATGGGGGTGAATGGGGAGGTGGAAGCCTGTGCATGTGTGTGTGTGTGTGTGTGTGTGTGTGTGTGTGTGCCAGCCAAGAAGGGGGAACTTCTGTGTTTGCAAGTGGAGGAATGCGTGTTTTTGTGAGTGAGAAGATGAATGATGGTTGAATGAAGAGAAGGGGAGAGAGAGAGAGAGAGAGAGAGAGAGAGAGAAGTGCTGCCCCCTCCCCACACTTTTGGACCACATTCCGATGGTGGACAGTTTCCCCCTAAGTGGAGATGGCCCTAAACCCGCAAAAAACTTACTCATCTTCTTGCTGGAAAGAAAGCCTTGTCAATAACGTTTTCAAAATCAAGAATCTTAATTTTGTCTCTCCTTGAGCCCTTTAACATTTTTCTCCCATCTGGTCTGGAGAATCTTCCTCATTTCTTTTTACAACTCTTTTGAGCTCCTGTGATGGAACCAGAGCTGTGCATCTAATTAGTTCACAGTTAATGTGCTGTAAAGTGTAATTTTGTACTTGCACCGCACTTTTCATCTTCGGGGTGCTTGGCAAATATGTAAATCATTAATCTTCTCCGCCGCTCTGAGGCAGGTACTCTTTGCCAACTTCACCTTCCACCTCTGGGTGGGCAACCTTTTAATATCAAACTTGTCTCAGGGCCACAGAGCAAATTAATATTAGGGATTGAGATGATAAAACTGCTTCTGCCACTTGGGTTTATATGCTCTATAATGACAGTATGTATAGAGAATGCCATTCAATGGCATCTCTCCTCCCCCCCCCAGCATAAAATATGTTGTTAGCAACACCTGGCGAGTTTTTCATATCACTAACATTTAGGATGTTATTTCCCCTCTTGCCATATATTGCTTTGCGGTATCATGAAGTGCTGAGGTGCTTTCATGCTGATGGTTTTATGAGAGTTCCTTGGTGACTTATAATGCTCCCTCTCAGTCTCTGTGATCCATACACCCCTCTCCCCCATAGATCAAATTAGATGTCCGTGGGAAGATTATGATATGTCTCTGAAAGGGTTTTTAATGAACCCTGACTGCCGTCAGGAGTGAGGAAACAGCAGGTGGTGGGGTGGGCAGCAATTCTTTTTCCTGCAGTTTGTCCACTCAGAATTTATTTCCCCCAGTTGCGTATCTCCCTGTGCGAAAAAAAATATCTGGGGACTCATCCATTCAGGTGGTTTATACAATGTGTGCTGTTGGAATGATGTTTTATGTTCTTTGGGGGGGGGGGGTTGTGTCCATGATATTGCTGTGCTTTATTTTAATGAACTAACATTCATTAATTTGGGGAACCTTTGGGTTGAAAGCTTGGCTATAAATCCAATTAGTAATAATAACATATTTTCCTACCCTCTTCCTTCACTTATACTGCAGCCTTATCTAGCAAATTCCATTTTTTAAAAGTCAGGAGACTGACTGATGTTATCTCCTATGTAATGTCTGCTACCCACCCCAATCGTGAAGGTTGCAGATTGTTTGGGTGTCATAATTTACTACACTGTAAATAGCATTTTGGGAGCTTTGGGAGCGTGGGAAATGAGCAGCGGACAGGGCACTCTTTCCTCAGCCCAATGTACCCAATTGCCCCCTCTTCCACATCTCTGTATTTCTTAATTTGTGTATGTGGCTAGCCTGGGCCGCCATAGTACATTTGTTGGATGGAGGGTAGGATTTGTACAGTAGCTATAAGAAACAGGAGTTTGGAAGGTGGGGGAGCAAGGAGGAAGCTTTCCAAATGTAGCTACTTTGGTAGTCGACCATTATTTACGATGTCCACTAACTGGACCTGTCTACCTAAGTGTCAGGGGAGGCAAGCTGTGGCCTCGCTTCCTACTGGACTATGGAGATGCTCAGAAGCAGTGAGAATCTTACTTCCTCTTGCATCTGAGTGTTTCCAAAGCTTGGCATGAACCAAGTGGCCGACTTCTCTTTTCCAAGTACATGTGCCAGAGAGATATTGGGGAGAGGGCCAGGCTGATTCTTCCACACAGCGTGAAGCAAAATGCTGCTCCTGGCTTTTGAGTCCCCCTAGTTGCGTGGAGAACTTGTGGGCAGGGGAAGGTCTCATCTAGCAGTAATTCATTTTATGGGCACCACTTTGATTGACGATATGGAAATTTAATACAGTGCGTGGCCCTCAGGTTCTGTGATGAAATGCTCTTGTGGCCCACTTGGTCTGAGTTGAAACAAACAATGCCTATGCTTATTCACTAAAAAATTGAAAAGATTAAATTCATTTATTCATTAAATCAATGTGCACTAAAACTTGCTGCACCACCTAAATTGCCTTCAATTGTGAACATGAGGAATAGGGAGGCCCACATGCCTATATATATATATATATATATGGTTTTGGTGTCCTCGGGTGTCTTCCCGTGTAAAAGTTGGGGTGTCTAGGCGACGTTTCGACGAGGTCTCACTCGTCATCTTCAGGCTGGTGCTTTCGGCTTCTTGTTACTGGAACAGAGCGGGATCTCAATGTTTGAGTTCCTATAAATACTGTAGAGGGGGTGTGGTGTCTAGCCTCCAATGTTCTGGGCAGAGAGGAAGTTCCCAGGCTAGTGTGCCTTTTCTTCTTTTGTTCCTTAATTACTTGAGAGATACCTTGAGTGATTTCTTGAGTGATATCCTGAGTACCACTTAGGTGGGTCATTAGGTGTGGATTAGTTGCTAAAGTCTTTGTGTCTTGACCTCTTGAACTTTGTGAAGAGTTTTCCTGAGAAGATGGCTGTATTGCACTTAGTTGTGCTTTGGCTTGGCTTCGTGTATAGGGGCGAGCTGTGGTTTTGTGGCTTGTGTCACAACCAAGGGATCTATGAAATACCCTGCAAAGTCTGCCCAGCCACGTACATTGGACAAACAAACAGACGAATAAATGCACGTATCGCAGAACACAAGAATGCCGTCAAAAAAGAAGAAAAAACTTCCTCTCTTTTCCAACACATGAAAGAAACAGGACACGAAATTAATTTTGCAGATTCCAAATTGCTCTTTAACACGGAACATCACCACAAGAGAATAATCATGGAAGCCATCGAGATAGAGAAACACCCTCACAACATGAACAAGCGTGACGACACATCCCGCTTGCCAGACATCTGGAAATTAGCCCTCCCCACAAAAACTGACACCAGATCCAGAGGCACACAGAACGCCAACACCAATCAACCACACCAGACCCAAACCCAGACCCTCTCCACAGATGAATTACTGACACCATCCAGTAGCCAATCCATGGTGGCACCTCCGGATGCTGCACCCCCCTGCAATCCCTACACAGATCTGGCTGACACAAGCCACAAAACCACAGCTCGCCCCTATACACGAAGCCAAGCCAAAGCACAACTAAGTGCAATACAGCCATCTTCTCAGGAAAACTCTTCACAAAGTTCAAGAGGTCAAGACACAAAGACTTTAGCAACTAATCCACACCTAATGACCCACCTAAGTGGTACTCAGGATATCACTCAAGAAATCACTCAAGGTATCTCTCAAGTAATTAAGGAACAAAAGAAGAAAAGGCACACTAGCCTGGGAACTTCCTCTCTGCCCAGAACATTGGAGGCTAGACACCACACCCCCTCTACAGTATTTATAGGAACTCAAACATTGAGATCCCGCTCTGTTCCAGTAACAAGAAGCCGAAAGCACCAGCCTGAAGATGACGAGTGAGACCTCGTCGAAACGTCGCCTAGACACCCCAACTTTTACACGGGAAGACACCCGAGGACACCAAAACCTGCATTCCTGTACCCGTGAAAATCTACGAAAGCAAATATATATATATATATATATATATGCAGGTTTTGGTGTCCTCGGGTGTCTTCCCGTGTAAAAGTTGGGGTGTCTAAGCGACGTTTCGACGAGGTCTCACTCGTCATCTTGAACACCCCAACTAGACACCCCAACTTTTACACGGGAAGACACCCGAGGACACCAAAACCTGCATATATATATATATTGTCCAGTAGCACCTTAGAGACCAACTAAGTTTGTTATTGGTATGAGCTTTGGTATGCATGCACACTTCTTCAGATGCACACGAAAGCTCATACCAATAACAAACTTAGTTGGTCTCTAAGGTGCTACTGGGAGGATTTTTGTTTATTTGTTTCAACTATGGCAGACCAACACAGCTACCTACCTGTAACCTGGTCTGAGTTGTTGGACCACCTTGCTTTAGGGTAACCTTTAGATTGCCCTTTTACTTTGCCCACTTGGTGTCCTGTAGATGTTTTAGACTACAACTCTTCATCCTCAGCTCCAGCACATGTGGAGAACAGGTTGGCAAAAGCTGCCACAGACAGCTATGGAACAAAAGAAAGGACTGTATTTTCTCCGAACCACCACCAGCAGCAGCAAGACTGCAACCTTCTGGAGAGATACTGCATTGAGGCTGACTGTTGTGGCTTAAGACAGGCTCTGTAATAACTTCTGGCACTAATTACTCAGGACAAAGTTGCTTTGTCAAAGTTAATAGCTGCTTGGGTGGAAATGGTAATAGCAATTCACTGACCAGAGAACTTTCACTTTCCTCCTTTTGCGAGAGGCTGTCTTATTGCTGTTAGCAAAAGCCGCCCTCCAGCCAAGGAGTCTGGGCCTGGAGTTGGCTTCACATTAACTCAAAGTGAAAGTTCATGAGAAGTTCTGTTATCTTGATCTGATAGCGCACAGAGTGAACAAGAAAGTGTTTTATCTGAAATGGCCTTCTCCAAGTTGGTGCCCCCAGGTGCTTTGTATTCCAGCTCCCATCACCCCTGAACGACTGGCCATGCTTGCTGAGGCTGATGGGAGTTGTCGCTTGAAACATCTGGAAAGCACTAGGTTGGCAGGAGGCTACAGCTAATGCATCTAGATAAGGAACTGATCATTTGGCTAAAGATCAGAAAATGTCTGCTTATGGGGGGAGATTTATAAAAAGAGCATAAGAACAAGCAATTGCTTTTAGACTAGTGTAATTGTAGTAGCTTACTGCAAAGAATCTTGGGAATTAAAATATGCTGAGCATATTCAGATCTGTATTGTTCTTCATAAAACTAGCCCTCAGGATTTCTTAAGGAAACCAAATGATTTAGCAATCCTATGAATATTTGTCTTCTCAGAAGTAAGGCACATTGACTTCAGTGAGACTTATTCACAAGTATTGGTGCATAAGAATGCAACCTTAAACCGATCTGTATCTGTAGTGTGCAGACACTCAAAACTTTATGGAACTCGAAGTTTTTATACAATGGTTGCCCAAGTTAATCTTTGCACTGATTCTGGCTCTAAAACTGAGCTGCCTTGGGAGTGTGTGTTTTGCAATAATCATGACAATATTTGCACTACTTTCCTTGACTGACTTTTATTTGTGTGTATAATGTACAATGAATGAAAATATTGAGATAAATAAAACATTTTTTGAACAACATTTGTATCAGTGCTTCTTAAAACAATTATTACACCTGCAATCAAGTCACTAGAAAGAAACATGGCAATTCAAGCTGCTTATGATAGAACAAGTTTATCTAAAAAATGAGTCAGTTTAAGCAAAATTAGTGTAGATTAAGAGGGGAAACAATTACATTATACCTTAATTTACATGCCAGTAAATCCATTTTTAGAATTTACATCTCAGAAGTCAAGAAAGAATGACATTTAGTTGTCTGGTTTTGAAATGGACAAGCAAAGAGCAACTTGTTTAGGGTCAAAGATCACGATAGAATATCACAGATCAGTGTGGTGTTATCACATGCAGGTGCTTGTGATTACAACCGAACCTGAACTTGTAAGCTGGTTGTTTTTACTAAAATCTTTTAGTGCCATGATGCTGAACCATGACATAGTAACAACAGATTAGACTGGTGGCCTATCTAGCACAGCATCACAGTGGCCAACCAGATGCCTATGGGATATAGGCACAAGCAGGTTCTGAGTGCAATAGTACACTCCTCTCTTGTAGATTTCAGCAACTGATATTCAGAAGCATGCCACCTGACTGCACAAAAGCTATAATCATTAGGTAACATGATTAGAAGCTCAGAAGGTTTTAATTTTCCAACCAGAGCAAGAGGCGGAAAAGCATTCCCAAGAACCTACTGGTGATTAAGAAAGAGGAGCTAGAGAGTTCTGGGATTGGTAATTCTTCATTTACTTTGGTACCAGAGGTTTGCCTGGTGCCCGTGCTACCAAAACTCAGGAATTTCGGCCTTCATGGTTGGATTTTCTGGCCTTTGTTTTTAGTTTTCCAACTTTCAGTTGCATGTGGAAGGATATTTTTGTTGTTGGTTGATTGCTGTGAACACTCTTGGTATTACAAGTTTATTAAAAAAAATTATTTATTGAATGTATTTTTACTTTCTGTATATTGGGGGGGGGGAATAATGCAACTAAATTTTCAACTGGAAACACCTGACTAATTCAGAATTTGACTTTGAGCTGCATCCTAGGATGTGAGAAGTGTAAGAAATAAATATGTACTTTGTCAAAGCAAGACCTCTAAAAGCCTTGAGGTTTCCACAAGGTTATTTCTTCAGTTAAGACAATCAGTACCCTTTACACGTTACACCATTTGCATGGGAGGTTCATTTTCATGAACTCAACAGCCCTGCTGTCATTTAAAAATGTTCTTGCTTTGGCAAACACTAGCCCACAGTTGAAGCTAACATGAGGCAAAAAAAATTCATACTTCCCAGCGTACACTGAAATATTTTATCCAAGAGAAGTTCTCTCATTGCAGTGAAATATTCTTTAAAAAAAAAGGGAGGACAAAGAAGTCTTGGGAATTTACTAGCTCAAATTTCCATGTCGTGAATAAGCAATTCAAGAACATGAGATCCTACAGCTTTTCCATCTTTTATCTTTCCTGCGGGCTACCCCACAAAACGTGTTGCACTTTCACGAGGCAAGAGGATCGTCAAGTATCTGGCAGCTCAAACACTAAAACTGGGTAAGTCCAAAAGCATCATAAGTATTTAGGAATGCATACCGATTGCTTCCAACCAAGATAAGAATTCATCTCCTTCACTGAGGCAAAGTTGTCTCCATGAGGAACATTTATTCCTGTGGAACCAAACTTTGATTTCGCGTTAAGCAAAAAGAACAGAAGGTAGTCATGAAACAGCATCACCACATAAATCGTGAGTGGCAATTCTCAGGCCTGAGGGAGGAATACAGCCACACAACCCCCAAGGCTTCTCTACTCAGTCATTGAGACTCCACACCAGCCTCAAGTGCTTTTGTTTCACAGGAGGGAATCCTTGAATTGGGATACTGCCTCTTGCTTAACCAAATGGAGGGTGGATGTTTGTGGGGAAACCTGACTTGCATAGCCTACTGTACACTGGTGTCCACCCATTTTGCCATTTGGTCCCAAGGTTCCCCTTGGCTTTCAAGAGACCTGTCATTTGCTGCTTTTCCTTACAAGAACCTTTGATTATTACGGCTTTAGGATGAGGGAATGTCGTTATTACAGAGCAGCATGCTCTAGAGGCAGAGTGTTCCAAACTTGTTAGACATGCATCATTTCATGACACAGGAATTCAGCTTTACTAGCAAACCAGAGGTTAAACTGACCCTTTTCCAGCCCCAGGAGGAGCGTATGGAGCATTTGCATGACGCATCCGGACACTGCAGCCAACACACTAATGTGTCACAAAACAAAGAGTTTGGAAAGCTCTGCTCTAGGGCAACCACTGGGAATAGGACTGTTAGCTGGTATATTACATTTCCTCCAAGAAGCCCAAGTTGGCACACCCAGTACAGTACCCACCTTTTCTATTGAAGGGAGGTTAGGCTGAGAGCAGAATGACTGACTCAAGGTGAATGTGGTGGTTGAACGGGGATCAAACCTGGCTTCACAATTCTAAAACCTGGCTTCACAACTCTAGGCACACCACATATGAATCAGACCCCTCGGAAAAATGGGGAAGACTTGAGTAGATAAATGGGTGCGTTATAAGCAAGATGCAGTGGAAACAACTTTAGAAGTATAACCAGTAACACCACTTTGTTGGGCACTGGAATTAAGGGAGAGGAAGGAAGCTGCCTACGCTGTCTGTCAGTGGTTCTCTCTCATGTCTGCCTTGAGATGGCAGGGACTGAACCGGGCACCTTCGGCACGCAAAGCAAATGTTCTACTGCTAAGCTACAGCTCTTCTGTAATGGAGCACACAGAGACTGGTGCCGATTGGTTTGCCTGGCAGCTTGCTTGCCTATTGTGTGCATAAGGAATAAAGGACAGCACCTCAACATGGATGTCAACACTGTATGTTGACCTGTGTGTTCTGTACATGAGTGAGGAAGGGTGCCATCTGTGAAGGGTGGGTGGCATTTCAGCTGGCAGGGCAGTGGTGTTGGAAGTAGAGGATCCCAGCTAGTTAGGCCGGTGTAAATTCTGGTTGTGAACAGAGTAAACAGATCTAGGCTAAGGTGAAAGGGAATGGCTCAGTAATGGAAGCAGGTGCTGCTTGAGGTGAGGAACTTCGGAGATATGACTAAATATTTTGAAAAGTCACAGCATTTATAGAAAATTTTATTCATTGTTTTTAAAAGATGGCATGTCAAGTCATCAAGCACAAGGAAAGAAAGATTAAACAGCAAATACATGGGTTATATATGGCAAAAGGTTCTTTTACAAGAACATTCAATCTAAAATGTCCTTTTTCTATAGACTTTTTAATGTCTACAGTTCCACAGTTGCAGATATGAAACAGTAATTGCCCTGAATAGAGATGTATTTCCCAATTTTAAAAAATACCCAATTACAAGACATTTCTACTGACAGTAAACACAGAACAAAAGTAATATATTTAAGCATTTAATGTGCCTTTTTATCAAGGTAGGTGAGAGATTGTGTGTATCAAAACAAGCGCTGTACGGCTATCGTTTAATATGGTTTACTTGAACCTACAGGGACACAGGCAAGAAACATTTTCATGAACAGAAGGATGGAGTATGTGTGCATTATAATAAACCAAGTTTGTGTTCAACCAAAAGATGAGGATCTCCCATTACTTCACTCTGTGCCGGATCTGGAAAACAGGTTTAATATTTTAGTAATCCACAACTTTGACAGAACAAGTATCATCATGCAAGATACAACTTTTAACTAAGTACAGCAGAAGGCTCGCTATTTGCTCCACTCAACCCCCTGCACCCCACATGAACTGAAAACAGATCAGCACACCTCTAATTAACTGTTCGCGTAGGAGGGTTGGGGAAAAGGGCCTGGACGGATGCCAGTGTTTTCTCCCTTGGCAACAGGTGATAAATTCTAACTAAACCTTTTATCAGCAGTGGAGAACTCATGCGAAGCATAGGCACTTGCTTGGGCTCACCCATGTAAGAAAAGCCCTTCTGTATCAGAAGGCCTATTGAGTGTCTCCTGTTTCCTCACAGCAGCCAACCAGACACTGCTACCTATGGGAAGGCTACAGGCCGGTCATGAGGATCCCATAGTACAGTGTGAAGGCACACAGGCCACCATCTTGCTGAAGCTAAGTAGGTCTGGGTCTGCTTAATGCTTAGATTGGAAGCCACATATATGTAGTCTTGGGATTCCATGAAAAAAGTATAGTGGGATATAAATGCACAAAAAAATGCAGTTGTTTCCCAGTAACACAGTTGCAACAGTCATGTGTAGCACATAGCTACATAGTGGGACCCCAGCATGTGAAAAGTGGTTTTCATATTGATGCAGCAACCTTTGAACAGGGCCTGAGGTTTAGAGATGTCTTGTGATCTTTACGATCCATTTTCTTCCCTGTAGCTTTAAAATACTAGATTTCTCCCAATTTTTTGGAATTTTCCTTACCGTTCAGAATATCCTCAAAACCAATGCAGTCATAGTTGCCTTTCAAGATATCCAGGGACAGGTTAGAACTATTAAGGAAAGGAAGACGCTGGGCCTATAAAGTACAACAGTTGGTCAGGGAGATTTCGTTCAACAAATAAACTGTGCATGCGTAATTACTACCCAAATGAGGGACCTTGAAGATAATCTATTCCAACCCCCTGCAATGCAGGAATATGCAGTTGTCCCATACGGGGATCAAACCCACAACATTGGTATTATCAGCACCATGCTCTAACCAGCTGAGCTATCCAGGTCTGTTATAGTTGCAACATGAAGCCTTGCTTGATCATAAGTACAATCTTATATGTGTCTACAGAAAAGAAGGACCTGTTGAGTTCAATGGTGCTAGTTTATAATATACCTATTTATGTAGACTTAATTGAATAAACTGATAATGGTTAATTAACTAGTGGTGCAATCCTATGTGTTCTTACCTGAAAATAAACCTCTTATTGGGGCTTACATCCAAGTAAACATACACAGGATTGTGATGCAAGATTAATTTAATCAGGTGACAGTCCTATGTGACAAGATGATTATGAGAAAAATGACTCAGATCTTCCCCTTTATCTCCACTCCCCCCGGTTCAAAGGGTTCAACTCCGGGGCTTTCTCAGTTCAAATGAATCACTGATGTTACAGTGGTTTTAAGTCTTAATCATTAAAACCAGTAAGAAGCTAATGCTATTTTATCAGGTGCTTTTAAAACATTATGCTGGGCAAAACAAATTACTGAAAACAAATGAAAAAGCATACCTGCTTCACTGCTTTGAATTCCATTTGCAGCTTCAGCGGTGCATGCAGCCCTTGAATATTTCTTAGAGTAGAAAAATTCATCTTATCTTGATTCAAGGTAAACTACAAAACAAAGTGTTAAGAATATACTTGTGTTCTAGAACAATTGGGGAAATGTGACTTCCCTTGTTAAAAAATGTTTATAATGCTTCACATAAATGTATTT
This sequence comes from Podarcis gaigeae, assembly GCF_964106915.1. Taxonomy (NCBI): domain Eukaryota; kingdom Metazoa; phylum Chordata; class Lepidosauria; order Squamata; family Lacertidae; genus Podarcis; species Podarcis gaigeae. The sequence continues at coordinate 81,418,716 of NC_139677.1, forward strand.
TCCTAGCTTACTTTAAATACTTCTACCCATTCAAAGAAAAACTGGAATTTATACGCACCCTTATCAATCCACCACAACATGCTGTTTCTGGCAAGCAGAGTACATCTGACTCCACCTCATGGTGAAAGTAAAATACTGCCAAATAACCCAAATCCCATTCATGTTAATGTTAAATGAATTACTTTCAGTATTGAAGGAATGCTAACATCTGACAAATTACAGAAGGGTGTGTGTGAGGGATGGGTGTGTGTTTATTTGCCATCTTATAGATGCTTGAGTGTTCCATCCATCTGACTATCCAAGCCCATTGTGGGAGCATTCCAAACCCAAGATTCAATGAAATGAGAGGAGTTTGGAATGAGCAGGTCTGACTCATCCTGGCTCAGCTGGAGATATGCTGGCCTAAATTCTCTATCCCGCCTGAGGCTGAGGTAAGTCCTGAAAAGGGGCTGTTCCTGGGAAATGGCAGGATGGGGAAGGAGGAGACTGACCCATATTCTGAACTCCATTCAGCTCATTCATGTGACCTAACAACCCACCATAAGTTACACTGACAAAAAGGGTGGTAAGTAAAAGCATTTAAAAAGATTATTTTGCTTCTTCCAGGCTCCACTGTTGAACAGAGTGTGTAAACAAGAAGAAAATATTAATGCATGTTTGAGCCATTGTGGAGATTTGAGGATAAAGGCAGACAGCCTCTATGCTTCTGCCTCATGACATCTCCCTGTTTCAACTTTCCTTTCTTCCTTTCCTTATTGAGTCACATATCAACCCCACTGTCTCTCTCTCCCACATTCATCATTGTGGCTGCTAACATTTTGCTCCTCATGCTGCCAATATGAATTTCTTTTCCCCCTTCAAATCTCTTTTCAAGACCCTCTGTTAATATACATCAATTTATGAACTACAATAACCACATTATTTCTGTGCCACCTCCTATGCCACCCTTCTGTACTGCTCATCATGCACTGTTCAACCAGCTTGGATCTGCCCTTTCAAGATGGGTTGAAAGCTTTCCAATAGGGAAGACCGCCAACTGAAAATATAATCCCATACATTGATCAGAAGTCCCACCAATCCCAACTGGGTTTACTCCTATGAAAGTAGCTTTGGGAGCGCAGCCTTTAGGTTTCAGTTTCGCCCCCTAAACTCAGCTGGAGCAAAGTGTTAGAAAAGTATCTGTCCTGTAAAATTAAAAGTTTTCTATCCACTGTTAGGGACGTGGGTGGCACTGTGGGTTACACCACAGAGCCTAGGAATTGCCAATCAGAATGTTGGAGGTTCGAATCCCCACGACGGGGTGAGCTCCCATTGCTCGGTCCCTGCTCCTGCCAACCCAGCAGTTCGAAAGCACGTCAAAGTGCAAGTAGATAAATAGGTACCGCTCAGGCGGGAAGGTAAACGGCATTTCTGTGCGCTGCTCTGGTTTGCCAGAAGCGAGTTAGTCATGCTGGCCACATGACCCGGAAGCTGTACGCCGGCTCCCTTGGCCAATAAATTGAGTTGAGCTCTGCAACCCCAGAGTCGGTCACGAGTGGACCTAACTGTCACGGGTCCCTTTACCTTTACCTTTTTATCCACTGTTAACTGAAAAAGTGTATAGTATGGCCACGTCACACACATATTTAACTTGCATGATTTTAACTATGCATGGGCAATAAATCCCACAGGAAGATGGACTGTCCCCTGAGAGCATCCCTAACATTCCCAGAGCCAGCACACCAAGCAGGCCTTGCCTGAGAAGCAAGGCCAAGAGTGTATCGAACTGTTTTTCCGCCAAGTAACTCCAAGCAGATTCAGCACAAAAAGAGATTTTAAGCTCTCGTCCTTGTTTCCCAGGCAAGGCCCACTTAGCGCTCTGGCTCTAGGATTGACAGGAGTTCTCTTTTTCTCTTCTTCTCACCAGCTACCTTACCCTCAACAGCTAGCTGTGGGGCAAATCCAATGGCAACACAGTTTTGGGTGCACATGGTTTTCACATATACACATTACCCCTGGCGTAAGATATGGGGCAACTGTATACCACTTGCGCTGTTTACAGTCCACGGTCTAAAAAGTTGAAGTGTACTTACATTTTTCTCTGATAGTTCCAAAGGATGAACAGGGAAAAGTTCACTCTTCACATTTGTAAAGCTATAAAAACAATGTACAGTATTAGTACTGCAAGTTTTATCTCAAAGTATCATTCACAAAATATTTTGGATAGCAATTCCAGGTAAAGGTTTGTGGAATTAATGACATAGAATACATAAAAGAACTATTTTCTCTTCTTTAGTAGGGTGGACGTAATGATACCAGCTATGTGTGTGCAGGAAACAAATACTGTAAAGTCTAATGCCTGTTTGCATATTCTCTTGGAAGTGAGTCTCCCCATCTACAGTGGGGCTATTATTTTTTTATTTATTTAATTTGTATAACACCCTTCATTCAAGGCTTGCTGGGCACTTCAAAAAATAAAAATACAAAATAAATCATAAAATACATAATAATAAAAACAAAAACAAACCAGTAGCACCCCACATCCAATAAACACATTTAAAAGGCCAGAAATGTTTTTGCCTGGCACCTAAATATATGCAATGAAGGTGCCAGGCGAGCCTCTTCAGGGAGAGCTTTCAACAAATGGTGAGACACCACCAAAAAGGCCTGTTTTCACTTTGCCACCCTCCGAACCTCTCATGTAGGGGGCACATGAAGAAGGGCCTCGGATGATGATCATAGGGCCTGGGTCAGTTCGTGTGCAGAGGAGTGAGTTGTCAACTTTGGCTTTAGTTTAATGTATAATAAAACTTTTTACCTTTCTTATTTTACAGGCAAAACAAAATGAACAGTCACCACACTCAACCTGAGTACAACTACGTGTCAGCCTTAGCAATGATTTTTGCATTCTTTTTCAGGGATCTGAGTCAGAATATAAATTACAAAAAAACAAATAGAACAAACCCAGAGTAAGATGAACATTTATATTTTCAGAAATGCAAATTATTGAAGCTTAAAACTGTACAGTTCACTTAGTTGTTTTTTAAAAAACTTCTGGTAGTTGACACTGTTCTGAGTCAAAAACGAGTCCATTTGAAGCTATTTGATATGTAACAAACCTGTCCATAATGACTAGCAACCATCTGATTTTAAAATCTTCTGACTGAGCACCTAGAAAATTCTGTAATGAATAAGAACCTTTCTCTAAGTTAACTGTATATAGGGCAATACAGGATATACTACGCTTTGATTGAGCCCAATTTATCTTCGATCTGGCCTTATTCATGTATTATTTGGTTGCTTTTTCCAGAAAGATGAAGTCAAAGTGACTTAAAAACATTAAAACAAGTGTAAAAACAAGAGAAAAACAACTTAAAATGCTCAGAAATAATATGCATTACACAGTTGTTTATTGACCTACTGAATAAGTTACTGGTCAGATATTGTGTAAGTATAATTGCAAATTGGAATTCACATCTCAAAGGAAAAATAAAAAATTTACAGGGGTAAGCGGCCCTTTTATGTTCAGATTTACATTTAATGTACCCATTTACCCATCCAAGGACTCAGAATTCATCATGCATTCAAAGTCCACTTTGGCATCTTAAGGAAAAATCACATAATGGATCTTCGGCTCAGAAATATCCTGAGATGACATTACAGGGGAAATTGAATAGTTCAACAAGAAACGGTTGTAGCATTATGCAAGGACCTTGAAGCTTATCCACGAGAAGATCATCCACTTTTGTATTTTTTCCTGTCTCCTATTTTAAAGCTTCCAATGCTTTTTTGTTTATCTGTTTTTCAGGTGGTCTTATTTGTCTGTGTATCTTTATGACAATTCTGGAAGGTCCCTTGAGTTAGAAAGGCACAGCATATTTTCATTAAAAGTAATAAACAATGGCGGACAATTTTTCTGAAATAAAACTTGATCACCACTGTAGTGTTTACTCTGCAGTGTCGCCACAGAAGCATGCATGCTCCTTGCATGGTGTTTTGGTGGTGTCCAACAAGCCTGACAAAAGTCCAGTATAAACAAGCGGTGTCCCCAGAGAAGGTTCTTAAAATACCTACAACATACAGGGGAGCAGAGCAAGATTTATTTAACTGATAATCAGGGATGAGCTCCCTGGATGCAGATAGTATAAATGACTGCCTTCTTCTGCCTGTATTCTTTCTGTGGTTGCAAAATATCCATTAAATAAATGAGATATTAGCTTGGAGAAATTGTACAGGGTATACATTTTAAATTGCCAAAACTGTAAGGAATATTGCAGGTTTAAATATATAAATTCAGATTTGTTTAATGCCACATGTGAGGAAATCACAGGGGCAATGTAAAAAAAGATTACTTAGGACATTATTGTCCATCCTATCAATTACATTTGATAGCAAATATATAGCTCAACATGTTGGCTGTCATTTCACGAAACATCTCAAAGAAAGAGCTATGGTTTATTTTAACTAGTCCTAGTGCCTTGCCTACGTATTTAGTGGAATGATTGCCCACATATATGCAGAAGCGCTGCATGCCTAATGCTGCCACTGAACAAAAAACACAACACGATGGTCAATAACAATGGCACTAAACACTATTTATAGACTAATACAAATGATCAGAAATTGCAATCAAAGTCTCTAAATCTTCTTAACCAGTCACGGAAGAATAATTCAATCTTGATCAATTCTTCATCAGCCAGACATTGAACGAAACAGATTGGCTATCCGGAAACTCTGTTCCGGTGACATTTGGTGACAGATTATGCATATATCGAACTTTTGAATTATTCTACCGCAACTGGTTAAGAAGATTTAGAGACTTTGGTTGCAATTTCTGATCATTTGTATTAGTCTATAAATAGTGTTTAGTGCCATTATTATTGGCCATTGCCATCGTGTTGTTATTTTGTTCAGCTTGTCTATATTGCAACACAGGGTCTGTTTACGGATTAATGCTGCCACTGGTCTGTTTTGACAGAAGAGAGTTCTCTTCTTGTCAAGCCTAACCTATGGAAATGATTCTGCCGAGAGTCTCAGGGGAATGGGATCAGTTTCTAAATTCCACCTTCAAACTAGGCCAAACCAAGTTCACCCTGTTCCCGCTATGTAGGAGCTCTGACATTCACGTGGTCCCTTCATTCCATGAGGCAGGCTGCTGGGAAACTGCAGTTCTGTCTGCTTCTGGAGGAAGGAAGGCAAAGAGCTTTCCACCCAGTTCAAGAGGCTGAACTGGCTCCTCCACTTCAGGCAAGCAGGAAGCGCTCTGGAGACGGACACAAAATCTTGGATGGATCCAGTTTTAGTTCCACAATTCTGTGGAAAGAATGTATATTTAAGGCTCCTACTGTCAATAAATTTATGAAGACAAATAACTGGGTGTAACTTTGGAAGATCACCTCATGCAAATATTTAGTAAACAAATGTTTTGTATCTAAGGAACTGCCCAGCCCACGTGGGAGAGATGAGCTCCCTTTCCTTTTGAAGTCAGAGGTGCAGGGTGGGGACTTCTCTTACTGCAGTCCTTCATCCAAGATGGATAGAAGAGGTGGAGATAGCCTATTTGGGGCTCACCACCTTCCCAGGTAAGCACTGCTGCAGACTGATGGGATTCATTTGCGAGTGGGGAAGTGAGAGCTTCTTTTTCCTCTCTCCTCTCAACAGTCTTGACCAAGCCACCTCTGCACAACCCACTTGAAGAAAAGCAGACCAAGGACACAATTCATCCAGGAGGCAGAGAAAAACCATTTCTAACACACTTTGGATCTCCGTCATCAAGGCACACAAGGAATTCACCAAAGTATTTCAATGGCTTTCTAGTGCTTACCCTCTATTTATCACATCGCAGCTTTCAAATGCTCCAGCAGCTGAAAAATCAGAAACTGGAACACAGTCCTTCAGTTGAGATCCAAATGCTCTGGTATTCTGAAACGGAGATAAGTTACTATTAGGAATGTACAACTCAAGAATGCTTTCAAAATGACTGCTGCTAGATACATTTGTTTTCAAGAGGTGGAATTCAATTTTGCGCTACTATAAATGTTCCCTCTGTGCAAGCGTTTCAGCTTGCTGGACAGAATGATTCCCAACTGCACTGTTCTGGGGGTGCTCCCAACTCTCCCAGCGCCAATGCTAGGGGGCATGGAGAGAAAGGCAAAATCCCTCTGTGCAAGCAGAAGACCTTGCACGGGGCTTCTTAGATGAATCCCACCCATGGGGTCTAATTTAGTAACTTTGTTAACTAGAGATCACACCAATCAAAATTTAGGCTACTTTAGAAGGCAGACAAGACCTGTAGAAAATAAAGCAATACATGCGTGCTGACTCCCAAAGTTACTTCATCTACCAAATATGGACACAAATTTCAGTTTGGGGAATATACCCAGCCAGATGGGCGGGGCATAAATAATAAAATTATTACTATAATCCACTGTGATTTATTCTCAAACTGTCTATAAATGGCTTCATCATGGTGGTCCCCAATAACACTTACTTGCTGCTCATGGTATGTAAAAGAGTTTAAACCCAAATACAATCTCTCAGGTGTCTTGCATGTAAGTATTCTAATTTGCTGAACACTGCTTTGTTCTTCATGTTCTAAATCTCACTCTGATGCTCTTGAAGTGGTCTTCTGACCAAACTCTCCAAAAGCAATTCTAATATAGCAAACCTAGGTCAACCAGACTGTTGCTAATGAAAATGTAAGCACTTTCCTACTAATCCCCAGGTGCCAGTCTGCCCACCTGGTTTGGAAAAAGGCATTCTTCCATCAATTGTACAAAGCAGGTGGGAAGAGAAAAATGAGCACTGTCAGGCCTTTTATATTGGGTACTCTGCTTGCCTCTTGATTTCAAGAATGTGCTTAAGAAATAAATGTGTTACAATGTTAATTCTGCAGAGATAAGAAAAATAAAGCAACAGAAATAGTGGGCCTAAAATCAGCTTAGTTAATATTTGTAACACAGAGAGAACACTATTATTCTCCATTGTTCTGTCCAGCATATCAATTTCTTCTCTATGAAAGAGATCAGACTCTAACACATTTTTGGAACTTTACATGCAGTTGTGAGCAGTTATTTACTATTAATAATACACCGCAGTAGACAAAAACCAGGAAAAAAAAGTCCACAAAAAAGGTGAGGGGATACATAACAGACTGATTTATGAACAGACATACAAACTGACGCAATATGGGCTACCGGACAGGAGACTGGACTAGAAGTCAGGATTCCAGCAAGTATAAGCAGCATTTCTGTTTCCTTTCCCACCATCAGCTTTTCTTGTTTATTTTAGTTGTACATTGTTTGTGTCTCTTGCAATAAGTCTGTATAGTTTTTTGCACCACACACAATCCTGGCTGGAATCTCCAGGCGCTTCCTTTACACAAACATACACCTCCATTTTGCAAATATTTGGAGTGCATAAATTAAAAGCAAGCTGAATTATCACAGCACAGGGTCTGAAATTGGATAGATTAAGTAAATAAAAGGACTGAACTGCAGGAAATCCCTCCGACAGCGACACTGACACAACTGTTCTATTGCTTCCCTGTGGAAGTGAGATGTTTGCAAAGTAAGCCTGCAAAATCTTTGGAATAGCCAGTAGACAGTGACCCAGCAACACTGGCAAATGAAGAGTAGGCCCATAACAGAGGAAATGTATTTTGTTGCTCTGGAGTGGGTTAATTTCCCCCCCTTAAAAATATTACACCATCCCTTAAGTTATGTTGATAGTGCCAGGTGATAGCCAGGTGTTGATAGTGCATTTCAGCCCTGTACTTTCTACATCAATTGTGACAACTCTTTCTACCCATTACACCAATGGTGAACCCAAGCAACAACATGTATATGATAACCCCACAATGCAATTACCCCACAATGCAATTCCTTTTTATCTTTAATTGGAATGTTTCTACCTGTGGCTGTTCTGTTTACCATTTCTTCTTGCTATGAATTTAAATTATATGGATGTTTGCTATATTCTCCACTACACCTCACTGACAGCCTGGTGCTGGAAAAGTCAATATCTGTACTCTATTGTATAGAATTCGCCACCTGTAGTTCATGGGGAATACAAAGGAGGATGCCAGATGTATCTGACACCAGCTGATCTTTTTTCTTCCTCTGTGCTTTTGACAAAAGCCTACTGTGCAGAAATATGACTAGCGAAGAAAAAAATTACACCTCTCCATCTCAGGAAAAACCATACAGAAATTTAGCAAGTGATGCTTTTTTGGCACAGAGTGACTTGGTGGGAGAAGTTTCACCAGCTACATTTATGTATTAAAGCCCCCCCCCCCCCCGCCCACACATAAAGAAAAAGGCTACAATCCTACTCAAGAGCATTACTCCAGTAAATACAAATAAGTGAGGTTGCTGAGTAACTGTGATAAAAAGGGAAATCTGGACAGAGAGAAGCAAAAGAGAAACTGGAACCAATGTTTTAAAAATAAATAAATCTCAAAGGGCACATCCAGGGCTGGATTTAGGTTTGATGAGGCCCTAAACTACTGAAGGTAATGGGGCCCTTTATATGTCTAGCTGTCCTTTGTCAACAACAAATTGTCGGTTTTTTGTGTTGAATACATGCTATATGTGGGGCCCACTACTTAGATCATAGGAGCCTACCCAACACAAAACACTATTGCTGTATGTAGGTTTTATTTTTATTTTTTATTTTGGAAATGTACATCTAGCTTTTTTTTCCTTTAATTTTTTTTGGGGCCCCAAGAGAGTGGGGCCCCTAAGCTATAGCTTCTTTAGTTTACAAGTAAATCCGGCACTGCCACATCCACTTATAGCAGCGTCCAGGCCATGAATTCCCAGCTCCCTCTTCACGGTGAAGATAGATAGATAGATAGATTCTTTATTGTCATAAAGAATGGACACGTCTGGACGCCCGGGGAATTCAGCAGGCGGGAACCCCTTCCAGACAACGCATTTCGGGAGGGAAAGAGAGGGGGCTTCAATGCGAAGTGTGCGCGGGGGGGGGGCATCTCTCACTAGGATCCCCCAGGCCAGCCTCAGCCCGGCCGCGACTCGAGAGAGAGGGAGGGTCGCAGCTGAGTGAGGAGGGCACCCCCTTCGCACGCAGAAAGCTCCGAGTTCAGTCCCCGGCACTTCCAGGTGGGCCTAGGAGGGACCGTAACCTGAAACCCCGGGGAGCCGCTGCCAGTCAGTGCGGACAATACCGAGCTGCGTGGACCAACGGCTCTGACTCGGCATTAAGGCAGCTTCTTATGTTCGTGAGGCGGATAGAGATAGAGAGAGGACCCCCCCCCTCCGGATTCCCCCGCCCGGCTATCGTGACGCCAATTCGCCTGACGCCCCCGGGGTGACCCGGCCCCAAGACCACGTTCCTTGACTGAATGCCGCTTACCATCTTTGCACCGTCACTCGCTCCCTCTTCCTTCCGCCAGCTACGAGCGAGGGCAGTGACGTCGCGCGTGCGTGCGCACAGGATGGCTCTCGCGAGAAGTGTTAAAGCTCGGGCGGGAACGAGCGAAGGCCGGCGAGGTAAACGGCTCGTCCTGGCGCCGAAAGAGAGGACGGCTCCCGCCTCTCGGCGTCGTGTCGAGGGAGCGTGAGGGGAGCGGCGCGCGGTGTTTCCCTTCTTTCGCCCGCAGCTCTTCCCTCAGCGTCAAAGGTTCAATACTCCCCTAGCTGATAATAACATTACAACTGTCTGAAGCGCCCCGGTACGGAGCGCGACAGCAGAACACCAGTAAAACGAAATAAAGGCGACGTGTGAGGCATTTTTTTAAGCTTACTTTTTTATTTTAAGCTGAGAAACAAAAGCAGCGGTTCAGAGACGAGTAACAGCCCTTTAAAAACGCTTAAGCGACCAAGAAAGCGTTATAGCCCTATAATTGAAAATAACGTGTTGGCGCCAGTGAAAACTCGGACAAAAAAATACCTCAGCGCAACCTTGGAACACCTCAGAAAGGGTTCAGCTGCTCTTTGCAAGTGGCTGCTTAAGTCAACGCGTTCTGGCTTGTTTGCTTTAATTGTTTGATTTTGCTGTGTTACCATCTTGGTATTGTATCCTGCTTGGAGGTGCTTTCACAATGAAAAGCGAGTAACAAGTTTTGTATAATACCAATACACTGTAAAAATCAATAAAGCGGATATTCTTTCTACTGGCCACTCTTAAGCGTCCTACTTCAGTAACGTGTTCAAACCTGGGCTGCCAAAAAACAACGACACAGTTGCATGCCACCTCAATCTCTGTTCAGTGGAGACTGTGGTGTTTTTATGATATATGGTTCATTTTACACACATAACCTGAGCCTACCATGCAGGGGCGCTTAGCATTGACACCCCACAATGCCTTGCTTGTCCCATAGTCACACAGCCTTGGTTGGATGAGAGCAGAAAACAAGCATGGCTCTCCCTCTTGCTTCTGCTCACACACCACTCTATTATTGCTCTCAGGTGAGGGGAAAGGGCCCACCCAGGTATCCTCTGGCACAAAGCCACTTCTTTTGCTATATTAAAGGTCATGCTTAGGCCCAGTGCTATTTTTCTACAAAAAGAGGTGCCCCAACTCGCAATGAACAACTCCTTTGTTCTCCGAGAATGGTAATGGTGCTCACCTGAGAGGTGCCGGGACGGAGTTCCTGTGAGTTCCCCCAGAGGGGGGAGTTAAATGCACTTGAGAGACAGTAGAATGTAAATAATTTTTGACGTTTTTAAGGGGGCAGGTATTATTCTGCCTAATCAAATTTGGCGTGACCCAGCCTGAGCAGGTGGAAATTTGATTCAGAATTATGAGCCTCAGAAATAAATGACATTAGTGTGCACACAGTGCATCTGCCTCCACAAAGAAGAACCTCTGTTTAATAAGATGATTCCACTACTGGTTCAATACTCTCAAAGTCCAGACATGTCTTTTTTTTTTTTAATATAATATTTTATTGAGTTTTACACACACACACAAAGAACAAAAAAGCAAATTTCCATTCCAATATAAAAATCCACAAACATTACTAAAGAAAAAAAGAACATAGACCAAAAAAAAGAGAAAAAAGAAATTTTAGCATAGAAAAAAAAGCTCACTTTCCAATTATACCCTTCAAAACCTTATTTTCCTTACTTCCACCCGCCTCCCGATCTTGTATTCTATGTAATAATTAGTTCAGCAAGATCATTCTTTATTCATTTTCATTCTTAGTCCCTCCCTTTGTAGTCTTATTAACTTAGACACTAGAACCCCTTCTTTTCCTTTTCAATGTCCTCAACACTCAAAAATTTTACAGTGTTTTTGTAGGTAGACTTTAAACTTCTTCCAGTCCTCTTCCACCTGCTCTTCTGCTTGATCTCGAATTCTGCCGGTCATTTCAGCCATTTCCATATAATCTATTACTTGCATCTGCCATTCTTCCAAGGTGGGTAGATCTTGTGTCTTCCAATGCTTTGCAATGAGTACTCTTGCTGCTGCTGTGGCGTACATAAAAAAGGTTCTGTCCTTCTTTGACACCAATTGGCCGACCATACCCAGGAGAAAGGCCTCTGGTTTCTTCAAGAAGGTATACTTAAATACCTTTTTCAGTTCATTATATATCATCTCCCAGAAAGCCTTAATCCTTGGGCACGTCCACCAAAGGTGAAAGAATGTCCCTTCAGTTTCTTTACATTTCCAACATTTATTGTTGTGTATTGAGTCAAAGGATTTTATATCTGTATTATTATTGTCTGTATTGCATTAGGGTAAAGTAACTGCCTTTTGGTTCCAGAGGGTACAGCTACTATTGGTTCATTTAAGCTGCTGTATTTGGATCCTCTGTCTTATTGGTTTCCTCCAAAAGGCAGGACTGTGATTGCCTGAGATTGTTCCCTCCAAAATGTATCCTTTCTAGCTTGTTCCCTGTCCCTATAAATGTAGCTCTCCCCTCCTCAAGTCTGAGTCTTGTTTGCTTTAATAAAGAAGTGTTACTAGAGAACTGTCTCCAGCATATTATGTCAAGAGAGCTGAAATCACAAACCCCACGTCACAACATTTATTATCGGGCAAATGATAGATTTTTGCAAGTTTGACTGGGGTCATGTACCACCTATATATCATTTTCATAATATTCTCTCTTAAGGCATTACATGCCGTGAATTTCATACCGGTGGTCCACAACTGTTCCCAGTCAACAAACATAATATTATGACCAACATCTTGTGCCCTCAAAGTCCAGACATGTCTATTGATTATAGTTCCTAGAATATGTTCAGAAATCTAAATCTCTTCACCTTTTATCTCCTTTACATTCTTTCCTGTATAATTGAGAAATGAATCCAATGGCAGAACCTTTTGTGATTGTTTGACTGATAATATTCTATACTCCAAATTTGTAGGGGACACAGTTGGAAGTGGAACACATTCTCAAACAGTTATTAAATAACCTCTTCCCCATGATCTCATGGCATCTGCTTGACTTTCAGCTACGCTCACTCAGCTTGTAAGTATAGCTCCTTTTCAAACAAGTTTGCGTGGATCAGGGGAATGTATGTTTCTGTTTTATGCATGTTTTCATTCTTTTTGGTTAATAACAGTTTATTTAATGACAGATTTTTTAAAAAGAAAGAAAAGAATTTTTATTCACATGGGCGTAGCTAAGGGGGGGCAGTGGGCAGCTGCCCCCCCTAAATCAATCAAAACCAATACAAATCTGAGGTTCTGCCCACCTAACAAAAGCCTGCCTCCACTAACAAAAATCCTGGCTATGCCTATGCTTATTCACTAAAAAATTGAAAAGATTAAATTCATTTATTCATTAAATCAATGTGCACTAAAACTTGCTGCACCACCTAAATTGCCTTCAATTGTGAACATGAGGAATAGGGAGGCCCACATGCCTATATATATATATATATATATATGCTTTCGTAGATTTTCACGGGTACAGGAATGCAGGTTTTGGTGTCCTCGGGTGTCTTCCCGTGTAAAAGTTGGGGTGTCTAGGCGACGTTTCGACGAGGTCTCACTCGTCATCTTCAGGCTGGTGCTTTCGGCTTCTTGTTACTGGAACAGAGCGGGATCTCAATGTTTGAGTTCCTATAAATACTGTAGAGGGGGTGTGGTGTCTAGCCTCCAATGTTCTGGGCAGAGAGGAAGTTCCCAGGCTAGTGTGCCTTTTCTTCTTTTGTTCCTTAATTACTTGAGAGATACCTTGAGTGATTTCTTGAGTGATATCCTGAGTACCACTTAGGTGGGTCATTAGGTGTGGATTAGTTGCTAAAGTCTTTGTGTCTTGACCTCTTGAACTTTGTGAAGAGTTTTCCTGAGAAGATGGCTGTATTGCACTTAGTTGTGCTTTGGCTTGGCTTCGTGTATAGGGGCGAGCTGTGGTTTTGTGGCTTGTGTCAGCCAGATCTGTGTAGGGATTGCAGGGGGGTGCAGCATCCGGAGGTGCCACCATGGACTGGCTACTGGATGGTGTCAGTAATTCATCTGTGGAGAGGGTCTGGGTTTGGGTCTGGTGTGGTTGATTGGTGTTGGCGTTCTGTGTGCCTCTGGATCTGGTGTCAGTTTTTGTGGGGAGGGCTAATTTCCAGATGTCTGGCAAGCGGGATGTGTCGTCACGCTTGTTCATGTTGTGAGGGTGTTTCTCTATCTCGATGGCTTCCATGATTATTCTCTTGTGGTGATGTTCCGTGTTAAAGAGCAATTTGGAATCTGCAAAATTAATTTCGTGTCCTGTTTCTTTCATGTGTTGGAAAAGAGAGGAAGTTTTTTCTTCTTTTTTGACGGCATTCTTGTGTTCTGCGATACGTGCATTTATTCGTCTGTTTGTTTGTCCAATGTACGTGGCTGGGCAGACTTTGCAGGGTATTTCATAGATCCCTTGGTTTTCCAACTGGATTTTATCCTTGGGGTTTCTGAGGATATTGGCTATTTTTTGGTTGGTGCAAAAGGCTGTTTTGATATTGTGTTTATGGAGGATTTTGCTAATTTTATCTGTAGTGCCCTTGATATAAGGAAGGAGGGCCATGCCATTGTTTTCTTCTGTGTCTTGGTTTTTGGGGGGTGTTTCCTTTTGGATTAGCTTCGTAATCCTGTTTTGCTGGTATCCATTGGCAATTAACACATTTGAGAGATTCTGTAACTCAGTTGTCAAGTGGTCTTTGTCAGCCAGGCGTTTGGTTCTGGAGATGAGAGTCTTGGCTACGGAGTTTATTTGTGCAGGGTGGTGGTGTGATTGTGCATGTAAGTAGCGGTTGGTGTGTGTTTTTTTCTGGTAGATAGTGTGTCCTAGGGAGCCATCAGGTTTTTTGTAGATTAGGACGTCAAGGAAGGGAAGTTGGTTGTTGGCTTCTATTTCCATGGTGAATTGTATTTTGGGGTGTAAGTTGTTGAGATGTGTGAGGAAGCTATCCAGTTTTTCCTTCCCGTGTGGCCAAATTACAAAGGTGTCGTCAACATATCTGAGCCAAAGTTTGGGTTTGTGTTCTGACTTGTCTAAAGCTAGCCTAACCAAATTCAACCCAGATGAAGCCAATAAAATCAGACTTGAAGTCACCAACATCCTCTGCTCCAGCAAACCACCCAGAAGCAATTTACACAAAGAAGAACAGAAAGCACTCACCAACCTGAGGAAAGACAACAACATAATCATTCTCCCAGCAGACAAAGGTAATGCCACAGTGGTGATGAACACATCGGACTACCAAGCAAAACTATCAAAGCTACTCCAAGATCCTGCCTACAAACCTATAAAAACAGATCCCACCACCTATCTGGAAAAAACCACCAAATCCAAAATAAAAGCCTCTCCTATCAGTGAAGAAATCCAGCTAAGAATCATCCCCAGAGAAAAATCATCCAGATGCCCCAAACTCTACGGCCTCCCCAAGATACACAAAGAAGGAACACCACTCAGACCAATAGTCAGCTCCATAGGCTCACCTCTACAAAATCTCGCTAAATTTCTCGCCAAGCAACTTCAGCCCTATGCAGAATCCATCTCTTCACACGTACCAAACTCCTTCCAGTTCATAGAAACAATAAAGAAGCAAAACCTACATCCTAATGACCTACTTGTGAGCTTCGATGTTGTATCTCTCTTCACACAAGTGCCCATTAATGAAGCCTTGACAGCTATTCAAAACAAATACAATCCCCCCGAATACATCTTGGACCTGACCAACCACTGCCTAACCAACACGTACTTCATCCACAATGGACAAAGATACAAACAGATAGAAGGAGCACCTATGGGATCACCCCTCTCACCGGTCATCGCAAACCTGTACATGGAACACTTTGAAACCAATGCTTTAGACAAGTCAGAACACAAACCCAAACTTTGGCTCAGATATGTTGACGACACCTTTGTAATTTGGCCACACGGGAAGGAAAAACTGGATAGCTTCCTCACACATCTCAACAACTTACACCCCAAAATACAATTCACCATGGAAATAGAAGCCAACAACCAACTTCCCTTCCTTGACGTCCTAATCTACAAAAAACCTGATGGCTCCCTAGGACACACTATCTACCAGAAAAAAACACACACCAACCGCTACTTACATGCACAATCACACCACCACCCTGCACAAATAAACTCCGTAGCCAAGACTCTCATCTCCAGAACCAAACGCCTGGCTGACAAAGACCACTTGACAACTGAGTTACAGAATCTCTCAAATGTGTTAATTGCCAATGGATACCAGCAAAACAGGATTACGAAGCTAATCCAAAAGGAAACACCCCCCAAAAACCAAGACACAGAAGAAAACAATGGCATGGCCCTCCTTCCTTATATCAAGGGCACTACAGATAAAATTAGCAAAATCCTCCATAAACACAATATCAAAACAGCCTTTTGCACCAACCAAAAAATAGCCAATATCCTCAGAAACCCCAAGGATAAAATCCAGTTGGAAAACCAAGGGATCTATGAAATACCCTGCAAAGTCTGCCCAGCCACGTACATTGGACAAACAAACAGACGAATAAATGCACGTATCGCAGAACACAAGAATGCCGTCAAAAAAGAAGAAAAAACTTCCTCTCTTTTCCAACACATGAAAGAAACAGGACACGAAATTAATTTTGCAGATTCCAAATTGCTCTTTAACACGGAACATCACCACAAGAGAATAATCATGGAAGCCATCGAGATAGAGAAACACCCTCACAACATGAACAAGCGTGACGACACATCCCGCTTGCCAGACATCTGGAAATTAGCCCTCCCCACAAAAACTGACACCAGATCCAGAGGCACACAGAACGCCAACACCAATCAACCACACCAGACCCAAACCCAGACCCTCTCCACAGATGAATTACTGACACCATCCAGTAGCCAGTCCATGGTGGCACCTCCGGATGCTGCACCCCCCTGCAATCCCTACACAGATCTGGCTGACACAAGCCACAAAACCACAGCTCGCCCCTATACACGAAGCCAAGCCAAAGCACAACTAAGTGCAATACAGCCATCTTCTCAGGAAAACTCTTCACAAAGTTCAAGAGGTCAAGACACAAAGACTTTAGCAACTAATCCACACCTAATGACCCACCTAAGTGGTACTCAGGATATCACTCAAGAAATCACTCAAGGTATCTCTCAAGTAATTAAGGAACAAAAGAAGAAAAGGCACACTAGCCTGGGAACTTCCTCTCTGCCCAGAACATTGGAGGCTAGACACCACACCCCCTCTACAGTATTTATAGGAACTCAAACATTGAGATCCCGCTCTGTTCCAGTAACAAGAAGCCGAAAGCACCAGCCTGAAGATGACGAGTGAGACCTCGTCGAAACGTCGCCTAGACACCCCAACTTTTACACGGGAAGACACCCGAGGACACCAAAACCCATATATATATATATATATATATATATATTGTCCAGTAGCACCTTAGAGACCAACTAAGCTTGTTCTGGGTACAGTTTAAGCTTTCGTGTGCATGCACACTTCTTCAGATACTGGTACCTATTTGAAATGGGTCAAGATAATTGACTTCATGCAAGAATTCCTGCAACTGCTGTGTTGCAACCCTTCCAAAAAGGGATTACGGTATTTACGACTTCAGGGTTGTTGTCACAAACAAGTGGGTCCAGGGTGGGCTTTTACAAAAGTGGTTGTATGAGTAAATAAACAAATGTAATTACAATGGAGGAGTAAAGAAGTAAATGAAACTCTTAATAAATGAAAATAATTTATTACACACACATAATTACAATACATCCCAAAAATGTTTACAACCTTTTTAAAAAAAAAGTCTTAAAAATGACAAAAAAAGAATTTCATTACCAACTTAAGGATGTGTTTCAAAGGTTGTCCTTTCCAACAAGAGCTTACACAACAAAATTGGTTCAATAAGTATGCCAGGAAGGACAAGGGACATTAGCTAGTGAGGGTACGCAACTTTGCTGCAGGAAGAGCCAGAATTGAATATATGGCTATTGTGGCAGTAGCCCCAGAGCTGAATGTGTGGGAAGCTAAAGCAGCAAAGGAAAAAATGAGGCCTGTCTCTACTGCAAAGGGAATTTTAAAGTGATGCCATTAGCACCATGCTCCTAGTCAGTATTCAAAGGACAGATTTGGGAAAGGCAATGCGACACCAGTGTTTTTGCCATTATGGGTCACCCACTATCACTGCCCCTTCTGTGGCTGCTGTGCTTCTTCCCATATAGCTACTAGGCACATTTTCTCCAGCTCCAGTATGGTATATTATCAAAAAATATGTTCTAATAATATTTGACACTTCATTCAATTTTATTTGTCTGAAGGATCCAGAAAAACAAGTACAAAGCAGGAAGTAATTTAACATTTTTGTCTATATGTTTTAGTTTGTATTTTTCAAGATAATAGTAACTACAAAGGTTCTTATAATTTGATATAGGTAAGTGGGTTTTTTTCCAACCGATGTGATGTAGGATGAACAAAAAGAAACAACTGCATGTTCCTGTTTAGTGAAACTTCTAGAAAAAAATCAGGCTCGTCACTAAATATATTTATTTATTGAGTGTTTTGGTTTGTTGATGAGGAAATGACTATAGAGATGAAACATTTACATTTCAAAGTTTTTCTTGTAGGATATAGACTGGACACCATCACTACACGTACATTACTGACATCATCTTCATGTTTAGGCTGCATAACAGAAAGGAATGTAGCCTTGTAGTAAAGATTTGGTTTTCCTTTAAAGGCAGACTTCCACACTAGGATAAACTTCTAGACATAAATAGAATAAGATGTTTGCTCCTTTGTTTCAACCAATCTGTGAAATTTACAATTTATTTCTCATCCTTCCTTTAAAGAGCATAGAACAATATATTAAGAAAACAATCCTATTCGTGTTTACTCAGGAGTAAGCCCCACCGTGTTCAGTGGGGTTTAACTTATGTAAAAGGGTAGGCATACATGTCTGGGAGAAAACATCATTGAATGTAGTCCAATGGGCAGATCAATCCAAACTATCAAAAGCCAATATAATTTACACCAAGGTAAATTATGGCATTGTAACTCACCTATTTGAAACTCCATTTGGGAGTGGGGCTACTGCCAACTTAGACTTCTTGAGCATAACTGAGGGTAGCTTTACTTGTGTTTTCAAATAGCTACAATTATAGATAACTATCTATATAGTTTGAAAGCACGTCAAAGTGCAAGTAGATAAATAGGTACCGCTCCGGTGGGAAGGTAAACGGCCTTTCTGTGCGCTGCTCTGGTTCACCAGAAGCGGCTTAGTCATGCTGGCCACATGACCCGGAAGCTGTACGCCGGCTCCCTTGGCCAATAAAGCGAGATGAGCGCCGCAACCCTGGAGTTGGTCACAACTGGACCTAATGGTCAGGGGTCCCTTTACCTTTTTTTAAATCTATCTATAACAGCTAATACTGTACTTAATTTGGTCTTTCATCTATTTGTGGTTCCCTGGCAAGGGGCTTGCCCTACATATTTCCCATTGGTTCGCAACACCTTACTGCTTTATACCAGATCAATGAAACGGAAATCAGCCGTTATTCAAAACTTAAGTGTCAGATCAACCCATTAACCTGGAATGCATAATTGAGACCTGGGTCGTGTGGGTGGTCATGTCTATTGTTACAGATCTAGGATAATGGAGTTTGGGGGGTGCAAGGGCACCCATAACTGCTAGTTAGTTAATGTTAGAAACTAATACAGGGATGTGGGTGGTGCTGTGGGTTAAACCACAGAGTCTAGGACTTGCCGATCAGAAGGTCGGCGGTTCAAATCCCTGCGACGGGGTGAGCTCCTGTTGCTCTGTCCCAGCTCCTGCCCATCTAGCAGTTCGAAAGCACGTCAAAGTGCAAGTAGATAAATAGGTACTGCTCTGGCAGGAAGGTAAACTGTGTTTCCGTGTGCTGCTCTGGTTCGCCAGAAGCGGCTTAGTCATGCTGGCCACATGACCCAGAAGCTGGATGCTGGCTCCCTCGGCCAATAAAGCGAGATGAGTGCCGCAACCCCAGAGTCGGTCACGACTGGACCTAATGGTCAGGGGTTCCTTTACCTTTACTTTCTATATCTTTATAATAACAATATGATCTCAGCAAAAATAATGGCCACTGGGCAGGTAGAATTATCTGGTTTTGATAGTAGCTCAATATGAAAGGAGATTCAGTGGTCATGGGCAGTGTTGAGGACTAGGGTTCCCTCTGGATATACTGCTATTATTCATTGTTGTTATTCAGTGTTTCAAATTGCTTGTCACTCAGTCCTATGAAAGCATACTCAGAAGATAAAAGTCCACTGTGTTCAATGAGGCTTATTTACATAGGACCACAACCTTAAGTAAACTGTTAAGTATGTAGGGCATGATTTTCAATAAAACTGGTGTCATAAACCCTTTGCTCTGTTTTTGCTGTAACAGAGTAACACAGCTATTCATCTAGAAATGGTTAATTCATTTCCATAGGTCTGCTTATAATCAAGTTTTTTAAAGTTCTTCACCTATGAATATACATAACCTAATAAAAAGAGATCATCTTCACGGTGTTGTTGTCACATAACAATAGTAATAAAAGTGTATTGTGATTATAGTTATACCTTTATAATGTCAGTGAACACCCTGTTCTACATATATAAACCTCTACGGGAAAAAGCTTTATCCTGTTGAGGAAAGATTTCTTATACCAAGAATTTGTCAACAGCCATTCATGAACTTGTTAAAGCGAAAGTACTTTTTATTTGCATTCATGAAATAAAATAAACATATTTTCTTTGATCCTTAACCAACCCTTTATTGTTAACTTGCACTAGACTTTTATGTTTCAGTGCTCATTGTACATGTAATTATTTGAAAAGTGATTTTGTTTTAAATTATTTAGCCTTTTCTGAATTTTAGATAAACACAGGCATGTTTTGCTCGCGATTAAAAATACATTTCACCCAACACTGCAGAACGTAGCAAAGATAATAATGTGTAGGCGTCAGTGTGTTCCAAAACAAGACTCTCTGGGGACCCCTTTTAACACACTGCTACGTTAAAATCGTGTTCTGAAAGCCTCAGGAAACCCCTACTCGAACCCACCCTTTCCTGAAACTGGTGAAAGTATTTTTAAAAACACTGGAGTGAAAAAAGGCTACTGCTAAAATATTGCCACAGATTGTTTCATTTAGTTACTGTTACCAGGTTTTTCATCTTTCAATATATTGATAATTCTAGTGTTACCAATAATAATGCTAAATAAAACGTTAATGATGTCAGAATACCTCACAGTATAATGAGAAATGTAAGTTTCCATGACATAGTCTGTGATAACATATTTTAATTATACGTCATATAGCCTTTTCTTTTTTAAAAAATTACATTTTCATAGAATTGTAGAGTTGGAAGGGGCCCCAAATTTCATACTATCCAACCCCCTACAATGCAGGAATCACAAGTAAAGAATCCCGACAGATGGTCATCCATGCTCTGTTTATAAACCTTCAGTGAATGAGATTCCACCACCTTTTGAGGTAGTCCATTCCTCTGTCAAACTGCTCTTACTGTCAGAAAGGTATTCCTAATGGTTAGTCGGAATCTCTTTTCTTGTAATTTAAATCTATTCAATCACTATTCATTGATGCTACCTGTAGCATCTTATTCAGTTCTGATGTTTTTACCTCATTCAACAACTTGCAGCTTTATTCTTCATTTACTGCTATATTGGATTCGATCCAGATTTGCAATGCAATCCTAACCATTTCTACTCAGATGCAAGCTTTATTGAATTCATTGTGGTATATTCCCAGATAAGAATGCTGAATATAATAGCCCTGCTGGATCAGGCCAGTGGCTCATTTAGTCCAGCTTCCTGTTCTAACAGTGGCCAACCACTCTCCTTTCCTGCAGTTTACAGCAACTGGTATTCAGAAGCATAATGGTGGTAGAACAATAGTCATTGTGGTCAATAGCCATTGGTAGCTTAGTGTTCATGAATTTGTGTAATCCATGTTTAAAAGCCATCCAAGTTGGTTGCCCTCGCTGCCTCATGTGAGGGCAAATTCTATAGTTTAAATATGCATTGCGTAAATAAGTACTTCCTTTTGTCTGTTCTGAATTGTCCACATTCAGCTTCATTGGATGTCCACAAGTTCTAGTGTTATGAAAGAGAAAGAAAAAAACTAATCCACTTTCATTGTGCCATGCATATTTTTAAAAACTTCTATCATGTTACCTCTTTCTCACCTTTTCTTGAAACTTAAGATGTTCCAAACACTTCATCCTTTGTTCATAGGGGAGTTTCTCCAGTCGCTTTATCATTAGTTTCCATTTTTAAACCTTTTTCAATTCTACATCATCCTTTTTGAGGTGAGGCAGCTAGAACTGGAAATGGTATTTCAAATACAGTTGCAGAGTAGAGATGGGGTTGCAGCCTTAGTCATATTTATGCTTCAGGTAGATTCATTGAATTAGTGGAACAATTCCATTAATTTCAATGAGTCTACTCTAAGCATGATTAAGTCTGGATTCATTTTTTCTTCAATCAAAAGTTTTATTTATTTCTTATACCCCTCCTTTCAAGAAGCTTCCTTCAAGAAGTGGTATATATCTACTACTCATTGTATCCTCACAATAAGGTGACGTAGGTTAGATAGAGAGAAAGCAACTGGGCTAAGGTGAGTTATAGCTAGTGGCTGAGTGAGGATTTGAATCCTGATCTCCTGTGTTCATAGTCTGACTAATATATCGTATGTAAATGATTATAAGTTAATTATTTCATTTAAGACAAGGTTCCGCATTTGACGTTAACATATGAGAGTGCTGGAGGTGAAATAGTTAAAACAGTTAAATAGGTACCCAATCAGAACCCAGGGAGGTGGAGTCAGAGGGACTATAAAACCAGCTCTGGGAGGGGCGAAGGGGGGAGTTCGTTGGGAGTTGGGTGGTTGGTTGGAGTGGGAGTGAATTGGGATAGAGTCTGGGGGTAGGTTGAGTTTGTGTAGTGAAATAAGCTGAGTCAGGAACAGTTAGGAGCTAGGAAGACAAGTAAATATCTGAGGGGTAGTTTAGTGAGTGAGAGCAGGTAGCGGAAGTTATAGGCCTGGATAGGCAGCCCATGCTTGTAATTGACTGAGACCATTTATGAAACCACACGCTTGTTAAACTGCAATAAATAAACAGAAGTTTATGTTCCAATTTAACCCTGACTGGACTCCGTATTTTACCAGGTAGGGCCTGGGTGGGGGCAGCGAGAAATAAAGTGGTGGCACAGGGATCAATAGACGGTGAAACGTCCGGGGAACCTGTGTTATTGCCACACCGCACAGACAGCATATTTGCACAAAGCAGATTCTGTGCATCAGAGAGGAACCAGGAACAAATGAAGTTCACTCCACCAAGACACCTGCCTTGAAACCAAAATACTGGGAGTGTAATATTTGCAAATGATCACCAGAGGGTGCTCAGTGGCTAAGTGTGCTTGACCTTTGACAATGCTAACTGTGCCTGCTGAGAATGCTGCTGCTGTTTCAGCACCACATTAGATTATACAGGTCTTTTAATTGTATTCTATGAATGTAACAATGTTGTAGATCAGAAACATTTAGATCTAGAATATGTGTAGATAGAAAAGTACATGAAACACAGTATTTTAGGGCCAAACTAAATATGACATGGGAGAGGCACTGTGTCCCTGGTGTTTGTTTTGTTGCTAAAACATCTCTGTGGGACTCTGGTGCTGGGGAAAGAGGTCTAATCCTTCTCTCCCAACCTGCACCATGGCCTAATCTTAATTGCCCTTGTAAAGCTGCTGTTCTCCTTATGGTGGGAAACATAAAGCACTCATATTATGTTTTCCTCGTAACAGCTTCAGTCAAGGTTGCAGAAAAGGTGGGCAGATAGAATTAAATCTCCCTCCAGGGCCACAGCCCTGATTCAAATGTCATCTTTCTGATTCTCTTTCAGCAAAAGAAAAAGATGTGTCCTGTTTAGTTTGACCATGAAGGAATATATATATAACTGAGGTCCTGGGGAACAATGCATTAAACAAGATGATATGCAAAATAGTAACAATATGTGGGTGTCGTGCCTTACCTAAGCCTGAACCATGAGTCTTCCTCAAATGAGGACCCTGGTAACACAAAGTATGAAGACCTTTTGGGGCCTTAATGAAATTAATTTCATTGAACTGTTACGTTTTTTCATATTGTAGAAAATAAAATAAAATGCAGTAATATATTTATTGCCAATAAAGGTCAGAAATACACACATTGGCTCTGTTATGCAGCCTGATGCTCAGGGACTGTTAAGACAACATCATTCATAGATACTGAATCCACTACCTGTCTGGCAATGTTGTTGCATTTCTTTGTCGTAATGTACTTTAAATTCTTTACATCTGGTGTTAGGCTGAAAAGAAAACTTGAAATTCACATTAGCAGTGGATCTTTTCCTAGTTTTCCATTCATCTCTGCCAGTCCATCCTCATCCAATCCCACACAGTCAATGCTGGCTTTCTACCCTGGATCACCTTCAAAGCATCTGACAACTGCAAAGGTTTTGAAGATACACATTCATTGTTTATTTTCAATATTCATTCTTAATTACATGGAAACCAGCAGCTCATTTTTTTCTTAAGCTAAGTCAGGCTCATACTGTGCTAAATATGTAAGACTAATGTGGTAATCTCTTATTCTCCTTAGACAGTTGACTTACATTTTGTGTCACTATTTTCTGTCAATTAGTAAAATTGTTTGTGTTTTCATTTTTTTATATAAAATATAGTAAATGCTCCCAATATTCATATTCAACCTGTATATGTGCACTTTTAAGAATCCCAATCTGTTTCCGAGTCCTGTCTGCTTTCTCCAGTCTGTGCTTCTGGAACATAATAGTGGCAAATCTAAAACTGGTTATAACTTCCTCCATTTTGGATGAAGCACATGCATTTTCCAGGCTCAGAAATCCCTCCAGGGTAGATTAAGTTGGCCAGATTATAGGCAGATATATCAAGGGGCTTTTATGCAGGGCAATTTATAAAGTTTGATTATTTATTTATTTATTTAACAATTTATAAACTATTTCCCAACAAATATATTTGAAGCAGTGTACAATGAAGGAAAAGTCTGTAACAATTTGATTTTTCTGCCAGAATTGGGTACAATGTTCAGGCATGGCCACCTCTTCTGAGGAAATGAAGCTTGCCAAATTTCAGACCGATAGCTTCAATTGTTCTCCCCAAAGGGCAGACTTTATCATTTTGGGGTGGGTACAATAAGAATCATATCCTTTAGATACATGGGGTAGAGGAAATGTCACTCCTTGGCAATGACTCTTTTACCACCAAGGCTTGTTGCTATGGGGTGGGCTTCTGTTCCTCCTCTCCATAGATTTTTGGAGATACAATGGAGACTTCTTCATGAACTTGCATAGAAACAGACATGTAGCCAGGTAAGTTTTTCATTCCTCCCTCAGATCACTATGAGTGCCCTGGGAAAATAATTACAGTGGTACCTCAGGTTAAGAACTTAATTCGTTCTGGAGGTCCGTTCTTAACCTAAAACTGTTCTTAACCTGAGGTACCACTTTAGCTAATGGGGCCTGCCACGCCGCTGGCACACGATTTCTGTTCTCATCCTGAAGCAAAGTTCTTAACCCGAGGTTCTATTTCTGGGTTAGCGGAGTCTGTAACCTGAAGTGACTGTAACCCGAGGCACCACTGTATTGTGATTTAACAGCTGGATCTGTCTGTCGAAACAAAAGATTACTCATTTTCTCAGGGTGTTTCCCAAATCAGCTTGATTTCATTTCTCATGAGGAAAAAACAGACATGGTTTTTTTCTTTAGAAGCATAAGCCACAGAACTACTCAGAAGCTTAAGGAGTCCTTCATCTGCCTCAAGACACTTTGCAATCTGACTTGGGAACATGGTAATTTCCCTCAAATCACCCTAATTTGCCTCATAATTTGTGGTACACCCAAAGCCAATGTATACCCTTAGTAAATGCCCATTTGCTTCAAATTCACACAATCTGTTTTAATTATTCAGATACTTATTTTCATTGTGAAAATGTTTTTAAAATAATTTTGACTAGTAACTTTCACTAACAAGTAACATTTAATAATTCAATGACAGCAATTTAAGAGA
Organism: Podarcis gaigeae; assembly: GCF_964106915.1. NCBI lineage: Eukaryota > Metazoa > Chordata > Lepidosauria > Squamata > Lacertidae > Podarcis > Podarcis gaigeae. Next base: position 81,444,232 of record NC_139677.1, read on the forward strand.
CATTAACTAATAATGTGGTTGCTTATAATTTTTGTAGGTTTCATTCCTGATTTCCAAAATGATTCCAGATACCTTAATGTACCTGAGCCAAAGGCTTTAACAGCAATGAAAGAAATACAGATTAAAATATTTAAAACTTTTAAAGTTCAACACTATTGTATATTTTGAAGTATTCTAATAACTAAACTAAATGAATTGCAGTTTAGAAATAATCATAGTTATACAGACACTTGATTCTTGCTGACTCATTTATTGGAGGGGATGTTAAAACTGGGATACTTCCATAAGAGATAAAAATATGAAATGTAGTACTGTACACAGAGTTCCAGACACTATGCCATAATTACTAGAAAAAAAATGTGGTTTTGTCTTTTGATCAAAATGTGGGACACGGAGCCTACAGGTGTGCCTCTTACTTTAAGAAAAAGGGTTTAGGCATGGATCCTAAACAAGTGTATTAGTTTAAGCCTTATTGAACACAGTGCAGCTTACATCCTGGTCTCAGAAAACATGTATGATTTCTCTGATAGATAGATGCTGTTGAATATAGAGGTTATGCAGCATTCATGAGTAAAGATGGTGTTCATTCTGGTGCATTTAAGTGGAGTGATTTAGCCAAAAGAAGGGATAATGAAGCAAACAAGTTACAAGTCCTATTGAGGACAGATAAGAATTGATAGAGCCTGAAGAAGAGTGAGCAGAAGTGACATGAATGTGATAAATAGAAGATAAAACCTTCATGACAAATGCCATCAGTTTTTTACAAATGAAAAATATTTTACAGTTTCTACCCAGGTAGGAGATTTATTGCTTTTCAGACATTATTACCTTGGTTCATGAACAATTAGTTCATGAACAATTTGGATTAAGAACTCTGCAAACCCAGAAGTAGGTGTTTTTGTTTGTGAACTTTGCCTTGGAATAAGAACATGTTTCGCTTCCTGTTTGGGTTTTTTTGTTTGTTTTGTTTTCCCCTCTTCCTGTTGAGTGTGTTCCATTTGTAAATTGAGTCCCCTGCTGCTATGGGAAAGCACACCTTGGTTTAAGAATGCTTTGGTTTAAGAACGGACTTCCGGAACAGATTAAGTTCATAAACCAAGGTACCACTGTATATGGCATGCAGTAGTTACAGAAGAGTATATCTGTGGAGCCTTGTTCTTCTAACATGGACACATGTGTAGCAGAAGATGTATATTAAGGTGGATGTGGGAAATTAGGTAAATGATAAAGGACTGAGCATCTTGAGCTTTTAGGGTGCAAATCTCTGCTTATATTACAGAGAACAAGACAGGGCAGTAAATGTGTCCTCATTTTAAAACAATATGTTTAAATAATACTTCTCTGTACATCAACGTGCATGGGTCACTTCTATTTTGTTCTTTCCCATACTAAAAAGCTACACCAAAAAGCCAAAGTAAACTACATAATGCTATCATCCTTTCTTCTTCAATAAGACAGTGCTGTTTTTTTGGAAAATATAGAGCCAACTATTAGTCTCCTGCGGATTCTTTGAGGTCTACTGGAAGGGTGTTTGGGGTATTTTCTAAATGTTATTGGATAAAAGCTGAGACTAGATATCCCACTGTTTTTAAAGAGCATGCTGAGGCAAACCACTGTTAAGTTGTGCAAGAGTGCACATTTCTTTATTCTCATTTCTCAGCTCACATCCTGAAACACATATGGTCAGTGTTTTTGTTTTGACTCTGGTGATTTTTTTTTTAAGAAAACCAATGTGAGAGAATACTTTAAATGATCTAATCTTTGTTTAAGGGTATTTTGCATGTGAAAGAAGGAAAATGTAGACTTGCTGAGGGGTGTTCTAACCATTCACATCAATATTCACTGACACATCTTCACCAATACCCAGATAATACTTTTAAAGAAACAGTGATTGCCTAGTATAACAGGCAAATGTGTCTCTCCTCCAGGTTGTGCAGTGGGCTCTGTCACTGCTGAGACGACAGCTGTACCTGCCAATAGTGTGGGCAGCTGGGAAGGCAGCAATGTTCCCACCATGTTAGAAGAGTCCCACTGAGTTTAGTGGATCTTTATGTTAGGTCAATAGGCATAGGCGCCGACTCCATGGGGCCTGAGGGGGCCCGAGCCCCCTCAAAAATTCGTTTGGGGGGGCTCTGCCCCCCCAATAATTCAAGAAAATTATATTACGGCTGCGAAGAGGCAGGAGGGAGAGGAGGCCCCTTGGGAGGAGCGGGCAGGTGCTGGGGCGGCAGCGCCGGGCGGGGGCCGAGGGGTGGGCGCCCCCCTGCGCGGGCATCGCCTCGCCGCCGCCGCGGGTTTGGCTGGGCCGCCGGCCGAGGGGAAGCGCCAAACAAGGCCAGGATCCAGGCCCGCCCCGCTCTCCTTATTTGGTGCCCGGTTCCGGCTCCCGGGTGGCCTCCTCCCACCCGCTCTCGCTACCAGTGGAAAGAGAGACGGAGGTGCAGCGGAACCCGCAGCCTTTGCAGGCGCCGCCCGGCCGGGGGAGGGGAGCGCGGAGGAGCCCCGCGGGCCTGGGCCCGGCCAGCCGAGCCCTCCCGAATTGCGCCCCGCAGTCAGGATCTTGTGGCGAGGACCCCGGTATGGGCCCCCCCAATATTTTTTATAAGTCGGCGCCCCTGTCAATAGGTATAGGACTGCAAGCTTAATCTTCCAGTCTAATGTTACTCATATTTTACAGACTTCCATCTTTAGCATCTCCCTAAAAGGGGTATGTGAGTTAGGGTTAGATTTCTTCTAGACATGTTAGACTATGAAGAGAGCATAGGGTTTTGTCAGAGAATTAATCAGAATAATCTAGGTAAAATGGCCAATCCTTTCTACAAGCCCAAACTAGGCAATGTTTTTGGTGGTTCTCTACTTCAGCAATGAGAAGAGAACTCTATGATTTGAGAACTGTTGTCCAATAGAACTATTTAAACAAGTACCGGTATTCTCAGAAAGGATATAATCTATTATTACATGGTTCTGAAAGCTTTGAAACGTATTTGAAACAGTATATCAAAATTCTCAAGAACCATAAAGACCCAAATTAATAATGATCCGCTGCTGCAACATGCATACAGTGCAGTATCTTGTTATATTGCCGGGCACTGTAACTTCACAGTCCTAGCTATTTATGATGTACCAAGAAAATGCTTGACATATTCCCATGAATTTACAATGACAGTGAGATGAGGTAGAACTCAGATGTAGAACATAGTGAAGTGGAAGGTTCTGAAGGGTGAAGCAGTGGCGGAACTTCATGCTCCGGCACCGGGGGGGGGGCGGAGTGCAGGCAGGGGCGGGGCGTGCGTGCGTGCGTGCTGCCCGCAGGGGCATGGCGCCCCGCCTGTGGGGGTGGGGCGCCCAGCGCGGGCGGGGGAGCAGCCGCGATGGAACCCCACTGGGATGCGCTGCCGGGGGCAGAGGGCTCCCCCCACACTCCTCTTCCTCCACCAGTGCGGGAAAGATATTTCTCTCAGCATCAGGAAACCAATGTAGCACTCCTGCCTTAAAATAGGAGTTGCAAGTCTAAATACATACCTCGGGATGAAGTAGCTTCAGGATGAGTATTTTCGGGTTGCGCTCTGTGGCGACCCGGAAGTAACAGAGCGCACATGCGCAAACGCTCAAAATGACGTCGCATGCATGTGTGGAAGCGGCGAATCGCAACCTGCAGATGCGGGTTGCGTTCGCTTTAGGGTGCGAATGGGGGTCTGGAACGGATCCCGTTCGCATCCAGAGGTACCACTCTACTGTTCTTTGTTTTAATTTATGTGGTTCCACTTCTTGATTTCACTGTTGTATCCATGACATCACATTCATTACCAGTACTGCACCTACTGTATTTTTAATTTTTTCTACTAATGCAAAAAGTAGAATACTTTAAAGTAAACCTTTTATACATACAGTGGTACCTCGGGTTAAGTATTTAATTCGTTCCAGAGATCCGTACTTAACCGTGCTTAACCTGAAACTGTTCTTAACCTGAAGCACCACTTTAGCTAATGGGATCTACTGCTGCTGCTGTGCCGCCGGAGCACAATTTCTGTTCTCATCCTGAAGCAAAGTTCTTAACCGGAGGTACTATTTCTGGGTTAGCGGAGTCTGTAACCTGAAGCGTATGTAACCTGAAGCGTATGTAACCTGAGGTACCACTGTACTGCAAAGTGCCTTCATAAAGTTTAGATCCATTGCTTATGGGCAGAATAAATGAAAGCAAAGAATGATCTGGTTGCCACATATATCTTCCTTTAGAAAGCTTAAAGTGACTTATATATCCAGATGCCGTTCAGATCTACGTCTGTACAGCCTGGCTAACTCTACAACATCTGTTTCTTCTAGATTCTGCTGTTGGGTAATTCATTATTAGGAGCAACCAAAAAGTCCCCAAGATATGACAAGCTTCCAAGTTCTCTAGAACTCTTTATCAGGCAAGAAGTTACATATGTTGTGGTGAAATGAGGGAGATTTCCAGAACGATTCAGCTAGATATTGCTACCATAAGGTCATCTTGCAGGCATATCTTTAGGCGCCAGGGAATGTTATTGTTTTGGTTACTATGTTGTGTATTTTTTTGTTTTTATATTTTAAACCGCCCTGTGATCCTGGGACGAAGGATGGTAAATAAATAAATAAATAAATAAATAAATAAATAAATAAATACAGTAAATAAATACATATATAATTGCATTATTGGCATAGACATTTGCCTCATGGCTACAGCATCTTGACAAATCTTTCCTCTGCCTCCTATGCTTTCCCTCTCCACCAACTGTACTGATCATAAGCTTTAAAGTAAATCTTATATTGCACCATTTAAAAAGAAAACACAGATGGGGTTGCGTTAGAGAGGGAGAAACTGCATGTCTTTTTCTCAGTTTTTCTTTGCATCATGCCCACAAAAATGCCACGTGCTTCATGACTAACTATAACAGAGGCTGAAGTTTCGCTTCATTTTTAAAAAATGTGTCTGTCTCATGAAGAGGGACTTAATGCACCCACTCATCATCCCACACCTCTTCACTAGCATGGTGCAATCTCATTGGCCCAGTGGTATTTTTTGTAGGAATGCAATTCCTAATTTCTGCTGCATTCAACATTTTTCCCAATTCTAAACTGTACCATGTTTACCATTTCCAGCAAATAATCTACTTAGTTAACACAATGTTCTTGTCAGTTCTGAGGAACTGCAATTCTTCTCCCCACATGATCTGCCAGGGTCATGTTGCATTGCATTTTGGAAATAAGAGACGAAAATAATAGTTTACTTGTAGATTGGCCAGCAAACACAAGATACAACAAACAACATTAAACTTCTAAAACTATTGTTAATATAACAACGGCTTGCAAATTAGAATAACACAGTAAATAAGGGTGTGCACAATGAATCAAGCAGTTAAATTGCCTTAATTAGCATATTCCAGCTGTAAACTCATATAACAAAAAAAATGATTAGGTAATATGTTACATTTTTTAATTACATGGATGTGGAGCTTAGAAACATGCATTATTTTTTTACTATGATATTGTAAACTTATTTATTAGATTATTAGCCTTAAAACATTGTACTAGAACACCAAGATTCCCTTTGTACCAAACTTAGAATATACCAGTTACCCACAATGAGTGATTGTTGTTGTGTTCAAAATGGTATGTTCCATGCATCAAATGGTGAATTGTACCCAAAGGTGTTGTTGCTTGCTTACTTATTTGCCATTTCACCTTTTTTTTGTATGGGTTGTTATCATAGTCAGTTTTGATTTCTTATGGAGTTCTGTTTCAGGGAATGATCTAGATCTATGAATATAGATAGGAGATTTTCTTTAAGACTGTCTCCATCTTTCTTAAGCTGGTGAGCAGAAGAGCTTATTCAGTGCATTTATATCCCATCTTTTTCTCCAAGGAGTACATGGTTCACCCCCTCCATTGGTGCCTGCGGCAACCCTGTGAGGTAGGTTAAGAGCCTGTGACTGGCCCAGGGTAGCCCGGTGGCCTTTGTGGCTGAGTGGGGATTTGGGCCCTGATCGCCCAGGTCCTGGTCCTAGCTTCCTAGAGTTATTCTGATATGGGGTAGCTATTTTAATTAAGTAGGCAAATAAATATGGGGAAAGCAAAATCTGGAATATTTTTCTTGAAGCCTGAATTTGTCTTATTTTGGATTGTTTTATATGATGTTTTAATGTGTTATCAACTGCTAGGATATTTTTTCTTTAAAATATAAAGCAGCATAGAAATAATAATAATAATAATAATAATAATAATAATAATAATAATAATAATAATAAATCAGCAGCCTTAATGCCATGTTTGAGCAGCTCAGGGCTACATCTTTGTTTTTGGCACATGTTTAAAATAATCCATTAGTATTATTAAGTAATTCACTAATGGCTCCTTGTTATCTTGGGAAAAAGTGAAATGTGGAGTGCAACAGAATTATGCCCTGGATCTGTTGTTTTCAGTGTCTTTATAAACGACTTGGATTAAGGAGTTGAGGGAATGCTAATCAAATATGCAGATAGCACAAGCTAACAAAATGAATTTCAGTGGGGACAAATGTAAGGTTCTACACTTAGACAGGAAGAACCAGCTGCACCAGTATAAGATGGGAGACACCTGGCTTGCCAGTGGTACATGTGAAAAGGATCAAGGGGTCTTAGACATGAGTCAGCAGTGTGATGCAGCAGCAGCACCAGGAAAAAAAACCAGATGCCTTTGCGAAACCCTCAAGCAGGATCTGAGCGCAAGAGCTCTCTCCCCTTCATGGTCTCCAGCAACTGTTATTTGGAAGCATTCCTGCCTCCAGCTGTGGAGACAGAGAGTACCCATAGTGTCTATTAGCCAATGGTAGTCTTTGCCATGAATTTATACAGTCATCTTTTAAAGCCATCTAAGTTATTGGCCATCACTGCCTCCTATGGGAGCAAGTTCCATACTTTAACTTTGCAGTGAGTGAAGAAGTTCTCCAGAAGTGTCCTGGATTTTCCAACTTTCTGCTTCTTGAATATCCATGAGTTCTAATGTTAAACTAGATAGAGAAGAGCTTTCTCTATCCACTTCATGCCGTGCATAATTTTGTAAACTTATATCATGTTGCCTCTTACTCACCTTTTCTAGTCTAAACTATGAAGTCCCAAACACTGCAGCCTTTCTGCACAGGGGAGGCACTCCATCCTCTTGATCATTTTGGTTGCCCTTTTCTGAACTTTTTTCCCCATTTCTACAATATCTTTTTTGAGGCAAGGTGACCAGTACTGTACACAGGTTTCCAAATGTGTTTGCACCGTAGAGTTCTATAGTGGCATTATGATATCAATAGTTCATTTTCAATTCCTTTCCTAATGATGCCTAGCGTGGAATTTGCCTTTTTCACAGCTGGCACACACTGGGTCTGTCAGTGCAAGCATTTCAATCCTCCCTCTCCTTCACTGCACATTGTTCTGTAGGCTGTTCTGACCCCCCCCCCAAACCAGCAGGGAGGGGGCATGTGGGGGTAGCATTGCGGGGATCACTGTTGCTCTAGGAGAGGTCTTTGTGTAGGCTTCTGCTGATGATACCCATTCCTTAAATCTGGCCTATTATGTTCACCTAAAGTGTGAATTTTACAGGTGTTTGGAAACATGTAGGTACATTTATCAGAGAACCAACTGTTATTTTTTCACTTACAATGTGGGAAATGGTTTTTAGACGGTGAAGTCAAACCCTAAAGGTGAAATTGGGTTGCAGTCCCGTTCTGTCCCATTCCACCACTACTCTGTCCCATTCCACCCCTGCTCTGCTCTGCTCCTGCCCCACACCCTTTCAGCGTCAAAAAGAGTGGGTGTATGCATGCTGATCCTGCACAAGCAGGGAGGTGCCTGTATGCACTTACCTGGGAGTATGTTTCAGAACTTTATAGGTTTATGTATTTCTGAGCAGGTATGTATGCGATTGTACTGTTAATGTTTATTTTAGAGCATTGGGAGTACAGTCATACCTCAGGTTACAGATGCTTCAGGTTGCGTACCACGCCAAACCCGGAAGTACCGGAACAGGTTACTTCTGGGTTTCGGCGCATGCACAGAAGCGTCGAATCATGACTCGTGTGTGCGCAGACATGGTGCTGCAGGTTGCAAATGCTGCGGGTTGCGAACGTGCCTCCCGCACAGATCATGTTTGCAACCCAAGCGTCCACTGTATGACTATATTAGTGGCTGCTTCAGCTTTAGACTAGGGCAGATTATCCTCTCCAGATAATGTTGTCTACAACTCTCATCAGCCCCAACGGGCATAGCCAGTGGTCAAGGATGATAGGAGTTGTAATCCCAACAATATCTGAAAGACACCACATTGGTTACTCAGGATTAAGGTGTATTCTCCACTTTTGATCCTTGGAACTTGTGTGCATGTGCACGCACGCACACTCACTCAATCTCTCACACTCTAAAAAGTTCCTTGTTGCCTGCAGTGGCCTATTTTCACAGACATCATTTCTTACCATAGCTTTGTTAAAAAGACAATAGATTCTTGTGTCAGTCTTATTGGCACCAGTTTTGTATAATACAGGAAACACCATTTCCTTTTAGGGCTGGAAAATTAACTTGGATCACACTTTTCCCTTTTTATTGCTAATCAGGACACACCCCGGGAAACCTGGCTTTCTGATTCTGGAAAAGGAACGGGAAGCAGCATCAGCATTCATTTTATATCCTATTTTTTCTGAAAATGCTTTACTCTTTTACCATTGAGGGCAGTGATTTGAAGAAAGTATATCTAACAACCTAATCCTATATGAATGTACATGGAAGAAGGACTTTGCTTATTTATCACTATATAAGTGTGTTGAAGGACTACTTCAGCCATCACGGGGTCTCTGCCATGGGAGCATATTCACCCAGTGCTTTTCAAGCTGCACTGGCTCCCGGTGGAGTACAGGGTCAGATTTAAGGTGCTGCTTTTGACCTTTAAAGCCCTTCACGGCCTAGGACCCTCGTACCTCCGGGACCGCCTCTCCTGGTATGCCCCACGGAGAGCCTTAAGGTCCATAAATAACAACACCCTAGTGGTCCCAGGCCCTAAAGAAGTTAGATTGGCTTCAACCAGAGCCAGGGCCTTTTCAACTCTGGCTCTGGCCTGGTGGAACGCTCTGCCTCATGAGACCAGGGCCCTGCAGGATCTGATTTCTTTCCGCAGGGCCTGTAAGACAGAGTTGTTCCGCCTGGCCTTTGGCTTGGAGCCAATTTGATTCTCTCCCTCTCTCTCTCTCTCTTTTTTTTCCTCTTTCTTTCTTTTCCTTCTCCTCCTGCGATGAGGCTACATTTTAATATTTTAATGTTCCATTATTTTAATGTTGTATTTTATTTTTGTTTTTAAGTTGTAATCATTCATCTTGTTTTTATTATTGCTTGTAAGCCGCTCTGAGCCCGGCCTTGGCTGGGGAGGGCGGGGTATAAATAAAAAATTATTATTATTATTATTATTATTATTATTATTATTATTATTATTATTACAATTTCCTACTTAAGCTTGCTATCTAGGTTCTAACAACTGGTGGACAACTTCAGGCCCTTTCTCTTGCTTCTAAGGGTACTTTATTGTTAAACTGGACTTGGAGCAGACAGCCAGTCAAACAAACAAACAAACAAACAAACAAACAAACAAAGGACACCTTCAAATAAACAACTGTCCTCTGAAAACCATTCAAATGGAGGAATGTCCTCTGTTAATGTGGGACACATGGCCACCATAGGAGAAATATTTGCCCCCACTATTCATTGTGATGTCATTGCGATTGATTTTATCTTTATCCCTCTGAGCAGAGTTTTGTTCCTCCATAAAAGGTCATATAAGCTTGGAGAAAAACCAGACTAAAACTGAAAAAGTCAGTAGACACCCCTCTCATTTCTGTCTTGGATAATGATCTGCTGGATCTTGGTTTCCTGGGCTTGGAAAACACAAGGGACTTTCTGACTCAGTTGGTTTATTAAAGTACAGTTATACTTCCCACTTTGAACTGAATGCACAATAAGAAGTTAAACTCTTCCTGTCATCATAAGATTCTGCTTTATATTTTCAAAGGAAGTTAAACATTGGGAAAGGAACAGCAAGCTTAAAATAGATATTTCAGTTTCCAGTATAAAATCATATTAATATGTGGATAACTAAATAGCAGATTCTAAGCAACTGTTTTCAAAAACCAGAGATTTCTATAATGAGCCAGTATTACTTTTGTAATACAGGCAAGGCTGATATAGGCGTGTCCAAATGATGTGTGATCGTGCACGCATGCACGGTGCCAAACCCGGAAGTAGCCCCAAAACATCATAAAGATGTCACAAAAAGGGGTGGGGTGGGCTTACATGTGTTCTGCCAACATGTGCAGAGGCCTGGAACATAACCCCCGTGCAAAACAAGGATTGTCTGTAGTTAACTCCCCACTCCTCACTTTATGAACATAACAGTATTTGGGTGAAAAAATGCTTTGTTGTTTTCTGCATGAACACATGGGCTTATTTCTTTATTTTACAATTTTATTGTAATTTTAAATGGAACAACACAACTAAAACTAATAACTAATAATATAACAAATCAGATACAAATATTACTATTTTTCAGTCTGAGTGGCTGAATGTCACTTCTACTAAGTAGTTAATGAGCCACATATACTGGAAATTCATCATACAGATGAAATATGCAAATGGGCATATTTCAATCTTTTGGCAAAGGTTAAACACACACTGACCTGGTTTGAATGTAAACTATGGCTTAGCATTCAGTGTATGGGTCTTACGCTCATGTGTGTCTCCCCACTCCTCCAGTGCAGCCATAGGAAAGCGATTGGAAGCTTTAGTTAGGTTTTCTTTTCTTTTTTTTATAAATATTTTTATTAAGTTTCTTTTCTTGTAGTCAAAGATATACAGAATACAGGAAAAAAAAGAAAACAGAAAGAAAAAAAAAAGAATATGAAATATCCAACTTTCCTTAATGTTTTTAACAAACCAACTGGACTTCCCCACATCCTCCAAACCCTGCATTCTTTGTTATACAAATATCAGCAATTTATTACCTTATTTCATAACTTACTGTATCTTTCGATTTATCATGTTTCTAAATTCACAGTATTTGTATCCCAATTTCTATGAACTTAAATTTAACATAATAAAGTTATTTCCTATTCCACCTCTTATTTCTTGTATCTTAATTTTCATTTTACCTAATCAAGTTGCTGAAGCTAGAGTTCCCTTAATCGTGCATTTTCTTAACATTCATACAGCTTATGGTGTTTTTGCAAATAGTCCTTAAATTTTTTCCAATCCTCTTGCATTGTTTCTTCTCCCAAGTCTCGGATTCTGCCAGTCATCTCGGCCAGTTCCATGTAGTCCATCAACTGCGTCTGCCATTCCTCCAATGTAGGTAGTTCTTGAGTCTTCCAATACTTAGCGATGAGAATTCTTGCTGCTGTAGTAGCGTACATAAAGAAATTTCTATCCTTCTTTAACACTTTCTGGTCCACAATGCCCAGAAGAAAGGCCTCCGGTTTCTTAAGAAAGGTATACCTAAATACCTTTTTTAACTCGTTATAAATCGCCTCCCAGAAGGCCTTCACTTTTGGACAAGTCCACCAGAGGTGAAAGAATGTCCCTTCCGCCTCCTTACATTTCCAGCATTTATTGTCAGACAGGTGATATATCTTAGCAAGCTTGACTGGGGTCATGTACCACCGGTATACCATTTTCATAATGTTTTCCTTCAAGGCATTACATGCCGTGAATTTCATTCCGGTGTTCCATAGCTTTTCCCAGTCCTCAAACATGATATTATGCCCAATGTCCTGTGCCCATTTTATCATGGCGGATTTAACTATCTCATCCTGTGTATTCCACTTTAGCAGCAAGTTATACATTCTCGAAAGTACCTTAGTTTTTGGTTCTAACAGTTCCGTCTCTAGTTTCGATTTTCCACCTGGAACCCAACCTTTTTATCCATTTTAAAAACCTCTTGAATTTGGGCATAATGTAGCCAATCTCGCACCTTATTTTTTAATTTTTCCAAGCTCTGCAGCCTCCAATTGTCTCCAGTTTTTTCAATTATTTCCCAATATTTCGGCCAGTAGGCCTCCATGTTAAGTCTTTTTCGGGCCTTAGCCTCCACCGGTGATAGCCACCTCGGGGTCTTACCCTCTAATAAGTCTTTGTATTTTGTCCAGACCATAAATAATGCTCTTCTGACAATATGGTTTTTGAGCAATCTATGAACCTTAACCTTGTCGTACCACAGATATGCATGCCAACCAAACGCATTATCAAACCCTTCCAGATCCAGGACATCAGTGTTCTCCAAAAGAAACCAATCTTTCAACCAGCAAAAGGCTGCAGACTCATAATATATCCTCAAGTCCGGCAGGGCAAACCCCCCTCTTTCTTTCGAATCAGTTAATATTTTAAACTTTATTCGGGGCTTTTTGCCCTGCCAGACAAACTTAGAAATATCCTTTTGCCACTTTCCAAAACATTCCACTTTGTCCACGATCTGTAGGGCCTGGAACAGAAATAACATTTTCGGCAATACATTCATTTTTATAGCTGCGATTCGGCCCAACAAGGAAAGTTTCAGTCTTGACCAAATTTCCAAATCTCTTTTGATTTCCGACTAACATTTTTCATAATTATCTTTAAACAGATTCAAATTTTTTGAGGTCAGATGGACCCCTAGGTATTTCACCTTTTTAGCCACATTTAATTCTGTCTCTTTCTGAAACTCCTCTGTTTCTGCAGAAGTCAAATTTTTAACCAAAACCTTAGTTTTTTGCTTATTCAACTTAAATCCCGCCACCCGACCAAATTCGTGTATCAATTCTAAAACTTTTTTTGTACTGGGTACTGGCTCCTGTAATGTTAAAACCAAATCATCTGCAAATGCTTTCAGTTTGTATTGTTTCACTCCGACCTGAATTCCTTGTACCAACCGGTCCTCCCTGATCATGTTCAAAAGCACCTCCAGGACTGAGATAAATAAAAGAGGGGATAGGGGGCACCCCTGCCGTGTCCCTTTTTCAATTTTAAACTCCTCTGTCACCACATTGTTCACTATCAATTTAGCTTTTTGCTCTGTATAAATTGCTTCTATTCCATTTTCAAACCCCCGTCCCACTCCCATCCCTTCCAAATTTTTCTTCATAAACATCCAGGAAATATTATCAAAGGCTTTCTCCGCATCAATAAAAATTAACACCGCTCTCGTATTGATATTTGTTTGTAGGAATTCCAAAATGTCGATGATGTTTCTGGTGTTGTCAAACAAATGTCTGCCAGGGAGAAAGCCCGTCTGGTCCTTATGGATCACTCCATTAAGTACTTCCTTAAACCTACTTGCCAGAATGTCCGCAAAAATTTTATAATCCACATTTAGGAGTGAGATGGGACGGTAGTTCTTGAGTTGGGTCTTTTCAGTCTCTGATTTAGGTATCAATGTGATGAAAGCTTCTTTCCACGTTTCCGGTGCCTTCTTCCCCTCCATAATCTGGTTGCAGACCTCCATCAAAGGTTGTATCAAATAATCTTTCAAAATCTTGTAGTATTTGGAGGTTAATCCATCAGGGCCTGGAGATTTGCCTAATTGTAAGTTCTGGATGGCACCTTCAATCTCTTGTTGTGTTATTTTACAGTTCAGGATTGTTCTCTTTTCCTGAGGTAATTTTGGTAATCCATTAATTTTTAAAAACTGATCCACCTCAAACTCTTTCTGTGGCCCCTGTGCGTAAAGTTCTTTAAAGTATCTCTGGAAACACTTTCTAATTTCTTCTGGTTTCTGAACAATTCTCCCTTCAGTCTCTAGATTTGTAACTGTATTTAATTTTTGTCTCTTTTTTAACTGCCATGCTAGCAGTTTCCCACATTTATTTGCTGATTCAAATGATCTTTGCTTCATTTGCTTGATTTTCCATTCCACCTCTTGATTTATCAATTTCGAATATTGTGCTTGGTAGAATTTCACTTCTCTCAGCACCTCCTTCGACTTTGGCCTAGATCTTAGTTTTTTCTCTCCTTCTCTTATTTTCTCCAATATCTTATCCTTCTTTTCATTCCAGAGTCTTTTCTTAATCGTATTTTGTTGTATCAGAAACCCTCTCATAACTGCTTTACTTGCGTCCCAGATTGTTCTTTTTTCCACCGTAGTATTTAAGTTTATCTCAAAATAGTCTTTTAAAGTTTTTTGGGCCTTCTTCACAATCTCCTGATCTCTTAATAAGGTGTCGTTCATTTTCCATCTAAAAGAGCCGGTTAAATTAAGTCTCAGTTCCACTTTCAAGGCATTATGGTCGGAGCAGGTTCTTGGGCAGATTTCCACTTTTCTAGTCTTGGGTGCCAGTCCTCTAGTTGTCCATATCTGGTCGATTCGTGTCCATGACAGGTCAGGTGAGCCTCAGAAAAGAAGGTTCCTTCTTTACCTAGGGGATTCTTTATCCTCCATATGTCAATCAAATCCATATTGTCAGTTAATTCAAAAAAAGTTTTAGGTAGCCTGCCGTCTTTTGTTATGTTTTGATTATGTGACTTGTCCATATTTGTTGATACGACCCCGTTCATATCTCCCATCATAATGATGTTGGAATAGTCCAAATAGTCCAGCAAAGTCTCATGCAGCTTCTTGAAAAATTCTGATTTCCCCTCGTTTGGTGCATATATTCCTAGTATCAAAAATTTTTCTCCTTGTGTCTGAATTTCAATCGCCAGAATTCTTCCTTGTTCATCTTTAAATAAAAATTTCGGTGACAGGCTCTCCTTTGCATATATCACCACTCCTCTTTTCTTAACTTTGTCTGATGAAATAAATTCCTGGCCTAATCTTTTGTTAATTAACACTTTCCTATGGAGCCTAGTCACATGAGTTTCTTGCAAACAAATAATGTCCAATTGTTCCTTTTTCAAGATATGAAATACTTTTCTTCTTTTTTCCGGGGAATTTCCACCATTTATATTCCAACTGAGTAGCTGCAGAGACATCCTGGATTAATTTGTTGATACTACAATGGGGTGTCTTCTTTTTCCTCTGATCCCGGAGGTGGAAACGTAGGTCCAGCTCCAGGTGGTGTTTGTCCAGGTAGTGGTGGTGGCCAAGATGCTGTTGCTCCTTTTTGAAGGTCTTCCCCGTGGTCGTGCAGGAACTTTTGCTGGTCTTCTGTTGTTTTAATTCTGACTTTCTTCCCCTTGTAGGTAAAAGATAGTCCTTGTGGGAACTCCCACCTATAAGGGATTGCGTTGTATCTCAACAATTTAGACAATTCTAAATAGGTGGCTCTAAGGTCCAATAGTTGTTTCGGTATGTCTCTGTAAATTTCAGCCTTTTTACCTTGTATCTCCAGTGATTTTCTAAAATGCAGGCCTAGTATCTTATCTCTTTCTTCCCTTGATCTCAAAATAATCAAACAGTCTCTGGATTTGTCTTTCTTTACCAATCTTCCCAGTCTGAATGCAGTTACAATTTTAAAATCCTTATCTTCTTCTATGCCCCAGAACTTAAAAAATTCAGATGTCAAATAACCACTCAAATCTTCTTGTTCAAGTTCTGGGATGGCTCTCAGCCTGAGATTATTCTCCCGATTTTTCAGTTCAACCATTGACAGATAGGCTTGTTGTTCCCCTATCTGTCTTTGCAGAGGCTTCACTTCTCCCTTGATCTCATCAACCTTCTTGTTTGCTTGCTCTGCTTTTTGGTTGGCTTCCTCAGCTAGTTTGTGATTTTCAGCCGTTGCTCCTTGCAAATTTTCGATTGCCTGAGTGTGCTGGGAAACCTGATCAGTTAATTTACTAATCGAGGATGTAGCTTGGTCAATTTTTGTTGATTGGTTATCCACTTTTTGATTTAAAATTGCAAGTTGCTCCAAAATTTGTTTCAGAACTCCTTCAGATCCTCCTGTTGCCATATCTTCTACTGCAGGCTGTTCCACTTCCCCCCTCTGTGCTTCCAGCACAGCTGGGACCGATGATCTACGTTGATGAGTCAAAGTTGTTTGAACAAGTTGTACAGTTTGTTTGGCTTTTGCTTTAGCTGCCCTTGTTCTCCCTGAGCCACTCATTCCACACCTGCCTCTGTTCAAGGTCAAATTGTCTATTATTCCATGGGAAAGACAAGTCCAGAATTTACTTAGGTTTTCAAATAGCTACAATTATAGATAACTATCTATCTATCTATAACAGCTAATACTGTACTTAATTTGGTCTTTCATCTATTTGTGGTTCCCTGACAAGAGGCTTGCTCTTCATATTTCCCATTGGTTCTCAACACCTTGCTGCTTTATGCCAGATCAGTGAAAGGGAAATCAGCTGTTATTCAAAACTTAAGTTTCAGATCAACCCATTAACCTGGAATGCATAATTGAGACCTGGGTCATGTGGGTGGTCATGTCTATTGTTATAGATCTAGATCTAGGATAACAGAGTTTGGGGGTGCAAGGGCACCCATAACTGCTAGTTAGTTAATGTTAGAAACTAATACATGGTTGAATTTAGATAATATTTGGAGTATTGGAGAGAAGATGCATATGGGCTGAACCAGGGGTTTGGACTAGATGACCATTGGAGTCCCTTCCAGCTCTACAATCCTATGAATCTATGGAGACTCCAGTTAGACTGTTTTATTGGATCACTGTGTTTTGTTTTATACTGTTTTTATTTATTTTCATGACGCAGAAGGAATCACCTTGTTGACCACCTGTGACCTTGTCCATCTTTGCTTGTTGAATCAGTACTTCCAGTGTACTGGATCCAATATACCTGAATATGACGTAGTAGATACCTCTTTTAGAGAGGGGTATCTACCTGTAAGTGGCAGTGGTACAGACTTTATTGAAAACATCTTAATCAGACCCTTCTGGCTATATTATCGCTCCGTTTCATAACTGGGCAAGGTATGTGAATGTGTGGTAGTGAGGTTGTGGATGAAACTGATTATGTAGCTCCCATCCGGTCTGGCTTTTGGCCTGGTTTGGGGTGGTGATATTGAAATTGCCTTGATTGCCATAGTGGGTGACTTGCACTGTGAGAAAGATAAAAATATAGCCTTATTGGTTCTGCTTGGTGATCTGACACTGTTACTCAATGTGGAAGTGAGGGGCCTTTTTCTAGCTTCAGCTTATTTACCAGCTATGACCACTGCTAACACATTTGAATTGCTGTGGTTATCCATAAGTCAACTCCGGTTTAAATTACTGCAGGATGCTTCATGTGAGGCTGCCATTGAAAAGCATTTATGCCACAGCAAAATGGTACAAAATGTTCCAACCGGGTCAGGATTTTGGCTGTATTTTAACTATAAGCATTTTAACTATATTACACATATTTTATTTTATTTGTGCAGGTTGCTGCACAATATTTTACATCAATTTTGTTTTTCTCTGCATGAACTCAAATCAAGATACAGTGGTACCTCGGGATGCGAACGGGATCTGTTCCGGAGCCCCGTTCGCATCCTGAACAGAATGTAAGATGCGACAGCGCATATGCGCAAATCGCGTTTCTCCACTTCTGCGCATGCGCGTGACGTCATTTTGACCGTCTGCGCATGCGCAAGCGGCGAAACCCAGAAGTAACAAGCTCTGTTACTTCTGGGTCACCACAGAGCGCAACCCGAAAGCGCTCAACCTGAAGTATATTTATGACTGTACTGGGGCTAACATTTAAAACCCTAAATGGCATGGGACTTGAGTACCATCTTCTGTATATCTCCCTGTTCTGGTCATCATCTGACCTACCACTCCAGCTCATCCAACCCCATGGTGCCCAGTGGCTGGCTACGAGGGAGTTTTCTGTTGTAGTAACCATCTTGTGGAATGCATTGCCAACTAAGATTCATCAGGCCCTATGCCAGTCTGCTGCTGAACATATCCTGTTGCCCCTCTTGCTACTTGTTCCTGAAGGTGCATGCCCTTCACTGCAAACAGCAGGGAAGGGCACTATTTTTAGCAGGAAACTGGTGTGAGTCTTCAATCAGGAGTGCAATATATATCAGGTGGGCCACAACTGCTTTTTATTTGAAAAATAAATGGGTGGAGTAGTTTGGTCCTCATCATGTGCTTGTCCTACATCAACAGGTGCTGGTAACAAACCTGAATTTGTGATACATCTGCTTTATGTTTGCCTAGAGGGAAACTGTTCTGCTACCTCCTGGTTCATTCGACCTGTCATGAAAAGGTGGGTAAGAATGTGACTTGTTCGGTCCTGGAGGTGCTCTTGAATATGATTAGAGGAGACCGGTTGGTGGAAGAAATTCAGGTGGGAGCAAAACAGTATAAACTTAAAGCTTTTGCAGATGACCTAGTTTTGACCCTATAGGAGCCAGAATCTAGTACGAAAAGGGTATTACAATTGATTCAGGAGTTTGGTCGGGTGGCGGGATTTAAACTCAACAAGCAGAAAACCAAGGTATTGGAAAAAAATTTAACACCTTCAGAATCAGAAAGGTTTCAGAAAGAGACAGAGTTAAACGTGGTTAAAAAAGTAAGATACCTAGGGGTAAACATAACAGCGAAGAATATGAGTCTATTTAAGGATAACTATGAAAAGTGTTGGTCTGAAATTAAAAGGGATTTAGAAGTTTGGTCAAGATTGAAACTTTCCTTGTCAGGACGAATTGCTGCTATAAAGATGAATGTATTGCCAAAAATGCTGTTTTTGTTCCAGACTTTACAGATTGTGGATAAAATGGAGTGTTTTGGGAGGTGGCAAAGAGATATTTCCAAATTTGTCTGGCAGGGCAAAAAGCCCAGAATTAAGTTTAAGATACTAACTGATGCTAAAGAAAGAGGGGGCTTTGCCCTGCCAGACTTAAATGAATCAGCAGCTTTCTGCTGGTTGAAAGACTGGCTGCTTCTTGAAAACACTGAGGTTTTGGATCTGGATGGTTTTAACAATGCTTATGGATGGCATGCATATTTGTGGTATGACAAGGTCAAAAGTCATAAGGCTTTCAAGAACCATATTGTCAGGAAAGCAGTGTTCAACGTCTGGATAAAATATAAAGACTTATTGGAAAATAAGACCCCAAGGTGGCTATCACCAATGGAAGCTAAGGCCCGGAAAAGACTCAATATGGAGGCCAAATGGCCGAAATATTGGGAAATAATAGAAAAAGATGGAGATAATTGGAGGTTGCAGAGTTTGGAGAAATTAAAAGATAAAGTGCGAGATTGGTTACATTATGCTCAGATCAAAGAGGTTTTCAAGTTGGATAAAAAGATAGGATTCCAGGTGGAAAAATCAAAGTTAGAAACGGAATTGTTAGAACCTAAGACTAAGGTACTTTCAAGAATGTATAATTTGCTGCTAAAATGGAATACACAAGATGAAACGGTCAAATCGGCTATGATAAAATGGGCACAGGACATTGGGTACAATATCATGTTTGCTGACTGGGAAAGGTTATGGACCACCGGTTTGAAATTCACGGCATGTAATGCCTTGAAAGAAAATATTATGAAAATGATATATAGGTGGTACATGACTCCAGTCAAGCTTGCAAAAATATACCATTTGTCTGATGATAAATGTTGGAAATGTAAAGAAACTGAAGGAACGTTCTTTCACCTCTGGTGGACCTGCCCTAGAGTTAAGGCTTTCTGGGAAATGATATATAACGAGTTGAAAAAGGTATTTAAGTGTACCTTCCCTAAGAAACCAGAGGCCTTTCTTTTGGGCATCGTCGGCCAGAGGGTGTTAAAGAAGGACCGAACATTTTTTATGTATGCAACAACAGCAGCAAGGATACTTGTCGCCAAGCACTGGAAAACCCAAGATTTGCCCACACTGGAAGAATGGCAGATGCAACTGATAGACTATATGGAGCTAGCAGAAATGACTGGCAGAATCCGAGACCTGGGAGAAGAGGCCATGGAGGAGGACTGGAAGAAATTTAAGGATTATTTACAAAAATATTGTAAATTGTATGAGTGTTAAGAAAGATGTAAGATTATTAACAATATGGCACCATTAAGCTAGTTAAAAGGAATATGAAGATAAATGAAAATATAAAAAAGGATAAATTTTGGATAAATATTATGCTAAAATTAAGCTTTTAAGGTTTGGGTAAAATTATCTAAAATTAGGGACACAATATTGGAAAATTATAATATAAGAATTGAAACAAGGTGATAAATTGCTGGGTAAAGCTCGAAAAACTTGGAACGCAGGAACGAGAGATGCGAGGAAGTCCAAAGAAGTGAAGAAAATATGGTTATTGGAAAATTATATGTTATTTTGTTTGTTTTTTCTATTGTATTAAGAAAATATTTAATAAATATTTTTTTAAAAAAGAATGTGACTTGTTCTATGCTCTCCTAACTTTTTCAGTTTCTGAATATGAGCCTTTTCTTGTTCATTGTTCTGCATGGACCTGTTTCTTGTGGTGGATGATGTTTCAACTGAAATTTCAGTAGGCTTGGGTCCTCTGCAATGACCTGTGAGAGAGTTGTAGCAACTCCTGGATCTTTATCACATGGGAAGTCATGGAACCTGAAAGGAAGTAGGGTTGGTGAAGTAGAGTTTTGGCTTGGGAAATTCATCTAAAGATCAGATTAGGGCTTATCCTCTACTGCTGTTCCTTCCCATCTTTAATTCCTTTTGGGAGACGGGGCCTTATCTCTCATTATTAAAACAAGGAAAAGCATTTGGATTTGCTTATGTGATGGGAAAGAAGTAAACTTAAGGCTTTATAGAAATCACATTTTCCCAGCTGTTCCATAATAATAATAATGATGTTTGGGAATTTTGAAAATAGAGAATAGGATCCTTATATAACATTCACATCAATAAAAATGAACCCTGTGGCTTCTTGTTCTTTTCCTCTGAGATATTTGTTATTGGCCAGTATCAAGGACAGGATATGAATCTAAGATGTAGGACCATCAGCCAGTCCTACAATGATGAGAAGGGTTGTTGTTTTTTATATTTTAATAAGAGTTTTTCACGTCTTCAGGAAACACTCCAACCAATGCTTTTAAAACTGGAAAGCTGAATCATTTTTTTTTTAAAAAAAAAAATCCTGATTCAATATGGTTTTGTGGGACTCAAGAGATCTGGGCTGTTTTTGGCTTCGTCACTAACTTCCTGTGATGTTAGCCCAATTGCTTAATTTCCGTGTGCTTTCATTTCCTTCTCTGTAAATTAGGATAATGATGTTTGCTTACCTAGCAGGTGTGTTGTGTGGGAATACATTAACTAATATTTAATAATATATATTGAGAAATCTGCATCAAGACATCCTGCTCATGTGTTGTTATTTGTGTACAATTGTTGCGGCCATGTGTTCTTCAGGGCAGAGATATTTTCAATATATTTGCAATTTTGTAAAATACCACTCTTTCAAGGCCACATCACTGTCTTGTTGCAACAATAACAAGTTTAGCAATCCTTATATCACTAGAACAAATAGCCATATATGCCACCTCAAGATTACAATATACGTAATTCAGCATGATCATGGCAAATATGCCTGTAATAAAGCATTCAGTGCTGGTATTTGAAGTAAATAACTGTCAATATTGAAGAAATAGCATGCAAATGCAATAATCTAAAATTAGAATAATCAGGAATTTCTGTGAAAATCTGCTGCTCAAGCTTGAGAAAACAGAATTCAGGGTAGGAGTCTTCCAATACTTTTTGCACATAACCTTTTTTTTCTAGGCATGAGACAAGCAAAGTGCGGATGAGACCTTAGTTCAATATCATCCATAGTATCAAGGGTACAAGACATCAAGAAATTCTGCTGAGCAAACCCTACTAAAATGAACAAGAGCTATGCAAAAGCACAGGAAGTGCTTCTAGAATGGATCATTTTGTTCTGAGTGTGTTTTTACATTGTTGGAAACTGAGCGTAGCTTCTGGAAAACCCAAGATTTGCCCACGCTGGAAGAATGGCAGATGCAACTGATGGACTATATGGAACTAGCAGAAATGACCGGCAGAATCCGAGACCTGGGAGAGGAAGCAGTGGAAGAGGATTGGAAGAAATTCAAGGACTATTTACAAAAACACTGTAAATTATATGAGTGCTAAGAAGGATGAGAGATTGAAAATAACATGGCACCATTAAGTTAGTTGAAAAGAATATGAGAATGAGTGAATTTTAAGAGAAAAATAAATTTTGAATAAATATCATGTCAAAATTAGGTATTTAAGACTTAGATAAAAATATTCAAAGTTAGGGACAAAATATTGGAAATTTATAGAATAAGAATAGAAATAAGGTGATAAGTTGCTGGTTAAAGTTGTATAAATTTGGAACGCAGGAGCGAGAGATGTGAGGAAGTCCAAAAAGCGAAGAAAATATGGCTACTATAAGATGTTAATTTTATATCCGTTTCTTTTTTTTTTTTGTTTTGCTTTCTGTTTATTCTGTTTTCTCTTTTACTGTACTAATAAAATATTTAATAATTTTTATTTTTTTAAAAAAAGGAAACTGAGCGTAGCTTACACTTGTCATGATGACATGTGATTGGAACAAAGAAAGTATTAGCTACTGAGAGGTCACATCCGATCATCTAATGCCAATAGTATAAAATGCCAATTACATGTTGCTGTTTTGTTTAGGTAGCTTTGCAAATGCAACTAGCTGCTTCCCACTCCTCAGGGTGCTTCCAGGCCACCTGCTTATAGAACATTCATTCTGATTTCTTTGCAAGGAGACTAGACAGAGTTGGCTATTTATTTATCTTTTTAGTTTGTAGGGAGGCTAGATGATGTCATATAGAAGCAAGTGTTCTCATGCTTTCCAGTGCATTTTCCCATCACTTCTCATACTGCAAGCGCATTTGGGGAAGCGCATTTGTTGTGCAAGCACTCCAAATCAACTATAACTGCATGACCTAAATTTGAATGCAATGCAAAAAACAGTAATAGCCTGGAAGCACCCTCAAAGTGGTACATGTTCATAGATCATTATAAGCATCTGTTACTATAGCATAGCACATTAAAAAAAATATCCTTGCTCAAAGATGAGCAAAAAAATAAGAAAACTTTGAACACCCCTTATAGAAGAAATTTTTCCTCCAATTGCTTTTGTATTTATCCTTTATCTTTTCCACATTGCAATAAAATAATGAAGAGGGGGTATATGGAGGAAAGAGTATTTTGGTACACCAAACAAATTTTGTAATTTAAGTTTAGAGATAGCCGACTTCTTAGAATAGCATTTACTGTGCTAGTCCATAAACCTATAACAGATTATAGCTATAATTAGGCAGGGCAGAGGTAGTAACTGTGATTGCAAGCTGCCCATCGTCTACGATGATCGACTTTAGCTAGTTAAATCTAAGCGTTGCTGTTAGTCGTGTTAGCTGCTCCCGGGGACGCTTCTGAACCGTCTCATGTTGCATGTGTTCGTGAACGAGTTCTTAGAAACCTAAGGCTGCGGTTGCTGCTTGCAAGAGGGGACCCCAGACTCCGCCTACAGAGGATCGTGATGATCTTGCCCTAGCCTCAGAAGCTATTGGGAACCACACGCCTAGGTACGAAGTCACAGAGAGCGATATTGATCTCCGGGATGAAACATCCTGGAGGAGGAAGTTTCCTCAAATGCTGATGTAGTTGCATCACTTAGGGGGTTGAGGAACCTCGGTCTTTTGAGATAGATAAAAAGAAGTTTTGGTCTCGGATTCAGTTGGGTGGCAGATTGGGCAATCCATGTAGCAGCTCAAGAGGAACGGTTGATAAGATAGGACGGATACCTTCCAGTTTTATGTCGTTTGCGTGCTTTCCGTTTGCGTGCAGATCTAAAACTGCAGCAAAAGATCTACCACGCTGATTACATAGAACCTCCACTTTTCAAAGCAAGACACAGTAGTCGTTAGGGAGGACCTGCTGATGGGGTATCCTGGAGACATCTGAATGGCCGCTGTGAGGAGCAAGCTCTTCGGGTCGATTGACTTTTGGTCAGTTCCAAGAGGGATTTTCTTACGCTTTTAACTAGTCCCCCAAACAAATTTAAACGGGCTTTTCACCTGGTTCACCCCCCCCCCGGCTTCCACTGCGTTGTGCGTTTCGCAATTATTCCTACGTTCAGTACAAAACCTGAACACTTCCAGTTTTGTGGGAATCCAGGGAAGACTATGAAAAAGGACAGTCTTTAAAGACGATTTCCAGAAGCATTGTACAAAAAGCCATATCCACTTTCTGCGAAGTCCACTGCTTAAGAGTGGCGCCGTTCTTGGACGGAGCTGCCAATAAATCCCTGCGATTTTCTATCAACCCACCCGCACGGCGGGATCAGTTTGGCACAGCAAGTACAACCAGGGTGCTTAACACCTCCCCGCCCCCTCCCCGCGCAATGGAATCCGATCTGGAGTGGAGCGTGCCAAAGACGAGAAGTCGTGCTCCTCGTTCCCCTTCAGAAATCTGCCGGCCAATCTTAACTATCTCACCCCAGGCAGGAAGCGGGGTCGGCCGAAGGTATTGCTGTAATGGGGGGGGGGGGGAGAGACGGACGTGTGGGGGCAAGTGACGTGGGGGGTGGAGGCGTGATTGGGAGGGAGGATATGGGCTGGGGAGGTTATAAAAGGGCCGAGCCCGGCAAGCTGAGCGCCCTTCGGATACTACCTTTTGCTTTCGATCCGCTCTGTCTGCGGAGGAGGGAAGGGGAGAGCGAGAGGAGGGAAAGTTCCTATTCCGCGGCGCCGGGGTTTGCCGGACCTTGGGCGAGAGAGGGAGCAGGACTCACTTCGGAGCAGTTAGTTTCCTCCTTGCAGCGATCGGCGTGCTTCGGATGGGCGGCATGTTTGGTTGGGGGCTTTCTGGAGCCGTGCTGGGCGGACTGCTGAACTGCTGGCTCCTTCTGGCAGGTAAGTGCTGCTGGCGGCGGACCGGCAAGTCTTTCTCTTCCCTGGGCGCACGGGCGCCGCTCCATCCTTTACGCCTTTCTGGATCCTGCGGACGGGGATCTGAGAGGAATCGGGCTTTAGGACAACGCACAAGAGAAAGGGGCCCTCGGGGTCTGCCAGGATCCAGCCAGCGTGTCCCTGTTCCGGCTCCCTCCAAGGCTGGTGTAGCGCAGCGCGCGGGCGCGCTTACCTTGCGGCACCTTGCGCTCGCTTCTCTAAAATGCGCTCGGTTTTTAAGCGACGGGTCATCATTGCCATCGCAGAAACAAGAGCGGGGCGTTGGAAACCTGTCAGGAAGGGCATCCTCCTTCATCTGAACAAGGGTTTTCCCCCAGAACCAGCTTCTTGGATTTTGATTGTCAGGCCAGGCTGCTCCGTATTTGCCGCCGCCGCCGCCTAGTTGTAATCTGGAAAAAGTAATCGCTTCCAAAATTGGCCACGCGGAATGGGGTCGGAATGAACGCTCCAGTCCTCTGGGATCAGGTCAGCCTCTCGGCACCGAGGCTTCTCCAGGAAGGTTCCTATGGGCTTTCCCCAGCCGCACCATTTGTATGGGGATGCGCGTTCCACCCCCTCCCAGTGGGCGAGCGGCCCTTCCATATACCCCTCTCTGCAACCAGCTGCTTGGGCTTTCCACGTGGATTTTTCGAAGGGTGCTCCCTTCTTAAAGAAATTAATAGCCCTCTCCAGTATTCCACTAGTGCATGCCCACCCCGCCCTTCTCTCCCTCTTAATGTGGATATAGTAGGAGCAGCTTGTAACTTCTGCTCTGATGCTCCCAGCCTTGCGCTGCGGCTGGGAAAAGAATTCGCATTCTGACCATCCGCCTTTCAAAGACGCGGAGCTAAAATGCCTGGTGTGGCACCAAGTCCGAGAGCTTCTTATTGGTAGGAAAATGCCAGGTGAACAAAACAAAGCAGAACTGGCTGGGAGTCTGGAGAATCCAAAGCTCTTCCCGTAGAAAGTGACATTCGTTTTCTTTCCTGACATGGGCTGGGATGCTGGAAGCTAAGGGTCGGCGCCATCCAGGCATGGGCTGTTGTCTATAAAAAAAGGAGTACCAGGGCTAGAATTTTATGCACGCAGGAGTTTCTGCATGTATGTGATTGTCGTGGGACTTGACGCTGAATTAAAAGGGTGATGAGTTTTTTCCTCTTCTGTGCCAACCCAGCGAAGTGTTTCCTTAATTCTAAGCCTAGTGTCTTGAAGGGAGGAACTGTCCTGGGTGCTCTAAAAGGACTAACTCCCGGTTAACCTATACATTAAAGCTATCTTCATTTTAAAGTACTTGACAATTGCATTTTGCAGTTATGTGGAGATTGGCAATGTGGCTGAGAAACCGACCTGCGGAATCTCATCATCACTGATTCGGTTTGGATTAGAAATATGCTGCTGACAGCACCGCTTTCCTTTTAAGTTTAAACTTGGAAATCAGGCTGCTTTTTGGGGAGCAGGGAGCACTGACATCAGAGCGGTTTTCTTACAAATAAAGCGATTAAGAGAGTGGTAGCATTTATATGGTATTTTTCGGTATTCAGATATGCAACCCAGCTCAACAGAAGTATTTCACTGGTTGAAATGGAGCTTGCTTCCAAGAAACTGGGATAAAGTCTACTGTCATGTGCACACTTATCTGAGAGCCAGGGCAATAGTAAGTGTGTTTTCACAAGTGACATATTTGTGTGTGCTTGCGCGTGCGCACACACAGTTAAATTGTGTCTTCAGTTCTTTTGCTTCAATAAAACTTACATTGGCTAGGATGTACATTGAATTGAAAAAACTCACTTCTGATTTGTATCTGGCATGGGCAAAATTCACATTGGCATAAATAGTGTAAGAAAAGTTCAAAGATGCTACTTAATGTCATATATGAAAATGGCTGTAGTTTGGAGCATGTTGCTGGTGAAGGCTATTAATGTGGGAAGGGAATCAGATCATTTTAAACAGGATGTAGGATCTATGTATGAGTTAGAGGTGTTGGAAACACAAATAAGCATCACTTACGAAAACTGTCCTTAGTCTCATATCTAGTGAACATTTCTTCTGCTTGATTTTTATCCAATAAGCAGCTTGTGGCTCCTTCATATGCTTGTGACAGTTAATGGGTGGGTGATCATACACAGTGCTATTCTATGTCTGATTGACAAAAGTTGCTGAAATCCATATATATATATATATGCTAAAATGATTCAGTGTTATAGAAGCAAAGAGTGAACAGAACATAAAACAGGCACCACACTTAAGTCTGTAGTGTTCTGCATTGTTGAGATTATTATTAGCAAGCAAAATCTTAATATGTGATAAATAAGTGTTTAAGAACACATGAACCTACTGGATCAGGCCAATGACCTGTCTAGTCCTGCACCCCATTCACACAATGGGCAAACAGTTGCACTCAGATCTTGCTTTCAGACTTTCCATAGGCAATAGCACTCACCCCACTTGGGATTCCTAGCATTTAAAGGCATACTGCCTCCAACAGAGGAAGCAGAACATAACCATTGTGACTAGTGGCCATTAGAAATATGGATATTCAGTTTTATCAAGAATATGCAATTGGTTGTGAACTGAATATATATTTAGTGGCCAATCCAGACTTGCTGCCAGGCATTGTGTTTAGAGGCAACGTATAACAACATGCACAGTTGCTAATGGTGAGCATATTTGTGAGCATCACACTAAGTTCACCATAAGAACTTGTACTGAGTTTCCTTTCTTGGATCCAAACTGCATAAAGACATTGGATCAGATTTATAGAAGTTCAGAAGGTTTTCTGTGGGTTGCACAATTCTAAGAACAATCGAAATAAAGTGATAGAACTTACATTCAGGACAATGTACTGAGTGTTTCCAAGAGTTAAACCAACATTTTAAACCAGTTCAGGAAGACGATTTGGGTGAAACAGGATTTAGGCTGCAATTATCTGTACATTTCCTTAGAACAAGTTCCAGTGGACTTACAGTGGTACCTCGGGTTACAGACGCTTCAGGTTACAGCCTCCGCTAACCCAGAAATAGTACCTCAGGTTAAGAACTTTGCTTCAGGATGAGAACAGAAATCGTGTGGTGGCAGCAGCAGGAGGCCCTATTAGCTAAAGTGGTCCCTCAGGTTAAGAACAGTTTCAGGTTAAGTAAGAACGGACCTCCAGAACGAATTAAGTTCTTAACCTGAGGTACCACTGTATTTCCAACAATATTATATAGGGTTGGCACTGATACACTTTTTCAGATTTCCCAATCTTGTCCTTAGTGTCATCAAGTGTTATTTGAAAAACTTCTTTTTCCAAGTACCAGGCTTGTTTTTTCCTATGTATTTCAAGTGTCTGAGTACTCTTATTTATGTTGCAGCTCCTCTCCATAGCATTAGTCAGGGCATCTCAAGTGGAAGTTTGTGTTCAACAACCACTGTGGATTCCTGTGCTAGGCAAGCGGATCAGAGATGGAGATTTTGTCATTTGCTGCTAAACAGAAGAGTAAATCTGCCTAACACAATGGAAGGGTAGATTGCTTGGGGTTGCTCTACTGTCCCTTAAAATGAATATTTACTATTTAAGTAGCATCCTCATTTATGTAGTAATAAAGTCAAATTAATTTGGAGGAACAGAAGAGGGTGGTGGATCTAGAGAAGCAAAGGTCACAAAGATATAAGAGCAGTAATATCATCAGGGCAGGGCTTTGGGGCAGAAGTCCAGGGCTCTCTTAGCAAACTGAGCAGGCTGGTTTACTACATGTAGAAGTTTACTACTTGAGAGGCAATTACACAGTACACAGACCATGTAAGCACCATTGTATGAGAACAAAATATTGGGGGAAATAAGACCAGTTTATGCTGGATCTGGAAGTGTGCATAGGAGTCAGTGGAACACTCAAATATCCTTTCCATGATACTCCTACACTCGGAAGACTTTTCTGTAATTGCAGTAGCTAGGAAATGCAATAAGCAGGCCAAAGGACATAAAACTGGTACTCATAAGTGTTCAGTTTACTTTAGAATTTTAATTAGTGGCAAGAGCTGGGGTTTGTATTTGTACACTTTCTTGAATGACAGCAAATACTCAACAGCAAATAGCTTCCTGTGGCACTGCATGCTATGAAGACCAGCAGCTGCTGCTGATGAGGCAGTAGTGGATAACTATGCTGTGTTCACACCATAGGTACTGGTATAGTATCAGTGACCTTTCAAAACCATCCTTGACTGTTTTGCACATTTTATGTGAGGTGCTGGATACTACACATTTGCTCATATTGATTAATGTATTTATGGACAGACTATGGTAGTAAAGAAAGTAAGTGAGACTGAAGGAGCTGAGGGTATAAAAGCACAACTAAGGCTTCGGTTGACAGACCTTATCTTCAGAGTACAATGAAAAGGTTTGTTTCTTTAAACTAAGGAAATATAGAGAAGACCAGAAATATTCCTACAAATAATATTTTTAAGAATTGTGGAGGTTTTGTCACTTCCTCTATAGAAAGTCAGACAATGGTGAGTGTATTTGCCCCACAGAATTCAATGGGGCTGACTGTCATTTCCTCTTCCTTCTTCTTTCTTAGAGGGTGCATGTGTCTAGGGATCTCTGTGTCACTTGAGAATTCGCATTACTTTGTCAATCAAGTGCTTCAGCTCAGTGGTAGAGCGTTTGCTTTCCATGTGGAAGGTGCCATGTCCGATTCCCAGCATCTCCACACAGAGCTGGGAATGCCTGCTCTCGGAAATCTAGAAAACTTCTGCCAGTCAGTGTATGTCAGGGACTCCCAAGCCATAGACTGTGGACTACCAGTGGACCACAAACTTCATTCAAGTGGTCTGCATCATGTCTGTAAAAATACAATTTAAAATCATTCATGATCTAGTACAGTGCCTTACAATTGCTACAACAGGGCAAAAAATCAGAAACGTTCAAGTGATCCATGGGAGAGAGAAAAAGTTTGGGAACCACTGACAGTACTGAGCTATTTGTACCAATAAAGCAGCCTCCTTAAGCTTCCTATATTTTTAATAATTCCTAGGATTCTTTGAGGGAAGTGAAGCCATGCCAATTGAAGTGATATAAATTTGACAGGGTTATAGTGTAATTATGCCCTATGTCTTCATGCAGCCATGTTTCAGCTGCTGCTTGAACTGCAGTCAGATGAGCTTAACAGAACAATCCATAGTATAGGAAGCCAGCATAATTTACGTCAGGGTAAGTACTGCCAGTGCAATTTACTCCTATTCCAAACTCCCATTTTGCCAATGTAACTTTTGCTGGGTTGCTAGATCACATGACTGAGCTGAAAGGAGTTTGGAATTGGGTACATCTCCTCCTGCCCTATCACATCCCCACCACACACCCCAGAACATCCCTTTTGAAATATACTCAGAGTCGAGCGAGAGGCTGCTGTCGGTTGCCATTCTGAGCTCCTTGGGACCTGGGGCTGAAGCCTGGATGCACGGTGCGAGGCAGCGGTGTGGCAGGTGGCAGTGTTGTGGTGCTGTGTGTGGCGGTCAGCTCAGTGGGATCCCATCCTTGTCGCCAGTGAAATATACTCGGAGTCGAGAGTGGATTTCATGCTCTTTATTCAGCTCATAGTGGTGAGGAGGAATGGAAGTTCCCCCAGAATGTCTGCTTTATATACATTATTTACACAATGGGCCTCAAGTGATTGGCTACTTCCGGGATTCACCTGTAGGCCAATCAGGTTGCGGATTCACTTCCACCTGGAGCTGGATTGGGTGGCTCCTGTGGACCAATCAGACTGCTGCATTCTGGACCCTATTGTTCTAGGACCAATCAGACTGCTGCCTTTTGGATCCTATTCAACTCAGTACATAACACCTTTTATGGGACTTACCCTGTCCTCAGCTGAGTTGTGATGGAAGACTTACACAGTGTATCTGTGGCTAAGCCGGGAGGAAAGACTTCAGCTGGAGATTTGCTTATTCCAAACCTCCAACTGATTTTGAATTTTGGATTTCTCCCTAAAAGGAAGCACTGTGTCAGATTATAGACTATACATGCATCATTTCTATTATTATTTATATACAGCCTGTTAGCATATTAATAATAAATAAACAATAAAAGTGTAATAAACCAGTTAAAACAATGTAAAATAGCAAAATGACAAAATACTTGCCCATCACTTTGGATATGTATTTATGAGCTGCATTCATACCATCACCACAAGGACAGTTCCCCAGCATTCTAATCTCACTTGAAATGCAGGCTTTATATTTAATCCAGGGCCGACCCACTCATGAGGCAAGGTGAGGTGACTGCCTCAGGTGACAGGATCCACAGGATCAGCAGATCCCAGTGCATATTTTTATTGCCCCTTTGTTCCTGTTGTCAATCTTCACTCTTCCCTAGTGAGGAAAGGGGAGCCATTTTGTGGCTCATCTAAGGTGCCAAAGTGTTTTGGGCTGGCTCTGATTTAATCAACAGATTTTTTTCAAATCATCTGCAGAACTTCATATGATTAATCAATTGCATTTTATTTAACCAGGTTGCAGTCCTGCCACCCACCTCTCCCCTCTCTCTCCAAGCTTCACTGGGTGATCTTACCATTCAGCAAGAGCAAATCACATCAGCTAAGAATGCAACTAACTGCATAATATTAAGCCATTCAGTGGGATGTTTATTACCTTTTGAGCATTCCTGTATACTCCCACTGACTTCTGTATACTAGCTCTCATCCTGATATTTAAAATAAATGAGCCTTGTTGCGAGAAAAAAACTTAGAATGGTGGAAATTAGAGATTCCTATTAAGAAATGTTGATCACCCTCCTACCTATGTAAGAAGCATTTCTTAATGTATACAATATATACTCCAGTAGCGCTGGTTTGATTGAATTGCTCACTTTGGCTAGCAGGTAATCGTAAAAAAATAATGTACGGCATGTTTAATGAGCCTTAAAAACTTCGTGGAAATGATTTGTAATAGAGATCTTCATTGCCCACTGAAGAAATCTTAGATTCATTAGGTTTTAAGCTCTGTGTCTACTGCAGTTTGAAAAGATAAATACATTATTCTCATTAATGACTTCAGTAAAGGTTACTCAGTGTATTAATGGGGTGTCTGTTCTAAATGGTTTTTAAAAATTGACTGGGCTTCCCTATGGAGAGATGAATAGTTGCCTGAGGCAGTAACATGGTGCATCAGTTAAGTGAAGAGCCAGAAGTCTGTGGCTTCAATATAGTTATGTACCCATCTTTTCAGATTACTAAGCAATAAGCAAAATATGGTAATCCTCCTAGGTCAGGGGTCTGCAACCCGCGGCTCCGGAGCCGCATGTGGCTCTTTTACACCTTTGCCGCGGCTCCGGGGCGCATACTAGCGAGGGGAGGAGGCGCATTGTGCGCCCCAACACTCCCCACTGTGGTGGGCGCTGTACTGGCTTTGACGTCGCATGGGGGCAGTGTGTGCGTTAGTCACACACCGTCCCGACGTCACCTGCCCGCCCGCCCGCCCGCTACATTGTAAGCTGGTCACTGTTTTGAAGGGGAGTGAAGAACACACACACACAAAAAGGTAACTTGTTAATTTAACGTTTATTTCTATGAGGAGGAGTAATTCTGAGGGGTCAAACAAAGAAATAATAATAAAAAGTGACAAAAAAGTTATTTTTATAATGACGAGTTTTGCGGCTCCCAGTTTTTTTTTCCTTCGGAAATGGGTCCAAGTGGCTCTTTTTTTCTTAAAGGTTGCAGACCCCTGTCCTAGGTAGAAATGAGTTGCTATTTGTTGTGTGGTTGCAGTATGAATTCTAAGCACACCAAGAAACTTTTAACTGCCACAAGACACTGGTCTTTTTGTAGGTCCAACCATGAGGCAAGCTAAGCAGTGGTGCAGTTGTGTGATTTTAAACTTTGTATGTCATTTAGGAAGCCTATTTATATGGTAATGTGTATAACTTTCCTTCCTTGTGGCATTTGGGGGCCCTCCTGAGTAGGGTCCTAGACCTCTGCCCCCAGTTTTGTTCTGATGGAACCATTCAAGTTGGGAGTCATTCATTCTTTGGAAACTGTCTACCAACCTGGGGAAATGGGATGGTAGTGCTTTGTTTACAATTCTTTGTTTACTACATGGTTGGAGACTACAGTCTACAGCCTTTTCTCCTAGTTGGTACTAAGTTCTGATCATACTGTACTTGTTAGTCCCTTCCCACCTATTGTCTATGTCAGTGAATTGTGATAGAATAAATCAATGCTACAAAGCCCCTTCCCCTAGTTTCCCAATGATAATGAGTGGATAGCTTCAGTGAAAGATCATGATCACAAATTAATGCAGATATAAAATAGAGTATATTTGAGTGTTGACTCTTTATAAGTGTAGGGGGTGGGGAAGCAGCTACAGCTCTCTGAAGTGTTTCAGGCTGAATTCAACCTCTAATGTGTTGAGAACGCTTGTATATGTTTTAAAGTCAATTCTGTATTAATTAAGAATGAATCAAAGCCCATTTTAAGGGCTTTCTTGAATTGATATATTGTAGCAAAATTCATCACAATCAGCCAGCAGGTGTATTTATTTCCAAATTTACATTTTATTTTAACATCCATGTTCAGACTAAAGTGTGTGAATTCAAGCTATTATTCTGACTCTGCTGCCAGGTCAGGTGCACACTGCTGCCCCTTGCTACTGTATGGAAGTAAGCTTTATTGAACGTACGGGATTCAGGTGTAAATAATTTAAAATATGTGTGGCTATATATTTCTGTGTCTGTGTATACAGGTGTTTGACTCTGTTTTTAAAGGACATGGGCACCTCCAGACTTTCAGTGTTTGGGGATGGGATTCAGTCATTGTGCAGTTAAAGTTGATTTGATTTTCTTGTGCAACAAACTCGCTTCTCAGACCTTTTGTGATAAGGAAAGTGATGGGGAAATACCTTTGAATGTGTGGGATAACAATTGCAACATTGTATAATTTTCCTCCCAACAAATCCAAGTGAATGCTCAGTAAACAACTGGCCTTGTTTAACCTCCCTGCAAACTTGGGCAAACAAATCAGAATGAATGATCAATAAAGAAGTTATCTGGAAGTGACCGTGGTGGTAGTAATGTGTATGTCAAATTTCAAAGGATCTTGCTCTAGTTAGTCAAAGATGTAAAAGTAACTTTAAAATACCTTGACCCATTGGATGGGGAAAATCAATGGCACTTAGCAATTGGTGTGTGCTGCTCCATGCAAAAGAGATCTGCCAAGGAGAACCTATTTAGCCTTGGCTGAATAATTAACTCACATTCAGATACCTGGGAAGATTGCGCTATGGCTCACAAACACACTTTACAGAAAGGCACCTCCCCTTTTAGAAGCTGCTTTGCCTTCATTACACAGGAATCCAAATCTGCTATTTATCTAAAGTACACACAGCTCCATTGGCCCTTCTTTCCTGTCATATTTTCTTTTAATCACAACAACAACAACAACATTAAATTAAATTAAATTAAATTAAATTAAATTAAATTAAATTAAATTAAAAAGTGAACACTTTTGTCAACACTGTGGCAAAATTATGCCGGACAGCTTTAAATACATGTCAGGATATTGTAATATTGTTAATCGTTTACAGAGGTTTTATAGGAAGCGATTTATAAATGGAATAAATTAAATAAATAAAAATATTCAAATGAGCATTTGCCTTGTTTGTTTGCTATGTTCCACCCACACTCTGTGCTCTTTTTCCAGCCCCGTCTCTCTGGCACGTCCATATCATTCTCAGGTCCTTCTCACTGTCAAGCATACACCTCCCCCTTCCTCCTTCTTACACACCCAACTTCATATCGCTTTTGCCTGCTTCTATTCCTGTCCTAAAGACTGTACCCTAAGCCCTTCTCCTCTCTCACACTTTTACACACAATCTCCTTCATTATCAGTGGCAGACCTTGGGATTTCAAAATTTGCCCCCCCCCCCAGCTCTTGGCTTCCGTTACATCATAGTTGTGTCAGCTCCTGTGTCTCCCCAAGGCTTTGCACCCAGTGCAACCGAACAGATCATGTTCCCCTAAATCTGCCTCTGTCGTAATGCTGGTACATCTGCATTGCAAACCATAGCGGCTGTGCTCAATCAGCTTAACTGGATATAGTTGTGCTCCTACCGTACTGCAACTTGAGCTCAGCCTGCAAGGGGGAGAATCACTTGCAGAAGGCACGGATTCAGTCTTCTGATTTCTCCAGGGGTTTCTCCAGAGGAGCTTTGTAATACAGTACTGTAGTCTCAAACCCAGTGCTGCCAGCCTGATATTGGCCAGCTAGATGCTCTCCCTCTTGTGGACTGTATTGCATATCATCCAGTTGCTTGCTTTAGAAGCCAGAGGGGTGGGTGGAGGAACTTGCAATCCACCCTTTACGCTCCTGGAACACGTGGCTAAGGAATAAATTAAATGGGATTAAAGTGCTTTAGAGAAGTGCTTAAGAGTTATTTGTCAACAATGGCATTATATTTCTATTCTCCTGTGGTCGTGCTGAAGAAGAAAAGAAGAGAGGAAAAGCTTGATCCTGAAGCTTGAACATAGCTAAGCTATGGTTTAGCTTTCCTTGCCAACCAGGTTTAAGAATGATTAGTGAGCAGAAGGGGAAGCTTTTGTACTCAACATGTTATCTTATTGCTTTTCTCTTTTCTATGTCCCATCCCTACCCTGCTCCGTTCCAACCCTTCTGCTGCTTCTCTTGATACCTCACTGATTCTGCCTTCATAGGAAGATTAACCCCATTACCTATTGTTTGAGAGAGATAGGCTTTTCTTGGGTGAATTCCTGCAGTCATTATTGACGCAAACATTCAGGTTAAACCATAAGCAGCCTGATTATAAGCTGTGTAAAATGAATCTAAACACTGTATTGATTGTAGTGGACTTTTAAAAATCAAGCCCTACACTGAATAACTTAAGGATTTTGTCCCATGTGCATTTCAGTCTGACATATTCTTCAAAGCTGTCTTAACATCTGAGAGTTTCATGACTTTATTTTTTTTCCATGTCTCATAAAATAAAAATGTATATCTGCTGCATACTGGATGAGTAACTTTGCAAGTTACTGTACATAATAAATTAGTTTGATTATCATGAGGATTTATAAATCTGAATGTAGAATAAAATGAAATAATGAATGTTGAGTTAGTATGACTGACAAGTTTGCTCCACAAGCCCTCTTAAAAAGAAAGTTGCTTAAGAGAGCACTTAAAAGTATTGTCAATAATGGCATTGTATTTACCAGAGTGAATATAGTCAAAACAAAAAAAAAATTCCTTCCAGTAGCACCTTAAAGACCAATTAAGTTAGTTCTT
Organism: Podarcis gaigeae; assembly: GCF_964106915.1. NCBI lineage: Eukaryota > Metazoa > Chordata > Lepidosauria > Squamata > Lacertidae > Podarcis > Podarcis gaigeae. The sequence continues at coordinate 81,480,316 of NC_139677.1, forward strand.
GGTATGAGCTTTCGTGTGCATGCACACGAAAGCTCATACCAAGAACTAACTTAGTTGGTCTTTAAGGTGCTACTGGAAGGAATTTTTTTTGTTTTGACTATGGCAGACCAACACGGCTACCTATCTGTAACCAGAGTGAATATAGATATAGATACATAGTGTATGGGGTGTTAGAGGAGGGTAGAGCCTCTGGTGCGGGACACAAGTTCCTTCGAGGGAACTTTGTCCCCCTGTCGCCACCTTGCACTTAGTTCTCACCTGTAGGTCCTAGTTCTCACCTGTGGCTGCTTGAGGTGTTGTGCCTGAATGAATGTTTATGTTTTGACATTAATCTGCATAGTATTATCTCTTGAACCATGTACAGCACCTTAGACCCTTGGAAGATAAAGGTGGTATATTTTTGTAATGAAGAAATAAATAAATTCTGGGTGAACAGAGATGGTCATTACCATGCCAAAAAATTGTAAATTTACTGAAATATAGATTACAGTTAACAGTAATCTGTAACATTCGACCACTTAATGAGGCAGATTTTGTCACATCCTTTCAACTGATCAGAACAATAGAATATCAGGTGAATATACAATATAGCTAATCAGGTGGCTGATTGCTACTAATTTGCAGGTCCAGATCCACTGTGCCTGCAGTTTACTTTTACAAAGCCATTCAAGCAATTGCATGTATGGCATCCCAGCTAATTTGGCTCTGTGTGAAAACACTTAAGCCCTTTTAGATAAAAACATATTAATTTGAATAGATACAAAGCCCATCAGTTTTTCCACCAGTTTTAATAATCTGGATTTTCCTTGTTTTCTAGGCTCTAGTTCGGGGTCCAGTTGGAAAGGTCCAAAGCTAAATATAACAGGAACACAGCATGTCATACAAGAAGGAGATACTTTAAGCATCATGTGCAGGTAACCAACCAGGGTGCACCTTTTATGAATTTGGTCTGTGGTTAATAGGTTTTCTTTCTAGTTTGTTTTTCTAGTTGGTTGCAAGAAGGAATTATTGTTGGAAGAAATATGGAAAGCTTCCTTATACCGAGTCAGACTCATTGGTCTATTTAGCTCAGTATTGTCTGCACCAGGCATAGGCAAACTCAGCCCTCCAGATGTTTTGGGACTACAACTCCCATGATCCCTAGCTAACAGGACCAGTGGACAGAGATGATGGGAATTGTAGTCCCAGAACATCTGGAGGGCCAAGTTTGCCTATGCCTGGCTCTGCACTGATTTTCAGCGGTTCTTTTCAAATTGAATGGGGGACTGAGTGTTGAGATTCCTGTATTGCAGGGAGTTGGACTAAATGACCCTCAGAGACTTTTCCAACTGTACAATTCTATGATTCCAAGATTTCCAACAGAGGCCTCTCCCAGTCTTAGCTGGAGATGCTGGGGATTGAACCTGGCGTCTTCTGCATGGAAAGCAGCTATTTAATAGTTCTTCATTTTCTTTTGTTTTTATTTATGATGTTGCTTTTAGAAAACAATATTAAGGGGAGCACCAGAAATTACTAGATGCCATATGATTAAGGCTTGGGAATTGGTGCCATATAATGGTAGCCAAGCATAATTGTTTTGTTTGTTTATGCTTTTGCTTTCTTATCTGCATTTGCAGTGGGGAAGTGGCTCATTCATGGTCTCTGCCTGAAAGTCTAAGCAAGGACAGCGAACGACTGAATATAATTCCATATAGTTGTGGAAGGAACAGCAAACAGTTCTGTAGTAGCCTGACTTTGAACAAAGCTCAAGCAAGTGATACAGGATATTATAGCTGCAAGTATACATCTTCAAGTGCTGTGAAGAAGAAGACAGTATCAACAATATATGTATTTATTAATGGTAAGATCCCAATTATCTTTTCCTTCTTATTAAAAAAATACTTCTCTGAAATGCTAAATTTGCATTATTACTTAAGCAAAGGGATCTACATCTAAATGAGCATGTTATCATCAATGGAACATCTGGGTACATTGAAACCACTTGGGGTTGTTGTGTTGCAATGTGTTTGAAGTTGTGGGGCCAAAACAGACATGAACCAGGAGATTTGTAATCGGATTTCCAGGCTTTTCTGGTTTTATTTGCTTTTTGAACGGGTGGTTGACCTGTGGGCTGCCCAACAAAAAGTTTTTCTGTGACCCACAAAGACTCTTTCTATTTCTATGTATATTCACTGCTCCAGTGGGTCCTCCACTGTCATGCCTTGATGCCTCAGCCTTTTGTGTACTACACAATTCCCCCCCCCCCAATTTTAAATAAAGGGGGGTGGGAATTGGCCACTCCTGTGGGCCCTTGTGGTGTGATCCTATGATATGCTGTGATTTTCCCCCTCTGCCCACCCCTATTTCTCCTTTTCAAAATAAAATTTGCCATGCCTACTTTACACCTTCACCACACCCACTTATACATTTTGTTTATACCCACTTTGACATGTGACTGTTGGAGGGTTAGCCATGGATCAGTGCAGTGCTTGGCCTGCAAAAGGGTAGCCACCCCTGTTCTAGAACAGACTTGAAATGAATGTGTATGTGTGGGTGGAAGGGTTCTATATCATCTTCCACAGTACCACTGCCCCCAGACCAAGTTGGATCCCCTTCAGATGTTTTCAGATTTGAAAAAGGCATTGGGAGATTCAGTCACAGATCTCCTATGTCAAATGTAGTTTGGCTACCATGGGAATGCAATTCAAAATGGAAAATAGAGTTAACATTTTATCTACCAGCCTAAGAAAAAACAAAGAACAGGAAAGACTTGGGGCATGTGGAATTTTGCATGCTTTATCTGAAAGGAAGCGGACCAGAAATGTGTCTATTAAATGATTAGAATATGGCATGAACCATATCTTACAGTATCAAATATATATATTGAGTAATATCCTTATTGTTGCTAGGTGTGTGCGTTTTTAGGCAAAAGGTGTGAAATGCCACCCCATTGCCAGAAAAAGCACTGGAATGTCAAAGAACAATGTAATTGACTTTTAGGAAATTTATTTTTTACTATCAGGTTAGTGCTTGAGTCACATCCATTAACCTGTTATAGTGCTTGGCCACAATTCTGATTATTGTGACTGCTTGGTTTTCCTACTGTCACCAGTGGGAAAGAGAAATATGTGATCTTTCACAGGGTGCATAAGAGGGTGTTCATGTATTTCTCTTTCCGTGGATGATAGTGTACCATTTCAGAATCATGGATGTTGGCTACATTTCATAGATTCACTTGCATATTTCTCTCATACATATTTTGGGGGTGTCCTCTCCCCCAGCATCTTAATAAAAATGAATATTAATATTTGATTAATGAGTAACATAAAATAAAGATTCTTGACTGCCTACAGCATGCCCATCTGATTAATAAAGACTTTAAAACGGAATATTAATTTTGCACCTTTCATGTGAACCAAATCCACTTTGAAATCTTTGTTACAAAAGTTTGCATGGCCTGAGGACACAGCTGAATTTTACAAGCAGTTTTACAATTAGAAATAATGAGACAAGACTCCAGATAAATGGGTTTCAACTAGGGCCACATTTCATTTCATTCATTTCATTATGGTGGCTCGAAACTAACTTTTAAAGGCTAGGTTTAGGATACTAACTCTTAACTCATAAAGGTAAAGGTAAAGGTACCCCTGCCTGTACGGGCCAGTCTTGCCAGACTCTAGGGTTGTGCGCTCATCTCACTCTATAGGCCGGGAGCCAGCGCTCTCCGCAGACACTTCCGGGTCACGTGGCCAGCGTGACAAGCTGCATCTGGAGAGCCAGCGCAGCACACGGAACGCCGTTTACCTTCCCGCTGGTAAGCGGTCCCTATTTACCTACTTGCACCCGGGGGTGCTTTCGAACTGCTAGGTTGGTAGGCGCTGGGACCGAACGACAGGAGCGCACCCCGCCGCGGGGATTTGAACCGCCGACCATGTGATCGGCAAGTCCTAGGCGCTGAGGTTTTACCCACAGCGCCACCCGCATCCCTAACGCTTAACTCATACGAACTCTTAATCCCATAGGATTACTTGAATTGGGTGAGCCACCTTTCCTCAGTGGGAGGGGCATAAGTAGTCATTACCCTTTTCCTTGAATCGCACCCATTCAGATGAATAGGTCAGCCTTCCTGAGCTCCTCTTCCTCGTGTCCCACAACTCTGGCAAGGTAAGGCAGGTTAGCCTCAATGGTGCACTGTATCCTGCACCCAAGTTCAACAGTCATCCTGTGAATGGCAAGGCTCAGGAAAGCCAATCACCCTCAAAGTGCCAAAAGATACTTATCTAAACTCATCTGTACTTGTTCAACTTACCACACTTCCCTTTCAAAATAGCACAGACTTAGCTTAATTAATGCCATAGATGCACTTAACCACATCCCTCCCTCTTGCATACAGTACAATAACTGTTTACCTTAATATATATAAAATAAAACTCTTTAGTTAATATTATATAGGAGGCAGAGTTCTTAATTGTAACATCCAAGTTCGAACATTGAGAATTTCCTTTCTTTTCTATACAAGTTTGAGTTCTATCTCCTTCTAAATGAAATAATTTACCCGTGGGGTTAATATTTTATATCCCTTATAGCCATGTTTTAAGATGGAAAGGAAAGTGAAATTAAATAAAGGTTATGAAAAGCCTTCAGACAAATAATTAAAAAGTTGCTGTCCTAGAAAATGTGATGCATATTCCTTTTAATCAAAGGTAGGAAAACATTTGGAAGGCTTTAGGCTGCAAACAGGGCCCTGGGCTCACAACAAGAGTGGAACTCCCTGATGATGTCAAGAAGAGTGCTGAACTGGCTGATATACCTGAAAGTTTATGATAGGGACTATGACAATCCTCTGCCTAGAGCCTGAAAATCTAATAGTTACTTAATTGGAAGATCTATTATCCGTCAAAATGCTCCCTATCTTACTTTCTTTTTATCTCCAGTTTCTTACAGTTCAGTTTCTTGCCTCTTTGCTTTTTCTCCTACTACTCTGATTTAGTGAACAACATATACTAATTTACTCACCTGGGAAGTGGGAGGGTCAGTAACCTGTGAGCAACAAAGTGATTTATTTGTACTAAAAAGCACACAAAATTAATAAACAGTCTGCAAACTTATGGTTCTTTGGAGGTTGTCTCAAGGGCCATAGGATTCTTTGGGTCTGCCTGTCCAAGGGTGGAGAGAGGGGCCTGCCCTTGGAGAGGGAATTCTGACCTTGTATGCCTCTTCTGTGAGAGTATGGAAAGCTCCACAGCCCATGCCTGCCCAGTGTCAGAGCTCCAATTCTGGAGAGGGCAAAATCAATGCATGGTGGAGGTATGTAGGCAAAGGCTAGAGGTCTACAGGATTCAAAGCACACATGATCTGACTCCAGAACTGGTGGCAAAGTCTGGAGCTGGTGTAATTTATTTCACTCCCATTGGAATTTTTTAAAAATCCAGAAGAAAAAAGAAAAGAAAAATGTGTTGCATCTCTTCAAAATTGCCCCTGTTGTTCTTCCCCTCAAAGTTTTTGAGTACAGTACTTTGTTATTTTTATTTTTATTTGGTAATAAAGAAGGCTACAGATATATTAACATGGGATTATCTGGAAGGTTGTTTGTGTTTAAATGTGTAGCTGTGATTTGTAAGCGGAAGGAAAATTACTTTTGAATATATACAGTTATTAGTATTGTCAGAGAAAGACAATGTCATTCAGTGGCCTATGACTGTCACCTCAAGTGTGGAACTGGTGACATGAATGTATCCGTTAAAGTTAGAATGTTCTTTACATATTGTACTGGTTTCCTGTCACTCTCTTTAAAAGGGATGCAAGGCTCAAGATGACTCCCCTCCCCCCACTAGTACATTATTGGCATCAGCCAGTGGTGACACTGTGTCTGCAGACACTACGGTCAATCTTTAGGGCAGCTCTTCCTCATACTTAAAATGGCCTGCAGGTTATACATACAGGAAACTGCTCTGCAAAGTTTGCTGGTTTTGGAGAATAGCTTTTAATTTTGTGACAAGGATGAATGAGTCTCAAAGGAGTAGTAACAAGTAGCATTTCACTGGCGATATGAAGAGCTGGTGACCCCCCCTTTATAACTGTAGCCCCTGCACAGAAAAAAAAGTGTTTCTTTTACAACTGTAGAAGCAGGATAACTTTTCATCTTTCCTTGGATCATATTGCAAAGGAAATGTTGTTAGTCTGTTTTGATACTTAGGCAATTTTTTTGTCCTCCTTCTTCTTAAAACAAACAAACAAAGAAGTCCTTGGCAGTCACAATAGCTGCAGAGCAATTAGCAACCTAAGGCAGCAATCCTATACCCACTAACCTGGGAGTAAGCCCCACTGAAGTCAGCAAAACTTCTAAGAGGTTTACATAAAACAATAGAAAATATTCATTAACAATACTGATAAAGTAGAACATTAGAAACAAATGGACATAGAAATAGAAATAAAATCAGTAGCTGTAAACCTCAAAGACATAATAAAATTGACTGACTGGGTAGGCTTCCCATGTATAGTATTGCATTGTGAGATACTCTATATGGCAGAAGATAGATGAATAGGATAGCAAAGCACAGAATAGATTTTCAGAAAAAAATAGTTTTGCAAATATAGTTCCCAAAGTAGATAAACTCAATGAAAGAAATTAAGTAGAGATGCATATGGTGGATTTCAAAACCTTTGGCTGTAAGGCTTCAATATATTGAAATGAGTCCTAGTTATGAACATTGTTGCTCAGATGTGGGGGCGGGGGAGGGAATGTGCAAAATTGTGACCTTGTGTGGTGAAGAGTTTGCAACCATTAAACACTTCCCACTGAATATGTGGCTTGTTCAGGTCTATGCATAGCTCCAGCTACACAGTTTCACACACTGACCTAAATTCCTCAAGCTAGCCCATTTTTCTGGCTGGCAGATATGTCCCATACTGATTTAACAACATGAACCACAATTCAATGGGTGTAAGTGTCCATGACTCTCTACTGGATAATGGTCTTGTTTGCATTTGTGTACTGAAGTCATTTGTTGTGACTTAATTTTTCTGTTATTCTTTTTGCAGACACACACAGTCCATTTGTAAAGCTCAACAGAGATCTGCCAGATATGATACGTGTTTTTTATGGAGAAGAACTTATCATCCCGTGCAGAGTTACAGTACCAGATATTCCTGTTACATTAAAAATGGTATTTGGATTTTGCTAAGTAAAACTGGATTGCTTCCTACATCTGTTATACAGTGTTTATGCTAACTTTCTCCAACCTGGTGCCCTCCACATATTTTGGACTACAACTTCCATTGATCCCCATGTGTTGAGTGCCAAAACATAAGGAGAGGACCAGACTGGGGAAGGCTAATTTATGCAGCTTAGTAATGTTTTTATTTATAGAAGTATAGTGAATGTTTCTACGTCCATTGAAAGAACTAGTGTCAAATAGAAGCAAAATAATTGGCTGTGCAGAATGTAGACAGACTCAAGGAGGACAGCAGAAAATTGTATTAAGGCATCAAAAAGAGGCGAGCAAGAACCAATTTCTGTGGTGATATTTCATGGGGTGTTTTCGATTGCCACACCCCTCTAGAGGAGGAAATAAATGAACAACAGCCATTCAGCCAGAGGGGGAGTCCATTTGTTTCACAATAATCCAACTGCAACAGTTTACCGAATATAGTTCTAACAGAAGACCTGGGGGGAAATAGTCAAATGTAAATGCGCTGGAATCAATTTGAACTCTTATTACACTAAACAAAAGCAAGTTATCTTGTTGTCTGGGCTTAACATTCATCTTCCTGTCAGCCTTCTGCTGAAGTAACTGCATGACACAGCTCCATCTGCTTCCATTTCATTCTATGACTGAATGCTCTCTAGCACCCATGACTTCTCCATCCTCCCACTGTCTGTACTTCAGTCCCTCACTTCTGATGGAGCCATCAGTCTGGATATATAACAAAGTTTTTAAAAGTGTATTTTATTTTTCCTCCAAACACATCCACTGTTGAATAGCATACAATCACACCTACTACCCACAACCACATGTCTCAACATCTGAGAGCTATTTTTATATTTTTCGTGTTCTAGAGAGTTTCTGAAGACATGCCTAAGAAATTACATACTTCTCATAGTGTTCTTTGTAGTCTAGCAAGTTGTTTGCGGTCCAGCAAGTGAAACTGTGAAAGCACAGAGCAGAGCATGGGAGTTTCTTAAGCTATTTGACAAAATATTTTTTAAAAAGCTTTGTGTACTTGTTTTGAATAACAGGATAAGCTTGCTCTTTTTATTCTGACCACTTTTGGATCAACTGCAGCTTCATATTTACCTCATGACACATTAGCTAACAATTTTCAACCAATAACTTTCTTTTTGTTGATTTTACACCCCCACATTAAACCCTCCCTGCCTCCTCAAAAATTTTCTTCTCAGTTTGTCACAAAAAAATTGCACTGCCCACCTTACCACACAGAAATATCTATATGGGGGGTTTCCATAGCTGTATGGTAATTAAGAAAAATTAAGCAAAGTAAGTTTGAATGCTTTTCAACTCAGTAAACCAAGCAAAAAGCCAATGAAATATATTGAGGTTTAGTTTACAGATAGGTGGTTCAGTTATTAAAATTATGTTAAGTGTGCTGAAGTGCTTACCCAGTGATTTCAGCTGGCTTGCATGCATCCTTTCGAAGTTGTAGCCCTTGAGATGTTTTGGGACTCAACCCCCAACAAAAAGGGTGTGTTTATACAGATGGTACTGCTGTACTGGATCCAGATTCAGTGGGGGTGGGTCTTAGATCAGTGGTTTCTAATTAGCTAATTACTGAGGACGCCGTTTTTCAAAAGCCAAGCCATGGACCCCCTACTTCTGAAAATTTTGATAACTCTATGGTAGTTACCTCCACAAAGCAATTTTTTGAACAAAATGTGAGGTAGCCCCTAATAAGCAAAGGATTTTAAGTATACTAAAAAACAGATTAGGGTTGAGTGATATCTGGTTTTCAACATAAATCACAATACTCTCCCTCATGTGAGGAGCAATATATTCCTGCGTATTGCCACGTCAAAATTGTTATTGCATTGCGATTTCAAAATGGACCATAAAATTTGTGATATTACCATGCAAAAATGAAAAGAATATAGTTGGGGAAGGCAAGGGATGGGGCCGCAGACTTCCTGGGTGCATTCTGCAGTCCCTCAGGGGTCCCTGGACCCCTAATTGGGAACCACTTTCTTAGATAATGAACTTTATTTATTTTTAAAGTTAATTCTCTAATATATAACAATAATTATGAAGCAAAATGTGCACACATACAATGATTGCTTCATGACAAATGACCCTATTCCCACCTTGCAGTATTTTTAGCCAATGTGTGAAATCACAGTTGTGATTGATGGAATGCTTTGGCAAAACTAGGCTGACAAATGCACTGTGGAAGGCCAAGAAATGGTTTCAAACTAAACCAGGAAGTCCCTTCTTAATACAATTTCCATTCTGAAGTCATGGATTTCTCTGGTGCATATGTGGCTACTTTTTCTATCAATTTAGACAATGGAAAAAGGACTTCCTGGTTTATTTTGATGCCATTCTTTGCTTTGCTCTGGTAAGGAAGTGGTTGTTTTCCAGAGAAAACAATTGAGAAATGCAGGATTTTAGTGTAACTGTGATGTCCACACAAAGCAAAAAGTTGCAGCAAAGATAGCTCTAAACCTCAGCTACCAAGAGCATGAATTCCTCTTAGTTGTCTGAGCAACAATCCTTTGCTTAGCAGATAAGTCATTTCATGCAAAAAATGTTGGGTTGTATCCAACAAAGTACATACAAACTCCAAGTAAACCCACTGAAATTGTTGTATCTAAGTTAGCCTTGCCTATTATTTTCTTTCTGTCTACTAGTGAGCATTGGCTACAACTCATAATATTTTTTCTGAGAATGTAAAGATTAAATTTTTTTTTTAATGCCAATAAAGTCCTTCATTAGTCCTTCTGTGTTGCAAGTAAAAACTGTGGTAGAGAGAGTGTGAATTATTTAAACTGCAATGCAGTCCATTGTTGTGAGCCAGTTTGTGTTGGTTCTTTTTTAGAGAAATACAACTGTAATGGCTGTTAAGTTGATTGTGCTAGCAACTTGGGATGTAGATTGTTGCTGCTGAGATAAACATTTAAGTAGGTATATTTGTGTGAAAGATTCAAAGCCTTTTTGCTCAGGAAAACAAAAGAAAAGGGAGACTGTCCAATGCTGATAACATTGCTATAGTTATGAAGTATAAATAAATAACCACAGCAAATGCTCTTATAATAGGAATGTGCTGTGTGCTATATAACAATGTAATCTTGAATTTAACCAAGCACGGGCATCTCTCCTGAATCTTGGTTGCTGTAAATCTTTCCGCCCACCCCCCAATCTGAAATATCATTCCTGTTCTTGCACTGGTGGTGGAAAGTCCTGCAGTAACATAACTGGTTTCCAGCTCATGAAACCTGAGAACTTTGCACAATTTGGGACTTACATTGTAGGAGAAATATGGTTTTTATGTCTTAACAGTTATGTGGCAGACAGAAATTGAATAGACTAAACGTTTCCTAATATGGAAGTGCAGTTATGGTGATGTTTCATCTGTTTACCTTCTGTCTTTCAAGCATCTTATTACTTGTGTGTGACTTCTGTCCCCTCAAAATGCAGATTTGCATAAATTTGCATGTGGCACAAAGCACATACAAACTTTATGCAAATTGGCATCCTCCTTTGCAGGTAGAGAGAAGGACCAAACCACATACATTGTACTGGATCCTTAAAATCCTGTTTGCATCCCAGTTCAATTTCCATCGGCCCCAGCCAACCTTGCCAGTGGTCAGAGATTGTGGGTGTTTGGAGTATAACAAAGTCTGGAGCACCACAGGTTCTCCAGCCCAGCTAGATAAATAAAGGGAAAGGGCTGTATCTCAATGGCAGAGAATCTGCCTTGTATAGAGAAGGGTATAGGCTCAGAAAGGCCTTGTGTGCAGAAGGGCCTAGATAGGGCTTGGAATCTCCCCTGCCTGAAACCCTGGAGAGCTGCTGCTAGTCAGGGTAGATAATGTTGAGCTTCATGGATCCAGTGTTCCTAAAGATGTACATATTAAATCAAAGGGAACGTTTCCTCCCAATGCATCTACCACCAGTGCTAAGTCAGCATTAACAATTGCGCTATAAAATGAAGGCCTCCCAATCCTCCTGCAGACATTCATGACTTTGGTGGAAACTTTATCTTCGACAGAATATCCTGAAACAGTGGGCTGTGCATGCCTCTTATTGTCATTGTCTGTATATGCAATGATGAATCAGTCGAAGGATCAAAAGGGAAATGTTTATATCTGGCAACAGTAAGCACAATAGGCTCTCTAGAATTCAAGACACTTTAGAAAGTCAGTCAGCAGGCTATAAAGTGGCAGAAAGTATTTGTATGTACAGGACACACTCCTCCCATCATTTAAATTGTGATTATGGCTTCTTAGCAGAGATGCTGTAAAGATAAGGAAGTATATTCCACTGTGTCACTTTAGTCTTAGCTGTGATTGTTGTTCATTCTATTAAAACTTTTTTTTCTGTCAGGGAAATAACATAGAATGAAGGGAGGTGACTTGCTTTGCAGCTCTGAGCTTTGTGATCCATGATCACTGAATTTATGAAAGAAGAAATAGTATACTTAGCAGTCTTCACTGTCACAATCAGTGCACATTTCTAGGTTTTGATTCAGAAGTGTCTAAGTCAAAAGTTCCAAGCTCAGTGACCAGTCCCAACACCCCTATGTGTATATATTTTTACCCTAGCAATGGATGCTAAGATCCTCCTCTTTTCATACCATGGAGCATAGTTGGCCCACAACTGGTGCAGCCCAACCAGATTAAGTGCTGGGTGCTGCACTATTATAATTATTATTAATTAAACTTGTATAGTCCCTTCATTATATCCCAGTTGCTCCTCCACTCCTGAGATAATTGGGTTCTTTTAGTGTGCTAGCACCTATATTCTGGAACTCCCTGGCTATTGACATGAACATTCTTGTTTAGACAAGCCTACCCAGATGTGTAGAATGGGGGTTATATGCTTTAATCTGTTGTTAGTTTATTGTTGGTTTTATGTTTTGAATGACTTACAGTAAATAGTTGCTTTTATGGTTTTTACTGATAGTTTTATTCTTTTTGTGAAGCACTTTGAGGGGGTTTTAACGGTCAAGTGGTATATAATTTTTATGAAATAAATAAAATAAAACAAATAAAATAAAACAAATAATGTTTTACTGCCTTTTAAAACAGCAATAGTCAAAAGAGCCAATGTAAAGACAGGTTCCATCACTTCAGTGCCTTCTAAATAGATTACTTGTAAGGTATCTGAATACTATCTGTTTAAATCTTTGTTATGCTTCAATAGTGTATGGATTTTAGACTTTTAAAAAGGGGGTCACAGGTTCCCTTGTACTGTGTATAGCAGCAATCAATCTTTAGTTTCCATACATGAGAGATTTCTTAAATTTACGGTGAAAGGGGAGGTAGGAGTGTAAAGATGATCTTTAGCCCCTTGCCCCATGCACTCTGTATATAAGCATTTTGAACTCTCTTTCTGCGCCTGTTGCTGAAAATAATACCATAGTTTTCCCCCTCATTAACATTATGAGCATAAAATTTCTTATGGTGTGTGCCCTGGAGATTCAGAAGTGACTCACCTCCGTGGGTGCCTTGGTGTGCAGCCTCTGCTGCTGCCTTGGTTCTACAGCACAAACTACACAAAGGCTTGCCCGGCATACAGCCTTTCCTGCTGCCACGTTGCTTCCTCATGTGGGTGGCATGACTCAATACATAGCTGGTATGCACACAGCAGGTACTCACTTGGGCAGAGAGGCAGCTAGAAGGCACTCAACCTCAATGCCCTCCTACTCTAGCACCTTGTTTTGTGGAAAGCTGGCATACTCTTCCTGCACAATTTGTGGTGTCTTTTTGCTTCCTCACTTTGGTCTCCTGTGCTTAGGTGCAGTCTTGACCTTTGCCATGCCTGGGTAAGTTAAGATCTTGCATAAGCATGTTCAGTAGTGCAGCAATAAAACTGCTAGCACATTTGCAAAGCCAAGCAGGGTCCGGTATGGTTTCAAATTAGATAAGGAACCATGCATTGAGATTCCTGATTTGCAGGGAGTTGGACTAGATGACCCTCGGGGTCCCTTCCAACTGTATGATTCTATGATGCTTCCATTTCTGGCTCAATCAAAGCCATGAGAAGATAACAGTCTATAGCAGGGATAGCCAATGTGTTTCCCTCTAGGTGTTACAGACTTCAGCTTTCATCAGCCCCAGCTGACCAACCATTAAGGATGATGGAAGTTGTAGTCCACAGTATCTGGAGGGCACAATGTTGGCTACGCCCAGTTTACAGACAGTTGAGCAAGTGGTGGATATTGCTTCTCTCTGAGGCCATTTGCAGGCCTTGCCAACCTCTGTAGTTAGCTCTACATAGAGAAGCCACTGGAATTTGGAACATTAGGGCATACTAAGCCACATGTGCTCATTTGTGACTTTGAAGTCATGCTGTGATGTCACAGACATGCCTGACAAATATACATGCCACCATATATTACAGTAGGATGGATTTCCTTCTTGAAATGTTTTCATGTCAAAACTCTCTCTCTCTCTCTCTCTCTCTCTCTCTCTCTCTCTCTCTCTCTCTCTGTGTGTGTGTGTGTGTGTGTGTGTTTGCAAATTCCCATACTACAAGGTTTATTTCTTCTCTGGAATGACCCGCTGTCAACATTAGAAAATTCCCCAATTGCCAATTTAGAGGCAAAAATAGTGTCCTGGTATGTGATGATCATGCATCTGCAAATGAAGAACATTCTCTGACAGTACCATTTGGTCAACAGGAAGTCAGTGGCATAGCAATAAAGCCTGAGCAATCCCATTTGCTATTGCAAAATTATGAATTATGAAATTTTTTCGGGGGGAAACATGAAATAGTCACATTCTACACCTTTTTTATGTTATGAGACAAAAGTGCTATTGGAAGCCCTTTGAGTAAATATATTCATATAGGTGTTTAGTTATGTTCAGGAACTTTTAAAATTCCTTTTATAAATTAACCATTCATTAGTTTCGGGGGGAAGCACCTAACAATAAAAAGAAGTAATGAATTCATTTCGTTTTTAGATGCCAGGAGTTAACATCATTCCTGATGGGAAGACAATAATCTGGGATAGTACAAAGGGCTTTATAATACCAAATGCAACATATAAATTCATCGGCCTTCTCAGCTGTGAAACAAGTATTAATGGCCATGAATACAGCACAAAATACCTGACATTCAGGATGAGTAAGTATCTTTTGGTTTCCTCAGTCGGTAATTTCCAGTTATTTAATTGATTAATCATCAGATTCACTTTTCTTTCTTGATGTATTGTGTAGACAATGAAATCCATAGTGTCCGGTTAAATGCCTCAAGACCAGTCAAGTTATTAAAAGGAGACAAGCTTGTCCTCAACTGTACAATCACTACCGCCTGGAACACAAGAGTGCAGATCACATGGAGTTATCCTGGTGAGGTGGGTACTCTTGCTCTTTTCTAAAAATATAATTCCAAAAAAAGAGGAACTTCCTATATTTTACATTCCCTTGGCGTGATCAGGGCTTTTTTCAGCTGGAACTCACTGGAACTATGTTCCAGCACCTCTTGGATGGTGCCATTGCCATTCTAAGAGAATGAAGGAGGTGTTCATGAGGAGTTCTGGCACCTCTTTTTCTAGAAAGTTTCCTGCTCGAATGACCAAGCAAGCTTTACACAATGCATTTATGTTGATTTCATAACAACCGATGAATGAATGAATGAAACTTACTAGATTTCATGATGTTGGTACTTATTACCAACTAAGAGCATTCTTTTTAAAGAAAACATTTTTGCCATCTTTCTTGAAGTAACAGACACTTTTTCAACTCAACCTTAGAGAAAATAGTACAATTCATATGTCCAAGATTTCACTTTTTATGTGAACAATTATTTTTAAACAGCAGTTGTGAGCTTAAACACCTCACCATTTCAGGAGCATCCACACAAACAGCTGCCACTTAAAAGTATTTGTCAGGAATCCAAAGTAAACCTTGCTAAGCTTTGCCATTGGTGAAAAACACATGGGAACTGCTCACCCATCTGATTTCTGTGCAAGAATATTAAAGTCATGATAGTTATTTTAGTAGCCACTGAATCTACAGATATTGTTGGAGCACAACAACTATCACCCCTAACCATTGGTCATGTTGGCTAGGGCTGATTGGAATTGTGAGTCCAGCAACATCTGGAGGACACCACATTGGCTACCCCTCTGCTAGAGGAAGGTAGCAGTTCATAGTTAACTTCCAACAGGACCTTCCCTACCACAGTATTGATTTAGCATAAGAAAAGAGTGTCAAATTGTCACTTAATTACTAGCCTCTAATGCCAAAAGCACCTGATGCCCACAGTACATCCTCTGTGTCTGGTGCCAATTCATATGTTTCAAGAATATCACAATCTCATTTTATGTTCCTCTATCCATCCTCTCTTTTTAGATTTAGAGAGAATATCCAAGCCTTACTTATTGAGCTTCATGGCTGCACAAAGATCTGAATAGCCACAGTCAAACCCAATATACTGGCTGCTGACTCCCAATAACTCTCAGCCTGATTGCTATCCTTTACCACCATGCTCAGATTATGAGTCCATCATCTTCTTTGTGCTGTTTGTGAGCATTGCAGTTTCCTGTTATTCCTGGAGAGAAGCAGCTATTAAAATTTACAAATATTGGAATTGGTTGCTAGTATATCAGATGAGGTTAATACTAGTGTAATTAATAGCTAGACATCAATAACAAATACTATATAGTATCTTTCTCTTTCATAGATATGTGGGCCCCTTTCAGAAATTAATTTTCTATATGAAGTACCATATTTTTCTGTCTATAAGATGCCCCTATGTATAGGACACTCCCTATTTTGGGGGACTCAGATTTAAGAAAATGGGGGGAGATATATCTGCGTATAAGATGCCCCCTAATTTGTTACATTATTTTTAAGGGAAAAAACCTAGTCTTATACACAGAAAAATACGGTAGTTGTGTGGTCTTCTGAACTGCAGCGAAGTAGACTCTGTTTGAAATTGTGAAACACACAACACAATGGGGCTTTGTAAAGTGTTAAATTTGCATTACTTGATTAAACCACAAACAGCAGCTTATTTTATTTTATATTTATTTATCATTATATTTATATCCCACCTTTCCTCCAAGCAGCACAAGGTGGCATAAATGACTCTCTCCTTCACCATGTTACCCTCACAACAACCCTGTGAGGTAGAAGTTGTGTGTTAATACCTTTTTTCCATGTAAACATTTTTCTCCTGTCTAGGCAAGCAAAAGAGGGACCATAACTAAAAGCATTATACCAAGGAACGATGAACCCAATCTATTCTACAGTATTATTGTTGTTGATAAAGTCCGTGATATTGATAAAGGAGAGTATACCTGCAATGTGACAAGTGGCCTATCTGTGAGAACAGTTAAAACAACTGTTCATATTTATGGTAAGAAACATTATGTTTGTGCAGAATGTATGATATTCATATTCCAAGGCAATGAATTGAATACTTAGTGATGGATGACTTTTGTGTAAAAGACCAGGGTTGCTGTCCCAGTTTGTGTTATATCTGTGTGATCAAGTGGCTTCAGTTATACTTGTCCAGACTATTATCTTAAACACATAATATTATTTGATTTATTTTTTTAAGATAAACCATTCATCAGTTTGAAATATAGAAGAAAAAATGTACTGGACGTTATATCTGGCAAGAAGTCCTATCGACTTTCTATGAAAGTGAAAGCGTTTCCTGCACCAGAGGTTGTATGGTAGGATTACACTTTTTTTCTGCATAGAGAAAGAAGCTACTTATTTGGAAATATAACATGCTTGCTCAGGATTATACATTGCACCTCCAAATAAAAAGATGAATAAACATGCCCTGAAATGAACTTGGGATAAATTATTTGTTACTGTTAATATGCATATTTTCAAAGCTTACAAAGTAGCCATGTTTATTTCACTTAGGGTTGCCATATTTCCCGGACACAGCCGGCCATCGGAAATAGTGTCTGGATAGAAATCGCTGAATGCCAACAACTTTGGCCCCCCAAAAAGCTCAGCATATTTAAGCTTTTTGAAATATGGCAACCTCAGTGCATATTTGTCTTGGGGCAAAGGCAGGGAGTTACTGCAGTTACTGTATTAAGTGTGCTTATTCAAAAGTAAATCCTGTGGCATTCAGTATAATATACAGGCACCTCCCCACTTAGGTGGGAGTTATGTTCTCGGGTACTGCACATAAGTGTGAAATTGCATATAGTGGGGAACACAATCTAAAAAGCCTGCAAACACCTTCTAAACCTTTGGAAACCCTTAAAAACCCCTTTAAAAAACCAGCAGCATTTACCAGAATGGCATGAATGGTGGCAGTGGGGGCTCTTGGTCTTCCTCATTGCTGGAGGATGATGCGGAAACTACAAACTCCAACCATCCACAGAAGTCAAAGTTTGGTGCAAAGGCTCATGGGATTGCAGTTGCAAAGGTTCCTTGGCTTGCTGGCCATTTTCCCACTCTTTTGCATCCTTTTTGCAGTTTCTCCACTCTTTGGGGGTCATTTTTGCCCTTTTTGCAATTTAAACCAATTTATTTCATTATTTCCTGGTGCTGCATGTTTACGCAATCGCGCATGAGTCAAACACGTGCAATGTTTAAGGTTCAAGCTTGGATTCAAATGAATCTCTGGCAGACCCTGTGTTGGATTCACCCATCTTAACCTGAAAAGCAACCTTGGAGGCCTTTCACCTGCCATTAGCATTTTAATTGTAAGGTCATTTGTCTTCGTAATAAAAGTTGTCACAATCCCACCACAGGAACCCACTCCCCACAAAGGCTGGTATTTCACTGTGGCAAGGGACAGGCAGATAGCAACACACATTTAATGTCACATTTAGTTTGGCCTTAAGAGATGACATAATTATTTTTGGTGACCCATTCTTTCTAAACTTGTTTTATACAACTTCTGCACACTATCTTAAGAAGTCTTTCACGGAGTGCTTTGGTATAATCTTAATAGAAAACAATGTTATCAGTTTTGATCTCATTTTCATCTTTGTTTTTGTTTAAATAATTGTAAATGTCAGCAGCTGTGGTTGAATTCATTCCTGTTAAATGCTGTGTTACAAGCTGAATAGGACAATTCCTTACATGCATGTAGAGTACTAGTTCACAATTATTTTTGGAGGTTTTTTTTAGCATAGCTGCACATATATTTTAACACTTGCATTTCATCTACACTGTGTGTTTTGTTGTGTTCTCTGGAATATGCAAAGTGTATAGATGGACTTCTTTCACAGTTTGAGAGCAATTAGTTTCCCTGCCACTGCTCTTCATTTATTAGCCGTCCTTTAGAGACTGGAGAAATACAGCATGCAACAACTTTGCATTACACATATATATTTCCAAACGTTACTAAGGAGGTGTGTGGGAAGAATGTTAATCATCAACAGCCACCCTTTCCTTGTAAGATGTAATTAACACCCCCACCCCAAAACACGTTACTGTTTTAAAACATTTATAAGCTTTGGGACCCAATTTGCTTCTTGAGCACAGATTATATTTGACTGATGCTTCCTGTGGAATATACATAAATAGTTGCAGAATTATGAATTCTGGTTGTCTTTTAATAGGTTGAAGGATGGGTTACCTGCTGCTGAAATGTGTGCCCGGTATATAATTAAAGGTTATTCACTAATCATAAAACATGTTGCTGAAGAAGATGCAGGAAAGTACACTATATTGCTGAGCACTCAGCAATGGAACTTGCATAAAAACTTGACAGTCACTCTGAGAATAAATGGTAAGTTGACAACACAATTTATATTAATGACTTATTTATTATTATTTTATTATTTATTAAATTTGCATACTGTCCTATACCTGTAGATCTCAGGGCGGTTCACAACATAAAATAACAATATAAAAAAACAGAAAATACATAATAAAAACAAAAACAAAGGCAACCCAATAACTCAATAATAAGGATTGTAGTCTTAATTGGAATAACTTCAGCCTGGCAACAGCATTAGTTCCTAAGAGCTGAGGGTCTTTCTTGTTTACCTTTAAAGATAATAAGGTACATGTTGTTTCAGCAATTTGATTTTTTGTGTGTGTTGCTGGTTTTATTTTACAGTGAAACCTCAGATCTATGAAGAAGTATCTTCAATTCCTGGTTCTAATCTTCATCAAGTGGGAAGTAAGCAAATCCTAACTTGCATAGTTTATGGTAATCCTCAACCTACAATAAAGTGGACCTGGCAACCTTGTCAACAGACAAATTCCTCAGCAAGGTAGATCATTTTAGTTTCTTGTTTGCAATACCCTGCCATTAGCCTTCTATGTTGTTGTCTGAAGTCTCCTTCAATATTTATAACTCATGTTATGCAATTTGTGGTTATAAAGCTACAAATCGTACTTTGAATTAATGGCATTGGCATTTATAGTTTGCATATGTAGGATGTTCCCTGACAGAATAGAAGGGAAGTCCCTGGTATAGCCCAACTGCACTGGGTAGCTTGGAGGCTTGCTGGAGGAAGCTGGCTTCAACAACCTAGTACTCTGATGGTTTGATGATAGATAGGTTAGATTTATCCCTTAAGCAGCCCTGTGTAAAGCTGTTTTTGGGATGGAGGGTGGCAATGTCTCATACTTTACAGAGGACAGTCTTGTTTGAATGTGTCCTCTATTCGAAGGGTTGTCCAGTCAAAGTCTGGTTTA